>NC_142049.1:52524498-53218948 GCF_982192425.1 Myodes glareolus
GGTGTTATGAATTAACAAAAATGAGCTATCATTTTGAAATTTATTAATTGAAGCTCAACAGTGCAAATTTTAATATTTTCTTGTTCTGGAAAGTCTTAAGCCCAATATTGAGATCAAGGGTCTCTCATAAGGATATGTGGAACTTTGAATTCATAATATAGATCAACTGTTTTACATGTACATGAATCTCACAGAGAAAATTTTATTGTGTTATTATGAATATTTCTGGAGTAAATGCTAGTTTAGCTTTATGCTGTTTTTAGATAAGGGAGTGAGTGGGTATTTAAAAGTATCTTATCTTCCCAACTATGGCACTGATGACAGATCAAGGAAACAGTTTCAGGCAGGCTCACATTAATGAATTAGAGTATGTTGGTATTGCTTACATGAGTGAGGACTGAAAACAGAATAACCCACATGGGTAACAACTGACAGAAGCTGTCTTATGGAAAGACTTTGGACAATTTGCAGACAGATAACACCAAAGAGTCTCATCTTCCATAGCAACTGTTTACTACTAAGATAGCCTCAAGAAGCAGTTCTTGGTTTGAATAAATCCCCTGTGAGTCTTTGTAACTTGTAATGCTTCCTTTAGGAGGGAATGCTACAAAAAGGGAGACATAGCTACATAGCAACCTAAATGGTTATGTGAGAACTCAGTGCCAAATAGATTTGAATGAATGTCTCACCAATATTTTGAGATATATGACATATGACAGAAAAAATATATACATAAGTAAATATGTCAAACAAGATGAAAAATTTGTTAACAAAATCGCTGGTGAATCTGAGGACTTTAAGGAATGTTATTATTTACACTGTACATTTCAAGTTATAGAATGATGCTAAGAAATGTCAAACACAAAGAACAGCATTTATTATTATAGTTTTAGCTTTAAAATTTTATTCATGGGATATGCGATTTGGTGACAGAGAGAGAGAGAAAGAGAGAGAGTTTAAAAAGAAAACAAGAGCAAAGGAGAGATAAATACAAACTTTCAAACTTTATTGTATCCTCCAAGAGATGTTAACTCATGCGGTGTGCATGATAGGTAATGTTTCAGTTTGGTTAGGTTACTGAGGTCAGATGCAAATGATGAAGTATGGCAGTTGTTTACAACCTGTGGGGTATGATCCCTTTGAGGTGAAATGATCTTTTCACAAGGTTTGCCTATAGACCATGAGAAAACACAGATATTTGTGCTCTCATTCATAAAACTAACAAAATTATAGATAAGAAGTAACAACAAAACTAATTTTAGGTTTGGGGGGGTCACCATAACATGAGGAACTGTATTAAAGGGTTGTAGCATTAAAAAGGTAGAGGCCTATTGCTATGGGATTGATTGTCCATCAAACCTCATATCATATCCCTGACAGGCTTCCTTTTACTTTATGAATTTTTTCATCTTCAAAAGACAATCCTGCTTTTCCCTTTCTTTGAGCAAATTTCCTTCTAATCTCATTGCAAATTCTGCCTCTGAAGACCTGTCTAGAGTGAAGAGAAAAACAGGAACAGATCATAGTTAAACTACAATGGTCTTTTCCCTTTCCTTTTCCCAATTTTCTTTCTGTAAATTCCTGCAGGAAATCTTCTTTGGCACTGTGTAGAACTGAAAAAAATGTCAGATTTGGCACGAGAAGATGTAAAGTTATTTAAACAGCCCACCAGATGATATGTAATGAATGAGCATTAGGACCATTCTCAGTGTGTACCTGCTCAGCTCTTTGCCAAGGTTTTCTGTACCTGAGTGCCTGGACATACTAGGTAATGACTTAGTGACTTGGGAACTCTGAGTTACGACCAATGAGTTCTGGGATTTAGATCTTTACAGCATCCGGCTGTAAAACATTCAGTGGCTTTCAATTAAGCAGTAGTATTAGCTGCCAGAAGCAATTGATGGATTGGTCATTGTTTCTGTGATGAGAAGGAATGGTGGAGATTATTTAGGCCTTTTAATGAAGCATAAAACTATATTACAAGGGACAGCATTAGTTGAACATGTTTAATTGTAGGACACTTTACTGCATGATATATAGACTCCATCTCCTCATCTTAAATGGCCTAGAGAATTGAATAGTGTATCTTTATTTTAGGTACCATCGAAATCAAAAGTGCCAGAAAATAAACAACATTAGCTGCAAAGTAAATTTTTAAATAATAACTTAATATTTTATATTATATCCCAGGGATTTTGTTCTCCTTCTGTTTTCTTTTGAAACATTTTTTTTTCAAAATTAAGAAATAATTTTTTAGTTATTTGGAGGAAATAAATCTGTGAATTTAAATTTAGCAGACAATATAGGAACTTAGGTGAAAATATAACCAGCATGTGTATACAATGAGTGCTAGTCCTGTCGATGCCATGAATACAATGAGTGCTAGTCCTTTCGGTGCTATGATGATTCCTCCAGCTCTTCCTTCTGTGGTCAGAACTCATGGAAGATGGCAGACAGCATTGACTCCCCTGCATCTGGAATCTCAGGTGTTGCGACTGACCCCTCTTAATATTAATGGACTTCATTCCCCAGTTAAAAGACACAGACTGATACAAAGTTTGGAGAATAGAATCCGTCCTTCTATTCCATGCAAGAAACACACCTCAACATCAGAGATAGATATTACCTTAGAGTATACAGTTGAAAAACCACATTCTAAGCAATGGACTTAAGAAACAAGTTTGTATACTCATTCAAATATTCAACAAAATAAATCAAACCAAAATTATATAAAAGAGACATGTAAGAACACTTCATTATTTTCAAAGCAAAAACCTACTAAGGTAATCTTTCAACTTTTAACACCTGTGCACCAAAATCAAGGGCACCTCTGTTTGTAAAAGAAACATTACTAAAACTGACTTCAGTCATAGAACATTACACATCAATATTGGTAAACTTCAATATCTTACTCTCACCAATAGACAAGTGATCCATCCAAAAATGACATAGAGAAATACAGGAGAAAAAAAGCAAGAATCAAATATGAGAAAACTGAATGAGCCTCAACATCCTATTATACCTATATGGATTCAATTTTGACTTCAACAACACACACACAAAAAAACCAGAAAGCCTTAAAGTTGTGGCCTACATGTTCATTTCCCACCCACCCAGATTCCCAAACTAAACACACAGAAACTATATTATTTAACTCACTGCTTGGCCAATCACTTAAGTGTATTGCAAGATAGCTCTTATATTTTTGGTTAACTCATTTCTATTGTTTTATACTTTACCAAAAAAATTGTGGCCTACCAGCAAGGTTCCAGCAGTTAGATCGGGTCTTTCCCCTATGGCAGCTATATGACATCTCCTAACTCCACCTACACTCTCTCTCTCTCTCTCTCTCTCTTTCTCTCTCTCTCTCTCTCTCTCTCTCTATATATATATACATATATCTTCAGCCTGGCTTTACTCTGTTAGGCCATTGGCCAAAAGCAGCTTCTTTATTAATCAGTATAAGCAACACATAGACAGAAGGATTTCCCACACCATTTCCCCTTTTCTGTTTAAATAAAAAGGGAGGTTTTAACTTTAACACAGTAAAATTACATACAACAAAACTTGTACCAAGCAAGAATTACAGTTACAATATTTACATCTACTTTATTTTTTATCATAACTAAGGAAAACTGTAACTATAGCTATTCTTCAACTCCATAAAATACTCCAGATGGATAAAATATTACCTAAGTAAACAGGAACTGCATTGTAAGCAACTTCCAAAACTCTAGAATTAACGGAGGCTGATCACTTCCTGGAAAATCACCATAAGATTTTCTGTATCATTGGGGCGTCCATCTTCAGTAAACAGTATCCAGCAGACTTTTCCATTAACCAGGAAATTAGAAGATCTCTTCTTCCTAGTAATGTAATAACAATGTCTATTAGTTGCTTTTTTCTTTGTTCTGTAGAATGTATGGCAGACTCTTTCATGAACCAGGAAATTAGAAGATCTCTTCTTCCTAGTAATGTAATAACAATGTCTATTAGTTGCTTTTTTCTTTGTTCTGTAGAATGTCTGGCAGACTCTTTCATGAAGCAGGAACCCCAAAGGACTATCTCACCTTTAAGAAAATTCAGCAATTATTTTTCTGTGGATTTTGCTTGTCCAGTTCATACAGCATAACATCAAGCAGTCCAGGTAAGAGCAGTTTCTTGCCCAAAATGTCTAAAAAACTCACCAAGGCCAGCTGGCCTGGGACTGATGGAGCATGTGATCAAACCGGACTCTCTGAACATGGCTGACAATGAAAGCTGACTGAGAAGCCAAGGACAATGACACTGGGTTTTGATTCTACTGCATGGACTGACTTTGTGGGAGCCTAGTCTGTTTAGAAGCTCACCTTCCTAGACCTGGATGGAGGGGGAAGACCTTGAACTTCCCACAGGGCAGGGAACCCTGACTGTTCTTTGGACTGGAGAGGGAGGAAGAGGGAGAGTGGGGGGAGGGAGAGGGAAATGGGAGAAGGTGGTAATTTTTAATAAAATATTAAAAAAAAGAAAGAAAGGAAAGTAGAATCTAGCTAGCTGTTTATCAGGATGAGGTTTGAATTCACAGAGAAGAGTGTTAATAATGTCACATTTCCACATGACCTCACCTGATATATTTAAATATTTGATAAAATCTAATAGCTGTTGGTACAGAAATAAAGAGCACATGTGAAGATAGTAAGCATATATAATTAATGTTAATATGTTGAGTACATTTCTTTTAAGATGAGAAAAAAAAGATGGATACAGAGACCCATATCAATCACAGTCTTTGAGTGCCTATTGTATGGAAATAAGTACAAACACAGCGTGAACAAGATGAAATGAATACTCAGCTCTTAAGTTACAGTAAAATTAAATAAAACAATTAAAAAAACTTTATAAGAAACCTCTTTGATGCCCATCATCCTCTTCAAGTAGATTATTGCTGACAGAAGCAGATGTGTCTCATTGTAATAAAAAATATTAAGTTCTTAAAACATTTTAAATGCCATATTCTGAAAGTCTCTGAAATATTTGAAGAATTCCTACCTAACTGAAATATATCACTATATATCTAGAAAACCTAACTAACATGACTACAAGCCAGACTATAAAACGCCTCTCTGTTAACCTGTATTTCTTAATTATACATTACATTTTTAAAAGACCCGCACAAACATAATACCTTAATTAAGAAAGTATGCATATAACAAAATATACCTTAAATTTATGTCAATAAACCAAGATTCATACTAAAGCAAATTATTAATATCTATGTCATATCCCCATTTAAATGTAAAGAAACATTTATAAAATTATTTGGAAATTTGGGTGTAGTTCTCGCCAAACTACTTCCTGCTGTTTTTTGGGCAGAGTAATTTTTGTGGTACTCATGGAGACCTTTTGGGTATTCTTGGTCCAGCAAAACACATTAGTCTGGAGTTAATCCACAGGTTCCCATCTTCTGTGGAAACAAAAGCAGAACCCCATTTCCATAGTGACAAATCCTTATACCCAAATGCTGAAGTCAAGATACCCTTAAAATATATATGTTAATTTAACTTGGAGTGCCAATTTGTTGTACAAAGGCCACTTGTTTTTTTCCCAGCTGCCCAGACTCCTAAAATAATTATGCAGAAACTGTATTATTTAAGTCACTGCTCAGTCAATCACTTAAGCATATTGCTAGCTAGCTCATATATCTTTGGTTAACTCATTTCTATTATTTTATACTTTACCACGAGACTCATGGCCTACCAGCAAGATTCCAGCCAGCAGCTCGGGTCTTTCCCCTCTGTGACTACATTATGTCTTCTGACTCTGCCTACTCTCTCTAGATAGCTCTTTCAGCCTGGCGTTACTCTGTTAAGACATTGGCCAAAAGCAGCTTCTTTATTAACAAATAAAAGCAACACATAGAAGGATTTCCCACACTACCTACAAACTTCTGAAAACCAAGTAACTCTCTACTGAATAAAAACTTGGTCAAGACAGAAATAAAGAAATTAAAGACTTTCTAGAAATCAAAATAAATAAATAGAAAATATATTCACACTTATGGAACATAGTAAAATCAATGCTGAGATGAGAGTGCAAAACACAAATTACTATATTAAAAAGTGGAGTGATATTACACTAGCAACTTAATAGTACAACTAAAATCTCTAAAAAAAAGAAACAGAAACACATCATAGAAGGGTATTCCTCAGGAAATAACCAGACTGGAAAAAAAAAAAAAGAACAACAAAAAATAAAAAAAAAAAGAATTACTTTTTTAAGGGAATCAACAAGATAGAAAAACCCTTATCTGAAATAACTAAAAAACACAGAGAGGATATCCAAATTAACAAAATCAGAAACAATAAAAAAGGTTACATAGCAACAAACACAAAGAAAATCCAAAGAATCATTAGGTCATATTTTAAAATCCTGTACTCCACACAACTGGAAAGAATAAAAGAAATGGACAAATATTTTGAAAAGTACAACATACGAAAATTAAATCAAGACCAGACAAACAACTTAAATAGATCCTGAGGGAATAGAAGCGGTAATTAAAATTCTCACTATTAAAATTAATTCAGAGCCAGATGGTTTTAGCACAGAATTGTATCACACTTTCAAAGAAGAGTTAATGTCGATATTTCTCAAATTGTTCCACATATTATAAACAGATGAATCATTGTTAAATAAATTTCATTAGTCACCCTGATACCAAAACAAACAAAGATTCAACAAAGCAAATTGCAGACTATGTTCCCTTACGAACTATATGCAAAACTACTCAGAAAAAAAAAAAGAAACCTAAAAACTAAAACCAAAATCAAAAAACACTCTCAGAAAGGTCATCCACTAAAATAAATAATGTAGTAGGTTTCATCCCAGATGCAGGGATGGTTCAATATAATAAAAAAATCAGCCAATGAAATCCATCATATAAACAAACAAAGAAAAAATACCACATGACAATTTCATTGGATGAAAAAAAGTCCTTTGACAAATCTAACACCCCTTCATGACAAAAGTCTTAGAGAGATCGAGGAAACAAGGGACACATCTAAACATAATAAAGGCAACATACACTAAGTCTATAATCAATATCAAATTAAATGGAGAGAAGAGAAGTTCAAAGTAATTCCAGTAACATCAAGAACAAGACAAGGCTGTCCATTCTCTCCATATCTTTTCAATATAGTACTTGCTGTACTAACTACAGCAGTGAGGCAAGTTATGAAGATCAAGGTATACTAATTGGAAAAAATCTAACATATCATTACTTTCAAATGATATGATAACATTCATAAGCAACCTGAAAAATTCTACCAGGATGCATCTACAGTTGATAGTACAATTTTCAAGTTCATATAAAAAAAAACAGAAAGCTAATATGACTTCAAATCTGAAAAGTAAAGTATCAATGGAAGTTATCACCATCTCTGATTTCAAATTATACTACAGAGTTATGGTACTAAACACTGAAGGGTATTTTTATGTGGGATTCTCCTTTGTGTATTCTGTGAATAGGTTTCATCACCATTGGTTAATGAACAAAGCTGTTTTGGTCAATGGCTTAGCAGAGCAAAGCCAGGCAGGAAATCTGAAGAAAGAAAGTAGTCAGAGTTAAGAAGACACCATGTAGCTGCCAACGGAGACAAAGGCCAGAACCACAGGTTAATAGAAATGGCTTAATTTAAGATTTAAGAACTAGTTAGAAATATGCCTGAGTCATCAGCCAGGCAGTATTGTAATTAATATAGTTTTTATTTGATTATTTGGGTCTTAGCAGCCAGGAAACAAATGAGCAACCTCTGTCTACAGGTACTGTCATAAAAAACAGACTCATTTTTCAATATAATCAAATATAAGACCTAGTCATAAATCCACACACCTATGGAGACCTGACTTTTTATAGGGAAGTCAGAGAGACACAATGGAAAAAGAAAACATTGTCACTAAATGGTGCTGGAGAGAATGCCAGCCTACAGAATGGGTAAAAATTTTCACCAACTCCAAATCCAAAAGCATGCTAGTATCTGAAATATTATAAGAACTTATGAAACTAGACATCAAAAAACAAATTATCCAGTAGAAAAATGGAGTACAGATATAAACAAAATTCTCAGTGGAAGAATCTTAAATGGCTGAGAAATAGTTAAGGAAATGTTCAACATCCTTAGCCCTCAGAGAAATGAAAATCAAAGCTACTTTTAGAATCTGTCTTATACCTGATCAATAGCAAAACTGTCAGTTCATGCTGGCAATGTTGTGGAATAAGGTGAACACTCTACCATTGTTGGTGGGAGAGCAAACTGTTATAGCCACTATGGAAATCAACATGGGAGTTCCTTAGAAAATTGAAAATTAGTTTACCTCAAGACCCAGCTATACCACTCTTGGATATATACCTAATGGTGCTCTGTCTTACCACAAGAATACTTACTAAACTGTGTTCATTGCAGATTTATTTATAATAGTCAGGGACAACCTAGATGTTTCTCAAACAAAGAATGGATAAAGAAATTGTGGTATATTTAAACATTGGAGTAGAACTCAATGCTTTAAAAAAAGGCATTAAATTTGCAGGCAAATGAATAGAACTAAAAAGAATCACTCTGATTGAGGTAACATAGAACCTGAAAGACAAACAGGGTATGTACTGACTTATAAGTGGATATTATCTGTTCAGCAAATGATAATCATGCTATAACACACAGACCCATATAGGCTAACTAACAAGGAAGGCTTTAGTAGGGGTACACAATTCTTCCTGGAGCTGGGAAATAGAATAGATTTTGTGGATATACTGGGGATGGGTTGATATGGGAATATGAGAGATGAGGTAGGGAGGTAGAGGAAGAGAGTATGTGGAGAAATAACTGAAATTGAAGGGCATCTATGGGACAGATGTTAAAATCTAGTATAGCAGAAACTCACAGTATTTTCTGAGGGTGACTCCTAGTAATGAAGGATACTGACCCTGAACTGGCCATCTTCTATAATCATGGAATTTTCAATTGTAGAACTGAAACACCAACCCAGCCACAAATCTTTGACCTACAACCTATCCTGCTTTCAAGATGTGCTGGGGCAATGGAGGTACAGATCTTGTTGGAGTGGTCAACTAATGAACGGTCTAATTTGAGGTTCATGCCATCAGAGAGAGAACATGCCTGACACTGTCTGGATGATCAAGAGTCAGACTTTATAGGCTAGAGTCTAGGAATAGAAAAAAATCAATAAAATGATGCCTAATGATATTAAGCCATACTCATAGATTAGTACCTGGTCCAATGTTCATCGGAGAGTTTTCTGCCAGCAACTGTTGGGAGCAGATTCAGGCACCCACAATCAAGCATTAGGTGGAGAGAGACCAAATTGGGGATCTCCATTGGGTACCTCTCATTGGAACTCCAGCAACCCCTCAGAAGAGGACAAATAAGAATTGTAAGAGCCATCAGGGTCAAAAATCTGAGGAAAGCAGAGTATATAGCATCAACTAAGCTGGATTCAGAATGTCTCACAGGAACTGAAGCAGCAGTTACAGGTCCTGTATGGGTCTATGCTAGGTCCTCCGAATGTATGTTATGATCATTAGCTTTGTGTTTTGTGGAACTCCTAATAGTGGGTGTGATGGCATTGCTGACTCTTTCATCTGCTCTTTCATCCCTTTTTCATCTTACTGGGTTGCATTGCCCAGCCTTGATATGAGGGTTCATGCCTAGTACAATTCTACCTTGTTACGCCATGTTCAGTTGATATCTCTGGGCTTCCTGATCTTTTTGGAAGTCTAGCAGAGGAGCGGGTAGATCTGGAGGAGTGAGAAAGTTCAAAGAGAACTGGGAGAAGTGCAGGGAATGGAAACTGCAGTCAAGATGTATTCATAAGAAAAGAATAAAAAGAAAAAAATTAATGCTAGAACTAAACAGAAGTTTAAAATGGAGTATTCTAATTAACTTACTTTCTGTAACTGTCAGCTATTATTTTTTAAATCGTCATTTATGAAATCAGTATTTCATCAATTACTTGATTAAACCATTTGGTCTATTCATCCCTTTATTTGTTGTGTTAGTAACTTGTTGTGTTATATGTTATATGTTATATGTTAGTTTATAATAGTAAACAATTATACTGTGCTATGTATATAATTACAAAGTTATATTTAAACATTCTGACATTTCAGCATACCTAACACCAGAGTGACATTTTTAAGCCATCAAAACCTTAATTTTTAGGACGTTCCCCCTCAATGATATTGTAAATCTATTAGGGTGTTGTGGTAACCCTAAATTTAAGGATAAAAGAGTGACTTGTGAAGATTAGATTAGTCACAGAATAATAGGGGAGAGGTAAGGATTTTAAAGTGATTTTGCTATTAAAATTTTTGAATATTTGTGGTATAAGTTTGTGTGTGTTAGTGTGTGTGTGTGTGTGTATGTGTGTGTGTGTGTGAGGGGGGGGATTGGTGAAGTAAGGTATGAACTAATAGCATTTGTGTTGCCATTATTCCCTAGACAGAACAGTATAGCAGTTAGAATATTCTAACTCTCTTTGGTCTAGAATTTAGCTTGTCTTTCCACTGAAGTCCATCTGTAGCTAACAAACCAGAGACACAGCAAAGTCGAACTATATTATTGCCATATGCTTTAGCAGGTGTAATATTCAGTCTCCCCAGCCAAGTCCCCTAAAACCACGCAAAGACTTTATTTATAAGGGCTTAGCCAATAGTTTTGGATTTTAACAAGCTAGCTCTTTCTTTCTATTTGATGTGTTTGACACTAACATAAAAAACTAGCTCTCACATCTTAATTCAACCCATATTTCTTATCTACATTTTACCATGTAGTGGTACCTTTCTGCATCACAGCATATTCATGTTGTTTCTCCCCAAGTCTCCTGGTGGTTCTGCCCTTTTTTATCCCAGAGAGCTCTCCTCCTAATTTGAAAGTCTTACCTAACTTCTTTCTACATAGCTGTTGGTCATTTAGCTCAGTAAACCAATGAGAGCAACACATCTTCACAATGTATAAAAAGATTGTTCCATTGTTTAATTTTGACATAGTCAAACTACATGCAACAAAACAGTTATCAAATAAGACTTACAGCTTCAATCTTCAGTCCATTTATATTTAGAAAATTTAGAGAAAATACTTTCTTATCTATCTTATCTTTGTAAGCCTAAAGTTTTATACCTAATTTACTGTTTATAATAACTAAAGAAAACTATGAGTTTAACTGTTTAACCTTTAACTCCATTAAAGACTCCAAAATATTGCAATATAACCTATTTACAAGGACATCTAGCTACCAGGACAGTCACCCAAATTTCCTCTGCAATGTTGGGGCATCCATCTTTGGCCTGTAGACCTAGAATATCTGTATCAGGGTATTTTAAAGAACAATCCTATCTTGAGTTGACAAATTTGGCAGTTGTCCTTTTTCTGTACCCTTAGTTCAATTTGGAGAGCATACTGTCAGCAGTTGAGACAAGGTCAGGTACTTGCTTAAGTGGCTAGCTTTTGCCATAAAGAAAATAAACTCCATACAGAGGCTATTCAATGTCTGTCATCTTCTCTGAAGTATATTGGTGCTGCCAGGAGCAGACATGTCTTATGGTCATAAAAGGTTTTAGGTTATTAAATATATTAAAGTACATATTCTGTAGGTCTTTGAAGTGTTTGAAGATCATATATCTATCTAAATCTATCTTTTTAACTTGGAAAACATACCTAATATGACTATAAATTTGATTATTTATGATTAAATACTGACCTGTATTTCTTAATTATACATTGCATTTTTAAATGAGCCATTTAAGCATGATACACCAAATAAAAGCAGAAACATATGCACAATATAACAAAAATAATTTTAAATTTGCATCAATAAATGAAAATCCATATCAATGTAAAATATTTTGAGATCAATAGTTGTTTATTTGAATTAGCATAGATTCAGTAATCTACCTTTTTCCTATCAAGTTTATATCCTCTCTTCTTCTTCAGAAAGAGATCCTGGAACCTAAATCCTTTGTTTAGCTTTTATCCTGACCATGGTCAATAACAACTTATAGCCAACCCCACCTAAATGAATGCAAATATCCAAAATCCACCAAATAAACAAAACCTATCTAAATTCCAATTCTTACAAATATGGATATTGTTCTCTAGGCTCCTTCCTGCTCTCTGAAAGAACTGGTATCTTGGGGAACCCTGAGAAAATCAGGATAATGGTCATGTCCTTGCTGAATAGTCTGTAAGGTTGGATCATCTCAAACAATAGCCTTGAAGCTGTTCTGGATGTAGAACTCTCAGGAAACTGCAGCAGATGTATTCTGAGATGCTGAATCATCTAGAGCATTCATTTTACTGGTGTCTGGATCCCTTGCTTTAAAAAAATATATAAATTTTTAAAATATATACTTTAAAATATATACTTTAAAATATATACTTTACTACAAGTATAGACTAAGTATTATACACAAGTTAGCCAAAGATGATATTTTGTTTTATGTTTGAATAGGTAAAATATATGTCATGTGACTGTTAGTTTTCCTAAGTTTATTTTTATATGTTTACAGGCAGATATTCAGGCTGTCTTCCTCCAACAAACCTGATCTTCAAACCTGGATGAATCCGCAATCTTTCATTTTCGATGAATACAAAAGTATAACTTCTTCCCCAAAGCAACACATCTTTTGACTTCCATTTTAAAGTCAAGACACTTTTATAATATAAAGGCTGGTTTAATCTGACAAATTCCATAACCCAGTGTCTTTCAGCAGCTCTCACTCATTCAGCTACAATCAAAAAATTTAAAATCAGTGCAATACCATGTAGGATCCAGACTTTCTGTGTATTTTCCGCCTTTATTTACATGGCTCTTTTCTTTATACTGTAGTTTAGCTCATGGCATGCTTTCAGTTCATTACACCTCTTCAGTTCCCTTCAGAAGCCACATTTAAAGCCCCAACTCTGAGATGTTTCTGGGTCCAAATTGCTGTAGGCATTTCTACCTATTCTCATGCCATCAAGTACGGTGCCAAACACTTCTCATAAACCCCATGCAAGTGTTGAGTAGCAGGACCTCTTAAAAGAGCCTTGCATCTTTTTGCCATTAGTACCAAGCCTACCCAAGAGAATGCAGTCACCACAAAGCTGAATTTCTCTCTCGGTTCCGATTATTTTTAACTTTCTCAGGTTTTACATGGATGTACACTGGATACTATTTAGAGGTAAAATAATTCTCACCAGTCTACTCCCTCTCTCTTTCTCTGTCTAACCTCTAGTTCTTTACTAAACCAATGAGAGCAACACATCTTGACAGTGTACAAAAGTATTACTGTGCAACATGCTCTTTCACACTAATTATGTTAACCCTATCTAAATATTTTGCTCATTTTTAACATAAAAATGCTAAAATTACATTGTGTATTTATTAAGTTATTTGCTTTGCAATGTCTACACTCGAAATGATGAGTGGCAATATAGTATAGCCATTTGAACCATGTCTGAATCGTTATAGAATAGGACATTTTACCTTGATGTCATTTTAAATTATGTACTATATTTTTATTCAATAACTTATATATTTCTTGGTGTATTTGTGGTTTTAAGGTGGTCAATAATCCTATGCAAGTAAATTAATTTTTATATATATAACTACATTAATTTGTGTTGTGTGAACAAATATTTGTGGAGTTGTGAGCAATAATGGGTCACAACAATGTAAGAATTTAAACTTATTTAATTGAATAGTTTTTATTAAAGATAAAAATAAAACCGCAGTCTTTGTTGTGTCTTAGAACCCTTCTGAAGGACTTCCATCAGGTTTTCCTATAAGGAAAAACAAGAGGCACACATCTTTGAAGTGTTTGTTAAATTAGAACAGACACAGAGGTAATGTGTTTGAGTTAAGGACAACACTTGGTTAGTATAAGTAGTGCATTTCTTCGATAAAGTTTAGAAATGAGAGCACTACATCTTAAAGACTTCAGCATGCCTGAATCATAAGTGTCAATACCATCCATTTATTAGCAAACTCAAGTGACAATCTTATTTATGTCTACAACACTGGAGGGACCTCTCACTGTCTGTCTAAAAACAGTCAGTACTTCTTAGAGAAACCCTTGATAAACTAAAGCACACAAATACATGTGCACACACACACACACACACACACACACACAGAGAGAGAGAGAGAGAAAGAGAGAGAGAGAGAGAGAGAGAGAGAGAGAGAGAGAGAGAGAGAGATCCAAAAAAACTAAAACAGCATGAAAGCTAGTGGAAAATCAAATATGAAGAATTTCCTGAGCTGACATTCAGGACTCAGATGAATGAACTATGAGCAAGTGGAGTCACTGGAGTGCATATAATGGAAACAACAACCAAGCATTCTTTTCTATGAAATAAATGGCTCATTTACATTAGTTTTCAAAAAAAGACAAAAACAAATTGAATTACACTCAAGTAGCATTAGCTACCATAATATTTGCTAATATGCTTTTGAAGATTCCTTTATTAATAAATGTGAGTGATATTATAGAAAGCAAGGAGTACTGTCATATGCTGGTTTTTAGACTCACTAGTATTGAACAGTTCTTGAGTGATCGTGGCCTCTTCCCACAGAGCATCACAGAGACAGTTGTGTATGGCGGTTTGGATTAATAGTTTACTGTATTAGTAATAACATTCTGACCACAGTGACTTAAAGAGGTTCATGCTCCTTTCCCTATGTTTTCAGAATACTCCAAGTAGTCTCATATGTCCCTCACTATGGAATGAATCAGTTTTATCAATATAGACTTCTATAATTTTCATATGCTGCAGGAGGTGATATGGCTCAGCTGATTGTATTTGAACTTAACATTGGGCACCACATGAAGCTCGTGTAATTGGATAGATAAATAATGAACGAGATGCAATCAATGTGAAGGTGACATTTGACATCCCTTAAAGAGTCTCTAATAAAACTGCCAATCATTTCCATCTTACTCATATTATTCTCACAGTGAATGATAAAGAATGAAGAAGAATAGATTTTAAATGACTAATGATGTGGAATTCCCCTCCATATGTTGTGAATACCATTGGTGGAAAAAGAAATTGACTTGGCCTGTTGATATGACAGAACTTAAGTAGGCCAGGAAAACTAAACTGAATACCAGGAGAAAGGAGGTTGAGTCAGAGAGGAAGACATGTAGCCCTGCCGGAGACAGATGTTGGAACTTTACCCAGTAAGCCATGGCCATGTGGCGATACACAGATTAATAAAAATGGATTAAATTAAAATATAAGAGTTAGCTGATAAGAAGTTAGTGCTAATAAGCTGAGCAGTTATTTAAATAATATGGCTTCTGTGTGATTATTTCAGGGCTGAGCAACCAGGAATCAAAAGCAGTCTCCTCTAACAAATTGGTGCCAATGTGGACAACTAAATCCACTTAAAAACCTGAGAGAGTTTGAAAAAGAATTCTAAACATGAAAATACAGTGCTAAACATAACTTCTTGTTGTTTATTGATGGCATGCTGCAGCTCCTTTAAAATAGGTTTTCCTATCTTAAATGGTGATTTTGAAATTCCAGCTTTCTGGGCCAAGCTGCCAACATTGACTTTTTCTCAGGATGCCTGGCTATGAAGTATTTAAATGGGGTTTGTGAGCAGGGAGCTGCAACTTGCTTAATGGAGACATAGACTGGCTGTGTGCCTAAAAATGGGGCTGTGAGCATGGATTTTAGAGGTAGCAAACAGCTCTGCCATACTTGGCTGGGCAGGGCAAGAAGGAAGTGCTGTGTACACCCTAGTAATGTTACAGCTTAAGTTTTTCAGAAGGGCTTAGTATTTTAAGATGCAGTCTGGGTAAGAAGATAATTATAAATACACAATAAAGACAAATTCATATGGAAAAGACCTCTAAATGATTCACAGTATTGGATAAATGTACATAGGCTTAGGAGAGAGGAGAAAAAGAATATAGACAGTTATAAAAAGAAGTAAATGGGTTTTTTAAAAAAGGTAAAGATTTTAAAGAGACAGAGTACAGTCATAGATTAAAGGGAGTAAAGAAAAATAAGCCACATAAACATGGAAAATAAACAAAGAGTCCAGATTATGAATATTATTGTGTTTTCCTTGAATCTTTTTACTGCAGAGAGACATTTGATTCTGGGGATTGCTAAACTATACCAGCATATATATTTTAAAGGTATCTTGTCTTTAAAATATGTATCTAAGGATGTGTTGCTTTGGAAAGAAATTCTTTTGTTTCCACAGAAGATGAGAACCTATGGATCGCTTCCAGGCTAATGTGGTTTGATGGACCAGAACACCCTGAAAAATTGCTGTGAACACTCCCCAAAAATTACTTTGCCCAACTAATGACTGAGATGAACCTAGCACACAGGATACACCATGAAAGAGCTGACTTTCCCCCCAGTACCCCCAATCAGCAGGAAGTAGTCATGAGAACTATGCCCAAATTACCAAATATTGTTTATAAATATTTCTTTACGTTTAAAGGAGGGCATGCTATAGAGATTTACATGGGTATGGATTTTCGTTCTTTGATACAAATTTAATGTCAATTTTGTTATTATATATATATATATATACTCTCTCTCTCTCTCTCTCTCTCTCTCTCTATATATATATATATATATATATATATATATATATATATATACTTCTGCTCTTGAGTAAGGTATTGTGATTGTGCAGCTCATTTAAAAATAAAATGTACAATTAAGAAATAAAGGTTAATAGATAATCATCTATAATAGTCAAGCTTGTAGTCATGTTAGTTAGATTTTCTAGATATATAGAGATGTATTTCAGTTAAATAGTATTCTTCAAATCTTTCAAAGACTACAAAATATGGTATTTAAAATGTTTTAAGGACTTATAAGTTTCCATGACAGTGAGACACAAGTGCTCTTGGCAGCTCTAATTACTTCAAGAGGAAGATGGGCATCAAAAAGGCATTGGTTAGCCATTTGGTCAAGAGACTGCTCTTACCTGGACTGTTTGATGAACACAGAGAAATGACTGTTTAACTTGCCTATAGATGATATGATCCGTCAGGGTTCCTGCTTCATAAAAATGTCTACAAGACATTCTGCATGACATAGAAGAAAGCAAGTGATGACTTTGTTATTACAAGGCAGAACAGATCTTCAAATTTCCTGCTTCATGGAAAAGTCTGCTGGATACTATGAGCCTGTAGGCTAAAGATGGATACCCCAATAACACTGAAGAACTTTGGGTGACTATCTAGGCAATGAGATGTCTCTGTTATTTCTAGAGTTTTGAAAGTTGCTTAGACTGTACTTTCTGTTTACTTGGGTCATATTATATCTTTCTGGAGTCTTTGATGGAGTTGAAGAATTCATAGCTATTTTTATATTTTTCTTTAGTTATTATAAAAGATAAAATAGGTATAAATTTTTTAACTGCAATTCTTGTTTAATAACTATATTATTAAATGAAAAAGGGGAGGTGAAGTGGAATTCTCCGCTGTATGCTGTGAAGCCATTGATGAAACTGCCTTAGCCTGTTGATAGGGCAGAACTTAGGTAGGTGAGGAAAACTAAACTGAATGCTGGGAGAAAGGAGGTTGAGTCACAAGAGAAGCCATGTAGCCCTACTGGAGACAGATGCCAGAACTTTCCCCAGTAAGCCACTGTCATGTGGTGATACAGAGATTAATAGAAATGGCTTAAATTAAAATATAAGCATTAGCTGATAAGAAGTTAGCGCTAATAGGCCAAGCAGTGATTTAAATAATGTGGTTTCTGTATGATTATTATGAGACTGAGCAGCTGGGAAACAAAAAGAAGCCTCCTCCAACAGACTAACTAAAGCATTTATCTAATTATTCTTTGTCAATAAAACTTGGAAACCAGCTATCAGGGTAAGATAGATCAGAGAAGCTACCAGTGACCTCCTATCTCTTCAATTCCTCCATCTGAAAGGGGCAAGATCCTCTCTAAGACCTGTCTTACTACTTCCTGTCTATCTGTCCTCAGTTCTCTAAAACATCTATGGTTAAATTTTGTTCAGCTAGTTGTTAGTTCTGCCCTATGATTCAAATTAAACTTTATGGTCAGATTGCAATCAATATATCATACAACATTTCCTCCTCTTTGTCTAATTAAAGCGAAGGCTTTAACTCTAACATAGTAAGATTATATACAAGTAAGAACAAATATCAGGTTAAAATTAAATTCATAATTATAAGTCTTTTTGCATTTGGCAAATTCAGAGAAAGCACCCTATTATCTGCCCTGTCTTGGTAAGTCCAAAATTTTGGACCTAATTTACTTTCTATTCTACCTTGTATTACTAACCCAAAATTATCCTGTAATGTTTCTCAATGTTATAGTCTTTATACATCTTGTGTGCGGTTCTTTTCTGAGTTTGGTAACAAGGAAATCTGTAATCATAACTATTTAGTCTTCACTTCCATCAAGACCTAAGAAGGATATAATATTACTTGAGTAAACAGGAAGTACAGAACAAACAACTTCCAAAACTAAGAAATGACAGAAGTAGTTGGATGCTTGGACAGTCATGCAAGATTCCTCTGTAACTTCAGGGTATCCATCTTTGGCCTACATGCATAGAATGTCTACAAATTTTTCTGTGAAACAAGAAATTTGAAGGACTATCCTATCTTGACTTGGCAAAATTCAGCAGTTACTTTCTTTTGTGTCCTGTTTGTCCAATTTGGACAGCATAGGTCTGCAATTAGTATTAGCTTATATTCATAGGTAGGGCAGAGTTTGTTCAGTTTCCTCCAATTGCTCGCCTTTTCTCTTAGTGTGGCCTCTACTGTCTGATCTACTTATTTTCCTATAAGAATAAAATGTGGTACAGATAAAAAGAAAATGGCAACTTTTTTACTTGTGGACAATTTTGAAGATAAGAGATATTTTTCTAAGAGGTCCAGACATCTTGTGCCTGATGTGATAAAACTACAACCAAGTTACTTTACTCTTTATTTTATTTATGCAAGATGATATTGTTTGACAGAAGAAGTAAAAAAGTATCTACTGTCCTCATACAGAAAGGTCACTGACATATCCATTAAAGGACTATGGCATAATTGCATTTACTTACAGGGGCATGGGTACTACTGAAAGAACACAGCAGCACCAGCATTCCATAGGGATGGGATGGGAAGCTATATTCTGGAAGAGTCCCAGGTCTAATGTTTTCCTCTACTTTAGTTTCACAAGAAGAGGAAAGGGTGATCACAAGAAGAGGAAAGTGGTGATCACAGAAAGATTTCTAAGCACCATTATCTTTGCTTTTCCCTTGATGAAAAAATGCTTAAACTCAGGATTTCAGGAGGGTGATCACAGCAGCTCTGACTTAAGACACAGTGACCACATTCAAGTTGGGTAAGTCAGAGGAATGACATATTATTCATTTTATTTTAATTTATGCTAGTTGGTGATCTTAACCATTGTCGTATTTTTCTCTTGAGTGGGGAGACACAGCAGTAACTGCATGGATAACAATGACAAATATCCCTAAAATTTTACATTTAAAATGTGAGTTTGTTGTAACTTGAGAAACAGTAAATGCAAGCAGACAATTTTTTAGTTGAATTATCTTTCCAATGGTCCAAACATAAAAATCACACACACACGCACACACACACACACGCGCGCGCGCGCGTGCGTGCATGTATTATATTCTTGTATTAGACATTAACATGATTAGAAATTGTAATCAGGACAAAAAGGTTAGAGAACATGTTTTCTTGTTCTCTATAGGGGATGGTCTATAACTTCTTCAAAATAAATGAAAGAGATAATGAATAATTATGTAAAAGTTAAACAGGTTTGACACTAGAGTAGAATTCCAAAATAGAACGCATTTAATATAGTTAGGCTGATAATTGATAATCCTTTTTAAAGATTAAATGTGTATCATTTCATTGTTTTGATGTCAGTTTTATCACAAAGCCCAAACTGGAGTGATCATTAATCTCTTTCTTCAGCTGTCAGTCTTAGAAGACAAACTTGTGCTACCTCACTTAGCTTTTATATTCTTTATTTGACACGTCATAATTGTACATTCTTATAGGGCACAGTGTTCTAATCATGGTATGGAGTGTTCATCCATACCATGATTCCATCTGTATGATGAGCACATCTGTCATCTCAACTTTTCCTCAGAAAGCTTTCAATATCCTGTGCTGTTGACCAAGCACACTTTAAATGAAAACATCATATAAATTTTATACAAATTATAATAATGCATTGCTTCCCCAATTTGAGTCAGAAAGTAGCTCTTATGGAGAAGTCATGCCATTAAAATAAGTAAAATTAATAACTGTGGGGGTGCAGAGTAATAAAATTGTAGTGTTTAGAAAAATAAAGTCAGACACAGAAACAGAGATCACTCCATCACTGTGAATTCAGAGGCTTAGAGCCGACTACTGAGAATTTTTACATCCGGACTTCATGTGGTGGACTCCCCATTTTTCCTGCAATTCAGATGACCATGGAAGCTTAAACTCTACAACTCTAAAAGATAATAGCCTCAAGTCCCACCCATAACAGAATCCTACATTTTTATTTCCTTTATTTTCTTCTGAAATACTTCATCTCACTTTCTTCTTTTATTCTTTCACGTATTTCTCATTAAGATTCATTTTTTATTTCATAATTTGTTCGGTGTTTATGTGCTTGTGTTTGTTAGTTTATATATGCATATGGATTATGTGTATAAATGTGTGTATATATCCACATCATAGATAGAAATGTGTGTATATACGTGTATATACATCTCATATGTATGTGTATATGTATATATATATATATATATACACAAAAAACATTGTGTGTGTGTGTATGTGTGTAGGTGTGTGTGTTTGTGTTGGGATTCCTGCAAGTGTCATGATCAGCAAGAAAATAATCAGCATAAGATTAATAAAGAAGCTTAGGTCCTTCTATGTCTAACATCTATAGTCTGACAAAGTGACTTAGTTTTCTTACACACTTAAACACAATAAAACTTTGGGGAGAGGTTTCATGTAACTATTATCACAACAAAGCCTTAGGTGTGGCTGCATAAAAACCCAGACGCTAAGTGCATCTCCTTAGCAATGTCCCTGTGACCTTTACTGTAAGAACAGCTTCTTTTTTTTTTGATGATGGATTCAAAGTAGGGTTTATCTGTATAGTCCTGGCTGTCCTGGAACTCTCTATGTGGACCAAGCTGGCCTCAAACTCAGAGACTTGCCTGGCTTTGACTCCCAAGGGCAAGAATTAAAGGTGTGTATCATTATTATCTGGCAAGGATGAGTTTTTATTCACCAAGACAAACATGTTTCAGATATGGGCCTAAAGAGGAAGTATTTATAGTAAGTATAAGATAGGTTCCATTAATTCAGAATACAAAGTACATGCATTCATAAGGATGTATTCTTTTTCATAAGAATGGGTTCTATTTACTGAGAGACAAAGCTCAGGATTAGGGCCAAAATGATGCTCTGGATTTTGGGAGATTCGGGTGAAGGTTCGCTCCACAAAATAGTAGATTATCAGCAGCTTGTCAGGCAACATCCACTCCAATCTCATTTCCTTCCCTTGAAGAAAAACATCTGTGTTTAACAATTCTTAATTTTCTAATGTTCTCTATCAGCTGTGTCTTCTCATGTATGTATGTATATAAACATACACACACACACACACACACACACACACACACACACACACATGCTTCACTGTGAAGTAGCATACATTCAAATTAAACCTTTTAATTAGGAAATATATTA
Source organism: Myodes glareolus (assembly GCF_982192425.1). Lineage (NCBI taxonomy): Eukaryota > Metazoa > Chordata > Mammalia > Rodentia > Cricetidae > Myodes > Myodes glareolus. The sequence goes on from NC_142049.1 coordinate 52,546,262, forward strand.
AACTGTAGCTTTACTTTTTAAGGGTAAAAAAAGTTAAGAAATTACACTCTAGTATTTAAATTTTGTAATTTCAACAAATCCCTTATCAAATAAGTAATGAATGAAAATATAAAAATCTTGTAATTCCTTTATTAAAGACTATATGATTTGACTGGCTTAGGATACAAGATTGATTGAATTCCATAAGCACACATTCTGAAGCAGAAATCTGCTGGAACTAAGTTGTATTAATGATCTATTTAATTTGAAGAATTCATTAAATAAATCAGAAGAGCATTCTTGTCCTTCACTATAGTAAGTAGGCCACTAGTTAGTTTCCAGCCGCTTAGTCCCAAAAGAATCACACAGAAGCTGTATTATTTAAATCATTGCTTGGCCCATTAGCTATAGCTTCTTATTGGCTAACTCTTACACCTTAATTTAATCCACCTGAATTAATCTGCACATCACCACGAGGTCATTGCCTACCATGCAAAGTTTCAGTACATCTGTCTCTGATAGCAGCTCCATTGTTTCTCTCTGACTCCACCCTTCTTTCGCCCAGCATTCAGTTCAGTCCTCCATGCCTACCTAAGTTCTGATCTTCCAACAGGCCAAGGTAGTTTTCTTTATTCATTAGCCAATCATATTAACAGCATACAGAGGGGAATCCCACATGGCTTCAAGCTCTTTTTCTTCCTTTATTTTTAGTATTTTGACATGACCCAGCTAATGAGACTTGCCTATCCCTTCAGAGTGATAAGCTACACCCAGGAGAAGTAAAATCAGAATTGGTTTTTCAGACAAGGCTGCAGAAGTAATTATGATTTTGTTAGAAAAGTTACAATGAAGAGAGTCAGACTAGACATGCACAGGTGACTGCACTTGTGAACATGTGTGCATTGGTGTTCAATAGACACATGTTTCTATTGCAGCTGCATTTGTGACCACCTTCTCTGCAGTCTCTGCCTTTCTGGACTGCAGCTCTTTCTGAAGCCGGGATTCTGTACTTGAAATTGTTGGTTCCTATTTTGTTGTTATTATGCTAAGTTCTTTGGTTTTGTTTATTTTGGCAATGGGAGAATTTTGTTTTGTTTCATTTTTTTCAGGTATGGGTGCTCTCCCAGGATCAGGTGGTAGATGAATTCTCATCCTATGTGTCACCCAGGATGTGTGCTCTCCCAGAATGGGGTGGTATCTGAACTTTTGTCTGTATTTTATGAAGAAATACAGATATCTAAACATTTCCCAATTTTCTTCAGATATTCCCTAACATGACGAGTCTTTTATAAACTTGCTTATTTTACTTGATGAAACATAATTATTTTTAAGATCTTCTCAATTTGTCAAGCTCCCTCAAATAAATAAAAATCTACACTATACTTCCATTTGTTCATTCACATCAATGAACTACATAAAGTCTGAATATCTGATTTTATGAATTTTTTCATATTTTACCTTAAAGTTCTTTAAGTGTTTTCTTTAGGTACCTTTGTATTACTGTGACTAATATCTGATAAGTAACATTTCTTCTAGTTCATGACCTCCAGGTTTAAATCTGTCATGGAAGCCAGGGTGTGGCAGAGCAGACAGGAAGTGAAAGTAGGCCTGTTTGAGTGTTTAGAGGAAGGCACAGACCAAGGACAGATCCTTCCTGACCAATTTCTTCCATAGAGATATCTTTCCTTGTCTTCAGAATGCCATCACATTCTGAATCTATCAATGATTCATTACATCATAGCTTTCATTTGACGACCCCAGTGATGTCTTAGCAGACACAGTAAGAGGTGCGTTTCCCGGCCTTTTAATAATTAATTTCTCAATTGTATCACATTGACCGTCAAATTACCCTTCACAGTGATATTCCAGGTGACTGTTAAGATGATCTGGACTACCGGTAAAAACATAGGTTAATGTTTTCTAATCTCACATTTTCTAATCCATATCTGAGCAGAGTCCCAGATTTTGTGTACTGTTAATCTCATTGACAAGAATATGACTACTACCACAATTTGAGTCAAATTTGAAACAAGCTTAATTTTTATTGGGTTGCTCTGAAAAGTTGGTCCATGACTACCTCTTGAACTGGGTTAAAGCAGAGCAATACCAAATCCACCTCTTGGACCCCATTCAAAAATTAATTAATTAACTAATTAATTAATTTCACATACTAACCACAGATTCCCCTCACTCCTCTCCTCCCATTCTCTCCCCCTACCTCTTTTCTACCCCACCCCTCGGTTCCTCCTCTTCTGCCCCTTTTAAGGAGCTTACATAATCATAAGTAGCTTTCAGGAGGGAGACAATAGTGCAATAAAGAAATACATAACACCTCTAAAAAAGTGTGGTCACCTACCATGTGATTAGAGAGGGGTCAGTGTGGGTGGGGTTATTCTCACAAGAAAATAGAAACGTATTTTTAAAAATATAGCATAATGGCTTCTGCCTTTAAAATGGAGTCAGGCAGGTTCCTCAGCACCAAGCCCCACCTCAGCTGTGCTGGGGACATACTTCTTCACTACATACATACATACTTCACTGTAGGGCACAGGCCACGTTAGAATTGGACTTTTCAGTTCGACCAAGATAATCAACAAAATTCAATCTTATATTTGCCTTTAGAGAGGAGATTAAAGTGATTGGAAATGAGCAGAAAAGACTTGCTTTAAAAGTGGAAGTAAAAGACTACCTGTGAGGTTCAAAAAGTAGTGACTACTTTTCATTTGAAATGGTGTTCTACAGACATCATAAATTTAAAAATGACATCTTCACCTTAGGGCAGTTATATCTAACAATGCATTCATTTTGTCCTCACAAAAATTTCTGAGTCTCATACTTTAAAAACCAATTTCTTTTCTTAGCCAACATTTGTATATAAAGAAATAAAATTTTGATCAATGTAAAATTGGCATTTAAGCAAAACTCTAGCTTGCTTGAACTCATTTCATCTGCTTTTATACATAAGCTGGTAATCTTATCTCCTCCACCAAAATGCAATGGTTTAGAACATTCTTTTATGTGTCTGTTGAAAGGAAAGCTTCACTTTAAGCCAATAAAATAGCCTGTGTCAGAGACACAAAGAGTCAGGTGCTTGAAAATACCATAGTTTTGAGTGTTTTATATATTTCAGTAAAATGAGGACATATCCAGTATCCCCAGTTATATTTTCTTGAGGAAGCTAATCGAATTGGTAATGAGTACGAAAAGAAGCAGTATACGCATGGAAGGTAGAATTTAGTTGACTATGACCAGTTTTAGCATCTACTTTTACTCTGACATAACGACATTTCAGGTGTCATCAGTAAGTATTTGAAAGGTTATTTCTAAGGCAACAGATCTTTGTCATTATCCTATGCAACACCTTCCCTTCCCTTTTTCCCTTCCCTCCCCTCCCCTCCCCTCCCCTCCCCTCCCCTCCCCTCCCCTCCCCTCCCCTCCCCTCCCCTCCCCTCCCTTCCCCTCTCTTCCCTTCCCTTCCCTTCCCTTCCCTTCCTAAGTAACTCTGTGGTTTGGAAAATCACCTCCTCCTGTGAAAGACACAGAGCCTTGTAACCTTCCCTAAGCTTCCACTGAAGTGAGAGCCCCTGACTTTCTCCCCTGTGGAGCACAGAACTCTTGAATTAAGACACCCAGAAAGAAGAATTGTCATCTTCAACAAATAGGAAGCCGCTTTCCTTGTTTACCACCAAGTCTTAACAAGGCAGCTGATTAATGGTGACTACTCTTGCCCAGCAAATTTGTAAATTAATCATCACAGTCGTGCCAGTAACTCACTTCCTGAGCTGCTTCTCCCAGAACACACAGAAGGAAGATTAGGCTAATCCTTTAGAAGTGGAAACCAACAGGGGATTAGTTCAAGGACTGTGGGGGAGAGAAAGAGCAAACCATCTTAAAAGCAGCGATAGTTTGAACTTCTCTCTTGGACAGTGCCTGCTCCTTTTACAGTGGAGTCAGAACTCCAAAGATTCCAAGGGCACCCCAGGAGAAAACGCCATAACACCAGGAGAAATCACCATAACCTCTAAAAAAAAAGAGATTTTGCATTTTGTTTATCAATATGGTCCTCAGAAATATGTAAAAGTAATCTTAAAAGTACTGTTTCTTATTCCTAACACCATCTTTCAATATAAAATCTTAAGTGTATAATAAACAGTGGCCCCATTATTTTGAGTCTTCACTTAATAAGTTGCACAGAATATTGCGAGTGTCCAATCTGTGGCCACTGTGTCCTGGAAAAGTAAAAACATCATTACTCACACAGATGAAGCTAATCCTTTTATCTCTACATGTTTTTAGATGCAAATGAACTAGAAGAATAGAAATCATGGAGTTGGAGAGACAGCTCAGCAGGCATCACTTCAGCTGCTCTTCCAGAGGACTAGGATTCAATTCCTAGCACCCATGTAACAGTTCACAGTCCTCTGTAACTCCAGTTCCCAGGAATCTGTCAGACTTTCCTGACCTTGAGATGAGAAATGTATATAATGTACAGACTTTCATACAGCAAAACACTCATTCACACGAGATAATAAAATAGTAGTTTAAACACACATACTAAAATAATGAAAATTTTGAGTGTTTTTATCATGTTTAAGAAATATATATATGTCTTTTTTCTAATAAAACATATCAAATCTTTTGTCCATTTTCTGCTTTCACCTTCAACTTTTTTCTATGAGATGGATATTTATTGTTTGCTGTAAAATATTTTCAAAATTTTTTAAAAGTCAATAATATTTTCTGTGTTGCCTTAAAATTTTAAGTGCAGTAAATGTACCATTAGTTCTTCTTTGTATTGGATCTGGTGGACTGTGTATTTTAATATTTCTTTTACTTTTGAGATTATATTATAATCATACTATTTCTCCCTTCTCTTCTCTAAACACTGCCATAAATTCTCTTTCTCTCTTTCAAACTCATGGCCTCTTTTTCAGTAACTATTGTTATATAAATATATACTTCTAAATGTAACATAGTTTGCACAGAAAACTACAATCAATCGAAACACAGGGTTATGAAGCCCAGTCTCAGTGGACACATCTACAAAACAGCTCCTACACCTAAGATTCAGGGAACATTCCAGAAGAAGGGGTGGAAAGAATGTAAGAGACAGAAGAGTATGGAGATTGTAGAGTCTATCCCCTAGTAAAGTCAGAAACTTCACCCTTAGAGCCTCGCCAATATGACTGCCTACCGAAGCCTCACCCATAGATTCTTGTCAATATGACTGCCTACCGAAGCCTCACCCATAGAGTCTTGTCAATATGACTGCCTGAACACGAACTGAACAAGGTCAACAGCAAGAAACACGCCAAAGTGACAGAGGGGAGCCCTGGACACCTCAACTGTCTGTGTACCCACCCAAAGGGCCACAGGCAACTCAGAAATGCTGAAAATGGGAGAAATGATCATCTCTAGGGAACAGCACACCAATTAGTTATCAAGTACTAGATAGTAAACGCCCAAAATATACATAAGAGTGACATTAGGCTGGCTCATAAGTGTTTTTACTGCAAGCATGGTCTGTTGTCTCCCTTTTGTCTGGTTCAAAATCAGGTCTCTTAACTTTCCATTTTTTAAATGCTTGGCCAATCATCCCAACACCACTTGCAGTGAAATGTTTATTTCTTCCCACTGATTTTACATTTTCTTCCCACTGATTTTACATTTTCTTTTGAAAATGTAAAGAAAGGATATTTATAAGCTAAAAAATAAACTAGAGAGGCTATTATTGTGTTATTGATTTTAGCAAATACTTTCTTCTCAATTTCCTATTTAGAAAAGTCAAAGTTAATTTTCAATCATTCTGATCATTTTCCATATAGTCACTATGTTTCCTTAGAGATTTGCAAATCGCCTCACTAATTAAACAAGAGAACAACTGTGGCTGAAATGAAAGATATTGTGTTCTTTGTTTAATGTGCTAATGTTGACATGCCATATAAAAGTCAGTGGCTATTTTTACATTGCTTTTTAATCTTATGACCGAAGGCAATTGTTCGTTTCTATCAGTATACAGGCACAGCATCACTTTTGGAATATGAGCTACACTTGAGCAAGTTCATTTAGAGATATTCTTCAGCTTTGCTTTCAGTTCAGAACCAAAAGGAGAGAGAGATAGAGACAGATTGGGTTTTCATTTCTAGACATACCATCTTTGTATGATGAAGGCCTCTAGTACATGGGATTTTCATGAGTACCTGCAGCTGTACCCACCATATCCATGTCTCTAGATCTTTGACCCCTGAATAAGTAAATAACTTTCCCACAGCTGCAGAGACTTCTCCTAACATAACCGTGTAGTTGAAGGAGTCTGCTCAAGTGTAAAGTATTATTAGTCACTGTAGATGGTCATACTCTGATTTAAGGAGAGAAGGTACTCAATTCAGTGGGAACATAATAACTTTTTTCCTATGGTTCTCAACATGAGAGAATAAAAGGATAAGATTTCTTATTGCTGTGAATATTTTATCATTTTTTAAAGTAATATTTCAGGACTGACCTTAAGTCCACATAATGACAAATGGGCTCCAGTGGAGTCAATGCTTAAAGAACACCTACAGTTGTGGGGAAAGACCTTAAGCAGACATACATCAATTTCTACTAAAAATCCATTTCCACATTTGAAGAAAAGGGATGTTGCATTCATGCCATGAGTAGCAATGGAGAGACAGAACATTTAACAGTAGCAAACATATGTAGAACAAAATAAGAAAAAGATTGCACTGGTCCCTCTCAAAGTCTAAAATGTTGTAGACTGTTATATTTGTCAATATAAACCTCAGAGAATAAAAGCCTATATTAAATACTGTTAATTACAGAGTGAGAGATAATGAAGAAGCTTATACATGATAAGTGAAGGGTACTGGCCCATCATCTACACTCCCATAAAAATATCAATGAACTTTGATTGAAGCCAATTCTTTCACAAATGTGAAAATGTGTATTTTTCGACTATGGTGCACAATGAAGTGCTTTTTATTTTGGTGCTCATGCTTCTAAGACAGATAATCAGTAAACTGAGTTACCTAAAACAATGCAAAAATGGATTGAAAATTGAGACAAGTATGTTAAACCCTTGAATATTAAGTTATGTAGTGGTCAAAGACCTCACAAGTAGCTCCTATAAGTCAGCACACTGATTTAAATGTGACACAGCCTCTACAATGAACAGGCTATTAGAGTTACACAGAACTCTAATGTGATTATGACACAAAATGTCTTTCCTGCATATTGTGAACTAGAAGGCTTGGACTTCCAAAGATCACATGCAAAAGAACCCTTTAAACACAGACCCTTGATTTTCAAGAGGGTGGTGATAGGGCTTGGAGCATCTCTTTAACAAGAACGAGAACTAAGGGCAGGATCTGCATCTCCATGGCAATGAATGCAAGCATCCGAAGGATCTGTACCTGCTTAACCTGGTTCCATTTGAAAAAATGAAAAGAAAAAATAAAGAATCAGTGAAGTTATGTTCTTACTAGTTCATTGTGCCAGCCCTTGGATCAAAACAGAAAGGAAGAGAATTAGCTCATGAGATGAAGGAGGAAGATGGTTGATAGAAAACAGTGAGATTAAACCTACAGGGAAGAAGAAAATATGACGTTGTCCTTTGAAAGAAAGGCTACAGCATGTGTTATCCTCTATCTCTGCTTACAGATGGACACCTACTCCTTAGCAGCTTTCATTCCAGTTCAGACATGATGTTTCCAGTCTGCCGTCATTTGTGAGGTGTGTCATTGTCACTTTGAATAGACACATGGCTTAACTCCATCGCGACTCTGCACTTTGTCCCAGTTCTGCAAAATTTCTCTGTCACAAACATCCTCCCTATCTGGGAGGTGGTGAGTGAAAACTCCAATCTCCCGTGTGAAAACAAATGACTGTCTCTTCACTAGCCATCACAGACATGCCTGTATCATGTCCATACCTTTCTATGCATGTTCAAATACGATCGCATTCTAAAACCCAAAGTCTAGAAAGAAAACATTGTTTGTATGGAGGGAAGGCACTAGTTTTAAAAATAGCTTAAATTCTGCAGGCAACTTTAATTTATGAGCTGTGCTCATATATCTGCCACTTAGTATTCTGTTTACAGAGAACCTTGGGGAATTTCTCCTGTATAATCACAATGTATGCAGTTAAATATTATGCACTTGTTACTTCACATGAAGTTCAACATTTCAGGTTCTAAAACACTTAATGACTAAGCACTTACGGAACACAAAAGGTTTGCCAGATAGGTCAACGTTGAGAAATGCCAGAATCTTCTAATATTAACTAAGTTAAACAAGGATAAAATTGGAACCATAGCACAGGCTGAAACTGCCCTTTTAGTAAAAGACTCTACTCAGGAAGGCAATATACTGCCTCACACAGCTTGGTTAAAAAAGATTATATATTTTTAGAGAAAGTAAAAAAAGTATCAAGTGTTTGAAAGAGACAAGAGTTGAAAAAAATGAATCAAACCAATTCAGGAGACAATGCAAAGGAGAGCAATGTAGAAAGTTGACACAAAGGCAACAACATCACACACTTTCTCCAGGTGGGGAGAACAGCAGAAAGCAATGAGCAAGAACTTGGGATTCGGTAGGAGATACACAACAGTGTGTAGATGGGAGAAATGGCATCTCTCTGGACTACAGTTACATGCAAGTGGAGAATATAACTTAACCAGATACCAGGTACCTTCCAAAGTCCTATATACAAAGAGTGACCCTTCCTAGGAATGCAATAACTCTGATCTTAAGACCTGTAAAATTGACCTAGGATTTAACTGACCTCACAAATATTTCCTTTTCTGTTTAATCCTGTGTTGTACAGTGTTTGTTTCTGTGTTTCTGTAATACACTTGTTGTGTATTAAAATATACTAAATCATATTTCTAAATTTATAGAGCTGGTTTTAGAGTTGGACTCTGGCTCAGTTCCTCTCTAATTCCAAGCCTTTTGTTAAAAGAAAAACCCAGAGTTTCTGGAATTTCTGTCTCATGTCAAGAGCCATGATATGGGACAAAAAGAAATATGAGTTTAGAAAACATCTTTACTTTTCTTCATATCTATCATACCTTTCATTAAATATATCTATCATGTCTTTCATTGAATATATGTATGTCTGTATATGTCTATATGATTAATGTTTAAGTTTTCCACCATGAACAATGAGTTTTTCCTGCAGTGACATTTGAAGTTTCCAGGAAGAAGATGGGGCCCCATAACAACAACTCCACCTGGTTGAGATGACGTCGTGATACTGATAGCACTACTACAAGACCTGTTTTGGGTACCAGCTGCACAAGACGGTTCCAACGTGGTTAGCTGAAATGGTGCACATCTTGTACAACATTCTGGCCAGACCTCCACAAAATACTGAGAGACTATTTGCAATTTTAAAAGACATTGATCTTGAAATTTAACCATCATTTTACTTTCACAGGATCCCCCAGAAAGAACGTCGCCCCCATGACAGCTGGAAGTAATTCTAGAGAACGACGTCCCCTCTCCCAGTAAAGTTTGTCCTTGGGTTTAGGGACATCATTTAGGGGTTGGTTATAATTAGTATATGGTTGAAGGTTGGGGGAGGAATTTTATAAGTGCAAGAATCTAAAAAAAAAAAAAAAAAGAAGGATAATTGGATTATGGGATAATAGATTTGTACTTGTGAGCTATTGTTTTTAGACAAACATATTGGTATCGATTTTTATATATTGATACAAAGTTAAATTATGTTGACTATTTTATGCATGCATGCTTCTACCTCTGTTTAAAACATTTTTATGTATTGATATATATATATACATTGTATTGATATATGTATATTTACCATATTGCATTGTACACTTCTACCTCTGATTAAGATACTTATATATTGTTTATGTATTGATACATATATTTACGATATTGTAATGTATTCTTGCACATTGTTTATATTTGGAGGTCGCATTGTCCTCATTTATTGCACAGTCTTTTATTATCTCAGTCTTTAAGTTAGATAGATATTGAGAATTAAATAGATCAACAGTCATCTAAGTTTGTCATTTATAATTAGACTAATCAGGTTCTTTAGATACATAGAGATTATATTCAGTATAGATAGATAATCTTCAACCTCTTCAAAGAGCTGTAGAAAATGGCCTTTAATCTAATTCAGAGCTCTGTGGTAGGGAGACACAGTCGCTCCTGGCAACACCGATCTATTCCTGAGAGAATGTTGAGCACCAAAGACACTCCACCTGGAGCCTTTCTTCTTGGCAGAACTGGCCTTTGGGTAAAGAAATGCTCATTACCTCAACTACTGACAGAGTTACAGAATATCCGTAAATGGATAAAACAGGACTGTCATATCCTGCCAAGACAGGGTAAGATAGTTTTGAAAAGTTTCTTTCCTTTGAAAATGGTATGTCAGTTACGTTAGGCCTTAGCCAAAGTTGGTTGCTTCAACACTGCAAACGTGACTTTGGGTGTTTGCCCAGGTAGCCAGTTGTCTCTGTGATTTGTTACATGTTATGGAAGTTGTTTGATTGCACTTCCCAATTACTCAGGTAACATTATTTCACTTCTCAGATCTTCGATGGGATTGAAGATTATATAAATGTAGTTACTTCTCTTTCATGACTTGGCCAAGTTATTTGTTATATAAGACTTAAGCCAGTTAGAATAAAATATTTGTATTTACTGTATATAATTTCGTAGGTTTGTACCTATTGTATATAATTTTGTAGTAGGCTTAGAACTCTCTTACTTAAACAAAAGGGGGAGATGCTGCGGGAGCTCCTTCCACTCCTTCAGCCAATCGCTGCTGAGTTACCAGCTGTTGGGGCGTGGTCTCTGTCTCTTTAGAAAAAGCAGCGGCTGTCCTCCACTCCCTTTTTTGGCTTTTCGGCTCTGCTTCTGGCTCCTATACTCCTTTCCTGTTCGCGTGGAGGGGCTGTTGTCTGGGACGGTAATCTGTAAGTTTTTCCCCCTTTGAATAAATAACCATTCTATTAATCATAATTCCAAACTGGTGTGGGATTGTCTATGACTTACGCCTTCATAGTAGTATTATATCTGGGCCAGCAGCAGTTTTATGACAACCTGATATTTTTTCCATTAAACAAAAATTTAGGCAAATGTGTGGATTTGGAATTTGTCACAACTTGTCATAGAAGTGGGATAAATTACCGCCTTTTGGTCATCCAGTTTAACAGTAAACCAAATTTGCTATGATTTCACCCTTCCTTGCTCAATTTTGTTGGAATTATCCAGGAACTGAAACAAACCACCTGAGCAATATGATGCCAGGCAGTGCTCCTAAGCCTAAGCCAACACACGTGGTATCTAAGGTAACTAGTTATCCTTAGTACTTTACTCTCAGGCAATGAGGCATGAGTTGACTGGGATAACAAAGGAAGACCAGAAAGCTTTTACCACACTTCAGTGATTTCAAATAAAAAGGCTGAGAGAAATTGAATAGCTTCCCTTAGTAGATGGCATTTTTTTAAAGGTGATGCTTCACATTGAGCTTGCTTTAGAACCAGAACAATGCTTCATGTTTTTACAATTTCTTGTTCAACCATGAAGACAAATCTTAATTATATGATGGCCTCAGGGCTTCAAAGATTTCAGGAACCCAATGGGCTGTTGAAAAGTTCTGATATTGCTTTACATTAAAGTTGCATTTTTTTTTCTTCAAGTGAGAACTTGAATATTTGCTTAAGTAATTAAGCAATGTGAGCATTCTGGATGATGACATCCATGAAAAAGGTACTTGTAGATGTAGCAAGCTATGAATAAATAATCTTTCCTTGGGAAGTCAGGTTCTAGGACCTTGAAGACAAGGCCAAACACACCTTCAGTACTCTGTGGAGTGTCTCCAGGAGACACTAAACCCATCTCTAAGGAAGTAGCTAAAAGGTTTAAATCAGGCTCTTTATAATTCTTTCTTGGCTGAAATCTTAGGCACTGACATCTTTTTACATTTCAGTCTTCTAAGCTGTAGTTACTGGTTTCCACCACTGCAGCTGCAAAAGTAGTGACTGGGGTTGTCAGCATAGATGCATACTGCTGAACAGATTCATCTTTTCTAACTTTCTTCTGAGTGAGTGTGAGGGAGAGTGTATGTGTGTGTGTGTGTGTGTGTGTGTGTGTGTGTGTGTGTGTTCATGAGCAGGCACACTTATCTCTGTGTCCACATGTGCAGGCCAGAGATTGAATTCAAGTATCTTTCTTCATCTGTCTCCTCTTTATCTTTTGCTGTAGGGTCTCTTTATCAAACCAAATGCTAGAAGTCTCTGTCTATCTCCCCCTTTGATGGAATCAAAAGTCGGCACTGCTGTATTCAACTTTTATACAGAATACGGGATTCAAATTCAAGTCCTCTATTCAATGCGCTATCTCACCAACTCTATAGCTAAACACTTTACTAAATATATTTATTTTATGAGTTTGTGTTTATCTGGATTTTGGATGCTTCATATGTGTCATAACCAGTAGAGGCCAGAAAGAGTATAAAATGTGGAGCTGGAGTTACACACAGTTGTAAGCCACATAAAGTAGGTTATGGGAGCTGAACATGGGTCTCCCAAGAATTAAATGATTAAGTAAGTAAGTAATTGAGCCATCTCTCCAGCCCTACTGCCTATAGCTGGTTTTAGTGTTATCTCACTTTTAGCAGAATTGTAACACAATTAGTTCCACTAGTGATGCAAAGATAAGTGTTTCAGCATCCTAGAAATAAGCCAAGTACTCACTGCAGCTTTCTCCTATTATTTTACTTCAGCTTTCCTTTAACCAAAAATCTGAAGGAAATTTCAATAAGATCTCTATAAAATATCTAAAAGTTTTTACAATGATGAAGCAAATGCAATCAACAAGTGTGGCTAATGGATAACCACCAATAATAATCAAGCTTGTAGTCATGTTAGTTAGATTTTCTAGATATATAGAGATATGTTTCAGTTAGATAGATATTGTTCATATTTTCAAAAACTACAGAATATGGCATTTAATGTTTTAATAACTTAGTGCTTTTCATGACAATGAGACACGTCTGCTCCTGGCAGTACCAATCTACTTCAACAGGAAGATGGGCATCGAAGAGGCTCCTTATGAAATTGGTTAGTCATTTGGGCAAGAAACTGCTCTTGTCTGAACTATTGGATAAATTGAACATGAAGAACCTGCAGAGCGTAGACTGCTAAACTTGACTAAAGATGAGATGATCCTTTGGGGTTCATGATTCATGAAAGAGTCTGCGAGACATTCTGCAGAACACAAAAAATGATTGAACTGTCTTTAAAATTTTCTGCTCCATGGAAATGTTTGCTGGATACCATGGGCCTCAAGGCTGGATGGATGCCCCAATGGTACAGAGGAACTTTGGGTGACTGTACAGGCAGCGAGATGTCTCTGTCATTTCTAGAGTTTGGAAGTTGCTTATTTCTTGTTTACTTAGGTAATATTATATCCTTCTGGAGTCTTTGAGGAAGTTAAAGAATGAATAGTCATAGTTATAGTTTTCCATTGTTATGATAAAAGATAAAATAGATCTAAATATTGTAACTGTAATTCCTGCTTGATAACTTTTGTTATATGTAATTTTACTATGTTAAAGTTAAGGCCTTCCTTTTTGTTTAAACAGGAGAAGGGGGGATAGTGTAGAAGGATCTTCTTTTTATGTGTTGTTTTCATTGGTCAAATAAAGGAACTGCCTTGGCCTTTTGATAGGGCAAAACTTAGATAGGTGGGAAAAAGGGAACTGGATACTGGGAGGAAGAAAGAGGCAGAGAGCCACCCACCATGAAGCTGCCAGGTCAGACATGCTGAATCTTTCCTGGTAAGCCACAAGCTTGTGGTCACATACAGATTATTAGAAATGGATTAATTACGATATGAGAGTTAGCCAATATGAGGCTAGAAATAATGGGCCAGGCAGTGTTTAAATGAATACAGTTTCCATGTAATTATTTTGGGGTTAGGCTTCGGTAGAGAGATTTTTCTTAACAGTTGCTCTTTATTGAAACACCTAATAGCCTATTTGGTTAAACTTATATTGAAACCTAAGAAAGGTTCCTGCAATGACAGTGCAGTGTTCTTACTATTATTGAGCTTTCTTTCACTATACTAATTGCATGCAGCAGATAACCAGCATATGAAGATGAAAGCACAGTTGTGAAGGTTTCAGTCCAGAGTTGGTTGACCTAATTCTCTTGGGCTTATGGCAACACTGAACAACACAACTGGATCACACCGTGCAGCAGAGACACTCATTTTGTGTCTGGTATGCAAAAGAGAGGAGCAGGAAATGTTAGGTTTCACTGCCTTATCCAAATCCATTCTACATTATCAGAAAGACTTCCATCAGCTGTCCTTCTTATCATTTTGATCATGAGCCTCACCTTTAATGACTGAGCTTCTCTTTTCTATTTTCTGCCACCTCACAGCAGCAATGAACTAAAGACAAACCCTTTAATACATTGGCTTTGACAATCATTTCAGACCCAATAACAGAAGCAGACAAAAGTTGTTAGCACAGCAAAGCCATTTTGTTGACTAACAGGCTATACATGAAAAAAAAAGTTTTTAAGATCTCAAATCTCTGTAGTTTCAATAATCCTTTCTCACTAATATACAATCTACCTTTCATCTCTGTTTATTCTACATCTTGACCTAAAGACTATGTCAGTAGCAGATGAAGTCATGAACCATGTAGCTCTTCACACACATTTATTTTATGAATTTATTTTTCCTGATTTATTGTAATATCCTTTGCTAGATAATTGGGTGTGGATCAGTGACAAAACAGAATTCAACCGTTGCATACCCTGTCACGGCCACACAGGTGGGCTTGGATACAGCCCAAGTTTTTTCTTCTATTATACGACATTTTATCAGCTCAAGATTGTGTTAATTTAAATGCTTTTGTTCTGAATGTTCAAAGTTCATAATCCCATTGGCTGATAGACGTTGCAGAGTTGGGGATGTTCTACTGGATTCCAGCTCCAGCAGCGTTCTGAGTCAAGAGACAGATGAGAAACGAGCAAAACTAAAGAGTCTGACCACTGATTGTCTTTCAGACGGCATCAGATAAGTCAAGCTGCATTTATTTAAACAAGTTCTAATGTATTCAAACATGAGCAGTTGTGATACATCGTCTTTAATCATTTCACAAGTATCATTAACATTTAACCATTTTTGTTTCTTTTGCTTTTCCCTTAACATCATTGACCTTTCCCCATATCATTTAATTTTATACTAAATGCCAAGTAATAATATCTACCCATCTTTACCTATGGATGAGGGTATGAAAACAGAATGGGGTAATGAATACTTTCTCTAGTTTGCCTAAAAATGGTGAAGTAAATCTGAGATTTTACATAATTGACAAAGTCACAAAGAGATGAACCTCAAAAGAATGTGAAGATATCGTATCAACATGGTTAGACATGACTAGCATTGAAAAAATCTAAATCAATTGGAAAAAGAAAGATAAGAAAATAAAACATATGTTAAAAATCTTCCCTTCCCTGTTGCAAAGTGGGAACAGCGGGTTGCGTTCCCTCCGGGATCCCGGCTCCCCAACTAGTTTACATCCAAAATAATTACACAGAAACTGTATTCTTTTAAACAGTGCCTGGTCCATTGTCTTCAGCCCCTTATTGGCTAACTCTCACATCTTGACTCAACCCGTTTGTGGCTTACGGGAAAGATTCAGCATGTCTGACCTGGCTAACTTCATGGCGGCAGCTCTCTGCCTCTGCCTGACTCTGCTTTCTTCCTCCCAGAATTCAGTTCTGTCTTCCCTGCCTACCTATGTTCTGACCTATCAGGCCAGGCAGTTTTCTTTATTAATTAACCAATGAAAGCAACAGATAGATAAAAGAGGTCTATTTATTTTTTAAAAAAATGTGTATGTGTGAGTAAATGAATCCTGGGTCCCTGCCTAAAGAGGACAGGTGAGGCTTCTTGATTCCTTGGAACTGAAGTTGGAAGCAGTTGAGAGCTGCCATGTAGGTGCCAGGAACAAACTCTGGATTCTCTGAAAGAGCCATAATTGTTCTTAATAGCTGAGCCATCCCTGAAGCACACAGGTTGGTTTTTTGGTGGTGATGATTAGCCTGCATTGGTGAACAGGTTGTGCAAGTTTCTTAGTCTTTATGCTATAGATTTGATGATTTGCCTAGAATAGAAATCTTTTCTGTTTAGGTTCAGGAGTTAAGTAACAGCAAATTACATCCAAAGGAAGCACTTAACTAAATTTGACTCTATAATCTAATATGCAAATCAGGATAGTTGTCATATCAATACATGACCCTGCTTATTGTTTGGCTGTGATGATCAGCCCACACAAGGAAGTAATGAGATACCAAAATAGGTAGTCCTTCTGTGCCCAGAGTTTTAATCCTGGTAAGATAAACAGCTGTAAGAATTACTATTAAATTCTGTACTCTGCAAATAGCATTGGGTCCAGGCCCAGGGTTCCATATTCCAGGTGTTACAGGTGAAATAGCCCTCAGTCCCAATCTTCTATCTATTTAAATACTCTTAAAAGTCTTTATATCAGTCATATTACTATTTTTATAACAACTGTAAAGTCCATGTTGTATTAACTTTACAGATGAGGAAAATGGAAATGAATTAAGTCATCCATACCCCAGTACTCCTTTCAGTTTGGTGGTAATGGGATTTGCTTAAATATGAGAAACCTATTGCTCTGCTCTTAGTAATCACAAAGTAGCTGCCCCTTCAGTACTATTTTTATTCATGTCCTTACTCAGGGGATAGGAGCATCTGAAGATTCAGCATATCTCCAAAGAATGTATTACTTTTTGATTGCATGAAAATTACACAGTGACTGGAATCATTCACAGGAGTTTCTAGTGACAGATTGTGCAAACCAGAACTTCACCACTGGAGAGTTTTATTTTGAATTGTAAAATGAATTAGTGTTAGAATGCCATTAATATGTTTATTATTCATGTTTCAAGTATTTCCACTCACTGAAAAATCCAAAATTTCTTCCCCAACAGAATCACACAGTGGATAAATTTGACCTATTAATCATCATAATGCAGAGATCTAAACACTCACCTCTAAAACAGCCTTTGAAAAAGAAAATTAGATCAATTTCAGTTTTTAAATTGCATCAGGAGTGAAGTAAAATGTGTGTTTACCTTTCCTGAACTCATGATAATTTTTAAATTAAGTTTGAAATATTTATACGCTCTGCATTAAAATTGAGACCTGAATATGAAAATCATTCAGGGGAGAAGAGAATGCCTAATGAAGAGAGTTAAGCTGGAGGAAAGGAAGCTGATGAATGCATTAACTTTAAATATTTATCAGGACTATAGTGCTATCTTAAGTTTTTAGGTACTCCATTCTATATTAGATAAGGATCGTAAGAGCAACGCTAAAATGGTGAATACTAAGTCATCATACCATGTGTCAGTCTTAGGTAAAAGTATTTCCTTCCTGATCTATAATTTAAAATTAAAAGATACAGCCAAGTTTAATGCTTTGTTTCTTTATGTATCCAGGTATTTTTTTCTTTAAATAAGAAATAATAATTTAATAAATGTGAATCTTTCCTCTGGATAGATAGATAAACATATAGATTAGATAGACTGATAGACAATAGATATGTAAATAGATGCATACACACATACATGCACATTTATATTTGTGTGTATATGTATACACATGCATATATACATATATACTGACAGAGATGGGAAGATGACAGATAAATGCTAAAATATGGATACACACACACACGCACACACACACACACACACACATATACATATATATATACCTATATATGGAGATAAGTAGATGACATACAAATGCTAAAAAATAATAGTTGCTAGTTAGTTACAAATAGATGGCAGTTCGTGATTGATTTTAGGTATAGATACATAAGTGAATGGTGATAGATGGCAAAGCATATGATAATAGATTCATGATAAGTACCACCTCTGTGGTAAGTGAATCAGTGCACATGTTTGCATGTAATTTCTCACTAGTACCCTGTGCTTTGCCAATGATCAAATTTGGGTCTATCCTAGGACATCAATAAACTGTGCATAAACGGTGTACTGTTGACTTTCAATGTGATTAACTGGAAAAGAGTTTATGAGTTAACAAAGCTCATCTTTGAGTGTATCTCCAGAGAGCAGTTACTAAAGGGTAAGGAATTACCATACCTGTAGGTGAAGCCATCCCACAGGCTGGGGTCTCGGATGGAAACAAGGGGGAAAGAATGACTTTGAGAACACACAGCCTCACTCCTCACTCTGCTCAGGTTGCAGAGTTATAAACTGTTCTGGACCAACACCTCTGATGCTCCAAGATAACAAATGGCAGTTATTCTGTTATTTGTCCAATAACAGAAAGTCTAACTTGTCTATGGAATGGTTAAACAGTTTAATGATTAAACAGGGACAATGTTCTTTTCTTATAGCAGGTAATTTAGACTTGTTATAAACTTTAATTAATTCTATGTGTTAAAATACGAGATTAATCAATAAAGAACTAGGAATAAAATAAACATTGACCTAACCCAAAAAAAAGATAAAAATTAGAAGTTCCATTAATCCATTAGGAATAAATAAGAAAATGCAAAACAAACTATATATAAATCATGTTAATAATTGAAGACAAAGAATTTTTGAATGATATTTTTCTCATTAACTTCAAAAAATAAATTTCCTGTATGTTTGGTCCATTTTAAGAATCATTTTCGTGGCAAGTATGTCACACAGCTCAACTGTCTGGTGCAGAAGGGGTTCTCTCTCCTTAATAACTTGACACTAATTACCACCTTGGACTCCAACCTGACTGCATCTCAGTGTGCCAAGGCACTGCCATTTTTTGAGCTCCAAAGTCAGCAAAACCAAAAGAATAAACATTTATTTAACACTGAATCCAGCAACATAGTGGAGTTATGCAATGCCTTGATGCAGTAATTTATTTCATGAATATGCATATATTCAAGTGAAGTCTCTTTAAGAAGATTTATAGAATCACAGTCCAATATGAACTGTGTTAGTATTTTCTGGGTAAAGATTGTGGTCCTGAAGATATAGTGAAAATTATTTCTTCTGAGCAGCCCTATGTGTGGAGAATACATATTCAATGACAATGATGCCTTCAAACGTAGTGTTCTGCTTCATGATTTTGTTAGGAGGACGGAGAGTTTGGAGAAATAACAGTATCTAAAGTGGCATGCCCTGTTCAAGACACAAATATCTAGAGTGGAAGAAAGGGCTGGACATGGGTCTCAGGTCAGAACTGTCCGTGTGAATGCCTGAGAAGATGCTCTAGGCAGGGTCAGCTTTGGAACAAGAGGTTGTCCTCTTTGCTGGCTCCATGCAGCAGTGGCCAAGTCCTACAGGAGAAACTGTCAGTATAGTCAGTATACAGATGAGCCCTTCCAAATAATCTGGATAAATCTGTATCACTCAATAAGAAACATATGCATCACAATGAAACTAAGCCTGAATTTTTCTACTATGAGGGAAATATCTTATCTGATTTACCTGATTACTGCAGGACTCACAGAGTTCAGAAATAGAAATTTTATCACTGCTTAATAGTAAAAAAAAAAAACCTCCATAAGAAGGTGCTTATAGTATTCATGTTTAAAAAAATATTTTGAAAGTTCATGTAATAGTTCAGACTTAGCCCCAGAGAAGATTCAAGGCTGTACTAGGCTGTATGAGATATAGACTAAACTGAGCTACAGAGTGAGATCATGTCTGATAAAATAATAACAAAAAACAACAATGAAAAACAGAAACAAACAAACAATTTCCATGAAAATAATCTGTATAAAGAAATTATGAAAACAAGAATATGAAATATATTATCCTATACATTAACAACTATATATTTATATGGATAGCACTGTGTGCTTGTCACTTTTGTGACAATATGATGGAAGGCCTGTGATGATAACTTATGAGGTGGGTACATTTGTGGTGCTCATAACTGCAAGGGTTTAGATCACGTGGCTGGGAAGCATGGCAGAGAAGAACATTTTGGTCATGCAGCGAGAAAGCATGTGAGAGGGAATGCACTCCACTGACGGCTGTCAGGCTTTGCTACTGTTTCTTCAGTTCCAGCTCCCAGGTCAAGGGCCACAGTCCTCCCATACACAGAACGAAACTTTTACATCTGCTAATCCTTCCTGAAAAGTCTGTCAAAGAAATAATCAGAGGCATGCCCCTCTAATTTCCTAGGCAATGCTAAATCAAGTGAAGCTGAGAATGTATTAATACCACACCTTATTAAAATATCCCCATTGTTTGACTGTTCCATGCCTATGTTTCCTGGAAAACAGAGAGACAGAGAGAACTGCTGTCTAAATGAAACAACATGACTTAGAATTTCCAATACTCACACCTGAATGTATATCCTCAGTTTCTTCTTCATATGTTTTATTTTCATTTCAATGACAAGCAACAATTCCAAATATTGATGAGTTATAATATGATGTTGTACTAAATGTACACATTATGGAAAGTCTAAATCAGATCTAATCGACTGTGTCACCGATGTGGCACTGCTCAGCATGAAAACATTTAAAAGCTCGTATTAACTATTTTAAAATAAAAAAATAATGTGCCATCATTAAGTACAGTTAATGCAGAGTGAAAGGTAACACAGAGTATGTATTTTCTAACTTGAACCTTGTTTCCCCTAATGGATAATATTGACTTCCAACTTGATTGGATCTAGAACAAATCAAGGGACAAATTGCTGAGAATTCTGCTCCCCTGTATTACATCAAAATTCAGCTTCTTCAGAACTACCCAGTGAAGGACTGAAGACCTGTTGATCTTTAAAATTCCCTTAGGCTTTGGGAGGCAGAAAATTGCACCTAATACAGAAAATAGGCACTGTAGACAGACACTGTTGTTATAACTAAACTTGGCCATGGATTTCTGAAGCTTTGGGAGTTGAATTGTGAGAAGAGTTTGGAAATGTATCCTTTTGTAGATAAACATTAGGAAAGCTTAACATACTGAGAGCACAGCCAACTGGGTGATCTAATGGAGCTCATCAAGCAAGAAGGCCAACAGCAGTGTAGACAGTGAAGGCTGGAGACTCTCAGATGTTAGGTTAATGGCCTTTTACATTTCATTCTGAAGAATTTCTCGATGTTTTATTCATGCCTTGAGTCTTTGAATGAGTCTGAGATGGAAGATTAATGGAGGAGATTCAGAGGTAGTCTGTCTGTCACTCAGGCAGTGGCACTGTTACTACTGGGTGTCTTTTCATGGCTTAGAGTGAGAATCAGGAGCAAAGTATACATCAGCCTTGCTTGGAAGATGTAGTGTTTGGTCAAAGCCTGTGTAAATGTGGGACCAAGGAAGCTAAGGTTTCTGAAGAGATTAAACCCACTAAGGAAATGGACATGTTGCCTTGAGGTGGTAGGAAAGATGTCATGAGGATATATTAATAATTGAGGAAATCATACTGTTATCTTAGTTAGGGTTTCTATTGCTGTTGAAGAGACACCATGACCATGGAAATTCTTATAAAGGAAAACATAATTATGTTTTATTATATATTAATTGAGGTGTCAGCTTTTAGTTTCAGAGGTTTAGTCCATTATCATTATGAGAGGAGCATGGTGTGTGGACAGACATGGTGCTGGCTACATCTTGATATAAGGCAGTAGAAAGCTGACCCAGTCTCTGGATGTGGCTTGAGCATGTATGCGGCCTCAGAGCCTTCTTCCACCAAGGCCACACCCAACAGTCCTAACAGTACCACTCCATTTTGAAGCCATTTTCTTTCAAAACTACCACACATATCAAAGGTGAAAAAGCTTGAAAAATACTAAGTTTATTTGAAGGACTTTACCTGGAGAAAAGAATACATCTAAGGCACTCTGCCAAGGAAAGGGGTGTTTATAAGGGGTACTGCAGGTTTTCTTTCTGAGTTCAGCAGGCTGACTTCCACTTCTGTGAGTATATAATCAAGAGTAGAAGGATAATTTATAAGAGTTTCTCAAATAAAGTTGAATAATAAGGTATGCTTTTTCTTGTTGAACTTTGGTGTGTAGAGGCATGAATATACATGTCCATAGTATCTTATAAAGTAGAATTCTAAGTTCCCAAAGTTAATAAAATGTCTTACATTGTCACATTCAAATGTATTTCTATGAACTTTTTATAATGTGAGAATGACACATTCAGCTGAGGCAGCTGCATACTTCCCAGATACCTGGAATTGCTTTTTCCCTCGAGAAATAAAAGCAATTTTCTTTCATCACTGTGAGTCTAAGCTACTTCCTTGGAGACTGAACTTTATCCTCATTATTTCTGAGTATGACATAACATACTGCATTTAGAAAAGACATCATTAACCTACAAAAAGCTTATCACAGTTAACTGCTGGAATGGGTAAATATGTAACACATCAGAGTAAAATTATATCCTGCTTATGGATCATTGACCTTTATCAAGAAATGAAGATAAAGAGTAGACAAACCTGCTGACCTGACCTCTGCAGTGCGGCTCAAAACAGTCCACTTATGTAAATGAAGTCTCTGTGTAAATTTTACCACCAAGTAGAAAACCTAGCAAGGAGGTGTTCTTATAATACATCTTTTTAATTAACAAGATAATATCTTCTAGCAGTTTTCCTTTCTGATTTTAATACAGAGTAGTTCCATTATAAACAAAGGTTTGGCTTTTTAATGTACCCTTTAATACCTAACAACATAAATGACTCAGAAGTAAGTTTATATAAAGATGAAAACAAACAAAAGCCTAATAAAACAATTACCTCCAGTATTTGCATAATTCTCCTTCTAAATACTGTGGAGAAAGTTCTAGAAATGTAATTCTCAGCAACTGTGGTTTTATTATCACTCTATTTAATTCTTCATCAGCTCCCAAATTCCAAAGAAATTCTAACACACAAGCAGGATTAATTGCTCTAATGATATTCTCATTGGTTTATATGTAACAAACTCTTTCATACTTTGAAACCTCACATTTTAACATGACAATGTAGAGAAAGAGAATTTTTACTGGCAAAAGCTAGTATATTCTCTGTCCTGAATATAGTTACCCCCTTCAGAATGCTAGGTGGAAGTCTATTGATGGCACATGGATTTGGCCTTTTGGTGACAGTAAGCCCAAGTCTCACCGTGGATAACACTTGGAGCTTGGCAATTTTGAGATGGGTAGTTTTAGAGGATGTTTGACTAGGTTAGTTAAACATCATGGACAAATTGACAGGATTTAGAATCATGTAGGCATGTGTTTTAAGGTTTTCAGAAAGGTTGGCATAAAGACTGACATTCACCTTTGATGTGGGATTCCCTCTGTATGCTGTGTGTGTGTTTTGTTACCATTAGTTTGGTTAATAAAGACGCTTTTTGGTCCTCTGACAGGGCAGAATAGAGCAAGGTGGGAATTCCAAGCAGAAATAAAAGAGAAAAGTAGGTGGAGTGGAGGAGATGCCATGTAGCTGCTGAATGAAAAGACATCAGCTGCTAGCCAGAACCTCACTGATAGGCTACAACCTCATGGTGATTCAAAGATTACCAGAAATGGGCTAATTTAGGATGTAAGGGTTAGTTAAAAAGAAGGCTAAACTCTTGGACAAGCAGTTTTGTAATTAAAACAGTTTCTGTGTGATTATTCAGGTCAGCGTGGCCAAGAACAAACAAGCAGCCCCAGCCTACCCTGACAACACATCATCCATGGACTGGAATCACAACATGAATCAAAGTCTGAAAAGAAGCAATCCAACAGAGCAATGACATTAAGTCTATCTGCTTCCTGGCTGCAGATACCATGTGGTCAGGCGGGTGTATCTGTGAGTTACACAGGTGGGTATAACTGTGAGTAGATGACTCCCACTCTCTTTCCCACGCTCTCATGCCAAAATGCCTAACAAAAACCATAGTCCTTGCCCTATCTTAATTTTTAAAAATTAACAAAACCCCTTTAAGGATGGATTATGGGATCATTAGTGGGGCAGGTGCATGAAATATCAAGATCAAACTAATGGCTTTTGTGTTCTAGTGACTACAGCATGTGTGATGGATCGTGATCTTCAATGCCTGTGTTTCTTTCTTTTAGATTTATTTTTTTAATTATTCTATGTCTGAATATCTGTTAGCACATGCCCCTGAGTGCTGTGTTTGTAGTCAAAATAAGATATTGAATTCTCCAGAGCTGAAGTTAGAGGTGGTTGGAAGTCTCTTGATGTGGGTGCTGGGATATGAACTCAGGTCCTGTGCAAGAGTCAGGCCTGCTCTTAGCCACTGAACCTCTAGCCCACCTCTTTGTTTGTTATTAGTACATGATCAATTAGAGCATAATTTGCTGTTCGAATATCACAAACTTGGATTATTTAATATCCTATGAGTCAGAGAGAAAAATGTATTTCATTGCTGAGGAGAACACCTTATTTCCACAGGAACTCTTGATGCCTTGATTCTTTTCTCCCTCTATAAAATCTCCACAACCAGTATGCTGTTGGATAATAACTCCAGGTTCCTGAGCTCGTCCCACATGTTCAATAAAATCTTTCTATTTTCAGCTTCCCTTTGGAATCCAGCCAGTCTCTAAGGTCACATGTCCTTAAGTTAAAACCACTCCACAGTTTTTCAATAGCACAGCTTCTATCCACTTAGTTTGAATGGCAGAAACTATAAAAATAAGAAGCTCTATATTGATGCATGTTGAAGAATGTATGCTCTGAAGTGCTGGTTTGATTCAGTATGAGCTGATGTGGAGGTGCCAGGTCTAAGGTGGTCACGGATTTATTCCGAATGCCTGAGCCGATGTGGAGATGCCAGGTCTATGGTGGTCACGGATTTATTCCGAATGCCTGAGCTGATGTGGAGATGCCAGGTCTACGGTGGTCACGGATTTATTCCGAATGCCGGAGCTGATGTGGAGGTGCCAGGTCTAAGGTGGTCACGGATTTACTCCGAATGCCATGCTGGAGCTTTAACTGTGTTTTGTTAGGACAACAAAACAGATTAGAAGTGGAATCCTAAAACTTCTTCAGTGGAACAAAAAGGAAACACTGGCTTTGTGTTGCTACATTGTAATAGTTAATGACTGGTGCACTGAGACATCAAGAGTGCCCATAGTATACCTTGGTACAGGGTATATAGAGGACAGATTCCACTAGGGGGGATAAAATTTGCATAGATCTTAAATCATTTGAAACTGACATACTGAGTCCATGTTGTTATGAACACATCACAGTGCTGGATATCTGCTTTGCGTGATAGAGAACTGGGTATTACCTGGAAGGGAGAATGATTCGAAAAATGACTAAATAAAGAAAATCCCTTTATAGCCGTGGCATTACGTTTGCTTGTTTGTCCGCTTGCTTGTGTAGGAGGTTCTTCTGTTTATATGTTAATTTCAAGGGCTAATAAATAAAGAAACTGCCTTGGCATTTTGATAGGGCAGAACTTAGGTAGGTGGTAAACACAGAACTGGAATTGGGGAGGAAGAAAGCAGAGTCAGAGATGCCATGAATCTTCTGCCTGAGACGGACACCGGTTTGAATCTTGTCAGTAAGCCACAGTCACGTGGTGATACACAGGTTAATAAGAATGAGTTAAATTAAAATGTAAGAATTAGCCAATAAGAAACTGGAGCTAATGGGCCAAGCACTGTTTTAATGAATGCAGTTTCTGTGTGGTTATTTCGGGTGTAAGCTAGCCTGGCAACTGGGATAAACAAGCTTCCTCTCCTTGTAATAGCTTGATTTTAAACAACAGAGAACAAAGATAAAGTTTTCTGACCTGAAGCCTGGAATCAGAATCCTAAAAGGTCAGGCAGACTCTGGGAGTAATGAAAAGAAGGGCAAGATCAGGCTTTATTTTTTTCAGGAAGAGAACAGGAACAGGGGTAAGTACATACAACACAGCATCATCAGAAAGATACAAGGTCTCTACTCCAAATAATATTAAGAAGTTGAAGACAGTCAATGGACAGATGTTCCACAGAGATGAAACACCACAAAAATAGTGCAATAAATGTTAAGTTTTCCTGCACAGATAGACAAGTCAGGCTGTGTGATTACTACATATCCTATTCCTAATTATTCTAAGAGATACAATGAAGGAAATGAGACTAAAACCCAGTTCTATTAATTGTACCTCATTAGCACAGGGACATCTGCCAATAATTGGCATAAAGTAAGAGGAGAGTGTTATTTACTGCCAAAGATTTCACAGAATGAGAGCATTGAAAAAGACAGGAAAAGTCTTCTGATTAACAAAATAATATAAACATTAAATTAGAAAAAAATAGAAGGCAACATTTCATATATAAGAAATAATTAGTCATGAGCCAAAAAGTCTTCCATTAATCAACACAGCTTACAATTTCGAGAATGTCTTCTAGTGAATTGCAGTTATGAGTCTATGAAATAATCAACTGTGAACTGTGGTGTCTTCATATGACAAAAGCAATTGTTCATAAGCATAACTTTGATCTGTGGCATCTTCATATGACAAAAGCCATGGGTCATAAGCAGCATAAAAGGGTCTCTTACATCTTTTAGGAATTCCACTGTCCACTGCAATTATACAAACAATGAAACAGAAAAAATGTAATTTGAAAGGAAAAAATACCTGGACAATTAATAATTTAGTGAAACTGATTACACTTTTTCAACTTAACCTGCTATTTAGTTTGGAAACTGTTCTAGCACGAAACAATGTTGAGAGAAAGACTGACTCATGGTATAAAATAATTCACTTTCTTCCTCAGTCAGAGAAATTTTCCTAACCGACATTGTGTCAGTGTAAGGTTAATGAATTCAATAACAAACCAGTTGTGTAGAAAGTGTCCATTGCAGGATCAAGCAAATAATATTGTACTGATACTTATGTATTTGTTATGTGCCAAAATTTTAAATGTTTCTCATACTTTATATATGTCTACTTTTATATAAAATTATCATTTTGATATGGTATGAGTTTGAATTTAGGTCACTAAAAATCTATACATATGTATGTGTGTTTCTGTGTCCCACAGAGTTATGAGACAGAAATTTAAGCTATGGAGGCTCACATGAGAACTTGGCATGATAAATGCTACAATAAAGAATGAAGAAAAGTGAGGAAAAAAGTTAGAAGATAAAAGTAAAATGCGAGGTCCACAATGATTTGATTTCCTTTTTCTAAAACATTATAAAATATTTTTCAGAATGAAAATATGAGTTTTGTCTTTAGTAACCAGCACAATAGATTTTCTCTGACCTCTAACCACACCTCCAACTACTCCGGTAGACATTTTTGTTTCCAGTGACGTTGGCCTTCCACTTTTATTTCACAGAAGGCGTCTGTGTGGATCTTCTAAATGTTAAACATGGTACTTAAATGAGAAAAGGAGACGCAAATTTCTAGTAAAGGTTGCATTAACTGAGACACAGCGAGAGCAAATGTTATCTGAATAGCAAATAAACATAAGGTGGAAAGTGAGGGTTTGGACTCTTCCTGAATGAGAGAAAAGAACAGAAAAAAGTCCTCAGAAATACAAAATAAATCTAATTTGATAACTGCTTTTTCTATTACTTTTTAAAGGTCATTGATTCCTCAATTATGTTCTTTG
This sequence comes from Myodes glareolus, assembly GCF_982192425.1. Taxonomy (NCBI): domain Eukaryota; kingdom Metazoa; phylum Chordata; class Mammalia; order Rodentia; family Cricetidae; genus Myodes; species Myodes glareolus. Next base: position 52,573,833 of record NC_142049.1, read on the forward strand.
TGCAGATGGTTTGTCTGCATCTGACAAATGAAGAGAATTGGAATTGACAGTCACTTGTCCATGAAAACCTAAGGGATAAATAGTCTTTGATTTCAGGCTTTCAAATCTAGATAGCTTCACAATTCCAATATTATTCAATAAGCTATGTTTTAAGATGCATTGTATAAATTATAATGTGAGGTAACATTATTTTAAAAATAATTAAAATATTAAGGGGAATGGAAGTGCAAGATCTCATCGTCAGGTATATCATTATAGGTAAATCATTCATTTCCTTCATGTTATCATAGAAAAGATTATAATTAAAAAATATGGACCAGCCTACCAGCAGGTGAGAAACCTGCCTTCAGGCTGGGCCCCGATCCTTGCCACCCTCTGAACTCTGTCCATGCAAGACCCACTCCACCACCCACCCCATGCACCTGAATATCCTCCTTGTGGCCAGTCCTCTCCCACCATCCCAGTAGACTACATAGGCACAGGTGTAAGTCACACAGGTGGAAGAACAAGCACAGGACGCATAGGTAAAAGCCACACCAGTTGGAAAAACAGTAAAAGTTTGTATAACTATACATCCAACAACTGAAAGAGCAATGTTACAATACCAGAACCCAGTGACCCTACGACAGCAAGACCTGAACATGCCAAAGCAACCAAAACACAAGAAAATTGACTTAAGAATAACTTTATAAAGATGACAGAAGTTTTTAAAGAGGATGTGAAAATTCTCTTAAAGAAATCGAGGGAAATACAAGCAAAAAAAGAAAAGGAAAAAGAAAAAAAGGGAAGAAATCAGTAAATCCCTTAAAAAGAGCAAAGCCAAGAAAAAACATTCAAACACATGAAAGAACACATCTCAATAAATACCTGAAAACTGAAGTAGAAACAGTAAAGCAAACAAAAACCAAGGCCAGTCTGGGAATGGGAAATCTGGGTAAGTAAACAGGAACTGTAGATGCAAGCATCACCAACTGAATGCAAGACATGGAAGAGAGAATCTCAGACACTGAAGATACATTATAGGAAAAAGAATCATCAGTCAAAAAATGTTAAATCAACAAATGTTTATCACAGAATGTCCAAGAAATCTGGGACACCATGGAAAGACCAAACCTAAAATGATAAGACTAGAACAAGGAGAAGAATCCCAGCTCAAAGGCACGGAGAACATATTCAAGAAAATCATCAAAGAAAACTTTCCCAACGTAAAAATGTACATGTCAATAAAGGTGCAAGAAGCTTACAGAACACCAAATGAGCTGGGGCAGCAGCAACAGAAAGAATTCCCCTTGCCACATAATAACCAAAATACAAAAAAAAAAAAAATAGAGAATAAAGAAAAAAATTTAGGAGCTGCAAAGGAAAAAGACCAAATAATGTATAAAGGCAGACCAACTCAAATTGCACCAGAGTTCTAAATAGAGACTCTAAAAGCCAGAAGATCCTAGACAGATGTTTTATAGAAACTAAGAGAACCATGAAAGCCAGTGAGAGTATTATACACAGAAAAATGCTCAATCAACACAGACAGAAAAAAATACTTCATGACAAAGCCAGATTTAAACAATACCTGTCTATAAATCCAGACCTTCAGAAAGTACTAGGAGAAAACTCCAACCCAAGGAAGATAGCTACATCCACCAAAGCACAGGCAATAGACAATGTCACAATAGCAAACCCTAAGAATGAAAACATACAAGATTGTGACCACCACCAGATCTACAACACAAAAACAACCTAACTGGAATTAGCAGTCACTGGTCAATAACATCTCTTAATATCAAATACTCAATTTGCCAAGAAAAAGACAGAGGCTCACTAAGCTATGGTGGCACAAGCCTTTAAACCTAGCACCCTGGAGGCAGAGGCAGGCAAATCTCTGAGTTCAAGGTCAGCCTGGTCTACAAAAGTTAATTCCAGGGTAGCTAGCGCTGTTGCATAAAGAAATCCTGCAATGAAAAAAAAGATATAGACTAACAGAATGCATAAGAAAACATGATCCATCCCCCTGCTTCATATAAGAAACATACCTCAACTTCAAAGGCAGATATTACCTCAGAGTAAAGAGTTGCCAAAGATTTTCCAATCAAATAGTCCTAAGAATTACATAAAGCAGTATAGTTATACTAATATCTGAAAATATACTTCAAACTGAAATAAATCAAAGATATGAAGAAAGACATTTTATATTCATCAGAGTGAGAAATCCATCAAGATTAAGACTCAATTCTGAACATCAGTACCCAAAATAAAAGGGCACCCACATTCATAAAAGAAACATTAAGCTTAAATCACATACAAAACTCCACACATTAATAGTGGTAGACTTCATCATCCTACTCTAATCAAGTGACAGGTCTTCTAGACAAAACTTAACATAAAAATAAGGGAACTAACAGATGTCATGACTCAAATGTACTTGACAGACATCTACAGAACATTCCACCCAAAAACAAAAGTATATACCTTCTTTTCAGCACCTCATGGAACCTTCTCTAAAATTGACGACATACTCAGTCATAAAGCATATCCCAACAGATACAAAAAAATTGGAATAACACTTGTGTCTTTTTATTTTGGATTTTTGAGGCAGGGTTCCTCTGTGGTTTGGTGCCTCTCCTGGAACTAGCTCTTGTAGACCAGGCTGGCCTCAAACTCACAGAGATCGACCTGCCTCTACATCCTGAGTGCTGGGATTAAAGGTGTGCACCACGACCACCTGGCTAACTTTTGTGTCTTATTAGAGCTCCATGGCTTAAACTTAGAGTTCAACAACACACTACAGAAAGTCTACAAACTCATGGGAACTGAACAACTCTTGACTGAACCACTACTGGGTCAAGGAAGAAATAAAGAAAGAAATTAAACACTTCCTAGAATTCAATGAAAATGACTGTACAATATAACCAAACTTAGGGGATAATATGAGAGCAGTGCTATGAGGAAAGTTCATAGCACTAAGTGTCTACATAACGAATTTAGAGAAATCTCACATGAGCAACTGAACAACACACCTGGAAGCTCTAGAACAAAAAGTAGCAAAGTCACCCAGGGAAAAAAAAATCAAATTCAGTGCTGAAATCAATAAAATTGAATGTAAGAGAATAGTATAAGGAATCAAGAAAACAAAGGGTTGATTCTTTGAGAAAATCAACAAAACAGACAGTTATCAAAACTAACTAAAAGGCAGAGAAAGAACACCCAAATTAATAAGATCAGAAATGAAAGGCCGACATAACATCAGACTCTGAGGAAATCCAGAGAATCATTAGTTGAAACATCAAAAAACCTGTACTCCACAAATTTGGTAAAATCTAAAAGAAATGAACAACTTTCTTGATAGGTATCACATAGCATAATTAAATCAAGACCAGATGAACAATTTAAATAGACCTAAAACCCATAAGGAAATAGTTATTTCAATTATTACAAGTCTCCCAACCAAAGAAAAGCCCAGGTCCTAATGGTTCAGTGAAGAACTCAATTAGAATTTAGAAGAGCTAATACCTATACTCCTTAAACTGTTCCATATAATAGGAATATAATGATTATTTCCAAATTATTTTGATAAGATCACAGTTACTCTGACACAAAGATGCAACAAAGAAAGAGAATTACACAAAATATCACTCATGAACATTGATGCAAAAATATTCAATAAAATACTGACAAATCGATTCTAAGAACAAAACAACAAAACTATCCACCATGATTAATTAGGCTTCATCCCAGAGATGCAGGGATTGTTCAACGTATGAAAATTTATCAATGTAATTCATTATATAAATAAACTTAAAGAAAAAATTATCACATGATCATCTCACTAGATGCATAAAAAGCCTTTTACACAATCTAACACACCGTCTTAATAAACATTCTAGAGAGATCAGGAATACAAGAAACATACTACTTAGTAAAGGCAATATGCAGAGGTAAACAAAGAATTGTTAACAGAAGAATCATGTATGGTTGAGATACCATTAAAAAGCTGATCAACATCCTTAGTTATAGGGAAATGCAAATTAAAAGAACTCTGAGATACCATCCTACACCTGCTAAAATGACTGACAACAAAAACACTAATGACATCCTGTGTTTAAGAGAATGTGAAGTAAGGGGAACACTCCTCCACTATTGGTGGATGTGAAAACTTGTACAGTTGTTTTGGAAATCAGTATGACATTTTCTTAGGAAACTGGGAATTTGTCTACCTCAAGTTCCTACAATGCCACCTTTCTACACATATCTAAATAATGCTTAATCATGCCACAAGAATACCTGATCAACTATGTTCATGGCAATATTATTTGTAATAGCCAGAACATGTAAACAATCTAGATGATCTTCAACCAAAGAATGGATTAAAAAATGTGGTTTATTTACACAATGAAGTATTACTTTGTGATAAAAAAAATTGACATCATGAAATTTGCAGGCAAATGGTTGGAACTAGAAAAGAATCATCCTGAGTGAGGTAAACTAGACCTAGAAATAAAAACACCATATCTACTCACTCATAAGTGAACAATAGATGTAAAACAAAGGATAACCAGATACAACCCACACCTCAGAGAAGCTAGGTAACAAGGAGTACCTTTAGAGGAACACATGTGTCTCCCTAGGAAGAGGAAAGATGACATGTCCTGGGTAAACTGGGGGCCATGGTGTTAGAGAGGAGGGGATGGGGGTTTGGGAACATTAAGGATCTGGGTGGTCAAGTTGGGGACAGAACAGAAAGGGAAAGTAATGAAAGAAATATCATGATAGATGGGGCCATTCTGTGGTTAGGGAGGAGACTGATGTCAGAGAAACTCCCAGGATCTCACAAGGATGTTCATAGCTAAGACTCGGAGAAATACTGGAGAGGGTGCTTCAACTGCTCTTCTGCTATAATCAGATTGGTGACTGCCCTGTTTTTTACCACAGAGCCTTCATCCAGTAACTGTTGGAAACATATGCAGAAATTCACCGCCAAGTACCTGGCAGCTCCAGGAGTCAAGCTGAGGAGTGGGAAGGGGCGGGGGTTACATGAACAAAGGGAGTCAAGATCATAATGGGGATACCCACAGAGACAGATGACCTGAGCTTGTGGGAGCTCATGGATTCTGGACTGACAGGTAAGGAGCTGACATGAAATCAACCTAGGTCCTCTGTGTCTGGATAACAATTGTGTAGCTTGGTCTTTGTGTGACCCCTAACAGTGGTACCAGGATCTGTTCCTGACACATGAGCTGGCTCTTTGGAACCTGTTTCCTCTGGTGGGATGCCTTGCCTTGTCTTGATGAAAGGGGAAGGGGCTTGTTCCTGTCTCAACTTGATATGTCATGCTTTACTTATTACCATGGGAGGCCTTACCTTTATGAATGAAACAGAGGAAGCGGGTGTCGAGAAGAGAAACTTTGTTTGGTGTGTAAAGTGAATAAATTTTAAAATATAATAAAAATGATAAAGCATAAAACTTCTAGCTATATCTGGAAAGACTTTCAGGAGAATATACACATACACAGAAATGGAAAATAATTTTCATGGAGTAATGAAGTATTTTAGGCTAATAAAACATTTGCACAAGAGCCAGAGGCAAAGACAGAGAACAATGCTTTGGAGACCAACCTGAAAGTCTAATATACTATGATAACCCTGGGCATGGGGATGAAAGCAGAGTTGAGGCCAGGAGAGGAGATGGGATGAAGTGGTCAAGGCTGTAACAAACAGGATAAGGATTCTGAAACTGACATTTTGCCCAGAGCCAACCCTAGACTTGCTTTTCTCAAGTGCAGCAGAGGCACTGGAAATAGTGACAAAGGCTAGTCTGTCTGGGGTACACTTATCATGTTCAGCTAGGAGGAGAGGTTTGACATGTTTCAGACTGATGACAAGAATGTCAGCAAGAAAATTTAAAGTACTGCTAAATTTCAATTTCTTTCCTTTAAATAGTTTTTTTAAGATTTATTTTATCATAAGTGATTTGTCTGTATAAGTGTCTGCATGGAGGGGTCTGTGCAGGTGGGACAGTGCAGGACTCAAGGGAGGGTAGAGGAGTCAGATCCCTTGGAGCTAGAGTTACAGGCAGGCATGGGCCACCCAGTCTGGTAATGAGAACCAAACTCAGCTCATTTGCTTGCATAGTGGTACCTTCTCTTAACTGATGAGCCAACGATCTATCCAACCCCAATTTCAGTTTTTCTACTGAATTTTTAAAGGAATGTAATGATCAGATAAAGAATGTTACATGCTTATTACTGACTGGGAGTGTATAGCCCAATTCTAAAATTTATCTTGTGAATTAAAATAATTCATCTATATATTGATAAAATTAATTAATTACTTCTGTCTGTCAATGTCTCCTAGTGATTAACTGAATCATCATCAATAATTAAGAATTACACTGACTACTGACTTACAGAGCTAATGCTAAGCTGTTCCCATCTGCCGCATGTGACAGTGGCCCGAATAAAGAGCCTTGTACAGAATATATGAGCACAGAAATAAAAGTGCTTACTTTTGCTTTCCTTTATGCCCCGTGACTGAAGAAACAGTCCCGAAGTAGAATGCACTAGAATTTGAAGGGAATCCTGCCAGTTTCAAAAATATCTTTACCTTTCTCTCTCTTTAATAAGCAACGATGCCCTCAGCTTTTCCATGTCTGGACTCTAAGGAAGTCACAGGGGCTGCTCACAGTGAAGAAAATTAGTTTTCATGTAGGTATAAAGAAGCGGTTTATGTGTAGATGTGCCAACCACTGAGAACAGAAGCAATCCTATGTGTGCTCATGCCTCTGTACTTAGAACTGTCTAGAGATGAAGGAATAGATTCAGGTCCCTCTGTTGACATTAAAAGGATAAAAGGAGGATTGCATTTTTACCTGTGTATAAATGAATGAAATATCTCCAGTTCTACCTCTAACCACTTGACATGCTGTCAGTCTTCATGTTATTCATGGTGTCAAATATCAAACCAAAGGAAAAGTTTCCAAGAGACAAATAGTACCAATAGCATTGGCATTGAAATGTATACATCTTAGCCACCTGTATTTCAGTGAATAGTCCTTGTGTTACTTAAACATGTAATTCCTAATCCATTTTCTTATGGTTGCTTAAATCTAATGAGTCAAGGTTTAAATTAAAAACCACAGGATGTTATAACTAGCAAAGTAATTTAAATCTTGCTTTCCTGAATGCTCCTTTATGCAAAACTAATACACTAAGCTTAGCACATGACTAAAGGTTGCAAAGCCTGTTGTTTTGGGAACAACACAACATCTATATTCAATGTTGATATTAGACCCTTTAGATCTGGAGTACCTTGCAGAAAACTCAGGTTCATTGTGGGTGCTGGAAACTGAACCTGGGTTTTCTACAAGAGCAACAAGTGATACTATCCACTGTGTCATCATCTTCCATCTGCAGAAGGAATTTACATTTGTAAATGTGACAGATTCACAACCCAGTGAAAACTAGAATTTATACTTACTAAGAAATATAAGCACTGAGGAAAATAGCACCCTAAGCTAAACTCATCACACTTGAGATGGAGCCCGACTATCGTATCTTATTCCAAGCTGTGAAATTGTGAAATCATACTTAAGGTCAAGGCAATTAGCAAACTGAGATGTCCTGTGTTCTTATTACCCCACCCCATCTAGAGATTGTTTCTACGTAACATAATTCAGGCTGAGTTCTGATTTTCATACTATGTGAATTTTTCTAAGAAAATATTTACCTTGTCAATATTATTTGGAGTCTGCATAATTCAGTAAAGACAAAGCATAAACAAAAACAAACAAAAACCCATGCAACAACAAACTGAATCTCCCAGTAACTCTCACTACAAATGTTCCTACAAAATACCACAAATAAAAGTCACTCTGGGAATCTGCTTGGCAAATAAAGAATTCAAAATTAGTGTTTTATAGGTACAGCTTTGGTCTTCTGGGCCTGTTGGGTATCTGGCCATTCCCTCTGGGTCACACCTACTTTAACAGACATGGCGACATGACCACTGCGTCCTGCTGGGGCATTGGTCACTTTCTGATTATTTAATGACTATGTATTTGTTTATTTCTACTGATTCTAAAGCCTTCATTGTCACTTCTTAACTGTGCAGTGTTTAGTAATTTCATTTCTTTCTCCCATCTTTATTCCTTACCTCTGTCCCTCCCTCCTTCCTTTCCTCCTTCCCTTCCTTTTTCATTACTTCCTTGCTTTTTTTCCTTCCTCTCTCCCTTTTTCTCTTTCCTCACCAGAGCCTCTCATCCACTTGGAAAATCAGGGTTTTGAAGTTCTTGGATAAGCAAGAGTTTTCCTTAATTATAGTCATGCCTTCTTTCATGCACACATTTTGGGAGTTATAGAGGAACTATATAGATCAGGCTTTGGTTTCTTCTTTTCCAGACAGTCAACAAGGGATTTTCTTCAAACTTAACCCTAATATCCCACGATATTTTCATTTAACACTTCCCCAAAGTCAAAGTCCTTCTTATCTAAAATTCTTTTTTTACTTGAAAAAAAAATCTCTGTACAGTAGAACGCACCACACACAGGCAGGTGCAACTGTCAATATGGTGTACAGTTTGGTTCCCACTTGATTACTACAAATTTGATGGTGGTGTTGAGACAATGTCATATTTCAGCCCATAAGCATACACTATATGCCCAAATTAGTGTCCATGATATGATTTGTAAACATTATAGTTAGGATTGCCCATGCGGGGAGCTCAGAATATAAACTCAAACTAAATGACATGGAAGGGTTGATGATCATGTGAGCATTTGCCTCAGGAGATGTTTTACTTATGTAAATAAAGTTACTGTAATATAACAGATATCCTTTGCATAGGACATTACTGTCTCTATATAAAATCCTGTCATCTGCTGCAAGTCAAGCATAACATCATAAAGAAAAAAGGGGTAAATGGAACCAGGAAGATAAGTTGTTGAGTGAGAGGGCATGGTACAGGAAAGAATATGGAGAGGGATAACTAATACTAAAGGTCTTTGGAAAAAATCATGTGCAAACCTATCACTGTAGAAGCTTCTTAAAATGTATGCAGATGTAAAAGGAACTTAAATAAGAGTTAACCTATAACAAAAGGACAATGTCCCAAATATATATTGTGTATTACAAAATAAAGATTCTGGTATCAAAGATGGATTACCTTCACTTAAGTTGTTAGTCATTGGAGCCCTAAAGAACATCCTACACACACACACACACACACACACACACACACACACACACACACACACACATTATAGGCTATTGCCAACGTGTAGAAGAACATGAGTCCACTTCTTACAAATAGTGCTAGAGAAATCAGAATTTCAAGCATGTAGATTGTTTCACTTAATGGAAGAAATTGACACCTGTTCATTCAGAAACCTAGAGTAAATAGTGTTCAACTACCAGGTTATCTTTTGCTGTTCCTTGAAGCCAGCCCTCATCTGAATCCCCCAGACTCCTTAGCATAATTTCTCAGTCAATATAGCCCATCCTTATGAAAGAGATCTAATGTACTTTGTAAACTGGTTTTCTATTATGTTATTACAAGCCCTTCCACTTGAGACCCTTATTCTGAGTATTGTTTCTCAATTAAACACATACTTATTACAAGTTCTTTCTCCCTAGACCCTTGTCCTAAGCACTTTTTCTCTGTCAGTAGTACTCTTTCCTATGGCATAGTGTTATATTCACTATACGGTTGAACTCTCATCAGAGCACTTTTTTTTTTTTTACAGTATAAGGAAATCAACACAGAAACACCCAACTAGTCAATGTGCAAGAGAATAAGAGACCTTGGAGTACTCAGCACTAAATGGCATATGTATACTACACCCCTACCCTTGGGGTTCAGGGATCTGTGAAGAAGAGAAGGAAACAAGAGTTTAAGAGCCAGAGTGGAAGATGACTCCAGATGAACAGTTTCTATCGGACAGAACAGGATGGATGTTCATATAAACTCATAGAGGCTGAGAACAGGCACAAAACCTGCTCAAGATCCAACAACACGAAAACCCCGCCTGGGGTAGGGCAAGCGGCCAAGAAGTCCCAGCCCCAGCCAAGGAGCTATTGGCTATTGCTATCTAAGATACAAAAGAATTTTCTTTAACAAAGTGACACAATAAATAGAACACACACTGGTACTGATGCCACACATAGGAGTAGTTGGCACACACAAACTGGAATCCATGGTTTATTTTTTTAAAAAGAGAGCACGACAAAGTTGGGTGATTATGAGACGATTTGGGAAAAATTCAGAAAGAGAATACATATGATCAAAATATAGCATCTGGAATTCTCAAACAATAAGATCATTACTAAAATTAATTTTAAGCAGGATTGCATTACTGGTAATATTCTGTTTTGGAAATAGAATTAAAATCTTCAGGTTGACTTTTGCTCTCTGCATTGTACCTTCTGCTGGGTGGGAACTTTTCAACTTAATGCTGCTCTATCCGTCTACTTTTGATTTTGTTTGTTGCCAAGCCACTATTTCTGAGGCTTCATTAGAAGCCAGGAGATAAAACCAGGGTCTAGACTCTGTCATCTCAGGTTATACAGTTTCACGTATTATGTCAGCCCTTAATCCATTTCAATAGAGTGTTAAGTGCAGTACACAATAAAGGTTAAATTTTATCCTCTCTATGTGGAGATCCTGCTATCCTAGAATCACTTATTGAATAAACTATCCTTTCAGCATCATGTGCATTTTACACTTCTCTCAAAGATCAATATGTGGGTTTATGTCCTGGCCATCCATTCTGTTGCTCAGGACTTCACTCTGTTTTTCTGCTTCTATTATCATCTTCTTTCTTTCTATTTTTACTACAGTTCTTTGGAAATTTAGTTTGAAGTTAGGGTTTGTAATGTCTCCTTATTATATATTATATTATACTATATAATATATGTATAATTATATATATGTGTGTGCATGTGTGTATATGTATATATACATAAATATATACATACATACATAACTTATTGATTGATTGATTTTGATGTTTGTTATTAATTAACTGTTCATCTCTGTCTATCTTCTTCATTCCCTTATATGAAGTCATTGCACTCTGTAGTACAGACTGTTCTCCAACTTGCACTTCTGGCTCAGATTCCTAAGAGCTAGGACCACAGGTAAGTGCCAACATGTCCACGTAGATTTGTTCTTGCTCATGATTACATTGGCTATTGAGTTATTTTATGATTCCATACAGATATAATTTCTATCTAGTGATTGTGCAAATAGGACATTGAAATTTTAAGTGACTTATTTGAATCTGTATATCATGGAAGATATACTTGCTTTTTTATAATATTAATAATGTCAATATATAAAGAGAAATTTTTCTGTTTGTGCCATCTTCTGTTTATTAGATTTATGCTTCATAGGCTCCTATGCATGTATTTTTCACATTTTGTTTTAATTAACTCCCAATTTCTTTCTAGAATTATTGCAAATGGGAATTTGAGCACATGCATGCATGTGTGCATTTCTGTAAGTGTGTGATTTCTTTTTTATGTAATTCATTTTTAGCCACTCATTTGTACGTATTGATTTCATAACCTGCAGCCTTGTACTTAGTTACTAGATATAACAGAGTTTTGTGCATTGTTTACCTTCTTCTACCCTTCGTCTTCTCATGACATACCACTTGTGAACATGGATGACTAATATCTTCCTTTCTAATGTATATTTGCTATTTCTTCCTAATTGTTCCAACTTGAATTCTCCAACTTTGTCTAAGAGAAGTTCTAAGACTAAACATTTGTCTATGTCCCTGCTCTCAGAATCAAAAATTCCATCTTTTCACCCTAGACAATGATGTTAGCTTCAGATTTGCTAGAGACGATCTTCTGTAAGATGAGGCATATTTCGTTTATTCCTATATTTTTAAGGTACCTAAATTTGAAAAGATACAGACTTTTCTCATGTACTTGCATTTGAATGGAGTTGACCCTGGAGCTTTCATTCCACATGAAACCGAAGACCTAACGATTCTCTAAATTTCCTCAGTGTCTGTGGTTATATCCCCCTTTTCATTTCTGATCTGTAACATGATGGCTGGCTTGTTGGGGTTTCTGTCCCACCCAGTACCCCACAGCCGGCAAGTCCCAGAGAAAATAAATCACACAGAGATCTCTATAAGTTATAAAGCTGATTGGCCCACTAGGTCAGGCTACTTATTAGCTCTTATAACTTATGTTACCCCATTATCCTTATCTACGTTAGCCACATGGCTCAGTACCTTTTCCAGCGGGGCAGCTTACATCTTTCCTCTCCAGTGGTCTGGGCAGAACTGAGGAGGGAGCTTCCTGCTTGCCAGAATACTCCCAGTCTCTTTGCTCCACCTCTACTTCCTGTCTGGCTTTTCCACCTATACTGCCTGCCTGGCCAATCAGCGTTTTATTAAAATATGATTGACAGAATACAGACAATTCTCCCACATCACTGATCTTCTTAATTTGCATGTTCTCTCTTTGCCTTTTGATTAGTTTGAATGGGGGTTTTTCAATCTTGTTGATTTTCTCAAAGAACCAGCTCTTTGTTTCATTGATTCTTTGGATTGTTTTGTGTGTTTCTATTTTGTTGATTTTAGCCCTCAGTTTGATTATTTCCAGTCTTCGACTCCTCCTGGGTAAGTCTGCTTCTTTTCTTTTCTAGAGTTTTCAGCTGTGCTGTTAAGTCTCTAATGTGAGCTTTCTCCTTTTTTTTTTTAAAATGTGGGCACTTAGAGCTATGAACTTTCCTCTTAGCACTGCTTTCATAGTGTCCCATAGGTTTGAGAATGTTGTGTCTTTATTTTCATTAAATTCAAGGAAGACTTTAATTTCTTTCTTTATTCCTTCCCTGACCCAGGTGTGGTTCAGTAGTTGACTGTTCAGTATCCATGAGTTTACAGGCATTCTGGGGCTAGAGTTATTGTTAAATTCTAACTTTATTTTGTGTGATCCGATAAGACACAGGTGGTTACTAATATTTTTTTTTGTATCTGTGGAAGTTTGCTTTTTTACCTGTATAAAATTCTCAGTTTTAGAGAAGGTTCCATAAGATGCTGGGATGAATGTATATTCTTTCTTATTTGGGTGGAATTTTCTATAGATGTCTGTTAAGTCCATTTTTTTTCATTACCTCCATTAGTTATCTTATTTCCCTATTAAATTTCTGTCTAGTTGACTTGTCCATTGGTGAGAGAGGAGTGTTGAAGTATCTTATGATTAGTGTGTGGGGTTTGATGTGTGTTTTGAGTTCTAGTATTGTTTCTTTTACATATGTGGGTGCTTTTATATTAGGGGCATAGATATTCAAGATTGAGACTTCATCCTAATGAATTGTTCCTGTTATGAATATAAAGTGTCCATCTCCGTCTATTCTGATTGATTTTAGTTTGAAGTCAATTTGGTTAGGTATTAGTATCTAATAAGAAATAATAAGAAGAAATAATAAGAAATAAGCCACACCTGCTTGTTTCTTAGGTCCATTTGATTGAAAAAACTTTTTCCAATCCTTTACTCTGAGTAAATATCTGTCTTTGAGGTTGACATGTACTTCTTGTAAACAGCACAATATTGGATCTTGCTTTTGCGTTCACTCTCTTAACCTGTGCCTTTTTATAGGTGAATTGAGTTCATTGTTATTAAGTGATATTAATGACCAGTGATTGTTAACTCCGATTATTTTTTTTGGTGGTAGAGTTTGTGTGTTTCCCTTCGTTGAGTTGTGCTGGTGGAGGGTTATTCGATGCTTGTGTTATTATGGGTGTTGTCAGGTTCCTTGGGTTGTGATTTTTCTTGTATTGCTCTCTGTAAGGCGGGGTTTGTGGCTACGTATTGTTTAAATTTGCTTTTATCCTGTAATATCTTGCTTTCTCCACTGATGGTGAAAAAAAGCTTGGCTGGGTGTAGCAGTTTGGGCTTGAATCCATGGTCTCTTAGTTTCTGCAGCACATCTATCCAAGACTTTCTCGCTTCCATGGTTTCCATAGAGAAGTCATGTGTATTCTGACAGGTTTACCTTTATATGTTACTTGACCTTTTTCCTTTGCAGCTCTTAATCTTTCATTATTCTGTATGTTTTGTATTTTGATTATTATATGGCAAGGGAATGTTTTTTTTGTTTTTTTTTCCAGTCTATTCAGTGTTCTGTATGCTTCTTGTGCCTTCACAGAGATAGCCTTCTTTAGGTTGGGAAAATTTTCTTCTATAATTTTGTTGAATATTGCTGGGCCTTTGAGCTGTAATTCTTCTCCTTCTTCTACCTCTATTATTCTTAGATTTGGTCTTTTTATGGTGTTCCATATTTCCTGGATGTTTTGTGTTAAGAATTTTTTGGATTTGCTGTTTTCTTTGATCACTGTGTTTATTTCCTCTATAGTATCTTCAACATCTGAGATTCTTTCTTCTCTCTCTTGTATTCTGTTGGTTATACTTGTCTCCATAGTTTCTGTTTGTTTACCCAGATTTTTCATATCCTGCCATCTCTTAATTTTTTTCTTCATTTCCTCCATTTCAGTTTTCAAGTCTTGAACTGTTTCCATTACCTGTTTAACTGCTTTTTCTCGGTTTTCTTGGATATCTTTGAGGGGTTTAACCATTTCTTCTAATTTTTTGTTAGTCTTCTCATCCATTTCATTAAAGGAGTTTTTCACATCCTTTTTAATGGTCTCTACCACTTTCATAATGTTATGTTTAAAGTCTATTTCTTCTACTTCTTCTGGATTAGGGTGTTCAAGTCTTCCTGTTGTATGTTCACTGGATTCTTTTGTTATGATCTTGTTTTCAGATTGTTGGGGGAAATTCTTGCATTGGTGCCTGCCCATCTCTTCCTTCAAATGCTGTTAGGAGATACTTGGCAGCTTGGTCCGATCTCTGCTGTGGCTACCTGTGTAGTTGGAGATTTTTCACTGAAGTTTTCTCTCAGATCCTCTCCACCCTGAAGTAGGCTGGGGTGGTGGATTTAAGGACCCCACAGATGGAAAGAAGTGCTTGGGGGGCAAGCTGGGATGGGATAAGTAGAGAAAGGCAGTAGCCCCCGCTGAATGGCCAAAAAGTTTAGGGGATTGAAGGGTGCCTGTGCTCCCTTTCCAGGGTGTCCAGCCCGCTGGTCAGGCATACACTAACCAACCCCTCTGGACAGATTTTCTGGTACATGATCAGGGCCACTTGCTGGCCAAGGATCTCACAGACAAAAGGCCTGGGCTTGCTGTCTCAGTGGAACAAAGAAACTCCTTCAGCAGTTGCACTCACCACTTTGTCCTCAGACCTTCAGCCTGGAATCAGGCTGAGTTTGGGGATCCTATGACCCCACCAATGGGAAGGGGTACTTGGGGTCAAGCTGGGATATGATAAGAAGAGAAAGACATTGCTTGCAAATTTCAAGATGTCATTATTTTTCTGCTGTCTGTTACTCTGTTGTGCAAACTGATATAGTCACTTTGGAAATCAGTATGATTATTTCTCAGAAAATTAGGAAACAACCTACCTTAAGAAGACACAGCAATACCACTTTGAAGTACATTATTCAAAAGATGCTCAATCATACCACAAGGACATGTGCTCAACTATGTTCATGGCAGCATTATTTGTAATAGCCAGAACCTGGAAAAAAACTGAAATGCCCCTTGACCAAAGAATGTATAAAGAAAATGTGGTACATTTACACAATATCTGTGGATCTTATATTTGTATATATTCAACTATTTTGTATATTTTTATTTTATAATTCAAGTCATTTAATATAATTATCCAGAGGCCAGAATGATGGCTCAGCAGTTAAGATTTCTCACTGCTCTTGTGGAGGGACTGGATTTGGTTCTAAGTATCCACTGGGTCACACAAAACCAACTATAATTGTAGACCCAAAGAATACAGTGCCCTCTTCTGGCCTCCATAGGCACTGTTCACATGTGGCACACAGACAAACAGTCAGATAAGAAGCACACACAAGATAAAAAGAAACCTTAAAGCAATTATTCATAGACAGGATTTACTATTTTAAACAGTCCAAAAACAAAATTGTATTGGTTTATTTTGAAGTTCTATGTAATGTTTCTTTATTTATTTCATGCTTCAAGGAAGTGTTCTTTGCAAACAGTCTTCAGCTCCTTTGTGTATTACCAGTTTACCCATTAGAATGTGAAGTAATTACTGCTGGGTACAAACAGCCTCCTTCTGTGCCGACACTTTGCCCGTTTTTCTTCCATGTGGTTTGAAGATTTGGAGAGAGGCAAAATTGGAGAGAGGTTGTGTTTGGTTGTGATTGTCTTTGATGCATCTACCACAGGCTATTCCATACAGTGACTATGAGAATTTACAATACGTTTGTAATGTTCAATTTAAAACTTAAAATATTCAAGCTGAAATTTAACTTTTTTCCTAGTAGTTCCCTTTATGGTTTGTTACTGCCACCACAGTTTGAAACTTGAGATTAAAAGTCTATTAAACTGTTTTGGTGGTAGTTATTTTTAATGTTCTTGTCTTTCAGCACTTTAAACAGACTAGCAAGTTACTTATGCAACACTATTAGCATTACAATATGAGAATATTATGAACTGGATTTCATTCTTGCTTTTATAACAAATTACACTTTCATGTGATTTTTGGGTTGCTAATTGATAGTCTTTCATGACTCGAAGGACTTTCTGCTCTACTTCTTGAGAGGCAAACCCTCTTCTTTTATCTCTGGGAAAATGTTTCTCTCACCTCATTTTCCAGAAACAACTTGCTCATACATGATACCACTTATAGAAGTTGCTGATTTTCTTCTCAATATTTTGAGAATTTCTAAGATGACAACCAAAAGATTAGAAAGTTTGCACACAGAAAACTAAAACAACAGCAACACACCACAACCAAGATGAATTATCATAAATCACTTATATGGCTTACAGTTTCAGAAGGTTAGAGTCTGTGATGGTAGAGCAAAGGCCTGGTAGCAGAAATATCTGAAAACTTACATCTTGAGACATAACCACAAAGCGCGCGCGTGCGCGCACACACACACACACACACAAAGAGACAGAGAGAGAATGTCATGTTATCTTTGAAACCTCAAAGTTCACTCACATACAGAGTCCTCATCCAACAAAGCCACATTTCCCAATCCTTCCCAAACAGTTTCACTAAGGAGAGACCAGGTATTCAACTGTATGGTTCTATGGGGCTATTCTTATTCAGACCACCTCACCCTCTTATGCAAGAAGCTATCTTTTCCCTATTGGTGGCTTTTGAAGAATTATAATAGTCTGTGGTGGTGTGGAACTCTTGAAGTTCCCTCTTTTCAGAGTTATTTATAAATGCTATGGAGCTGGCTGTTAAGTCTCCTGACTTGGAAGTTTTCAATCGTTATATCTTTTGTTAATTTCCAATCCTGTCCTTCATTCTGCTCACGCTCAGTTCCAGCCAAAGAAAGTGGGAGAAATGGTGGGAGCTCCTTCTCAGCACAAAAGTCAATTGTTCAATGGATGCTCTCCTCACCAGTTTCCTTTGCTGACTGAATTAAGACTGGCCCTGTAACATGGAGATAATGTGAAAGGATGAAAGAGTCACCAGGGAGAAGGGTTCTAAATGTTTAAAGTGTCCTCTGTGCAGAGGATGAACTCAGGTTAACAGGAAAACCTGGTTTCACAGTTAAGGAAATAAACATTAATCACATGTGAGCTGTTGTAGGTAGGAGCTTCTGTTGACTTTCATTAACTACACAATATACGTCTAAAACAGAAGGCATATATATCCCTAATATATAAATAAATATTAAATGTATGTTTGAATGAATATTTTTGCTGAAGTTTCCAATTTCCTTTATACTCAAAATGTTTCATCTTAAAGAAACAAGGATAGAAGTCAGAAGTAAGAAGAAAAGTGGATACATACACAGAAAAAAGATATCAGGTGGAAGAAGGGTTATATACTAATGCTTTTAGCTGCACTTACACACTTCAAACACTTCCTTTGAGACACACATGACAAATGCATGAAATGATAACATCTTGTTTTCCTTACTGCTTTCAGATCACATATTTTTAATGTCATTTTTATTCCAAAATATGGTCAGAAATGTGAGAGTTTTCTTTAATGAGGCTGAATAATAATAATACTGGAAAACTTGTGCTACTCAAACTTTTTAAGGAACTAAGAAATGCTTGACTTACCTGGAATGACCAATTGTTGGATGAAATACTCCTCAGAAGCCATGGTCTCTCCTCGACTCTATGCTCCTTACTTCCAGTTGCATGATGTAGGTCTCCTGAGGACATTCCAGAATAGTGCAGTTCAGTATAAACTGCAAATGAGGATTATCAACTAATGTTGGCTCCTGGATGGATTGTGATTGGTGTTAATAGTCCCCAAACCATTTCGAGGTCCTGTAGACAATTTGAAAATGCCCTTTTTAATCTTCTCAGATATTGCTTATTTTAACATTTGCAGTCATGTCAGTTCAATGAAATATATTGTCACATTTAAGCCTGCATCAATTTAAACTTTAAATGGTTAGATACCATTTATTCTCTGCTTAACACATTCTGAATATTTTACTCTAAACTTCTTGAGAAACAGAATTAAATGACTTTGGGAACCATAGTATCCTTTTCTTCAATAAAATTATTGACGCAAACATTGATAGAAACTTGAAAACTTCACATTTAAAAATTTAATTTTTTGTCATCTAAGATCAGCACAGAGGCATGCATGTTGGCTCACATATCTAATCTCAGCACTTAGGAATCTGAAGCATAAGGATTATCATGAGTTTATGTCCAATATATGCCACAGAGTGAATTCCAAACCAATATAACATAGACTATGACCTTTCTCAAATGTGCCTAAATTAAAAATTGTAAATAAAACTGGAGCACTAATGCTTTTTCTATGAGTTAGAGTCTTTATTGTTATACATTTTGGGGTGAAAATTAATTTTGGAAATAGGAAACTATTTATTCTTAGTCCCCTAACTCACAACGTTTTAAAATACTCAGCAAGTTTCTACTTTTAAGGTCCTATATTCCTTCACATTTGGCTGTGTCCACATTGCTCAAGTAGGAGATCAGAGAGGAAGGAAGAACTCCACGTGCCATGCTCTCCATGGATTGCAGAGGAAGATCCTAGCAAGTTCTGGCTCAGTTTGACTGTAACTCACAATAGAGACTCTTTGGAACTCCTCTGGCTTTACATCCCAATACATGGCAGCCTTTGACTCTTTGGCCTTTATTTTAATTTTTATTAATTTAAAATTTTTTCTTTCTGTCCTTTTTACTGTAAATAGGTTTTTTTTACACAATATGTCCTGATCATAGTTTCCCCTCTCCCTCTTCTTCCCAATTCTTCTCTACTTCCCTTCCCATTCAGAATCACGCCCTTTCTTTTTCTCACTAGAAAACTAACAGGTTTACGAAGGATATTAATAAAATATAATATAATCAGATAAAATGAAAACTAACACATTGAAATAGAAAACAAATAGAAACAAAAAACCAAACAAACAGAAGGAAAAGAGCCCAAGGAAGGGCATAAGAACCAGATATAGATGCGGATGACCACTTGTTCTCAAACTCAAGAATCACATGAAATACAGAATAAAAGTTGGATACATGAATGACATGGAGAATAAAAAGTAAGAAATAGATGGATAAGTAAAAGAAAAGAAAAGTATGAAGTAAGATAGAGTTTGTTTGTTTTAAAGGAAAACCAAGGAATGACATTCTGAGACAAAGACCCTCCAATGAAGAGACTGAGCTCTTATTCTGGTGGCTACCTGTAGATGTTGAGCATGCAGCCTACCCTTAAGAGAAGCTTCTTTCCCTAGCAAGACTCTCAAAGAGAAAAAACTAAATTTTCACTTGCAAGTAGTTATCAACTGGAGATAACTTCCGGTTTGGAGATAGGAGTAGTTGTCCCTTCAGTGCTAGGACCCCACTTAGTGTAGGCCCATGTAGGTCCTGCGTATGTTGCTACAGTTCCTGTGAATTCCTGTGTTTATTGATCCTCTTGACTTAAATGGTTTATACTTTTGGTTTCCTCCATCTCCACTGGATCCCATACTCTATCTGCTTCCTCTTTCACAAGGACCCCTGAGGTCTAAGGGAAGGCATTTGATATAGACACCTGTTCTTTGCTGACTATATTAGATTTTCTCACTTTCTACATAATGTCTGACAGTAGGCCTCTGCATCTAAACCTATTTTCCACTGAATAAAGTCCCCATCATGAGGACTGAGCTTGTCTCTATGAATATGTCATTGATAAGACATAGATATTTTTGAGTGTGGTATACTATGAGTGCGTGGAATATCATTATGGTGATTTTATTGCTACATATTTTGTTTTGTTTAGAACTATTTTATTTGATTTCATACTAGGTCCCTTGACTATCTAGTCTCAATTTCTTGCCTATCCAACCAGTGTCCACTATGGGTTCCCTCTCATGGAGTAGGCCTTAAGTCCAATAAGATAATGGTTGTTTACTCCCCCATGGTTTGTAGTGCCATTGCACTAAGTAAAGGTTGCATGCAGGACAACATTATAGATCTAGGCATTTATGGCTGTGGGATATGTATGAAGGGTCACCTTACAGATAAACCAGGCATCCAGGCTTAGAGACAACTTTCAAATAAGGTCTATCTTCTAGACCCATGGACATTCTCCAGATAAGGGAAGGTAGAGAGCAGTAAGTCTTGTTAGGGAGGGAAACACAAGACCTTCCCACATATGCTCTATGTAGGCCTCAGCAACTTTTCCATGTTCAGTGAGTTGTATGTGTGTTGTCTTTAGCCACTGAAGACTTGCTGACAGTTTGTGTATAGCAATCTATAGTGCATGCAACAATTTCAGTTATTTGGTGATTCCTAAGAACCCTTGTAGCCAACAGTTTAATTAGATGTAACCCAATGCCAGTATTGGAAGCTTTATTTGATAACAAGAGATGTCCAGTTGGAACTCTGACTACCTAATATTTGGTGATTTCATGTAATCATCTTCATATGTGTATGTGTTTGAGAAAGTTCTTCTGTATTAGATCTCTATATCCCCCTCAGATCTCTCTTAATGTTACCTACTTACCGGTATCCCTCCCTGTCTTTCTCTTCCCTTGTCCTCCACACTTGACCCTCCAGTTCCAGCCCTTCTTTCATCTATAACTATTCTATTTCCTTTACCTGGAAGATCTACCCTCACTGTTCATCCCCAGTCTCTTACTCTATATCCAACCTATGCAGTCACATGGATTGTTGCTTAGTTTTGATTGGAGTAACAATTAATATCCACATACAAAAATAATTTATGCTAGCTGGGTGGTGGTGCCTCACACCTTTAATACCAGCATTCAGGAGGCAGAGGCAAATGGATCTCTGTGAGTTTGAGGCCAGCCTGGTCTAAAAGAGCTGTTTCCAGGACAGGCTTCAAAATTACAGAGAAACCCTCTCTTGAAATAAACAAAACAAAAAAATTATGCCATATTTGTCTTTCTGAGTCTGGAATACCTCACTAAAGATTTTTTTTTCTAGTTTCATCCACTAACCCATGAATTTCTTGAATTCATTTCTTTTCAGGATTGAGAAATACTTTATTTTATTTATTATGCCAAGTTTTCTTTGTCTATTTTTATGTTGGGGGCATCTATGTCACTTCCATTTTCTGGATACTAGGGCTAGACTATCAATGAACATGTGGACAAGTGTCTCTGCGGTAGGATTAAGCATTATTAGTGTATAACCCCAAGAGTCATATTGATTCATCCTGAAGTAGAGAGATTTCCATCCTCCTGACTGACTGTCATGCTGTGTCTTAGCGATACAACATGTTCCTCTCTGACCTTTGGTGTCCACTACCCTAGGAATCCAAAGAAACACAAAGACAGACAAGCAGCAGTGGTCCTTTACACACGTTGAGAGTCTTTTATAATGTGGAGCATGACAGAAGAAGGAAAATATGATTTGTCCTTTTGACTCCTACCAGTGAACTACTCTAAGGGGCCTGATTATTCTCAGATTCAGTATGGTTGTGTAATTTCCCTCTACATGCTGTGAATATGTTTTATTACCTTTGACTACTGAATAAAGCTGTTTCAACCAATTGCTTAGTAGAGCAAAACCAGACAGGAAATCCAAACAGAGATACACAGAGAGAGCAGGCAGAGTCAAAGAAATGCCATGTAACTACTGAAGAAGATAGGTGCCAGAACCTTATCTGATAATCGACGTTTTCGTGACAATACACAGAATAATAGAAAAGGGTTAATTTAAGATGTGAGTTAATCAATAAGAAGTCTGAACTTGCAAGCCAAGCACTGTTGCAATTAATATATTTTCTGTGTGATAATTTGGGTATAAGTGACCAGGAAACAAAAGAACCGTCACCACCTACTACACAATAAGAGCTTCATGACATGAACAGGATAATTCTAGGATTCAATATGAATGTTTAGCTCCTCAAGCACAAGTTGCTGCCAAGCCTGACTATTAGATGTTCTTTGAACTCCATATGCATCCTGTGGCACCTGCACACATATCTACACAAAGACACAAAATAAACAAATAAAAAGCAATTTAAACAAGTTCTTTTAAAAGACTTATTATCAGGTGTGTTAAATATAATAACAGGATATAACATAATTTGCTAACAGTTTCTGACTTTTTGATAAGTGTAAAATATCATGATACAGGGTCCATCAATTTTTACTTCATTGTTTTTTTTAGAAATGGAGTCAACTTACATCTTTGGTTCAGGAGACATATATTTCTAACCACTTTGCTAAGTTATTTTGTAAAATATAAGTGGAAAATATCTAAGCCTTGGTCAAACATTATGCTCCTTGCACATCATGTGATTTGCACAGAGCTGCCTGTGAACAGTGTGAACACAATTAACAGTGGGGA
Organism: Myodes glareolus; assembly: GCF_982192425.1. Classification (NCBI taxonomy): domain Eukaryota; kingdom Metazoa; phylum Chordata; class Mammalia; order Rodentia; family Cricetidae; genus Myodes; species Myodes glareolus. The sequence goes on from NC_142049.1 coordinate 52,596,692, forward strand.
TGCAGTTGGCAGGTGAAGGGAGGATTCAGGGAGAGTGGAAAGAAACAGAAAGGGGTCACTGTTTGAAGCTGTCTCTGGTGTTTTGACGATGTCCTAAGGTGCATTACATCTCAGAAATTTTAAGAATAGACACAACGTTCTTCAATTATGTGCTGCTAAGCTACTTGTTCCTGGCAATAATAATAATAATAATAATAATAATAATAATAATAATAATGTTCCATTAGTACCTCATTTTTAAAGTAATTTCTATGAGACTTGATAACATTTCCTTTCAATTTTTTTTTAACTGCATGGCCACATCAGGTGTTTTTCTAATTTTCTCACATTTAAATAATGTGTCTCGTTCAAAGTTTTTTTTTATTTTAAATTTAGCACATTGTTATTTTGAAAAGTATTTTTCTGTTTCCAATAAAATTTAGCTATAAAAATCGGTATTGTATTATTCCTGTTCTTTTTTTCATTTATTTTACAACCAGAAACAGTTTCTCCCTCTCTCTTACCATTCCCTCCCTGTACTCCTCCATCCACTCCTCCTCCTTTCAGAAAGGGGCAGGCCTATCATGGGCGTTAACAATAAATCTATCTCAATACTCAGCTATACCAATCTTGGGCATATTCCCAAAGGATGCTCAATTATACCACAAGGGCACTTGCTCAGCTGTGTTCACAGCAGCATTATTAGTAGAAACAGTCTTGCATGCCTCAACTGAAGAAGAATGCATACAGAAAATGAGGTACATTTACACAATGAAGTATTACTCAGTGGTTAAAAAAGGATGACATGGTGAAATCTGCAGTCAAATGGATGGAACTAGAAAAAAAAAATAACATCCTGAGTGAGGTAACCCAGACCTAGAAAGGCAAACATGGTTTGTACTCACTCATTAGTGCATATTAGATGTACCGCAAAAGATAACCAGACTACAAGCCACAGCCCCAGAGAAACTAAGTAACAAGGATGACCCTAAGAGTGATGCATGTATTTTCTTGGAAAGAAGAAATAGATAAGATCTCTTGGGTACACTGGGAGCGGAGAGGTGATGAGAAAAGGGGATGGGAACATGAGGGATCGGATTGGTCGAGCTAGGTGTGGCAGGACAGAGCGAGTAAAATAAAAGAGATATTTTGATAGAGGAGGCCATTATAAGAGTAGGGAGAAACCCAGGAATCTGCAAGGATGACGCCAGTTAAGCCTCCTAGCTATCGTGGAGAGGTCCTTCTCATGTAATCAGATTAGGTAGTGTAAAAACATGAACTCAAATATCCCTATATTTAGAACGAGAAGAAACTGTAGGTATTATAGCACAAATATTGTATCATGCCGGAAATGAGGCATGCAGAATCGAGTGATTTACTTTTTTGTTTGTTTGTTTGTTTGTTTTAATTTTTTTATTTATTAAAAATTTCCACTTCCTCCCCACCTCCCTTTTTTCTTCCCCTCCCCTCTTACCCCTTCCTCTCCAGCCCTAGGAACAGTCAGGGTTCCCTGGCTGGTGGGAAGTCCAAGGTCTTCCCCCCCTCCATATCCATCTATGAAGGTGAGCATCCAAACAATCCAGACTTCCACAAAGCCAGTCCATTCAGTAGAATCAAAACCCAGTGTCATTGTCCTTGGCTTCCCAGTCAGTCTTCTTTGACAGCCACATTCAGAGAGTCCGGTTTGATCACATGCTCCATCAGTCCCAGTCCAGCTGGCCTTGGTGAGCTCCCATTAGATCAGTCCCACTATCTCGGTAGATGCACCCTACACGGTCCTGACTTCCTTGCTCATGTTCTCCCTCCTTCTGCTTCTCGTTTGGACCTTGGGAACTCAGTCCAGTGTTCCAATGTGGGTCTCTGTCTCTATCTCCATCCATCGCCAGATGAAGGTTCTATGGTAATATGCAAAATATTCATCAGTGTGGCTATGGGAAAAGGCCAGTTCAGGCACCCTCTCCTCTGCTGCTCAAGGAACAAGCTTTTAAAATTAAGGAAAATCTTTAATGGAGATGCTTGTTGAATAGCCCATACTTCTTGCTGGCAATTCTGTCTCTGTGACCTATGGCCTTTCCTTCCCTCTTGTGAAAACAAATAATGACCTCAAAGAGGGTCAATATCTACAGACATAAAAACATAGGACTCCATTCAAAAAGAAGTCTGCATGGTCCTCTTAGGACGTCAGTGTATAAACTGCATAGGTCCCAGACATTCTAAGGCCATTACTTTGTTATTACTGACTTTGGGATGTGAATGGTTAACAATATTAGAAAATTACTAGTATTTCATAGTATTTGTCAATTCAGAAGTCAAAAATGTTCACATCCAACCCAAGTTTTGCACAGCTTCGAAAGCAGCTTTTTTTCTTTTCTTTTTTTTTGTCATCTGTATGCATTTCCTTCTCCTATGATAAATAGAAGTCAAAACCTTGATAGATTTGCAAGGTCAACCAGTGGATGTGATATTTTTCCTAAAATGTTGAAGAAAGGACAGATATGTCAGTGACTATCTAAAATTTCCTTATGAAGCCCACTTCATAGTTTTAAACAAAAATATGTCTTTCATTTCTGTAAGAAGGATGTTGAGTGAACTTGATGAAGATTGGTGGACATATTCAAAGCCTATGTGGTGAGGATCAGAACCCATGATAAAGCAGAATTCCGTAGGTTAAGCTCTGTTCACTGCATTCCACAAAGGACTGGAGCGAGATGCTGATCTTTGACAAGCTGCTCACCACAGACAGTAGGTTCGTAAATGCTGTGTCCTCGCTGGGCAAGGGAGACTGAGTACATTGGACTAAGAAGTCATGGCTGATGGAAAAACTGCCATCTTGTCTCTCCATAGCCTCCTAAAGCTCCTCTTCAACGTAACTCAGAGCTGAAACCACAAAAGACTTCCAGAATTCCTCTGAGATATTAAGGCAGACTTGGGTGTTTGCCATGGATCACACACTGGGAATAACTGTAGAATGAAATATGTGTTTACTGTGAGACACTGTTGTCCTTTCCTGACCTTCACCTTGATAGTGTTTAGGGGAGAAAGGATATACATAAAAAATATCAAACTACACTGACACAAAAGAATAGAAAGAGGAGACAGACAGAGACAGCGATGGAGACAGAGACAATAATCATTCAAAAACCAGTTGTTATCTATATGGGGAGAGTTTTAAAACTACTACATAAGTGTGTACCCTGAGGGAACAGGTGCACACTGCCCTCAACAGCAACCATGACTTAGCTCCTCCAGGCACTGTGGGTTTTAAACTTTCTATCCAGCAAAGATGCTCATGACTGCCAGAACTAACCCCTTGGAAAACTGCTGACCCATTAGTTCCACAATTTCACTTATGGCCCTTTCTACCAAAGTAAAACGTTTAGAAATATGTTACCTTATTATATCTGTGTTCATGTTCCTTGCTGTGTGTCTACAATCTCCAGAAATAATCTCTGCCAGTAAAGTTCTTCTCATCACAGAAATCTCAGACACAGCTGAGGAAGGAAATGTGTACCAAGATTGGTAAGGAGGGAGAAATGTGTGTGTGTGTGTGTGTGTGTGTGTGTGTGTGTGTGTGTTTAAGAAGGTGGAAAAACTCTGGCTTCTCCATTTTGCTCCCATGTAATTAGACTCTGTACCATGGATACATGTTGGGAAATAAGTAAATAGACCAATGTTTTTATAGATACGGAACATGACAGTGAGGGAAGAGTCAAGATGTCAAGACAGCAGGAAGCTGACTGTTATTTTTGCTTTGAAGATGAAGAAAGGCTGAGAGCTGATTGAGGGAACTGCATACACATTTGATCAATATTCACATTACTTATTAGTGAGTACAGTTCCTGATATATAAGGAAACTTTGTTTGTAGAAAAGGCACAAGCTAAATGAGAAGCATGTTTCTAGCTTGAAAGACACTGTGTGGCTCTAGGTTGGAGATACTGTCAAGAGCTGAACTAGGAAGGCCGCAATGAGAGCAGATAACCCACTCAAGGGCACTTTCTTCAGCTCTGATCTCCAAGAGCCAGGTTCCTTCAAGTGGGGGATAATCCCTGGAGTGTAGAGCCATGGGAAGCTATTCAAGCAGACTTTTCTATTGTATTCACACTGCCATCTTTTACCTATCTAATTGAAATCTCAAAACACTGTTCTAAATCATCCTTTTGAGATTGCTATCTTCTTGCAATTTGCCACAGTAGAGGTTTGATTGTAAAAGGATGACTGCAGGCTCTCCTGTTTGAGCATCTGATCTCCAGCTGGTGGTACCTTTTTTTGGAAACTTGTGTACTTTTGAAAAAACAGGATCCAGGCTCGACCTCAAGGTTATGATGCAGCCACACTCTGGTTCTGTGCCTCTTTCCTGACCCACCCACAATTAATAACCTGGAATAGCCAGTTAGCACCTAACTTCATGGCCTAACACTTAACCACCATGCCTTCTACTTCTTGTTGGACTAACTCATTCCCGCCACTGAGGGCCTTTGCCCTGGTGTTTAATCTGGGACTAAAAATTAATACAACCACTTTGAACTGTCTTCCCCAAGAGGCCCTGCATGCATACACCTCTTCTGCCTCCAGATAGTTTGAGTATTGTAACTTTGTTTTCCGAGCCTCTCTGACATCTCATTCTTCAGGTGACCTGACTAAGCATCCAATGAAAGAATTCTGAGCAATACTGCAGAATACACGTTTAAATGTGAAGCTGATTTGTGAGTAACTTGCACCAAGAGATTCAAGCCTGAACATCAAAACTCTGAGGCTGTCAGTTTACAATTTTCATTCCAGAGAGTTACCATTTACAAAGAACTCTATCAGTGGGGATATTTGGGGGCACTGGAAGGAAATAATTGAACCTCACAGCAGGCTTGATACCTCATCTTATCAAACACGAGAAAAACTGTGCTTTAGGGACTAAGATATATTGCTTTGTGTGAACAATAGATTCTCTATCAGTCTTGAATAGTGTTAACTACATATGAGGTTTATCAAGATCGTAATTATTCAAACCACATCCACACTGTGTGAAAGGATCGAAGAGCACCCCTGCTGTATCTGTGATCTACCTACATTCAGATTCCAGAGTATGCAGTAGCTTTAAAATCACTGGATCATTTCTTTGGTATGCATAGAAATCAAAACTCTCATTCTTATCCAAATATTCTGGGGCTTTGCGTGCTCATCACAAAATCCAAAGTTTGATAAAGTTTCGGAAAACTAGAGAATTCAAAATGCACAGTTGTCTCTCAGATAGTTGTGCAGCCGAGGAAACAGTCACTGTGGTGGAGCCACAGAGAATACTTCCCCGTCCGTATTAACCACCCTGCACTGCCTGAGCTCCTGATGCTACAATATCGCAATCTCTGCTACCCTTTCATGACATTCTAGTCAGGAAGGAAGGGAAATAAAAATCTTCTGGCTCCCGATAACTACCCACATCCCAGGTACCATTTGAAACATGAACATCAGCATGTTTACTTCATGAGAAAAATAGAAATACCAGTGTTCTATAAAAGCTTGTTAAGTATGCAAATAAAATATAATAATATTGAGTATGAGAGTGCCCTAGGGTTTCTATAGCTGTGAAGAGACACCATGACCAAAGAAGCTATTATAAAAGAAAAACTCTTAATTGTGGGTTGGCAAGAGTTCAGAGGTTTAGTCAATTATAACATGGCAGGAAGCATGGTGACATACAGGCAGAAATGGTGCTAGAGAAGGAACCTGAGAACTTTCTATCTGTATTGACAGCCAGCAAATTTTTATGAGGGGCTGAAAGCAGCCACATTATTCACCAAAATATCATAAGACTATTTAGACCACATATTAATATTCTTCTTCTCTGATATGACTTGAAACAGGACTTCACAGTTCAAATCACCCTGACACAACTATATTCCATGTTCCTACTAAATAGTCCTATAAATCCCACTTAAAACATTCAGCTGCTTTCTTAATCCAAAGTCCCAAAGTTCACATTTCCCCAAATAAAACCATGGTTAGGCCTATCATAGCAATACCTCAGGTTCTGGTACTAACTTCTGTCTAAGTCAGGGTTTCTACTGCTGTGAAGAGTCACTGTGACCATGGAAACTCTTATCTTTTAGCTTATAATTTTTATTGATTTTATTGAGCTATACATTTTTCTCTGCTCCCTTCCATGCCTTTCCCCTTCCTGCTTCAACCATCTCCCATGATCATGCTCCCAATTTTCTCAGGAGATCTTGTCTTTTTCTACTTCCCATGTAGATTAGGTCAATGTAGGTCTCTCTTAGTGTCCTCATTGTTGTCTAGGTTCTCTGGGATTGTGGTTTGTAGACTGGTTTTCTTTGCTTTATGTATAAAAAACACTTATTAGTGAATACATGTGATAATTATCTTTCTAGGTTTGGTTTACCTGACTCAATATGATGCTTTGTAGCTCCATTCATTTGCCTGCAAATTTTAAGATGTCATTGTTATTCTATGCTGTGTAGTACTCCACTGTGTAAATGTACCACATTTTCCTTATCCATTCTTTGGTCGAGGGGCATTTAGGTTGTTTCCAGGTTCTGGATATGACAAACAATGCTGCTATGAACATAGTTGAGCACATGTCCTTGTGGCACGATTGAGCATCCTTTGGATATATACCCAAAAGTGGTCTTACTGGGTCTTGAGGAAGGTTGTTTACTAATTTTCTGAGAAATCACCATACAGATATCCAAGGGGGCTGCACCAGCTTGCACTCCCACCAGTAATTCAGGAATGTCCCCTTTACCCCACATCCTCTCCAGCATAAATTTTCATCAGTGTTTTTTTAATTAATTTATTTGTTTATAAAAATTTCCATTTCCTCCCCTCCTCCCCATACCCTCCCATTCTCCCCACTCCCTCTCCTCCTCCCCCCACTCCCTCTCCTCCTCCCTCTCCAGTCCTAAGAGCAGTCAGGGTTTCCTGCCCTGTGGGAAGTTCAAGTTCCTCCCCTGTCCCTCCAGGTCTAGGAAGGTGAGCATCCAAACAGACTAGGATCCCAGAAAGCCAGTACATGCAGACAAAACAAGACCCAGTGCCATTGTCAATGGCTTCTCAGTCAGCCCCCATGTCAGTCACATTTAGAGACTCCGGTTTGATCACATGCTCGTTCAGTCCCAGTCCAGCTGGCCTTGGTGAGCTCTCATTCGATCAGTCCTCTTGTATCAGAGGGTGAACGCCCCCCACACAGTCCTGATTTCCTTTTTCATGTTCTCTCTCCTTCTACTCCTCATTTGGACCTTGGGGGCTCAGTTCAGTGCTCCAATGTGGGTCTCTGTCTCTATCTCCATCTATCGTCAGATGAGGGTTCCCTCTAGTCCTGCGTTTCTTGCTCACGTTCTCCCTCCATCTGTTTCTCATTTGGATCTAGGGAGTTAAGTCCAGTGTTCTAATGTGTGTCTCTGTGTTTTTGATCTTAGCCATTCTTACAGGTGTAAGATGGAATCTCAGAGTTGTTTTGATTTGCATTTCTCTAATGACTAAGAATGTTGAGCATTTCCTTAAGTGTCTTTCAGCCATTTTAGATTCTTCCGTTGAAAGTTCTCTGTTTAAGTCTGTACTCCATTTTTTAAAAATTGTGTTATTTGTTCTTTTGATGAACAATTACTTGAGTTCTTTGTATATTTTGGAGATTACACCTCTATCTGATGTGGGATTACAGAAGATCTTTTTCCATTTTATAGGCTGTCGTTTTGCCTTGTTGACCATGTTTTTGCTTTACAGAAGTTTTTCAGTTTCAGGAGGTCCCATTTATTAATTGTTTCTCTCAGTATCTGTGCTACTGGGGTTATATTTAGGAAGTGCCAATGTGTTCAAGTGTACTTCCCAGTTTCTCTTCTATGAGGTTCAATGCGGGTGGCTTTATGTTGAGATCTTTAATCCATTTAGACTTGAGTTTTGTGCATGGTGATAGATATGGATTTATTTTCATTCTTCTACATGTTGATATCCAGTTATGCCAGTACCATTTGTGAAATATGCTTTCTTTTTTCTATTTTATGTTTTTGCTTCTTTGTCAAAAATCAGGAGTTCATAGGAGTGTGGATTAATATCCAAGTCTTCTATTTGGTTCCATTGGTCCTCCTGTCTGTTTTTATGCCAATACCAGGAACTTTCAGTACTATAGCTCTGTAGTAGAGTTTGAAGTCAGGAATTGTGATGCCTCCGGAAGTTCTTTTATTGTACAGGATTGTTTTGGTTTTTTTTTTTTTTTTTGCTTTTCCATATGAAGTTGAGTGTAGGATCCCACCTTCCTGTGGATACCCACACCCGATCCAGGTTCGCGCCTTCCCGAACTCGGGCCCTCGGGCCCACGAGAATGGACGATTGTCCTGAGGGTTTAAAACAGACACACACAAAAGAGACCTGCTCACTTACCAAGAGTAAATGGCCACTTTATTAAACTCAAGTCGGGTATTTATACCAGTGGGCAAGGGGGATCAAAAGGGCAAGGCCTCCTCCCATCAGGAACAGGAGAAGGGGATTAAAGGCCCCTGCGCCTCAGGCAGAATCAGCTGGGAGGGGCCAGGCGTGTGGAGCCCACTGCTAGAACCTTGATTACAGGTGGAATCACCATAACAAAGAGAGCCAGGTTCTTCCTAAACTATCCCCTCAAGCCAGTGCTAGTGCAGAATCTCCAGGGAGCCGGAGGTCACACGTCCCTGCGAATCGCCAAGGAGAAGGGAAAAAGACCTTGGTACCTACAGTTGAGTACTGTGTTCTTTCAAGGTCTGTGAAGAATTTTGCTGGGATTTGGATGGGCATTGTACTGAATCTGTGGTAAAATGGCCCTTTTTACTATGTTAATTCTATCTACCCAAGAGCATGGGACATCTTTCTACTTTCTGATGTCTTCTTCAATTTCTTTCTTCAAAGATTTAAAGTTCTTGTCAAACAGGTCTTCTACTTGCTTGGTTAGAGTTACTCTGAGATATTTTATACTATTTGTGGCTAATGTGAAGGGTGATGCTTCTCTGATTTCTTTCTTAGCCCATTTATCATCTGTGTAATGGAAGGCTACTTCTTTTATTTTGAGTTAATTTTGTATCTTGCTACATTACTGAAAGTGTTTATGATTTACAGAAGTTCCTTGGTAGAATTTTTGAGGTCGTTTATGCAAACTATTATATCATCAGCACATAGTGAGAGTTTGATTTCTTCTTTACGGAAACTATTATAAAGGAAAACATTCGACTAGTTCTGTATTACAGTTCCAAGGTTTAGTTCATTATCAGCGTGGTTGGGCATGGTGGCATGCAGGCAAACATCATGTTTCAGAGGTATCTGGGAGCACTAAGTCTGGATGAGCATGCAGCAGGAAGAAAGAGAGACACTGGGCCTAGGTGCATGGAAAACCTCAAAACTCACACCAATAAAACACTTTCCCCAACAAGGCCACACCTACTCAACAAGGATATAACCTTTAACAGTAATACTCCCTATGAATCTATGGAGAATATTTTCATTCCAACTATGACAGAGAGCAGTTCTAAGCAATGCAATAAAAATTCTGTAATATATTCATAACCTATTTCAAGTTTACCTCCACGGATAGATAAAATTAAACCTTTGGCAACATTTCAGTATCAATAAGATCACACAGTTAAAAATGCACCAGTGACCTGTATTATACTGACCACAAAGAAGAAGCATAAACTGATGACAGCAAACACAATGAGCTGTGCCTTCATGACACAGAGTCTACAGAACTGAAATGTGTCAAAATGCAGTAAATACTATCATTTCCTTACCCGACCGTAAAACTAAATTGTAAATGGAAGGCAATAAATACTGTGCTCCACAGAACCCAGAGCAATTCCTACTGACTGCAAGGTTATAGCATTGAGGTTAATATTCTTCCATGGTTCTCCTGAAAGTACAAAGTTCAGATTTTACTCTCAAGTTCCATGTCACCTCAGAAAGATGGTGATTTTGCCATTCTTAATAGAAAGCTAGCAGTATGAAAGACCCTTGGCTCCTGACCCACCTCTCTGTATTTCAATATCCCTCATCCTGTTCTGTACAGGCCATCATTTTTATTTCAATCAATGAAATTCATTTTTGAAATGGAATAATCTCCCCTCTTCTTTCAAGCCCTTCCTCCCAGAAGCTGTTCCAGGGTTGTTTCTGTCCGTACCTGGGCTCCGACCACTCTTCTTCAGTGAGAAAGGTGAGGCAAAACTATCAGTGAAACAGTGATGAAAGACATTAATCCACTGCAGCCTCACTGGAAAGAGGGACAAGAGGTCCAGAGGCAGCCCCTCTATCTCTACTAGATGTTTGAGAAAAGTTCCAGTTTCTTGGTTCTGTTATTTCAAATTCTGATAGCCAAATGTGGAAAGATATGTACTAAGATACTTTCATAATCTGAACCCCAATACCATCAACTTTGAATTCCTTATGGGTCACTTTTATCTTTGAGTGAGAGAACTGGCCTTTGTGACATGATAGAACTTTCAGGAGGATGATTATTCTGAAACCGATCATAGATTTATGGTTTCAGGGTCTTACACTAATGTTTGGGAAAATTTAAGCATACAACTTATTGAACAATTCAGGGTTTAATATTTGAAATTAGCAATATGGCACATACATATTTCTTTTTTGATTTCAAATTAGGAAAAGCAATTGTTTATTAATTTTCATATTTTATAGTTAATTATATATTCATGCTGTGTTAACTTTGTGCAAATGCAAATTTCATCCATTTTAAATCTTGTGTACATGTATAATCTAGTAAAGATACATTGCATATTCACACATGTCATCTTTGAAAGCAGCTACTAGTAAATCCTTAAAGTACATTATCACCAATTGTCTTCTAAACTCAAATTAACAAAACACAGCACCATGATAATGCAAGGAAATACAAAGCTTCATTTGTATTTTCCTTGATTTGATATACATTATGTACATAATAAGGCATTTAAACCAAGGTTGATCAGAAATAAAAATCTCTCCTACCATACTTTGCATACACATAGCCGCCAAATAATCTTTAAATTGCAGTGCATGAACTAACAAGTCATTTTTGTGTTAAGTAATATGCTTCTTATTTTTCTGAAGACAGTGATAACCAGTAGACACTACCACAAACCTCATTAAAGGAACTGTTGTGAAGATTAGAATTCTCCCTTAAAGATTCGCAGTAGTGATGGATAAATGTATCTCTGTGAAACCCCAATGAAATTCAGCATAAAAATTATTAATTTTAATCAAATACAAAGCTTATCTCCAAACATCCCAATTAACATCTACATATCTTGTGTAAATAGAATATAAATGATCTTCTAGAATAAATGCTGGAACTTGAAACCTAGTACCAAGATTCATGAAAAAATGATAGAGTAAAAATTACAACTTAAAATCATAATTTTAAACTGTTATGAAAACAAGACAAAGTTAGTATTGTCAATCTTTTGGTAAGATTGGCCTCCTAACCTGCTGCCATTCATAGAACCACAGCTGTTTAGTCTAAAGAACTCTCTGTATAGTTATCACATGAAAATATCTGTTTCAATCTTTATATATCTAATAAAAACATAACTGTTTAAAAATTTTCTTTTTACTGGGAAAAGTATAACAGCGTTTAACAAAAGCAATTTCTTTACAATATTATTCTCTCCATTTCTTTCAGTGATACTAGAAATGTCCTTCTGATACTGAAAATGCTAACTTTTAGTTTACTTTGGTTGAGAAGAACTTCTCTTTCTCTCTCTCTTGCTCTCTTCAGTTCTCAACAAAATGCTTACACACTTAACCTTATATACATAGGTGATTACCACTTCATCATGAGTACTACTTGAAATTTAATGTGTGGTGATTATTATAAAAGTATTATAGGAAACCTCTATTTACTCCTGTGTGGTACAACATGTTAAACATCAAATAAATATTTATATGACTATATGTAATCAGTAACAAATTACTCCTAGAGATACAGTAAATGAAATCATATGAAATTAAATCATATACATGTGAAGATTTCAATCTATAGATGGGATCAACACAAAATCCATTAGGCTGGTGCTCCTATGACCCTCATAAGGCCATATAACTATTACAGGAAATGTTGTAAGTGACGAATGACCATGAGTTGATGATGTGATATATCACACAAAAGCACACGAATGAGGAAACTGTAGATGTACTTACAGATAAACAGTAGGAAACCCAGGAATATTAAATTCACAGAGCTGCCTCCTCAATAGAGAGATTACACCTGTTTTCTATGCAGACGTCTGGGAGTGAATGTTAACAGCCTGGTGATATGTGCTATCTGAACGGTCAGGCTACATCAGAATCCCCCAGACTCTTCCACCCTAGACCTTTAGCTTTGTTTCTCAGTCAGGGGGAAAAGTCACACACACTTTGTAGTTTGATGACCTATACAGCCATAAGACTACACCAGATCATCCTTTAGGCCCTTATTCTATAGAACCTGTTCTTATGAAAGAGGTCACATGTATTTTGCAAAAGAGTTGTTTGTGCCTTGAGCTTTATTGCATACATGGGACTGAGATAATTGTTCCAGGAAAGTTTTCTTCCAAAATTGTATTGTACTTAAATGCCTAAAATTTAAACTGCCTTGTGTAAGACTCTATAAGTTTGAGACAACAATGGCTACTGAGTTTAGTTGAACAGGATTTCCTTCTTGCGTCATGAGGCTCATTTCCCTGTTGGCCCTGGCATTCGCAGCAACTCACACAAGTAACATCACTACTGGCTATTATTGTCAATGACTGTGTATTATATCTAAGCATGGGTTATAAGATCTGAACCACAGGTTGTTTGCCCACATATCAAACATGACCACAAGCCTAAATAATAATTGTCCTCCATTGGTACCACAAAGACCTCAATCAACTGTAGGAAGCTTTCAGTTCCATTAAAACTTGTAAAGGGACAATCATGATATATGTTGTGGTTGACTGAAATCTCCCTTCTCCAAACTTTCCTCCATCTTTCTTCCTTTACCATTTCCTTTCTTTTCTATGTATCTATGCTTCATTCAAATAAAATAAATGTAAGTCACTGTATTTTGATAGCTAATTCAATTGAGTGAATGAAAAAATTTAGACATATAATTACAGGCAGTTTCTCTCGGGATGGGGTGTTGAAGAGAATCTGTGAGATTCACCTACATCAACCAAACCGAAAAAGGCTTTTTATAGATGATGATAATTATTCCACAATGTTATTCTGAGAAACATAAGGATTATACAAACACTTTATAGGACTGTAAGTAGCACCTGGAGTATAATGAGTGCTTAGTGAAAAACAGTGATGTTAAATTTAGACGCTGAACACAGAACAAGAGAAACCATGAGATATGCATTATACGTTGTGACAATGTAAACATGTGTGCGAGGAGAAGAATTCCCTTTCTGTGATGGGATTGCACTAGAGGGTTTGCTTAGATAACATGTGGTCGTCTATGTAAAGTATCAGCTCAATCCATATGTAGCTAGGTAGGTTATAAACCATATATTGGTGTGGGAGAATTGTCTGTATTCTGTCAATCATGTTTTAATAAAACACTGATTGGCCAGGCAGGCAGTATAGGTGGGAAAGCCAGAAAGGAAGTAGGGGTGGAGCAAAGAGACTGGGAGTATTCTGGGAAAACAGGAAGCTCCCTCGCCACTCCTGCCCAGATCACTGAAGAGGCAACATGTGAGCTGCCATGCTGAGAAAGGTACTGAGCCATGTGGCTAACATAGATAATGATAATGGATTAATATGTTACAAGGACTAATAAGGAGCCTGACCTAATGGGCCAATCAGCTTTATAATTTATAATTATATATATATATTTATAATATATATTTATTTTTATATTTATAATATTTTTATATTTTATAAATATTTTTATATTTATAATTTATAATTTAATCTCTGTGTGATTGATTCTCTGGGACTTGCCAGTTGTGGGGTACTGGGTGAGTCAGAAACCCCAACAAGCCAGCCCTCATGCTACATATGACGCCCAGATGTGGATAACTGAATCCACAGAAAGCCTGAGAATGCTTGAAAAAGAATAGAGTAAAGCATGTTTTCTTGGTAGCAGCAATTTCTCGGGTCTGCTCTGCTTGCTAAAGGCAAGCAAGTGCTCTCATCTAAGAGAGGCTTCCTGACTCAGCTTTAGCTGCAAAACCCTGCAGCTCATTAAGAGGTCCTGCCACGAAACACTTAAAGGGTGTTGATTAAAAGCTGAAGGCATGCTTTTTGGTTTTCAGCAGTAGCAGGAAAAAAGCTGCGCTGTTTTAAAATGCCAGCTTTCTGGGCCGTCCTGCCAGGGCAAACTCTGACTCTTTCAGGCAGGCAGTCAGACTGAGTATGGTCTGTGAGCAGAATGCTGCAACTTGCTTCTTGGCAGGGACCTTGAAACACTGTAGAGTTGTGAGGATAAAAATGGCTCTGGCGGTACCTCTGCCATGAGGCTGGAAAGCTAAGGAATGGGCTAATTCCAGCCGTAAAAGCCACAGTTTTAGTCCTCTCCTTAAAAACTCATGTGGTCAGAAAAAGAGAGATATACAGTAAAGAGAGATTCAAAGATGAAGAAAACCTCTAAATGGCTTACAGTGTGTTAAAAATATATGCAGGCTAAAAGGTTAAAGTCATTAAAAATAAAAAAGAAAGAAAGGGAGATATAGGGTGTGGTGGTACACACCTTTAATCCCAATGCCTGGGAGGCAGAGGCATATTGACCTCTGTGACTTCAAGGGACAGAGGTAGAGATTGACCTCTGTGACTTCAAGGTGTGGTGGCACACGCCTTTAATCCCAATGCCTGGGAGACAGAGACAGACAGATCTCTGTGAGTTCAAGATGTGGTAGCATACACCTTTAATCCCAGCACTGGGGAGGCAGAGACAGAGGAATCTCTGTGAGTTCAAGGACAGCCTGGTCTACAGAGTTATTCCAGGACAAAGATATATACAGAGAACCTGTCTCAAAAGCCAAAAGTTAAAAGAAAAAATAAAATAGAGGTTAAAATAAAGCCACATAAAGATGGAAAATACACAGAGAATCTTGATACTGTATGCTATTATGCTCTCTTTGAATTGTTTGAATGCTAAGGAAGGAGCAACAGCCGCTAAAAGACTTTTGTTTATAAATGCTGCTGAACTAACCCAAGATAGGTATTTTGAAAATACCTTGGCTTCAAAACTAAAGTCAAAAGATATGTTACTTTGGAGAAGAGATTGTGCTTTTGTTTCCACAGAAAATGAGAGGCTGTGGATTCATTCTGAATTAAGAAAAATCAGGTTCGAAAAAGGAAGACCACCTGAGAAATCTCCCATAGGAACAGATGGCCCAGATGTCTGAGTTCTACATCCAGAATGGATTCAAGGCACTGCCTGAGATGATCAGGTTTCACAGGATACTCCAATCAGGACTTGATTATAACTCTAAATTTTCTTTAGGTCCCCGTAAGATTGTCAGCGCCCCCAACCAGCAGGAAGTAGCCTGAAATACTATGCCCACATTCCCAATAAATGGATTATGGGTATTTTCCTTTGTTTAAAAAAAAAAAGGGAAATGGTGTGGGAGAATTGTCTGTATTCTGTCAATCATATTTTAATAAAATGCTGATTGGCCAGGCAGGCAGTATAGGCGGGAAAGCCAGACAGGAAGTAGGGGTGGAGTAAAGAGACTGGGAGTATTCTGAGAAAACAGGAAGCTCCCTCCGCCACTCCTGCGCAGACCACCGAAGAGGCAACAACATGTGAGCTGACAGCTGAAAGAGATACCAAGCCATATGGCTAACATAGATAATGATAATGGATTAACATAAGTTACAAGGACTAATAAGTAGCCAGAGCTAAGGGCCAATCAGTTTATAACCTAATGTAGACTCCGTGTTATTTTCTTTGGGAATTGCTGGCTGTGGGGTAACCGGGTGGGACAGAAACCCCAACAAGCCGGCCCTCATGTTACAATATATGACCTTTGCACTGCATTCATCCTGTTTGCATATCTTCATGTTTGTCATATGAATACATAGACATGAAATAACCGTAATTTAAGTAATCCAATTATAATAGTTAATTCTACATGCACACAGCCTAAACTCAGAAATTCATAGGCCAAATATTATTTATAGCTATATCTCTGATACTGTTTCCAGATGGGCATAGAACCCTGATCAGTGGTATTGGTGAAAGACAATGCTCTCTGTATTGTGGATTAACACTATCCTATTGGTTGGGGTCCTAGATGGAAACATGTAGAGAAAGGAGGGAGATATCTGTTCCTTCGTGACTTGCTGCTTTAACTGAGACATCATCTCTTCCTTCCCATTAAACTACAACTTATGCCATTGGTTTTCCCAGTTCACTGCTGTTCGCTACAGACTGGAACTGTACCCGCAGCTCTCCTGAAATGATGGCTTCAGACAGACAGCTGCAACGCTGAGTGAAGCAATTCTAATAATTTTCCTTGGTTGCAAACTCTCACCAACTCAAATGAATTATTGTTCCTTAGGCAGGGAGAAGCAAGATGAAATTTGTGGGTGTGCAAAAATACTCACACATATATGTCCATGTACTTGTGACTAATACACTCTTGCTTAAAAGTGTTACTCACTTGCAGAAATTGTGAATTATGGTGTTGAAATATATACAGCTATGCAATATCCAACCATGTGAAATAAACTTTTGACACTTCCAGACACTTGTTTTGTGCTGGAATAAAACGGAAAATGTGTCTCTAGAGAGGTGTTCTACAGCCTTGAAAAAGTCACTATGCAGGGGATAGCTTTCTCTCACCTTATATTTCTTACTTGAAGTGTAAGTGAGATTCAAAAAGTGCTGTGGAGTTGCTCACAAGTTGTTTCTTAAGACATGACAAGTGTATTATCAGACTGGATTTCTACTGGCATTAATGTGTAGTAACTACTGACGGATAAGAACTCAGCTGAGCACCAACTTACTTCAATCCAGGAAAACCAAATACACGCTTGATTTTCCTCTTATGATATTTACATTCCCTTACAAAAAGGAATATGTGCACCACAGACATTGTTCTGAGGAGTGTGACAGTTATCAAACAGAAATAGAGAAAGAAGGAAATTGTGTCCCAGTTTCCAAACTGATAGCTCTTTACAATTTTCAGTGAAGTCATAGAAAATACTTAGGCTAAATATCTGAGGAATTTGGCACATTGTTTAACTCTGACTCTTCTTCTTCATCATATCTATTAAAATGAATAACTGCCAAGGGTACTTATTAAAGATGATTGTACCAAGTAGCAGTAAGTTGGATTATTTTTTTCTGTGCCCATTTCAGCTCATTGATGATCATTCAGGTAACTATTGGAGATGCCTTCTCTTCTGTCATTTTCTATCCATATACCAAATCTGACTTGTTTTTATGTTCTGTGCTGTTTTAGAGTGCCAGAGTTACAAGGACCAGGCTTACTGTCAGTTGTATCTGTATTTAATTTTAACCAAAACCTTTTCAAATGGTTCTTTTTATGGAGGAGTATTTCCTGGTCACTGCGTTTCACTCTTTGATGGCTGGCACAAAACAAAAGAATCCAGCTTAAGGTCTCCATAAGGCTACAAATACCTACTTATGAGAACCTGGCTCCTGGGAGTGAGTGGAATTGAGCGCAGGTGGTATAAGAGGGATAACAACTTAAACACAGCTGTATCCCATTTAACCAACACTTGACATGTTAAAATGCAAAGATTGAGAAGAGCCTTTGACAATCCTAATGAGCCAGTGCACAGAACCTCAGGGGTAAACCTTCGCTACCCCACATCGTTTTCCTTCGAGAGTGCCTCCATGTTTTCTCTGTGTTTTGAGACAGCATCATGACATATAGTCTATGCTGGTTTCTAACTCCAGTAAATCCTCTGGTCTTAGTTTCCCACATTCAGGGATTACAGACATGCTCCTTCTCTCCTAGCTAATAGTTCACATATTTAATATGGACGTTAACACATGGACTGGATGTTTATAAGAACAGTGGGAAACACATTGATTTAGTTAGCAAATTATTTCTCTCTGTCTCTCTCTCTCTCTCTGCTGTTGAGAATTTCTTATCTCACCCAAAGACACCAACTACTTTGCCATAAGTTACAATTTTTTTCCATGTAAAAATTTGGCAGCAGAGTGTCTATGCTCAGCTAATGTTGAAATCTTCTCATTTTAGAACTACTGTGACGTTGGGTGGGAGTCTTGATTTAAACAGTATCCCCCTCAACATGTTGCTTATTTCTCTTGATAGGTTAAAATCATTCTGCTTCTCAAATACCAACGTTGACTGTGGTTGCAGGAATCACAAACATTGAACACATGAATCATGGTTAACTATAGGTTCAGAGCCTGAGAAGAACAGTTTTATTGTTGCTGTTTATTGTATTTTCTTTTATTATTAATAATTAAAATTATTGATTTATATAACATCCTGAGTACATGTTCCGCTTCCTTCTCTCCTCACATTTCCTCCCTCCACCTCACCCCCACCCCACCCCCAATTCACTCCTCCTCTGTTTCTGTTAAGAATGTGCAGGTCTACCATGGGTATCAACAAAGCATGTCATATCAAATTGAGGTAGGACTAAGTTTCTCTGAACGCTGGGCAAGGCAACCCAGTAAGAGGAACATGTTTTTGGAAACCAGACAAGGTCATAGGGAGAGATCCTGCTCCCACCAATAGGAGCCCCACAAGTAGATCAAGTTGCACAACTATCACACACATGGAGAGGCCTAGATCGGTCTTATGCAGGCTCCCTAGCTGTCGACCCAGAGTCTGTGAGCTGCTATGAGCCCAGGTTAGTTGTTTCTGTGAGTTTCCTTGTGATGACCTGACCCTCCTGGGGCTTGTACAATCCTTTTTTCCTCTCTTGAACAGAATTTCCCATTTTCAGTATCGTGATTGGCTTTGGATCTCTGAATCTGTTTCCAACAGTCACTGCATGAAGGCTCTGTGATGAATTTTGGGGTAGTTATCAATCTGACTACAGGACATGGCCCGGTCAAGCTGCCTATCCACTATTGCCAGAGTCTTACCTGGGGTCACCTTTGCAGATTTTTAGGAGTATCCCTGGTAGTAGGTTTCTATTTGACCCTGAAATGGCCCACATCAAGATGTCTCTTTCATTACTATCTCCCAACTCAATCCCTTATATTCTCATTCCCACCCAGCCCCTAGTTTACCCAGGAGATCTCTTCTGTTTCCCCTTCTGAAGGAAATCCATACAAAGGACCAGGTTTTATATTTTTTTAAAAACAGAAATATACTCTTTTTTAAAAAATATTTATTTATTTATTTATTTATTATGTATACAATATTCTGTCTGTGTGTATGTCTGCAGGCCAGAAGAGGGCATCAGACCTCATTACAGATGGTTGTGAGCCACCATGTGGTTGCCAGGAATTGAACTCAGGACCTTTGGAAGAGCAGGCAATGCTCTTAACCACTGAGCCATCTCTCCAACCCCTGGTTTTATAATTTCATTTCTTTTCTGGTTCCTACCCTTCCACTATAAACTGCAC
The DNA here is from genome assembly GCF_982192425.1 of Myodes glareolus. NCBI lineage: Eukaryota > Metazoa > Chordata > Mammalia > Rodentia > Cricetidae > Myodes > Myodes glareolus. The sequence continues at coordinate 52,616,183 of NC_142049.1, forward strand.
AACCTTTGTTAGTCCACGATGTTTCACAGGGTGGGCAGGTGTTAGACTTTCCATCAGTATCTTTTCAAAAGTCCCTCATACTTTTATGAAAAGTATAATACTCTATCATTTACAAGAAGTCACACTCTGTCTTTTATTTTTAATCTTGATAAGCACAGCAGAGAGAAAGCAAGCTATTTAAACAAGACTTGTAGTTATTCCCCTGAGAAAAGAACATATCAAAAAGCATAAGTCATGTCATTAAGACAGAAACTCTCAACACAAGCACAGATACCTGTGGTCAAAGAAATTACATAGGTGGCTTTTTTTTTTACATGAAGCACAGAGAACCTACACTTCCCAACTTGTCACTGATGGCAGCCTTAACTTAACTCGCAAATGGATGAATCACGATGTACAATGGGCAGCAACCTGGCAGTTTCTCCAATGCATCTGAAGTTCTGTCTTGTGTTGCTAACTGCTTTCTACCACTACAACCCTTCCCTGTCACCTGACACACCATCTCAAATTCATCACACACACACAAATACACTTTCTCACACACCTATACACATGCATACACACTCGAGAGCATACACACACACACTCATAAACACACACTTAACTCCCTGTGTTCATTCAGTATTGTTCCCATATACTTGTGTTTAGGGCTGATCACTTGTGATTGGATAGCCTATCAGGACTCTTTCCGTGAGATGACTTTATTCTCCTGATTTTAGTAGCTATGGTTTGTCTGCAGCTCTTGACCCAGTCATTGGTCCTTGTGAGATTTTCTCTGTCTACACTGGTTTGACAAGTGGTGCTTGGCTTTTGCATAATGAAAGTTTATAATTTGTTTATTTTAAAACTTTATTTTATTTTTATTTGTGTGTGTGTGTGTGAATGTGTATTCCTGTGAGTGTATGTGCACACACATGCCTGTATGTGTGTGTCTGTACATGCTTGGAGGCAGGTACATAAATCTTCCAGAAGACAGTATTACATTCCCCAGAATAACAGTTATTGCTATAAGCTATCAGACGTGGGTGCTAAGAATTGAACATTGCTCCTTCATTAGAGCAGATCCTCTGTTCTTAATGTCTGTGTTTTTAACCTTTGTTCCATCTCTTCAGTCCATAGTGATTTCTTAAATTACCACTTTGACATAAATCTCTCAAAATGACCCAATTTGGGGGAAGTATCAGAAGAAAAATGTTAAACTAATTTCGTGATTGTTGTGTATTATAGCAGAATGAATTAGAACTTAGTAGTCCATGTAGAAGAATGCTGGACAGACGCTGACATGGCGTATGTCTCATGTGACTAACTAACTGGGTCCTAGAAATGCTTCAGAAGTTACCTGGACAGTTTGTAATTTTCTACCACTTGATAGAGATTTCAGTGCTTATGGTTCTTTAAGAAGGGAAATACATTCTGCTGTGTTATTATGTATAAGATGTTTTAACTACATGTCACAATTCAAAGCAACACCACCCATCCATATTCTAAGCATTTGGTGTAGTGGGAGAGGCTGATTTCACTTGGTGTACCACAGAAAATGGGGGAGAGGAATCCACTAGAAACTAAGATAGTTTTTAGATCCTTGGGCATCATCTATGGATACTGTTTACACTGGCTTAGACATCATATTTCCCTTCCAGTTTAGATGTTTAATCTATAAACATATATACTATAAATTATAAAATATACTATATTGTATAATTATACTCAGTATTTGTATGGTAATATAATATAGTATATTACTCAGTATTAATCCATATGATGAATATAAGCACAAAGTAACTAAGGTTTTTGTGATAACTATTTTCTAGGATCAATAGTATAAAATAAGAATGGTTCATCATTTATACTTTAATTTCTTATGCTTTATATCTAGCCTCACAACCTCCAGGGGAGAATCAGCATTTAACATAATCAAGTCACAGAGCCAGTCTTACAGTGAACTATGAAAATGCAATACGAAGACACAGGCAATGCTTAAGAGAATAATATGAAAATCTTGGCATCAAATATCTTATGACATAAATATATTTGTATTATCGTTCAAGACAAAAAAAGTACATACTGTACCTTTTTAGGAGTTACCATTGTTGAGGTCAGAGAAACCACTTAGTGTAAGCATTTGCCTCTCAATTAAATTATGTCTTAGCACAGGAACAATTAAAGTGACCTTGGGAAGGAACAAATTCTCTTCACTTTCTTTGCCAAAATGGAAGCGTCCATCTTTCAGAGTCCAAAATTGTTACAGGATGTTGTCAGTGAACACTGACCTCTGCTGAATGGAACGTGTCCAAAGTCCTACCAGGCTAACTTCCTTTGGTTTCACAGAGCAATCATGTTGATGTCATTGCCTACATCATCATAAATCAGGATCAGTTCTGAAGGAACCACAAAGACTGGTGAGCTCACAGAGATGAGGACAGATGTGAGTCACTGCAAGGGCATCTCACTGCTCTCTAAAGTTCAGGACAGGCTCATTCGTCATAGAGGAATTCAAGAATTTTTATTTCATTATACTTTAATTCATCCTTAAATTCACACAGATATTATTTTGGATCAAATGACAGTTGTAGCGAATGAATAAAAAGATGTAAATATATTTATAGATACTAGATTTATTGATTTTAAGAAGACTTGTTAGTGTCACTACGAAGTTGTATTTAATGATCTGAAGAGCACCAAAAGAAATAAAAATATAAATTTGTTTAATTTGAACTGTTTTCAGACTTCTTAAAAAAAATTTAGTAACAGTTTTGTAAAGTACATTTTCAGAGCTTCCAAATATGTGTTGAATTTATTTAATATAAACACTCAATGATGACCCAGCAGGTAAAAAGAGAAATCTGTTGCCAAGACTGGTGACGCACATAGTAGGAGAGAACAATCTCCACATGCTGTCCTCTGTCTGCCTCTCTTCCTTTGTATGTCCCTCTATGTGTGCACCCACCCAACACATCATCTTATTATGCAGCCCTGACTGTGTTGCACTTACTTGTTTTCCAGGATGACATCAACTCACATCAATCCTCTCTCTGCAGCCTCATGAGTGTTATGATTCCTGATATCTGCCATCATGATTGGCTTAAAATATTTTAATTTTTACCAAGATCCAACTCCTAGGTTTCTATATTTTCTGAGTGTGAAAATAAAACCATGAGACTTGCTTTAATTAAGGTTGGTATCTCTGGGGAAATGGATGCAGAAATTTCACTTTCATTTTCACACTGTAGATTCTGTCATCCATAAACCCCATTGGAGTTATGTTCAAGTCTTTTTATTGTTGGAGCCTATGTCCTGATATTCAATAGCACCTGGACATGGTAAATTATCCACTCAATCTTGGTGCTGATGTTGGTCAACAGTTAATTAAGTATTTACGTTGTTTCCTCAGGAGTAGTATCTATTCGCTAATTATCTTTTGCTAATTTGCACATTTATATTTATTGATTTTCAGACATATATCACGGAGTCCTGTGGAGTGATCCACTCATGAAAAAGTGACTAGACATTAAATTTCATCCTCTAATCTTCATTTTTGTGAGCCTGCTTTCTCTTCCAGGTCTCCCTCACTCTGTATCATTGTATATCAATGAGATTATTATTCATCTACTTTTTTTTCATGCTTGCCTTTGATAAATTTCCAAGGTCTAAATCATTATGCTTCTCTTCTGTATTGACTTCTCTTTTGTCATCCAGACAGCTGTCAGATTACAGAAATATTTGACTACAATGGAGTTTTAGCTGGATAGCATCATGGTTTTGTTTAATGTTCATTTTTTCTGTGTTAGGGCACAGGACAAGGCCTATTTTGTATTAAACATTGCACGTTTATTTACTCTACTCTGTGTGTGTGTGTGTGTGTGTGTGTGTGTGTGTGTAGTTGGTTCTCTCCTTCCACCATGTAGGTCTCAGGGATCCACTCCGGTTACCAGTGATGGTAGCAAGTGCCTTTACCCAACAAGCCAACCTGCTGGCACCATAACACCTGTTCTATCTTTTAATATGAAACTATAACATTTTAGACATTTATTTCTGTTGCTTACAATGACGAAATATTTATGATCCTTCATTTAGCTGTCTGGTCTCATTCTGAGTGTTTGCATGTCAGAAAACTGTTTCAATAGAAATAGGAATCGGGATACCTTGGGATGTAATATACACCCTGAACACATTTTTTTTCCCTCCTATTTTGTACCTCTTACTCTTCCCATTACCATATAATACATTTCATATGCATCATATCTAAAAACAAACCTTCACAAAATACAAAATAAGTTAGTGCTGTGGAAAGAAAAATGTGAACTTTCCATCTAGTAACCCACATGTTTTTACACCTATTGCTTACTATTCTTACTGCCAGGCTCTGATTTAAAGTCATATTATGTTGTTAGTTTTAATATACATATATATTACTAAATTATACAATTCAAACTAATTAATTACATATAAAATATTTATATATGTTATATGTCTTCGTATATATGTATTAAGTTTCATACACACACACACACACACACATATATATATATATATATATATAGAGAGAGAGAGAGAGTGAGAGAGAGAATATTAAACCTCCATCTATGATGGATTTGGTGTAAAGAACAAGTTGCACACATACAGATGTGCACATCCACATATGTATCATTGGTCGCAGTAGAAACTATGGGTCATAAAAAGTAAAAGTGATAAATGTTCTTGAAAGATAAAATAAACAAGCACTAAGTTTCTTGAGGAAACAGCAATTAAGTTAATACAAGCTGTTTATTAGAACAATATCACATTGACTTTTCATGACATTATTTAGAAAAGAACTGTCTTAAGAAGTCATATCCCATGAATGCCGAACCACAAGTTTGACAGTCAAGACAGTGAAGTTTAAATGCAATAGTGGAAAAGTACTTGGATGATGTGTGTGACAGAGAACATTGGAAGTTTGATTGACGAGTTTACATGAAGCCTGATCCTTATTCACTGTTTTTTGTTGTTGTTGTTGTTGTTGTTGTTGTTCCATCTTTTCTGGAAAAATCAATATGTTGACTTTTTCATTGTTTCTAGTTCGTGCACATCTACATAAGTAGCATAAGTAGCAAGATAGGTATATGAGGAATAGAAGAATAGTTGCTAAAAGGACATGTCTGTGAATATTTTATGAAATAAAGACTATTAAATCAAATTTCTTCTTTTCATCATTTGATTCAGTAGTTAAAATTTTTGTCAGTGTGTGTTAGCTGCATAAAATAATGGTTTGTGCTGTGACATTTTAATACATGTGTTTAGTATATATTTAAAAATCAAGTTCACCGTTACTGTACTTTTCTCACTTCTCCTATCTTAGGTATATCTTTATATTTCTCCTATAGTTTCTTGATTTCCTAGAGTATTTTAAATTAGTCTGTGCTCCTTATGTGATACAAATGTGAAAATTGCCTTTCTGAGTCCAGCTTCTATGACTTAGCATGATGGTCTCTATCTTAACACATTTCAGAAAATATTTAATTTACTTAATTTCATCCACTTATCACTGAAGGGCCTCTAGGCTGATTCCATTGCTCAGCTACTGAGAGTAGCAGCCTTGGTGCACAAGCCATGGAATGTGGAGTGGTGTCTGGGCTCTTACTGCAGCTCTGCTTTCTATTCTGAGGAATCGTCACGCTGACTTCCATCAGCTTCAGTAACGCTTGCTCTTGTCACCAGTGTGCAGCAGTTTGTTTTTAGCTTTGCTCTACATTGTTACTTTTCTGCCCATTATTATCTTTTAAAATGTATTAGATGAAATAAATATACACTGATATGCCTGGATTTCTCCCAGAATTTATTGTTATTGTTCTCTTTGCCAACCTTCTATAAAAAGCCATGAAAATCTGCTCACTGCTTCTATGCATTACATTTTTGAATTTACTGACAAGCATTCATGAAAAAATGAGTAATGGCATGAATACAAGCTTCATAAGGTAATTTTAAAAGAAATATGAAAATTTATTCAACTTCTTAGTAACAGCATAAATACAATACAAAGAGTCATTAACTTAAAAAGCTAAGTTTTCCAACAATATACAGGAAATTCAGCTGTGACCAAGATCTCAAAGGGAGGTCAAGGTGACATGGGAAAAGACTTTATTTTATTTTAAATGTATTATTAGCTAATGTTTCAATGCTATCATTCTTTAAACTTTTTATAATTTTCCCTCTGCTGGGGTGATGTTTTGATTTAATTAGCTGATAAAAAATATTTCTCTTACTTTATGGGATTATAATAAAATTACACTTCTTTACTTTTCCAATTCTTTTCTTCCAAACCTTCCACATATCCCTGCTTACACTTTTTCAAATTCATAATCTTCTTTTGTCCATTATATTTTATTCATAAATACATTTACTGGTATGTGTCTCTGTGTGTGTATGAATGGTTTTTCGAAATTGCATAGCACTCAATTATATAGCCCATCATAACTGTATGTAATCTCTGATAACCCAAACACCTCCTTGAAAGTTCACCTTGATTATGTCATTTTTCATCATACTGTGATATTGGATGTCCTACTGTGTATGCGTTTATTGGTTAATTAATAAGGCCATTTCAGCCAATGACTGTTCAGAGTAAATTCAGGCAGGAAACACACATATATAAAGTCAGACACACTCATATATATGCACATATATAGATATATGAGAGAGAGAGAGAATAGGTAGAATCAGGCAGATGTCCTGCAGCTGCCGAAGGAGGCATACATCAGAAACTACTGGTAAGCTGCAGTCTCGTGGCAATACACACATTAATAAAAATGAGTTAATTTATGATGTAAGAACTAGCTAAAAATATGCCTAAGTCATTGGCCAAGCAGTGTTGTAATTACTATAGTTTCTGTATGACTATTCGGGTCTAGGCGGTTGGGAAACAAATGAGTGGTCTCTGCCTACAATACTGCTTCATGTGTCACATTCCATAGAGAAACATAGATCATACAATTGCTATGGTAGCACAAGACAGTATTTTTAAAAACAGGATGGCACACTATATATGTAGAGACACAGAATAATCTAGCAATTAAGTAAACTGAATATATAAAAGTCTCTGGAGAATTTTCATCTTTCAATGACACAGAATTTAGAAAGTTTAGATTTTAGAATAAATCAAGTAAAACACTGAACTCTGTAAATCCTTGAAAACTTAATCTCTCATACATATTAATTCATATACTAATTAATTTTTAGTACTAATATATAGTATACAAGTAAACTGATATACGCATGTGTTTCAGGCTAAGTACATCTTGGCCTACCTTAAATTTGATGTCTTAGGTATTAAATATTGGTATGTTGAAGGCCTGGAAGAGGTGAATTTGAAATCATTGCATCTCAGTGTGTCTAATGCAAATGTTTTTCCATGCTAAATTCTCAGATTTGGAAAAAATACCATAGAACAAAAAAGAGCTTGACTAAAAAGGTAATGCATCTATGATAACACAAGACCCAAAGTGAAAGAATTCTGAGTGAGCTGAGGGCAGCCAGGATGTGGCCTCTGATGAGCCAGGCCCTGAGGACCTCCCTAAAGCCAACTGACGCCTCACACAGTCTTCCTGCCACTCCTTAAGAAGTTGGATGCAGGAAAAGTCATAGGAGAAGAATCAGTGTTTCTTTCTGTGTAGCTTTTCCATTTCATATTAAAGACGATGACTTTAAATGAAACAAAAATAGGATTTCAGATACTATTTTATGTGAAATACCTGGATGTTCACTGAACCATTAATGAATGTACAGGGGTTAGAAAGAATAAGTGCTGGTTGGAGAGTATGATGTATATAATTGGAAAAGTTCAGCCTCTAAAAGATTTTCAAACTTTCGTTTTCATGTTCAAATTATTACACAAAATCTTTCCAGTGATTTGAAGTTCAGGAAATGACACAAATCAACAACTGCTTTGAAGAATAATATATCAGTCTTATCACAGTTGCTTGAATACAGGACAGTGTCACTGAATAATTTTATGAAAGTCCTTCTGGATAAAACATTTAAAGCTGGGGGATTAATAATTCTCCTCTAAAGATTTAAATTATTTAAATCTAAAAATTTTAGTATGATTCACTAAAATATGTCAAGGTTTGCATTTTACTTTATTTTTCAATACATTAGCTAAATATAGTGAAGTAATCTATTCATATTTGGACCTGGTAAGATAAAAAGAATAAAGGCCTAAGTCTGATTCCCAGAAACCATATAAAAAGACAATTCTTTGTGTGGCACTAAATGCTTAAAATTCAGGACTAAGGAGGTGGAGACATGAAGAGCTCTGAGACATGGTGGCAAGCAGCCTAGACTACACAGACTGCTCTGGACCAATGAGAGACCCTGTCTCAAAAGAGCGAAACAGTAAGGACGGTTCCTTGGGATGATAGTCAGGGTTGCTCTCTCCTGTCACACACAGGTACACAGAATAAGGAAAGACAAAGGCAATATTTTGAAATGTGTGTAGAATTATAAGCTAGCATGTTGAAATGATCTCACAGTATACCACTAATTTCCTTTCTATCTTCTGCAGGGATCAAAAATATTCTTTATTCTCTACAGGGCAATTTTCAAGGGTATGTCTTCATATATAACCCCTTTCTATATAACCTCAAATAAAACTCAGGAACTATTGTTTTGATATTGCAACGATGGAACATTTTGCTTCCATTAGTTGAGAAAACTCAACAATAAATGTGTTTCAGACTTTGTCTCTGAACTGTGACAAGAATTAACAGTAGAGTCTGTTCTCAGTTCTCAAGACTCAAGACTGGTTTGTTGAGACTTGATGGTTGAATGTATGCCAGGGAGTCATAATTGGAGTGTTTCTAAGACAGGGCCAGGATTGTTTTCCAAGTCAATTGTTTATCTGTAGAAATCTAAGACCATCATTTGAATATGAGCATGTAGCATGTGGTTGTGCTTCCATAGGTTACACAAATACAATTGTATCAGCTACTTTTCCATTGCTGTGATCAAACACCAAGGCAAGGCAAGTTATTGTAAAAAGAGTTTATTTAGGACTCCTGTTTCAGAGGGGAAGAGTCCATGGTGTCATCATAGAGGAATATAGGCCAGAGCTTTGAGCTATGGGCTTATAGCTTGAAGCACAAACAAGAATCAAAGAGAGCAAATTGGGAAAAGTATATGGGTTTTGACACCTTAAAGCTTGTCTCTAGTAAAAACACTTTCTCCATCAAAGCCCTTCCTTCTAGTCTTCATGAAATAATCCTCAATCAGAGACCAAACATTCAAATATGTAAGCCTGAGGAGAGGGGGTATTCTCATTCAAAGCACACAGCAGGCATGAGCAGAATTCAAAGCTTGCTGTTGTATTATGGGAGTGACTCATGACAGCAAACACACACAGCTACTGAGTTTGGGAAATGATAGGAACCTCAATTATGTTGGGAAGGATCAGATATCAGAAAGCAAATGACAAAAAACTCCTATTGTTTGTTAAAAAAAAAAACAAAACCACCCTTTCTTCTTGTGTTTCTGCTTGTGTTTGTGTATTCCACCTCTACACAGGTACCTGCGTATGTAGGAAGTAAGGGTAAGTGCTATAGTGCTATTAACATTTTTATTATCTTTTTTATTTATTTATTTATTTTTTGGTTTTTCGAGACAGGGTTTCTTGGTAGCTTTGGAACCCATCCTGGAACTAGCCTTTGTAGACCAAACTAGGTTGACCACAAACTCACAAAGATCTGCCTGCCTCTGTCTCCCAAGTGCTGGGATTAAAGGCATGTGCCATAACTGCCCAGAATGTTATTTACTTATACTATCTTTTCATCAACTTCTATTTTTATAGTATTAGAATATTAATTAAAAAACAAGTTTTTCTAAGATATTATTGTTATCTGAACACATACTCTCACTAAAAAATACATAGGAAAAAGTAGAACCAATGTCCACATAAAGTAAACCCAATTGATATACATGATCATTTTAGTTTGAGACATCTCATTAATTTCCTGAAGAAGGAATCAAAGTCAAATTATTTCTAGTTGTATTTAAATATGCAATTGTATCTGTCAGTTTTTCCAACTGAAGATGACAAGATTTCAAAAATAGTTTGATTTGTTACAGTATTGTTCTATAATGAACTTATTAAGAAATACTGTGCCATCTTAACCCCCTCCATGCTGGGGTTTTATTTGCATGAGCTTGCACAGGTCGAGTGCGTGTTGTTGCAATCACTGTGAATGAATACCTAATTTATTAGAGAAATAGTGTTAAATAATAATTAAAATTATTTTGTTATATCATGTTAAGAAAAAGGGGTGGCCAAAATTTCTACCAAGGAACTCCTACATCTGATAAAAAAAACTTCAGCAATGTAATGGGATACAAAATTAATTATAAACAATCAGAAGCATACATGTAGTGGTAAGCAGGCTGAAAAAAATCAGGCAAACATCATCCTTTTCAAAAGCCACAAATAATATAAAATATCCTGAAGTAACTCTAACCAAAGAAGTTAAATGCATACATGTATGACAAGAACTTTAAGTCTTTAAAGAAAAAAATTGACGAAGATATCAGAAAAATGCAATGATCTCCCATGCTCTTGGGTAGGTAGGATCTATATAGTAAAAATGGCAATCCTACCAAGAACAATCTACAAATTCAATACAATCCCCTTCAAAACCCCAACACAAGTCTTCACAGACCTTGAAAGAATAACACTAAACTTCATATGGAAAAATGAAAATCTCAAGATAGTCAAAATAATCCTGTATAATAAATAAATTTCTGGAGGCATCACCATCCTTGACTTCAAGCTGTACTATAGAGCTATAGTAGTAAAAACAGTTGGTTATTGACATAAAACCAGACAAGTGGTTCAATGGAAATCAAATAGAAGACCCTGACATTCATACACACACACACACACACACACACACACACACACACACTTATGAACACCTAATTTTTGACAAAGAAGACAAAATTATACAATAGGAAAAAGAAAGCATCTTCAACAAATGATGCTGACATAATTGGATGACAAAATGTAGAAAAAGGCAAATAGATCCATACCTATCACCATGCACCAAACTCAAGTTCAAGTAGATCAGAGACATCAACATAAATCCCATTACACTGAACCTGATAGAAGAGAAATTGAACATATTGGCACAGAACACTACTTTCAGTAGCACAGACACTAAGAGCAACAATTATTAAACGGGACCTTATGAAACTGAGAAGCTTCCTTGAGGCAAAGGATATAGTAAATAAGACAAGACAGCAGCCTACAGAATGGAAAAACATCTTCATCAACCCCACAACCGACAGATAGCTGATGGATATGGGAGGTCCTTCTGTGCAGAAGGAAGGAATGGCCCACGTACTGTCATTGGGCTAGCTTAATCCACGAAATAACCACACAGAAATTGTATTAATTAAATCACTGCCTGACCATTAGTTCTACCCTCTTATTGGCTAACTCTCACATCATGTTTCAACCCATTTTTAATAATCTTTATGTCACCATGAGGTTGTGGCCTACCGGAAAAGATTCAGAATGTCTGACCTGGCAGATTCATGGCAGGTGGCTCTCCCTGCCTGCCCTCTTTCTCCCAGAATTCTCTTCTGTCTACTCCACCCACCTAAGGGCTACCCTATCAAAAGGCCAAGGCAGCTTCTTTATTCAACCAATGAAAACAACACAAAGACAGAACCTCCTACACCATTTCCCCTTTTTCTGTTTAAACAAAAAGGAAGGCTTTAACATAGTAAAATTACATATAACAGGTAACAAGCAAGAATTACAGTTACAATATTTAGATCTATTTCATCTTTTATCATAACAATGGAAAACTATAACTATGGTTATTCATTCTTCAACTCCATCAAAGACTCCAGAAGGATATACTATTACCTAAGTAAATAAGAAGTAAGCAACTTCCAAAACTCTAGAATTGACAGAGACATCTGACTACCTGGACAGTCACCCAAAGTTCTTCTGTACAGTTGGGGCATCCATCTTTGGCCTTCAGATTCATAGTATCCAGCAGACATTTCCATGGAGCAGGAAATTTTAAAGAGAGTTCAGTCACTTTCTTGTGTATCCTGCAGAATGTCTCGCAGACTCTTTCATGAATCAGGAACCGTGAAAGACCATCTCACCTTTAGGCAAGTTCAGCAGTCCTCTCTCTGAGGGTTCTCTGTGTCCAGTTTATGCAACAGTCCAGGTAAGATCAGTTTCTTGCCCAAATGGCTAACCAACTTCGTAAGGAGCCTCTTCGATGCCCATCTTCCTCTTTAAGTATATTGGTGCTGCCAGGAGCAGGAGTGTCTCATTGTAATGAAAAACCCTTAGTTATTAAAGCATTAAATGCCATATTCTGTAGTCTTTGAAAGATATGAAGAATGCCTATCTGAAATATAACTATGCACATTTAGAAAATCTAACTAAGATGACTACAAGCTTGACTATTATTGATGATTATCCATTAATAACCTTTATTTCCTATATATACATTACATTTTTAAATGAACTACACAATCATAATACATTAATCAAGATCAAATATATATATATATGTACATATATATATATATGTGAAAATTGACCTTAAACTTGTATCCATAAGTCAAGATTTATACCAATGCAAATTATTCATACCTATATCATATCCCACTTTAAATGTGAAAGAACATTTATAAACAATATTTGGGAATAGGGGCACAGTTTTTTTATCTCCAAACCTCTTCCTGTTGTATGGGGACACTGTTACTGAGGTCTTTCATGGTATAACCTGTGTGCTAGGTTCATCTCAGTAGGCAGTTGAGTGAAGTAATTTTCTGAAGGTGTTCACAGCAACCTTTCAAGAGGGCATGGTCTATCATACCATATTGGTCTAGAAGCAATCCACAGGGGCTCATCCTCTGTGATAACAAAAGAAGAACCTCTTTTCCAAAGTACCGTATCCTTAGACCCAAATTTGGAAGTCATGATACATTTAGAACATATGTTGATTTAACTTGGGAGCTCATATAATGAGATGTCTCTCTGTACTTAGCTCATTTGCAGTCAAAAAATTGAAAGAAAATACAATAATACACATAATCCAGACTCTCTGTGAATTTTCCATTTTTTACGTGGTTTATTTTTCTTTATGACTTTACTCCATCTCTTTAAAGAATTTGCCTTCTTTTTTAAAGCATCAACTTTATATTATGACTTTTTATTTATTTTTTTAATTTTTATTTTTCCATTCAATTATTTACACTTCCTTCCCTCCTCCAAATCTAACCACATGAGTCTTTAATTTTCTAAGCAATATGGCCAGGGTTAAAGCTGTGACTTGATGGCTGGATCCATCCTATTCTTTAGCTTTCTGAGAGTCTATCTTCACAGTGGAGGTACTGGCAGGAGTCATGTTTACTGCTATAACTCTGTGTAGTTTCAAGGCCCCCGCTCCCACCAAAAACTTTCTATCATTTATTTGTAAATACTATTTAAGTGTTTGGTGGTGGGTCTCTTAAAAGAACTGCAAGATTTTTGCAGATAAAGCTGAGTCAGGAAGCCTCTCTTTAATGGGATATGTCTGCCTTTAGCCAACAGAGCTCACCTGAGATAATGCTGCTACCAAGAAGTCATGTTCAACTCTGTTCTTTTGTGTCTAGAATTACTTCCCAAGCTCTCTCAGATTTTATGTGGATGTACTTACCCACATTGGCACCATTTTGTAGTCAAAGAATTCTTGTTCTGCTTGTTTGTTTTCTAGTTGCACAGACTCAGATAATCACACAAGCCTATACTTATTATAACACTGTTTGGTCAATGGCTCAATCATATTTTTAGATAGCAATTATTTTTTTAATTAACTCATTTTTATTAATCTTATTGCCACAAGATTGTGGCTTACTGTCTCCAATGTTGCAAACGAGACTTTGGGTGATTGCCCAGGTAGGTAGTTCTCTCTGTCATTTGTTGCACATTTTGAAGTTGTTTGATTGCCCTTCCTAATTACTCATGTAATATTATTTACTTTCTCAGGTCTTTGATGGGTTGAAGACTAGATAGTCATAATTACTTTTCTCTAATGACTTAGTAAGCCCATTTCTAATTTAAGACTTATACTCTTTAGGACAAGATAACTAATTAAACATTTAGCACATGTTTCTTGCTTAATATTGTTTATGCTTGTTGTAATTCTGATTTTTGTACTTGATATCTGTTTTTATTGTATATCGTTTTGTATTGGGTTTGGAACTGTTTTATTCAGACAAAAAAGAGAGGTGTTGGGGAAACTCCTTCAGCCAATGGCCTATGAGATGCTGGACCACTTTAGGTGTGGCCTTGGGTACTATAAAAACAGATGTAGTATCTCTCTCTCCTGGCAGCAGGATTCAGTTTCTGTTCACTTCTTATGCAAAGGATTGTGGATCTGTGATTCTACTTTTAAATAAAATATCTCTTATTATACCCAATTCTGAGCTTGTGTGGGACTATTTAATCATGATCCTCCTCATGGGGGGAAGTAGGGAGGGGAGGGAGAAGGAGAACATGAGGTAATGGAGTGGTTGACTTAGGGGAGGGACTTAGATGTAGAGCAAGGAAAAAGATATCTCAATAGAGGGAACCATTATGAGATTAGGGAGAAATGTGGTGTTAGGGAAACTCCTGGAATTCCACAAGAACATTTCAAGTCTTGAAGTCTTGTCCTCTCTTTGTTTCTGCTCCTGGTTTCTCTGATGTGCTATGCTACATTCAATATGTAAAACTTTCAAGGTATTCAATGTTTATACTATAACCCTACCATAATGTAAAATAAATTTTGTTGAAACTGGCTCCTTTCTTGAATTTTTGAAAATTTCTTTCTATATATTGTCCACGTGCCTCAGACACTTTCTGTTTTAAAATGACTATGTAAACATAGCCTCTTTCCCTGCACATCCTGAATCCACTTGCAGACTTCTTTTCCACCTGTGTAGTCTGTACCATGATATTATAAATTTAGACACTTGCTGACAACCCACCCAAGCCAATGTTCTTTATCGTGTGTGTGTGTGTGTGTGTGTGTGTGTGTGTGTGTGTGTAAGAGTGTTTGTAGTGTGTGTGTACATGTGTGTGTTATGATTTCTTTTTGGATTTTGATTGCAGAATTACTATGTACCCTTAAGTAAAGTCTGATCTTCTGGAAAAGAAACAGAAATTGAAAATAAAACCCCTCCAAACTACAGAACATTATCAACCCAAGTTTTTCACACTGTGTGAATGCAGTGACATGCCTGATGTTGTCAATCCAACAACTGACACTGACACCAGCATGCCAACTTTCTGTGTCACAGCTTTTATGACAGGACATGTTGTTATCTTGCTAGCTTTGATTCTATAATACACTCACAATTTTTCTTGCTCTCTCCTTTCATCTCTATGAAAATTATGTTATAATGCATACCTTTAAGACCAGGTGGTAAAATTAGCATCTTACTGGGAGATTAGTATTTCTTTGGCATGCTTACAAAGCACAGGTGTGAGGTCAGCTATAGGTGTTCAATATTTCCTATACAGTGTCATCTTTTCCCATTCCTACAGTTCTGCATGTAGATTATTTACATGTGATTCAGTGATGGAAAAACACCAAATATCCCAGGATTGTGTAAGTTGAGTGAAAATTTAATTCAATTTAAATAAAAATTCTTGAGAGTTTTTGGAATGTTCTGCTCTTTGGAATGCTGTGAAGAGAAGCTCATTGTGTAGCTGTGTGCTGAGTGGAACGCCAAAGCTCCTGCAGAATGGCTCATCTTCTTCGCTCTGCAAAGCTAATGACCCTGAGTTTGCAGCATGCACTGGGAAGGAGTTTGGATGCTGATGTCTTCCTGATGTGAAGTTATATCAGTTTTGCCTTTTCCTAACTGTATGCATGCTCTTGACCAGGAAACCTTGGCATTTTGAGCTTCACTTATTTTTTTTTTTATTTTATTTTTTATTTTTTTTTGTCTAGAGAATGAATTTTTATATTGGTAACCTTTATGCTCCAATATAAATGTCTGTGCACTCTCTTCCCATCAGATAACATTTGTTTCCTTGCTGCATCTCAAAAAATCTACTACTAATCACACATGTAGAAAAAGTGTTTTCTATGTATTGTTTTAGCTTGTCTTGCCGAAAGTAATAATGGTATGTTATCAAGGCACACTGAACTTGAATCTAGCAAACCTAGAGTCATGTCCATATTTGGAAAGCAAAACACGTGGCAGTGAAAAATTATGGGAAATTCAGTCACAATATAAAGAACTTGGCTATTTTCATAATATTGCTGCCACAGTATTCATACATGAATGTAACTGCCTTTCTTATACAGGAGAGGTAGCTGTCTGTGACCTGGTGAATTCCCTGCTACAGTGAAACAAAATACAAGAATACTCAACATATAAAGCATTGAGCTAAGCATAACAAATATCAATTGTACAATCAAGAATAAAATGAATAATAAAAAATTTTATTAAAAATTATGTCAGCTTGGATGGTAGGAATAACAGAAAATATTAAAATTCAAAAAGTGTTTGTTAGGGTTTAACCACTCAATATGATCACACATCACATTTTATACTTTAACATTTTTCTTCTTATTTTAACTTTCATTTACCTCAAATTACATAAAGGCTAACATAAATTATAGAGATTACTTGAAGTCATCTCCACTTTTCTCTATGGACCTATATTTCCGGTGTATAATGTTTGACAAGAGAAACATGTTTTAAGCACACTGATCCGATGGGAAATTATTTTCAATGCTTTGTGTCTAATAGTTAACTCCTGTTTTGCATCTGGGCTTCCCCAGGGTGAACAGCCTTCTTTGTGCACTTAGGAGTCTGGAGAATTTGAACTTGTACAGTACTTGAGCTTTTATCCTTTCCTGCTTTCCCATTTCTTGTTTTAGCAAATGTTTTGTCTCTGTAATGGCATCTTTAAACAAGTCTACCCACAATTATATTTTCTTGGAGAAGTCAAACTTAATTTACAAAACTGCTACAAGATTTTGAGACCATTAATTTAGATTAAACATACTTGATATTATCCTGAGAATCTGGGGAAAGTATAAGGAAACCTTTTGACAACCGGAATATTAGATCATTAGTTCATATATGAAGTATTTATACTGATGGGAACATAATCCTAGTACTTTGCTTAGGGATAAATGAATACGATTATATAGGCAGAGTTGAGGAGGGACTATAGTATGATATATATATAGTATACTATAGTATTATATATAGTATATTATATATAATATATGTAGAATATAGTAGAGGATATAAATAACACTGAATTATTTTCAAAAAGAAACATGGAAGCATACCTACTAGTGCAGAACTTCACACACACACACTTAAGTCGATTTTAACACTACAGTCTGAGAGATTGTACTGCTCGAGTACAGTTACACTATGATGGGCAGCAGTGTCTTACTAGATACCAGAGGCTAACAAATAAAAATGCTCAATCACAGGAGTGGGTTACATTTTAGGAGATGTTGCCAGTGAGTCTCATAGACTTGCAACATTAGCGTCTATTGCCAATGATCTGAGTTATTGTTCATAACTTGATTATAAGACACAATTACTGAATATGCCACATAACACGGAGATTTCAAGCTGGTGCTGATCTGGAGGCCTCATCCCTACTGAACAACCTACATAGTGTTGCAGGGTGCTTTGTATGTTACCAGAGGAGAAAAGTAGTCATTCATCTTACCCAGCTCTTAATGCCCACAAAGCGTAATGACCAGCTATGCAAGGCATGCCCATTGAAGTATCGTCACAAAAACACGTGGGAGCAGCGGATCACCTTCTGATCACATTTATGCTCCACTTCAGAAAATAAAACTAATATTTGGCAGCGATGTTGGGTCACGGACCTGAAAACAGACGGATCATTGACTCTGTGGAAAATGTACTACTACTATTCTGATAAATGGAAATAATATTAAATTGACTGCTGATGACTCATAGATTAATGAATCTCTCAAGATCCATCAGAGAAGCTTAACTTTGCTTTGGGGTTTAATACAAAGACCCACAATGGTCCAAGGAGCAAACTATAAGAATGTGCAGGATGCTCACCCCAAAACTGAGACATCTGTATCACACCCTTTCTTCCAAACCTTCAGGCAGCACTGTAGAAGTGGATAGAAAGATTATGAGCCAGAGATTATGGATGAACACATGGAAATATTACCATCTGGACACAACAGAAAAGCTGAGGACACATAAGTTTTAGCCGCTGGGAGAAAGATGATATTCTCTAAGATTGTTGTCCTTGGTAGGTTGATCACATTTTAGTGGAAGACTACACATAGAGGAACACATAGGCAACTCAAATGAAACTTGATATATGAGAGAAATAGTAGTCACAATGATGGGAGAGCAGTGAATGGGAGGTGGTTGTGGAGAATTTTAGCAAGGACTAAATGCAATCAAAATATATTCTACAACTCAAAGAATTTAAAAGAGAACTATTTATCAATAAATGTCTATAGGAGTAAATACATGATAAAAATATATCTGAGTTCTATATTTGACCTCATGTTAAAAAAAAAAAGAAAATCACCATGACACTGTAAAATAACCATATTGTCTATCATAGATGATTTCTGGGGAAGAAACGGATAAATAACTAATTCTGTTTATTAGCTGTTTTGCCAGAGAATAAGGTTAGAGAAAGCTGGGGAAGGAATTGTTTGTCTTGTGGAAACAGATGATTCTGGTAACTTTGAGAAAAGACCACTGTTCCCACAAACACACACACGTGGAAGGCGCATTTGAAATTTGAAAGCAGGGACATAAATCTTTTCTTTTTCTTTGCCTATTCTAGGAGGATAACATTTATAACGCTCACTATAAGTGAACAGATTTTTCTGAAAACAAACGAGTATCCTTTTCATGCTGAGTTGGCAGCCAATGCTGAAAGCCTCCTGACACCCAGCTGCTCTGAAATCCTCTCAGAGTGGAACAGCACCAAGTAATAGGCCTGAGAGTGAACAGTAGGCCCAGACTTTTCTCCTCAGGAAAAAGACATGAAAAAAGTTCACATTTCTCCTACGCACACAGAGAACAGCCTGAGTTAAGTCAGAATGTGATAGGTGAGAGCCGAGACTGAGCCCAAACACACCAGCAGTTGCTCCCCTTTCACTTAAGGATCAGAATTAGTGTTGAGCCTCTACTGGTGTGTAGATCACTGTATGCAAAAGAACACAGCACAAAACCTACCTTCAGGACAGATGTCTAACAAGGGAGGCGGATCAGAATATTGTGTACAGAAAGATGACAAACCCCAAAAATGTAGAAAGGGGATGAGATATCAGGTTTACAGCTTACACTTGAATTTCAGATTGAATTTTTTTGTATATTATGCCATCGGTGGCATTACATGACACATTAGATACCTGAACAATACATATTTGAATAGATCTCATTATTTATTTGAAATTCAAATTTCACTTAGTCTCCTGTGTTTTGCTTGGAAACCATAAGAAAAAAAAGGATTCCCAGAAATATAGCCTCTTGCATTACGACCTGAGTGTCAGAAAGTGGGAGAGCATGAGTTACTTGTAGACAATGCTGTCTGCAGACATTGACCTTACTATAGCACAGTGTAAATTCAAGCCCTGACTATGGTTGTATGTCTAAGCACATTTTATCATGCCCAATAATAGCTGATGATGTGGCAAAGTAAACAAGGGTCAGGTAGTAAAAGATACGGTGTATCACAGGCCATCTTGGGTAAATAATTGCAACCTTTAGTGAGACCTGACTTTGTTTTCCCTACTGAGTTTTGTAGGTTAATTAAAGAAGCTTGCAACAGATTGACAGGAATAAATGCATTCATGCAAGTTAGATTCAATATTGCAAGCACAAGAACACCATAGGAAAAGGTCTGAATTTCCCCAAATCTGAGGATTTATGAGCTTGCATACCATCTTAATCTGAGATCACGGGAGTGGATGTTGCAGGAGAGAAGACAGACCATATATGATGAATGGACCCTCTTCCCTACACCTTTGATAAGTCCTCTTTTCTGGAAGGTGACACTCCAGGGAAAGGTTCTCAGAATTTTGCCCTTTCTGGAGAAGGTGTAGTCAGGAAGATAAGGATAGACCAGAGAAAATATCTCTTGAGCTTTTCTTCTCTTTCAAATGCCCTGCACTTTCAATAATCACTAGGGACAACTGGCATATTTTGGGCACCATGCCATATCCTCAACTCTTTTATACTAATGGTTCAGTGTAACACATTCTTTCTACTATGCTACTAAAGGAATCTAGATGGTGATGAGGTCTGATTTCCCTGTAGGGAGCCACTGATGTCATGATGACACTGGGGACAGGGGATAGGTGACTTCTAAAAATCTTCCTTCTACAGATTTCCCCTGGTTTTATCTTCAGAGATTTGGAATCACTATATTTAGACCACATTAGGATTCAGTGGTGTCTACAAAAGAAAATCAGAACTTTCCCTCTCTATTTTGACATGAGGACACAAGTAAAAATCAGTCTCCAATGACACAAGACTAAGGCTCTCACAAAATATCAAATCTGCTATCACCTTCATGGATAACCTGCCCTGAAGGATGGTGAAAAAGAAGTTCATTTTCCTTCTATGTGTCATTGGCTATGATACTTTTGTATACGCTGAATGAGATAAGGCATGCGAGTACTATGCTTATAAGTAGATAAGCATGTACATACTTACAATCCTTTATATACACAAATAAGCATGTTTATACACACATCAAGGCTTGCTCATAAGGAACTAGCTTAAGTACTATGGCATTAAGGGTGTCCAAATTCCACGAAGTGCTTGTGCCTTTGTAGACCCAGGAAAGCAGAGTGACTACAGTATGAGTGTTAAGGCCAGAGTATCAGAGGAGAGCTGAGAACGGAATTCACATTAGATAATTCTAGGAAGGTGAAACCTCACTGTGAAGTGATGGACAGAAGACAGTGGACATCCAAGCTGAAAGTTTGTCCTCCAAGATGTCACTTGGATTTTAAGAGGAAATGCTGTCAATACTGACTCAGAAACCTACTCAGCTAAACATTCTCGATGATATCATCCCTCACAAATTCTACCATCTGTAAAATGTCAGAGCACAGTCAGCACAAGAATGGCTTCCATTTCCCTTATAGCAAGAGGTATCTTTGCTATCAATTCATGTCTGGCTACCTTGGTTTGTTCTGCCTCTGTTATCCCAGATTTACAAAAATATTTACACTTTTCCTAACAATCCCGTGGAGTTAAACAAGCCAGGATATTTTTCACTTGCTCCTTAAAATTTTTTCAACTCCTGTGTTCTTTACCCAGGTGAAATTATTCAGCCCACACAATTGTTCAACTTCTCACACACATCTAGGGGCACCACTTTAAGATGTTAGTACGGGGAGTCATTTTGCCTCTGAAGACTTAGAAATTAAAACACACCATCTATATTGGGTATAAAAGTGAAAATGCAAAATGCACTATTCTTCCCCACCCAGCCTACTCATCAGATGTTGACCCTTTTGTATATACAACAATGGTAACATACTTCCTTCTGGGCAGTAAGGTACCTCTTTCATCACACTTTTATGACCCTTATTTACTATTCAAGTTCATGGAGTCAGGTCAGCAAAGATGGCAAGCTCTGGTTTGTGGACCAAATTTTTCTGTTCTATAAGTTTTTTCTCTCCCTTTACCTAGCAGAGATCAAGCAGAAGCTGGGGTCTGACAAGGGCCAGAATCTCACAAGGGGCTGGCTAATAGTAAAAGAAAAGAACTTGAACTCTCAGTCCTGCACATTCTTACTCTTTCTGACTTTGCTTGTCTTTCTCTGGTGTGAATAATTCAGTTTTTTCCTCTTCTTTAAATATACATTCCTTATCTCATAATTGTGATTTTATTTGCTCCATTAGAATTCATAATTTTTGTTTCATACTAAAAATAATGAGTTCATGTAATCTGGAATAATATGCATTCTTACTTAATTAAACAAGGTTCTGAGGCAGAAAGTGACTCAAACCATGCTTCTGTGGCACAGTTGGCCAGATATTAGGAAGTATGTTATGTTAGTGGAGGCTTTTCCAGGTGCTATGGTGATCACAGCTTCCTTTCTCATGGATTCTGTGAGGCTGACAGTAAGGACAAACATCCATCAAAAGGTAGTGAATGCCAGCCATAAGTTCAATCGTTGCATTATTTTGTGGTCACTGATTTATTTTGTGCTCATAGAAAGAAAATCTTTATCTCACTGTAAAACAACATTCCTAGTAATCCAAGCTAAGAAGGTGTACTTACTCATGTACTTCTCAGGTTTCGTCAGAGCAGATTCTGGAAGCAGTGTACCTTCTGTGCACACTCATCTGGGCCCACAAAGTAGCTGCACTAATTACCCAAAGTTGAGGAAGCCAGTGCTTGTTGACAACAACAACAAAATAGGCCAAAGGCAAGAGCTGAGATATGAACTTTTGAGATTACACATGATACCTTACCATGACATTAGCCTGTTGAATTTATTGTTTATGAGGTATAATCTCACTTCATAGTTGGCCCAAGGAAAAAGCAGATTTGTACTTTAGACCTCCTAAGTAGTAGAGCATTATTGGTTTGGTTCGTTGTTATTCAACTCCCTGGAATCACTGATCTGAGACCGCCATCTTCTTTTATTACTTGATTCCCTCACTTACTGAAGTATTTATTGAGCAAGTCTTCCTGCTGATGGAAATTATTTTTTTCAATTTTGAGATCTCATACTGTTGTATTTAATGCTGTGTTTACTAGGGCTTAGTTAGTGTATTATAATTAATTAGCAATGGTGTCCATTTAAAAAATACAAACCAAATGCATAATAATTACGATAGTGATTCCATTTTTAACTCAAGAACAAAAAGTTGGAAACTAGAATTTTGGGGTTCAGATAGCTGCATCCTGGTGAAACAAGGATTTGGAACTTTGAAGTTTCTATGAGTCTATTGAGAGGTTGAGAGGTGGTCTATAAACATTCCTTAATAGTCAGTGTGCACAGCTTGGATTGCAGCTTCTAGGGTCCCTTCTCCTTGAAGAACAGAAGAAAACCCCAGAGCATTGCTATGTGTCCAGCCTTGGTCACATGGAAAGCTTAGAGAGCAGAGCCCAAAGCAGATGACGTAGTGAGGGATGTGAAATCTTTGACAACCAGTTGTCTTTAAGAGGTGGGACCAAGTTAGGGTGTGGCTTTCCGGGACCGGGAGAAAAATGCTGCATGGCCCAAGTGCGTTCTCTGTGTGGTTTCCTCGCAGCACAGCTGAGCTTGGACTTCTTGTCCCTGTTTCATGAGTGTGCCCCTTATAATAAATAAAAATATAATCATTTTATCTTTTACCTAGCCTGGTTATTTCTCTACCTGAGATAATTCAACAAGTGAACAACCTTCTGTGAGACTGATGGATGTCAAACATGTCTGTCAGTACATAGGGTGTTACAGGGAAGCTGTATCCACATGGTCAGTTGTAACAACAGATGAGTGCCTATGTTTTAGTTTACCATCCTAGTAGAAACTTCATACATGCTCTTATTTCACATGCTTGCTTACTTTATTTAGCTGAACTGCAGTATTGTAGGAGGAGAGAGCTGCTTGTTTATTCCTAGCCACCTGGCTAATTCAGCCCCCAAATATTCACACAGAAATTGTATTAATTAAAACACTGCTTGCCCCATTAGCTCTAGCTTCTTATTGGCTCTTTTTTAATTGCTTCTTATTGGCTCTTATATTAATTTAACCCATTTCTATTAATCTGTATGTCACCACAAGGCTGTGGCTTACTGGGTAAAATCTCCAGCATCTGTCTCTAGCAGCTCCATGCTTTTCCCTGACTCTACCTTTTTCCTCCCAGCATTCAGTTCCATCTTCCCTGCCTACCTCATGTCTGCCCTATCAACAGGCCAAAGCAGCTTCTTTACTCACTAATGGTAATCACAGCACACAGAGGGCGCTCCCACATCACAGTATCACTATAAGAGAACATTATAAAATGTCAAAAATAGATGAAGTACACAAAACCAGTGTAGCAGAAGTTGTATTTTGGGTCTAGAAGGATATCTAAGACCACCAATGCCAATTCCTTCCTGCCTTACAATTTGGAACAGGGAAGCAGATTTCTCTATGATAACCCAAGGAAAGGTTTTAATTTTGTAAATTAAATAAAATTTCCTAATACTTCCAGGTTCCATCCATCACTTTGCATCACTATCAACTATTCCTGAAAGCATACATAATGGTGGGTGTTGATTTCTTCTAGCCTTTTTAAACAGAAAATTCATGATATATTATTAAATATGATGAAGATCTAGTAAAAGTCACCTATAATTAAGTTAGCTTACTTTATTCGCAACTGAAGACAATAGACTCAAAAGAAAGTTGCTTGTCTCTTAGGGTGTGACAGCTGGAAAGTCAACATGCAGTGATTTTCTAAAATAATGAAGAGAGACATACATGGATCTAATCTACATGGAAAACAGAAAAATACGATCTCTTCCAAGTAAATTGGGATCATGGGGACCATGGGAGAGGGTAGAAGGGGAGTGGAGAGGAAAGGAGAAGAAAGGAAGGGAGGGAGGGGAGCAGAAAAACATGTATAGCTTAATAAAATCAATAAAAAAATTAAAAAATGAAGAAAATACTAAGTAACATTACACTTTTAAAGTAGCTTTTAAAAAATGATGAGCATCTCAAACAAGTGTGGGCATTTGCATCCCTGCCATCCTCTTTGCTCATTTCCAGTACTTGTGTACGATGTTCTTATTTAAATGAAATACTTTATTATTTATTTATGTGTATGGTGTGTGTGTGTGCGCGCACACATATACATGCATGCGCGCAGGGCCCATGGAGGCCAGAAAGGAGCTGAAATTTCAGCTGGTTCTGAGCTGTACTACACCATAACTGGAACTGAATCCTCATCCTCTGAATGAGTAGTAGGAACTCCTAACTGCGTTGCCCTCTCTCTAGCTCCTGGTACTTGTTTTTAAGTCAGCAACTTTGCATTTCTTAACAGATTTTAAATTACAGCTACAAGTTCACACTCACTCTGTTCATACTAAATGTTCTCAGAAATGACCTGAAGTAAAGGACATTTGTTTCCCAAGATATTTGATAATAATCAATGACTATGAATGATCTTATAAGGTAGAAATGTTTTCACATATTTCTAAAAGACTATTTGAGCAGATATATTTTTACAGTAGTTAAAGGATCAGAAGACAGGCTAATTCCTTTTAATCTTTTTCTATTTGTATGATTTCAAAAGTAAAATTTACTGATGTTGATGCTTGAATTCTTCTTAATGTTTGGAAGGACAATATATAGCTCTTCTATCTAGCTGGGCAAGTGTGGTGAGCTCAATAAGAGGAAGCTTGCATCGGACTTTCTTACAGTCTGGCACACCTTATGGTTGCTGCTTGTGGACTTGTAGATCAGACAGCTAAAGTAAGACCACAGTGCTTTGTCGGTGCCCATCCAAGGGACATTCATTTCCCTTCTACACAAAGTGCTGTATCAAACAAATTGGCTGAGAAATATCTGGGATAGATGCATCCTATTTAATTCAATGAGATAGTCACTTAATTCCAGTACACAGCAGAGTATCACTGAATCTCCTTCACTGATTTGATTAAAGTTCAATGTTAATTATTTGAATCTAGGATTTTGAAGTCTCACAGATGAAAAATAAATATATAGTTCTCTTTCAAACTTGAAGAAAATTTGAGTAATAGAAACAGTTTGCGTGGTTCTTAGGGAGTGCAGATATGCTAAACAAATAATGAAATATTCGGCATTGTACATTCTTGGGATGACATGCAGATTTAATGACCTGTCTGATTTTACTTTCATAATTTCATATTATTTTATCACAAGTTTGTTTTCAGAATGGTCTGCATTAGAAAAACTTATTCTGTAAGTTACTGCACCTTGCAAATAGGACAGCTGAATTCTTTGCTTCAGCATGTTTTAGAGTACTTACTTTAGCATAATGCATTGGTAAGTTCTTGAACTCTGCAACTGCCCTATATAAAAAGTTTAGAGATGCAAAGTTTGCTTAGGTTTTTACTTGGGAATCATATGTGAAATAATCGTGCAGAATCCAGTTTAAATACAAGTCAACACTTTGGGCTATTTTAGTATCTTTCAGTCTAATCCTGCCTGGTGCAGACAAAATTCTGTGACAGAAACTGTAGATTGTACAAAACCCCGATTTGCTTTCTCTTCTCTTCTCTTCTCTTCTCTTCTCTTCTCTTCTCTTCTCTTCTCTTCTCTTCTCTTCTCTTCTTCTCTCTCTCTCTCTCTCTCTCTCTCTCTCTTTCTTTCTTTCTTGCAGAGGGACAGAAAAATATCTCTTATTTTTATTAGTAAAGTGAAATTAGAGGTTAATTGAGTGTTCCATTCATCTTATACTATGTAGGATGCAGGGGATTCTATTCTGTTTGAATGCATACCTTCCTAAGCCTGGATGGAGTGGGGAGGGTCTTGGACTTCCCACAGGGCAGGGTACCCTGCCCTCTCTTAGAACTGGTGGGGGGAGGGCAACTGGGGGAGTGGGAGGGAAGTGGGAGGAGGGGAGGAAGTGGAAATTTTGAATGGTATTATTTATAAAGTAATAAAAAATAATCTGCTGGAAAAAAAGGAGAACCCCAAAAGAGAGCAAATGGAAAGGGTTCAGTCAAGTCAGACACCAGTTCCAGTTCTGCGGGCTTGTTGCTGCTGCCTGTGGTGCTCTCCCTGTTTAGAGTGGGAAGAGCCAGGGAGTGAGAAGACGTGGAGGCAGTGACACAGGTTAGCAGAGACTGAAATGCAGAAGCTCTTTATTGTAAAAAGGTCGGGGGGACTTTTATGGGGTTAGGGAAATTAAGCTGCCACAGGAATGCTTCTCATTGGTCCTTTTGAAACTGGAGTCACTACTGGTGTGCTGTAATGGCTGTGAGCAGGTGTCATTAGTTAGCATGCTTTCGGTCTACTGACAGATTGTAGGAGCCAATTTTGCTTCCTCAGTGTGAGTTTTCATGCCCTTGCTTGTGCTTGTGCTTCTGCCCTGCCTCACCCAGTCACTGATGCAAGCGAATGCAAAAGTGTCCTGAAGTCAAGCCCGGAACCCATGGAGACAGATGACCTGAGCTTATGGGAGCACGTGAACTCTAGACAAAGAGAGAACCTGCTTGGGACCTACCTAGGCCCTCTGCATATGTATTGCACTTGTGTGGCTTGGTCTGCTTGTAAGGCTCCTATCAGTGAGAATAACATTGTGTCTAGTACTGGGCTGGCTTTTGAAAACCTGTTGCCCATGCTGGATTACTTTATGCAGGGTGAGGTTCTCTATTTACCTCAACTTGATGCGTCTTGCTTTGATCCTTCCTATGGGAGTCCTACCACTTTTTGAATGGAACTGGGGTTGTGGATGGGAAGACAGGTATATGGGAATTTGGGTGGGGGAATGGTAGGAGAGGAGGGAGTGTGAACTGTGATTGGTATGTAATATAAAGAAAAAATGTTAATAAAATAAAATTAAATCAAAAGAAATTTAAAAAAATATTTGAAATTGAAAAATGTTAAAGTTAATAAATCATTGTGCAATTAAAAACACACACACACACATTTTGCTTTGTGGTGGTGGTGCACGTCTTTAATCCTAGCACTTGGGAAGCAGACGCAGGTGGATCTCTGCAAGTATGAGGCCAGTCTGGTCTACAAGAACTAGCTCCAGGACAGGCTCCAAAGCTACAGAGAAACCCTGTCTCAGAAAACAAAAACAAACAAACAAACAAATAAAACTAAGCTAAACTAAACTAAGATAAAAAAATGAAATAACACATATAAAAAATAAAATTTCAAATGTATTGGGGTTTTGTGTTAGGCACAGAGGTTCTCAGAGCAGAAGAAATATGGATGTCAGAACACAAAAGATGGTTTCCGTGGACCCGACCACCTACTGCTTAATACTACGTAAATATATTTGCATAGAGACATGTATATACATTCTCTGTAAGCACTCCTGGGACCACGGCCATGGAACGGAGCATGTCTTCTTCTGCTCCATTGATGAACAGAACTGTGAGGTAACCACCCACCCTACACTGAAGGCCAGCGAAGGCAAACAGCCTCACCGCCCACTTCCAACTCTCTTTACCCTGAACAAGTGAATTTCATGGAGTTAAAACTAGAATTTTATATTTCTCCGTGCTTTAAATTGTTATCTATTTATAACAATTAAATATAGATATTTATATATCTATCAGGTATCTCTAAAATTTACAGAATATGTAAAATTCATTAAGATTCCCGCACATTTTTAAATACTGGGTTTTCAAATATTTTGGGGTGTGAGCAAACATTTTCTGAGGGTTTATGCTAATGTCCCTGGGGCTGGCAGCCCTGGAAGATTTTTCTCATTTCACTCTTGCAGTGGTTGTTTCAATAAGAGTGCAGGTGGAAGAAATGCACTGTCAATAGCCTGAGCTTAAATTGACTGAAAATTACACCTGACATCTTATTATGAAAACGTAGTTTTGGAATTTACAAAGGTAGAATTAAAACAGAAATTAATTTTCCATTTTTATCAGTTCAGTTTTTTCTTAGTTGTTGATAAACAACTATTTTAGTAGAACCTAATATTTTATGTCAATTATAAGAGGAAAGAAAATATAGTTTGTTCTTCTATTATAGGAAAACAACCAAGACTTCAACATAGTTATAACATGGCTTTAAATATACTTGAGTACCTTCAGGCTTGAGAAATTCAGATAAACTACAAAAGAGGTGAGAAATAAGATAGATTACTTCCATTGACAAAAGCACACATCAGTGATAACTACAGGATCTCTGATATTGGCTGGACTTTTTGGCACAAAATCATACATTACAAAGCCAAGTAGCAGCATTTTCCCTTTAGCATCCAATTGAATGAGCTCATTTATTGCCTTTACATTGAGAATAATTTCAGGACATCACAAAGGGAGGTAGATTCCCTCATCACTTCCACTGAGCATATTTTCCTTTGCTTCATGGAATAGTGTGTTGTTTTTAAATTTGGATGTGTTGAGAAAAGTCATGGTACATTTGCAGAAACAAATCTTGAGTTTGAAAGATACATGAACTTATTGAAATGACCATAGGAAGAGCATGTGGCGTCGAGGAATCTATGAAAAACGTGGGCACAACACCCACAAAATCCAGAAGAAGAAAAACGAGACGTCTCATGAATCATTTTAATTTATTTTGAAATAACCCAGCTAAAAAAAAAAGCAATGTAGTAAGGAATGTCTTATTACTTTCGAATTATTTATTTGTTTGAATTTCTCAAGTGTGATTTTTTATGCTCATTCAGATTTCTTTTTAATTTTAATTGCTTGTGTGTGTGTTTCTATCTGTCTGTCTGTGTCTGCCCTCTGTCTTTGTGTCTCTGTGTGGGTATGTGCATGTACACAGTGCCTGAGAAGTCATGAATAGGGTATTATTCTCCAAGGAGAGGAGGCTGCGAGCTGTCATGAGGTGCTAGGAACTGAACCTGTTTTCTCTGAAAGAGCAATAAAGCCCTCTTAACCATTGAATTAACTTTCGAGCTCCCAGTTTTCATGCTTTCTTTTAATCTGTCTGCCTCATAGAAATAGTGAGAATTTAAATATTTTACCAGACTCTTCTCTGCAGTTTTCCTTTGAGTGTCACCAAGATCAACAAGAACAAGTGATTTCTCCCTTCCTGTGATGTAACGTTCTACATAATGATAACGTATGTGCAGCGGGTTTAATATCCAGGGCAGGTTCTCCTTCAGCTTATGTAAGGGTCCCTCTAACGTCTTCTCTCTCTTGCTCCTTACACACTGGGCCCATCTTTCATAGTTTGTTCAAAATGATCTCATTTTACATTTGGCATGTGGGTACATTAATAGAGCTTTGATTTGCAAGCTAAGAAAAGAAGTTTATTCTTCTGGTTGGCAAACTGTGCCACTGGGTCCTCTACTTTATAACTAATGTAGTTATACTCAATTATAATATGATATATCCAGGTTTTTAAATAACTACTTATTGAACCAATTATTTTATTAGACTTTTAATCTCTACTCCTTTGTGTGTGTGTGTGTGTGTGTATGTATATATATATGCATATATCTATATATGTGTGTGAGTGCATATGTTCGTGTGTATGTGTGTGTGTATATATGTAGATGGATGTTCATTTCTATTCTGTAATTATGTGTACAAGTAATAAGTTACCAAGGTTGTTTGCTAAATATGCCTTATTAGAAATTACAGTCACAATATTTTCAATTTTTATTTTATTTTCAAATGCATTTTTCTCTAACCTCAATTGTAATATTTTCTACAGTGTTCTTTGGTGTGTGTGTGTGGTCCACAAGACTGGTTATTTGGTGTTGCAAGACTATGTCTGTATCTGTATAGTTCCTCAGGTTTCCTTAATGAATCTGACAGAAGTGGTCACTTTAAAAAAGATTCTATCAACCTTTGTTTAAATGCAATCGAACACAGCGATATCTCAGTTGTTTTCTTCTGTTGGCCACACTTTCAATCCTTCTTTTGTCTTCTCTCTTCTCAAAAGTATTTTGTGAGTCCTGCTGTCAAAATTTTACCGTCAAGAGATTTGAGTGACTAATTCTCATGGTAAATTCTAAATTTCTTTGACTCTGTCTTAAAATGACATACTAAAAATAAGCTGTGGAGATAGGAAGCAGGATATAATTCATGCACCTTAGAGACCCCGTGGGAAGTAATTTTCTCATAGTATTTAATTATTAAGAAGGAAATGAGAGTCCTTATGGACACACCTTTCACTTTTAATTCATATTTTCATATATATTTCTCAGGACTTTCCATTTGACCCATCAGAATACATTTTATCTTCCAAGTCCCCATTTCCTCAATAATGCTGTGATAAAATAATTAGTGCCCACTTAGCTACTAGTGACACAGAGCCAGAACACCTCATCTAAACAGTGGCTCAAATTATGAGTTCCTATTCATCCTACCACATCAAGTCAATGTGAGGATTGACTCTAATAGTATGAAAATTATTTAAAGATATAGAACAGGTATAGAGACAACAGTTGGGTTTGTCTGTCTGTTAGTTGAGTATCAGTCTGCCTGGTGATGCCATCACTAATATAATAGATTTCATTTAGTTTCAATTTGTGAATTAAATAGTTTTATAAACTAGTGTAGCTGTGGATGTGTGTGTATGTTCAGTGTGTGTGCCTGTTTGTGTGTTCTCATGAGTGTGAGTATGTTCATATATAAGGCATGTAGAAACCTGAGATTGATATCACATATATTCCTCGTGAACTCTCCATTTGATTTACTGAGGCAGGGTTTCTCAATGAATCTGGCTTTCCCTGGTTATTTTGGTTAGTCTTGATAACTAGCTGCCAGGATCCAGGCTTGACTTTCAGGTGGTGAATGACAGCATGGCTGTAATAGGTTCTGGATGCTGACATAGTCCACAACGTTCTGGAATGACGACATTATTGAGCTCCCCAGTGGCTGTAATGCTGCCCTGGACCCACATTCCTAGAGCAGCACCTGAGTCTCATACCTTCAACTAGTTGGATCTCCATGTGGGATATAGGAAGGCAGCTAGTGGTCTCAATGATTAGTGTTTACTCTGTTTAAACAATGAGCTCCTCTGAACTCCATCTGAAGATGAGGTGGATGATTGAATAGAATTGATTTGGCCCTGATGCTGATGGATTTGATCTTTCTTTGTCCAAAGGAAAAGTATGAAAACTATAAGGACTGCCTTAAACTGGAATCACACAGTTTTGTAGAAATAGCATTTGGTCACCAGTCAAACACAGATAAATTTGAGATAAGGCATTTATAATCGATAAGAGGAGCTAGAGAAATGTCTAAGAGGCAAAGAACACTTTCTGTGTTTTCAGAGGACCTGGTCATGTGGTAGCCGATAACCTACTATGACTCCAGCTCCAGGTAACTCAATACCTTTTTCTGGCCTTTACTGGAACTAGACACAAATGTGGTGTACAAATATACATAGAGAGAAAACACCCATATGCTCAAAATAAATAACTAAAAATTGCATGAAATGCTTTTATACATACTTATTAAGAAATAGTTTTGAGCCTTATCTCCCTGACTACTCCAAAGGGGCAGCTTCCCCAGCTAATCTCTCTCTCCTGCTACGCCATCCCAGCTTTCTGCCTGGAACCCATACCCTCCCCTCTCATTTTTTCGGGGTTTAAATTCCTCCATCTCAGCCGGGGTGGGCACCGCGGGCCAGGTTAGGCGGTGAGTGCAAAGGGACTGGAGTCCCTTTGTTCCGATAGCCGGCCTGCAGCAAGCCAAGACTGCAGACAGGGGCACCTCTGACCAGCGAGGGGCTCTGATCCTGTGGAGGGGTAAGTGTATTGTTCCTGACCGCCACACAAGGCCGGTTAGGGAACACACAATATTCCCGCCACCCTTATCTCCCTGACTACTCCAGAGGGGCAGCTTCCCCAGCTAATCCCTCTCTCCTGCTACGCCATCCCAGCTTTCTGCCTGGAACCCATACCCTCCCCTCTCATTTTTTCGGGGCTTAAATTCCTCCATCTCAGCCGGGGTGGGCACCGCGGGCCAGGTTAGGCGGTGAGTGCAAAGGGACTGGAGTCCCTTTGTTCTGAGAGCTGGCCTGCAGCAAGCTAAGACTGCAGGCAGGGGCACCTCTGACCAGAGAGGGGCTCTGATCCTGTGGAGGGGTAAGTGTATTGTTCCTGACTGCCACACAAGGCCGGTTAGGGAACACACAATATTCCCGCCATCCTTATCTCCCTGGCTACTCCAAAGGGGCAGCTTCCCCCAGCTAATCCCTCCCTCCTGCTACGCCATCCCAGCCTTCTGCCTGGAACCCATACCCTCCCCTCTCCCTTTTTCGGGGCTTAAATTCCTCCATCTCAGCCAGGGTGGGCACCGCAGGACGTACAGGCGGTGAGTGCAAAGGGACGAAAATCCCTTTGTTCTAATAGCCTGCCTGCAGCAAGCTAAGGCTGCAGGCAAAGTGATTCCTGGATAGCAAGGGGCACTAATCCAGTAGCAAAAGACCCAGCGGAGTGAAGAGCCATTGGAGAGCATCTGAAGGAAGAGATGGGCAGGCGCCAAGGCAAGAATTCCTCCAACAATCTGAAAAACAACACGAAAACACCAGATCCCAGCGATCTTATGACAGAAGGACTTGAACACCCTATACCGGAAGAAGTGGAAAACAGTGTCATTATAAAAGCAATAGAGTCTCTTAAACAGGGTATGAATAACTCACTTAAACAAATAGAAGAGAAATATAACAAAAAGATGGAAGAAATGAGTAAAGAAATGGAAGACAAATATAACAAAAAGTTTGAAGAAATAAGTAAATTCGTAAATGATACCCTGGGAAACCAAGAAAAAACAATCAAACAGGTAATGGAATCAGTTCAAGAGTTGAAAACTGAAATGGAGGCAGTGAAGAAAACACAAACCGAGGACCGGCAGGATATGGAAAATCTAGGTAAACAAACAGAGACTTCAGGAACAAGCATAACCAATAGAATACAAGAGATAGAAGAACGAATCTCAGATTATGAAGACACCATAGAGAAAATAAATGCCCTGACCAAAGAAAACAGCAAATCCAACAAATTCTCATCACAAAACATTCAGGAAATATGGGACATAATAAAAAAAACCAAATCTAAGAATAATAGGAGTAGAAGAAGGAGAAGAATTGCAGACCAAAGGTCCAGAAAATATATTCAACAAAATTATAGAAGAAAACTTTCCCATCCTAAAGAGTGATATTCCTATGAAGGTGCAAGAAGCATACAGAACACCGAATAGACTGGATCAGAAAAAAACATCCCCTCGCCATATAATAATTAAAACACAAAGCATTCAGATTAAAGAAAGGATATTAAGAGCTGCAAAGGAAAAAGGTCAAGTAACCTATAAAGGTAAACCTATCAGACTTACACCAGACTTCTCTATAGAAACCATGAAAGCCAGAAGGTCCTGGATAGAGGTACTGCAGAAATTAAGGGACCATGGATGCAAGCCCAGATTAATATACCCAGCCAAGCTTTCATTCACTATCAACGGAGAAAACAAAATATTCCAGGATAAAAAAAAATTTAAACAATACGTAACTACTAATCCAGCCTTACAGAGAATATTAGAAGGAAAATTACATCCCAAGGAATCCAACATTGCCAACACTGACTACAATAACTCAGACATCTAGCGACCCTTCACTAGCACAACTCAAAGAAGGAAAACACATACACTCTACTACCCCCCCCCAAAAAAAATGACTCAAGTCAACAACCACTGGTCATCAATATCTCTTAATATCAATGGACTCAATTCACCTATAAAGAGGCACAGACTTAGAGATTGGATACGAAAACAGGATCCAACATTCTGCTGTTTACAAGAAACACACCTCAACCACAAAGACAGACACCTACTCAGAGTAAAGGGTTGGGAAAAGGTTTTCCAAGCAAATGGACCTAAGAAACAAGCGGGTGTGGCCATTCTAATATCTAACAAAATCGACTTCAAACTAAAATCAATCAGAAGAGATGGAGATGGACATTTCATACTCATAACAGGAACATCTCATCAGGAAGAAGTCTCAATCCTGAATATCTATGCCCCTAATATAAAGGCACCCACTTATGTAAAAGAAACTCTTCTAGAACTCAAGGCAGTCATCAAACCACACACGCTAATAGTAGGAGACTTCAACACTCCTCTCTCACCAATGGACAGGTCAATCAGACAGAAACCAAACAGAGAATTAAGAGATTTATTGGAGGTATTGAATCAAATGGACTTAACAGACATCTATAGAACACTCCACCCAAATAGGAAAGAATATACCTTCTTCTCTGCAGTTCATGGAACCTTCTCGAAGATTGACCACATACTCGGTAACAAAGCAAACTTCCACAGATACAAAAAAATATTAGTAACCACCTGTGTCTTGTCAGATCACCATGGATTAAAATTAGAATTCAACAACAATGCTAACCCCAGGAAGTCAACAAACTCATGGAAGTTGAACAGTCAACTACTAAATCACCCCTGGGTCAAGGACGAAATTAAGAAAGAAATTAAAGACTTCCTTGAATTTAATGAAAACAAAGACACAACATACTCAAACCTATGGGACACTATGAAGGCAGTGCTAAGAGGAAAGTTCATAGCAATAGGTGCCCAAATAAAGAAAACGGAGAAAGCACACATTGGAGACCTAACAGCACACTTGAAAGCTCTAGAAAAAAAAGAAGCTGATTCACCCAGGAGGAGTAGAAGACTGGAAATAATCAAACTGAGGGCTGAAATCAACAAAATAGAAACAGAGAAAACAATCCAAAGAATCAATGAATCAAAAAGCTGGTTCTTGGAGAAAATCAACAAGATTGACAAATCCCTATCCAAACTAATCAAACGGCAGAGAGAGAACATGCAAATTAATAAGATCAGAAATGAAAAGGGGGACATAACCACAGACACAGAGGAAATTCAGAGAATCATTAGATCTTACTACGAAAGTTTATATACCACAAAGTTGGAAAATGTAAAAGAAATGGACATTTTTTTAGATAAGTACCATATACCAAAGTTGAACCAAGAACAGGCGAACAATCTAAATAGACCTGTTAGTCGCGAAGAATTAGAAGCTGTTATCAAAAATCTCCCTACCAAAAAAAGCCCAGGACCAGATGGTTTCAATGCAGAATTCTACCAGAACTTCCAGGAAGAGCTAATACCTATACTCCTTAACGTATTCCACAATATAGAAACAGAAGAGTCATTGCCTAACTCCTTTTATGAAGCTACAGTTACCCTAATACCAAAACCACACAAAGACACAATCAAGAAAGAGAATTACAGGCCAATCTCACTCATGAACATCGACGCGAAAATTCTCAATAAAATACTGGCAAACCGTATCCAAGAGCACATTAGAAAAATTATCCATTATGATCAAGTCGGCTTCATTCCAGAGATGCAGGGCTGGTTCAACATTCGCAAATCTATCAATGTAATCCATCATATAAATAAACTGAAAGAAAAAAACCATATGATCATCT
Organism: Myodes glareolus; assembly: GCF_982192425.1. NCBI lineage: Eukaryota > Metazoa > Chordata > Mammalia > Rodentia > Cricetidae > Myodes > Myodes glareolus. The sequence goes on from NC_142049.1 coordinate 52,652,293, forward strand.
CACTAGATGCTGAAAAAGCATTTGACAAAATTCAACACCCATTTATGATAAAGGTGTTGGAGAGACTGGGGATACAAGGATCATACCTAAATATAATAAAAGCAATATACAGCAAGCCGACAGCTAACATCAAACTGAATGGAGAGAAACTCAAAGCCTTTCCACTAAAATCAGGAACGCGACAAGGCTGTCCACTCTCTCCATACCTTTTCAATATAGTGCTTGAAGTTCTAGCAATAGCATTAAGACAACATAAGGAGATCAAGGGGATTCGTATTGGAAAGGATGAAGTCAAACTTTCGTTATTTGCTGACGATATGATAGTTTACATAAGTGACCCCAAAAACTCTACCAAAGAACTCCTACAGCTGATAAACACGTTTAGTAACGTGGCAGGATACAAGATCAACTCCAAAAAATCAGTGGCATTCCTATACACAAAGGATAAAGAAGCAGAGAGGGAAATCAGAGAAACATCACCTTTCATGATAGCCACAAATAGCATAAAATATCTTGGGGTTACTCTAACCAAGGAAGTGAAAGACCTATTTGACAAAAACTTTAAGTCTTTCAAGAAAGAAATTGAGGAGGATACCAGAAAATGGAAAGACCTCCCCTGCTCTTGGATTGGGAGAATCAACATAGTAAAAATGGCAATTCTACCAAAAGCAATCTATAGATTCAATGCAATCCCCATCAAAATCCCATCAAACTTCTTCACAGACCTTGAGAGAACAATAATCAAGTTTATATGGCAAAACAAAAAACCCAGGATAGCCAAAACAATCTTATACAATAAAGGAACTTCAGGAGGCATTACCATCCCTGACTTCAAACTCTATTATAGAGCTACAGTATTGAAAACAGCATGGTATTGGCATAAGAACAGAGAAATCGACCTTTGGAATCGAATAGAAGACCCGGATATTAACCCACAAACCTATGAGCACCTAATTTTTGACAAGGGAGCTAAAGGTATACAATGGAAGAAGGAAAGCATCTTTAACAAATGGTGCTGGCATAACTGGATGTCAACCTGTAAAAAAATGAAAGTAGATCCATATCTATCACCAAGCACAAAAATCAAGTCCAAATGGATTAAAGACATCAACAATAATCCGTCCACTTTGAACCTGATAGAAGAGAAAGTGGGAAGTAGTCTACAAGATATAGGCACAGGAGGCCTCTTCCTAAGTAGGACCCCAGCAGCACAGACAATAAGAGAAACAATGAATAAATGGGATCTACTGAAACTGAGAAGCTTCTGTAAAGCAAAGGACACTGTCAGTAGGACAAAAAGGCTGCCTTCTGACTGGGAGAAGATCTTCACCAACCCCTCATCAGACAAAGGACTGATCTCCAAAATATACAAAGAACTCAAGAAACTAGGCACTAAATTTCTAATTAACCCAATTAAAAAATGGGGTACTGAACTTAACAGAGAATTCACAACAGATGAACTTCGAATGGCCAGAAAACACTTAAGGTCATGCTCAACCTCCTTAGCGATCAGGGAAATGCAAATCAAAACCACTTTGAGATACCATCTTACACCTGTCAGAATAGCTAAAGTCAAAAACACCAATGATAGCCTATGCTGGAGAGGATGTGGGGTGAGGGGAACACTCATCCATTGTTGGTGGGAATGCAAACTCGTGCAGCCACTGTGGAAATCAGTGTGGCGGTTTCTCAGGAAACTGGGAGTCAACCTCCCTCAGGACCCAGCAATTCCACTCTTGGGAATATACCCTAAAGATTCCCTAACATACTACAAAAGCATTTGTTCTACTATGTTCATAGCAGCACTATTTGTAATAGCCAGAACCTGGAAACAGCCTAGGTGCCCCTCAATAGAAGAATGGTTAAAAAAGGTGTGGAACATATACACATTAGAGTTTTACTCAGCGGTAAAAAACAATGACATCTTGAATTTTGCATGCAAATGGATGGACATAGAAAACGCTTTACTGAGTGAGGTGAGCCAGACCCAAAAAGAGGAACACGGTATGTATTCACTCATTAGTGGATTCTAACCATAATTAAAGGTCTTTGAGCCTATTATTCGTGATCCTAGAGAAGCTAAATAAGAAGATGAACCTGATGAAGATTATTTACCTATCCACCAGGAGGTAGGAAATAGTCAAGAGTCCCAGGTAACCTCGGGTGCATGGGGGGGTGGGAGGGTTGATGGAAGGGGAGAGGGTTAGAGAGAAGGGAGTAGGGGAGGAATGGGGAAAGCTCGGTGGCCTGGGATGGGGGGGGAGGGAGGGAGGATGAATATGGGAGCAGGGAAGAATATATTTCAACTAAGGGAGTCATTTTAGGGTTTACAGGAGACTTGATTATATATGGGATCCCAGGTCCAAGGAGAGATCCCCCAGATTGTTCTCTGGACAGAGGAGAGGGTGCCTGAATCGGCCGTGGCCCATAACCATACTGATGTATATTTTGCTTGTCACCATAGATCCTTCATCTGGCGAAGGACGGGGATAAAGTCGGAGACCCACATTGGAGCACCGGACTGAGCCCCCCGAGGTCCAAATGAGGAACAGAAGGAGGAAGAACATGAAAAACGAAATCAGTACTGCGAGGGATGCTATCACCCACTGATACAATGGAACGGATCTAATGAGAGTTTACCAAGGCCAGTTGGACTGGGACTGAACGAGGAAGTGATCTTACCAGATTCTCGGAATTTGACCGGATTCTCTGAATGTGACTGGCCTGAAGTCTTTCTGAAAAGCCATTGACTATGACACTGGGACCTGTTTCCTCTACATATACTGGATTTTGGGGATCAAGTCAGTTTGGACACTCACCTACTGGACCTGGAGGGAGGGGGGAGGAACTTGAACTTCCCACAGGGCAGGAAACCCTGACTGCCCTAAGGGTCGAAGAGGGAGGAGGAGAGGGAGTGGGGGGAGTGGGAGGGGGTTGGGAAGAGGGGCGGAAATGGAAACTTTTATAATTTAATAAAATTTACTTTAAAAAAAAATAAAAAAATAAAAACAAAAACATTAAAGCTAATCAAAAAAAAAAGAAATAGTTTTGATAATAGTCACCACAATAACTGACACTAAAACTATGTGTTAAAACTTTGTTGGATATGATTTATGAGAAAAATACCAATTATGATATATAATTTCTGTTTTCTATTGATCCTACTCTAGTCCAAAAGAACTGTACTTGAGCATTACATATTAACTATTTAAAAATCTATTCCTACAGATTTGTTTTAAAAGCATTGATTAAATTTAGAGGAAAACAAATGTTCTGAAACATGTGTTGATGATACTCTGGACAAACTTCCACCAACTGCCTTTTCAAGCTGAAGGATTTGTAGAGAATGCTGTCTCACTAGTGTTGTCTTTTCAAAAAGAGAAGAAAAAAAGCACAAATGTGAGTAAATCAGACAGTATGCATATAACCATGCAAAGGGATATTTAAAAAATACACAAGGGCTTGATTGTTCTACAAACTCAGTGTGACTTGATATTAGTAAAGCTAGTGTTTGCAGAGGGGGATTGGACTCTAATGATTAGAATTTTAAAAAATTTCATATTTTTCCCCTCACATTCTTTCCATTTGCTCTGTTAACACAAGCTGTATTGGTCTTCAACAGCATTAAATGAGAATACTTGTGTCCTTCACCTTCCAGCATAAAGAGGCAAGGTCAGCGACATGGCTTGATTGCTGCATCTGAACACCAATAAAAATTACTCAATTGAAGTTTTCAAACTTTGTAATCAAACTCAATGTACTTCTAACAAAGCTAACTGAAAGAATTAGAATAGCCAATGTTAAAGTTAATATAATTAACAGTGAGCTAGAATGTTGACAATGATTTTTTTTTCAGTGTTTTAAATCAAAGATGGTATCTGGGAATAAATAGTTGTGGGAGGTCCTTCTGTCTCTGGGTAGCTTTTATTGGTTAACAAATAAAGAAACTGCTATGGACTTCCAGCAAGGCAGAACTTAGGTAGGTAGGGAAGGCTAAACTGAATGCTGGGAGGAAGAATGGTGGAGTCAGGGAGAAGCGATGGAGCCACTGCCAGAGTCAGACGTGCTGAAATTTTGCTGGTAAACCCAGCCACTTGGCAATAAACAGATTAATAGAAATGCATTAAATTAATATGTAAGAGTTAGATAATGAAAGGTTAGAGCCAATGGGCCAAACAATGTTTTAATTAAGACAGTTTCTTGTGATTACTTGGGGTCTAAGATAGTTGGGAAAAAACAAGCTGCTCTCTCCCAAATAATTGCTAATTCAGTCACACCCAAGGATGTGGTTATGTGTCCCCTCAAGAGAGAAGAAATGGACACACAATGTCATGGGAACTACCTTTGATACAGACTGATTGAATTGTGTTAAGAGAAAAAAATATGGACATCACCATCCTCTATGCAGGCAATCTCACTCTAGGAAAGACATCTATTAATGACAGAGAGGTGTTATTTACCTTTGGGAGTGTTTAATAAAAAGTGAGAACTCAGCCTGAAAAAAATAGAATTATGCTTTCATTATTAATGTTTTCAAACATATTTTCATCTCAAGGATGCTTCCATTATTCAGTGAAGTTCATATGGCTGCATCTTGCCAGTATGATTTCAGTTTGCCTTATTCTGTCTACTTTAGAAAATTAAACATTGTTTTTAATAAGTTGTTAGTAGAATTTCCACATTTCTCAAACTAAGGAGTAAGTCTATAGTAACAGTATACACAAAATGCATAATGAGCCCTGAAACATAGTGACTTACTTTGTCATTTTTATCCACCAATGTAACTGACTGAGATCTTCCCTGTATATATATTAAACAAGAAAATCCGCCCCAAATCTCGACTGCCTACTTAATTTAGATCTATGAGAGTCTATGCATTGGGTATCCACAGAGAACAGATTGTTTAGGGGTATTTTAGCACCACATGCTGTAGTAAATTTAATCAACTCCATCTAAACTAAAATGTACATAATCAGTTTTCTTCTGAACAGTGATTATTTGACTTTGAGGAAAAATAATCTTCTATCTACAAAACAGTGCATAAAGTGTTTTTAAAATACTAACTGATGGAAGAGTATGAATATCCAGATTAGATATGGAAAGCCACATTCCTCTCATTAGACCAAAAATTATCATCCTGTAACATAATTCATATAGTTCATGAAATGAATTTTCATATTTCCCAGTATTTTTCCATGACTAATTATACTTTAAATCAGACCTCTCCCATCATCATAACAAATAAAGCACATGTCAGTTAGCATCATGACTTCTAAACCATTTCCTGTTTTTGAACACTAAAAGCCATTTCTATCTCCCTACTTATATCTCTTAGTCATTGTTGTCATGTTGCTAGAGACTTTCCTCCTTGTCATGTATTTACAGATAACTGGATGAAAGGAATATGTTGGGAGTTATGAGATTGGCCATGCTAGTTGCAAAACCTAGAAATGTCATCAATTGGTGTTCTCCTGACTATTATGACAGCTGGGTAACAGAGAGATTCTACTTGAGAAAAGTTTTCCAGGAGATACAGAAGAAATATTTAATGGGGAATGTATAGTTTTCAGCCACTGTAACTCACTTTAATGTGTTTTAAGACTCAATGGTGAATAGACAGTGTTACACATTTTTTGCTGTTTTGTACGAGAGATGATTTTTATGGCACTGAAAGGACAGCTCCCATTTCTATCCTCTGCCAATACGACTGATAATATTATGCCTTTACTAGGGCTCCTTTTTAAATTGAATCCTACCTTTCAACAAACACTGTACCTGTCTCTTCACACTGGAGGTTAAGAATGAGACTAGTTGTCTTCTATTTTAAAATATGACCTAAGTTCTTCTCTTCAGTAGGTATTAGAGTATTAATCCGATTTTGACATTATTAGCCCGTATAGAACCTGAGACTCAGAAAGTGTTAAATTTTTAAAGATTTTTTTAGGACATGATAGCTGTCTCAGTGCTTAAGAGCACTGCCTGCTTTGCAAAGGTCCTGAGTTCAATTCTCAGCACCCACATGAAGGTTCACAACCTGATATATTGATAAACTTATGGAATCGGATACGTTCTTCTGGTGTGCAAATGTGCATACAGACAAAGCACCTATATATATAAAATACATAAATAAATACGTCTTAGCAATTTTTTAGGTCAGAAACCTAACATACAGATTTGACTTAGCATTTGAGCTGTAAAGCACATTGTTGAGTCTTCTCTCCCATCATCACAGGGTCTTGAACTGTGTGAGTGTGAGCATTTTCAGTGTGTCTATAAGAGTTTCTTAAGCACATTGTCATCTTGTTGAGCTGATATCAATTTGTTTATATCCTCTGAAATCTGGTCATTATTTTATTTGTCTTTTTACTCTTATCTTGGTTGATTTCAATTTCTTCTAACCAATCTATTTATACCTAGATATTAACATCTTTCAATTCTTCCTCCAATTCCCTGACACCAGCTCCAGAAACCTACAGTCTGATGCATAGAACATTACTCCAATCCATTTCACATAAGAAATGGGAAACCCCCAACAACTCTCTCCTATCAGAGCTAATTGCACTTCTGTCTCTGTCTCTCTTCCTGTCATTTAGCCACTTAGAAACAAATCCTCAAACCAGTTACTCTGTCCTCAATGGAAAGAAACAAAAGGGAATTGTTATAAACTCCAAAACTATGAGCTTCAAATTTGCCTGATAAACCTGATCATGGACACTGGGGTATGTAGTGGGGGAGACAATAGGAAGCAGTGTCAAAATTTTAATAATTGAGTTTTTTGTCTTTTGGTTCTCATCACACTTGAGGAATTCTGAGCAATCTGTGGTTCTGTAAACACAGTTTGTCACTTATTGTGTTGTGTTTCTGTTAGATTTTAGTTCAGCTTTCATCTCAGATGCAGGTCATTGAGGCCATGCCTATAAGGGTACATTGTGACATTGGCTATTTCCTCATCCTCTATGTTTTTTGGACGCATGGGGATAATATTTCCCTTTGCCACACACATCTCCAGTGATGCGGCACTCCATAATAAGCCAAAAAGTAACTGTGCTGCAAGACCATCGCTATAAGCTAACATTGTACTTTTCTGGTCTCTTTTATTTATTTCAACAGCGTGAAGAATAGTCTTTATTATTGTATTATACATAATGATTTCATCCACTTCACAATCCATGTGTCAAAATTAAAGGGTGTGGTCATATTAGGAAGTGAAGCTTTTGGAACATGATGAATGCTTTTAGAAGATGCCTCACATAGCATCTGACCATGTCCTCTTCCCGCCCTCCACCCTTCCTCCTCTGGCACAGAGGTCTAGTACCAAAAGTACCAGCTTGGAATACAAATCAAGACCTCTCTAATGCTGAATTAATCTTGGTTTGCCTAGATAGTAGGAACAAAAGAAATGAATTTATATTATTTAAGTCGCCTACCACAGTTTTCATGATATAACACACAGACTAAAATGTTCATTGGATCTGACGTTCAAAATTAGGAAGACGTTAGTTCACGTGAGGCACTTAATGAAACAGAAGAAGATGAAGGTGGTTACTTTTTGCTGTTTTAATCTCTGTGCAGTTCTACTTTGCGAAATTACTGATCTATTCACAATTCAAAGGACAAAACTATGAAAATTTAATGTACAAAAGCCCATTTGTTAAAGATTGAAGTCCTAACACAGGAAAATAGAAATTTACACTGAACAAATGTTCAATCTAAATTCAATGTTATTTTTGTACACCATTCTAGAAAAATTTCATATTTAAGAATTACTTAATAATAATCTCTAAGGAATATACAGGAGCCAATTATACATTTTTGCATAATGAAATTTAAAATGAATGACAGGCATGTTATAAATTTTCAGTATTGCTATTTTATGGACTATACTAACAAATTAAAAAAAAAACACTAGGGCCAGGTAATATGCCTCATTGGAGTAAGGGCACTTAACATACATTCTTGAACATTCAAGTTCAAACTTTGGAATCCACTTAAAGGTGGAAGGAGAGTAGACTTCACTTAGTTGTCCTCTGATATCTACACATACATGTCACACATGTGCCCACACACAAATCATGTGTACAAAAGAAATATTTTTAGAAATATTTTTAAAATATTTTAAAATATTTTTTAAATTATTAAAAACAGAAACACAAATTCCTGGGCTGTCTGTCAATGGCATTCATTAAACAAATTGTTTCATTTTGTTTTGAAAGTCAGCACGTGTGGAAACACTCAAACACAGCTGCAGAAGCCATCAGATTTCCCCAGTTAGAACTGTTCTTCCGTCTGTCCAGTGTCCTGCGCTACCTTCTCGCCAGCAAGAACGACGCGGGGCACTTAGGATTCTTCTGCAGTAAAGCTTTAATGCGTCTTGAGAGGGAGAGCATCAGCTTCCAAAGCGGAGACCCAGAATGAGGGGAATCCAGCCCTTATAAAGGAAACAGTCCTCGCTTCTGACGTGTCACTCTTGGATTGGTCCGCTGCCCATTATCCCAGATGATGCCTCGGAAGTAGGCAGGGACGCAGCAGTAGAGAGTTACCAAGCACGTGCGCTGGGATTAAAGGCGTGTGCTACATCACCTTGAACTCACAGAGATCTGCCTGTCTCTGCTTTCCAGGCATTGGGACCAAAGGCGTGTACTACCACGCCTTGAGGTCACAGAGGTCAATCTGCCTCTGTCTCCCAGGCATTGGGACTAAAGGCGTGTACCACCACACATTGGGGTCACAGAGGTCAATCTCTACCTTTGTTCCTTGAAGCAATGGAGAATGTGGTTGCGGCCCTCCACAGTCCAGCAGATGCCATGACCTATTTTCAGTGGCCACATTCTAAAGGATGTAAGACTAATTTGCATTATAAAATATGAGGTCCTGAAATCCTGCCAGTTCAACTTTTAGAATTATGCAAAAAGCAATGTGAATAAAAGAGCTTTTAAATAAATGAGTTAATTAGTTTTGATACTATTCAGAAGATTTTTATATTTTTCGTCTTTAATGCAAAGCTGAGGAGAAATGAATGACGGCCTGAAAGGATTCTTGTCTTCAGTGTACTTTATACCCCAATCCACTGTGGATCAATCTCTTTTTCCTTGAAAACATATTCTCTTTTTTTTCCACTCTGAAACTGGTTAATAAGTAGTCGCATACTATGCTGGAAATACACATGATTATTTTCCGCAGTGCCTGGAGGCTTCTTAATAGCTAGTGTTACATTGACAGGGTGGGAACACGACATGTTTACGTAAGCAGAATTAGACCCATACAGCAGGGAGTTGGGAAATGGAAAAATGAAGGAACATTGGGATTAGAGCCAAAACTGGTTTTCACAGATCTTTAGGTCATTATTAAATCTGTACAGAATTTCCTTTGTTAGTTTTGGGGACTTATTTTCATTTTGATAGAAAGGTTTGGGTAGATTTAGTTTTAATTCTTGGGGGATTTCATACGCCCTAATTCTGGAAAGACATAACATTGGCAGCATTTCTTTTAGCATCCCATTTGTCATTCGCTCAATTGCATGATGTAAAGGTGACTTGTCCAGAGGACAAGATGTAAGTACCATGTGCACTGAAGTGCCTTCTTAAGCTCACACAGCCAGAAGATTTCAAATTATCCTTAAAAGTAAGGTATTTAAAATATGATAAATTTTGGGCCCAGCGTTGATTCTTTTTCAATGCTGAGACCACATGAATCTTATTTGTAAATAGCAAGGCATGTATTCTTTTTGTTAATTAATAATTTATTTAAACAAAAACCTCTTTTGACATTTTACATACTAATTCCAGTTTCCACTCACTCTTTTGCTCCTTCTCTTTCCACCTTTGCCCTCAACCCATCGGCCATCCACTCCTCAGAGAGGGGAAGGCTTAACTTAGGGAGTCAACAAAGTCTAGCACATTGCTTTGAGCCAGGATGAAGGCCCTCCCCTCTATATCTATGCTGAGGAAGATATCCCTGCAGAGTTAATTACATTCAAGGTTTTAGTTTATGTGTTTATGGTGGAATGAAAAGATAGTTAGTACACATATAAAAAAATTTACATATGCAGAGGTAAGGGGAGGATATCACACCTTGGAACTGTAATTACCGGCAGTTATGAGCCACCTGACCTGGATGCTGAGAACCAAACTTGAGTCCTCTGAAACAGAAGTCCTTGCTCTTAAACACTGAGCTACCTCCTCAGAGCCAAAAGTCATAGTTTGATGTATTTAAGGAAAAAATAAACCACAAGAAATTGATTCATTTTTTTTTCTTGACAAGATGTTGTAAAAGGAGTCTGTTCCTTGTCTGCTTCGAAATAATCACTCAGAAGCTTTTATATTTGAAGGGCTATTTCACTTTTATTTTCATGAATAAAGTTTGTCTGAAGAACAGAGAGTAAAACAGCTTCACTGGTCAACCTTACACCAGGCGGTGGTAACACACACCTTTAATCTCAGTGGTAACATGGGTTGCCATAGAAAGTGGGGTGCATGGCTTTATTCCCAGTGGTATATGCCTGTAATCCCAGCCCTAGAGAAGATTAAAAAACAGGAAGAAATAACTCAGACACAGTCTCATTCTGAGATTCATGGAGACAGGATTGCCATTTGGACTGAGGTCAAAGTAAGAGCTAATGGTTGGCAGTTTTGCATTTTGGATCTTCAAGTTCACCCCCAATTTCTCTCTCTGAGTTTTTGTTTATTGTGCTTCATATATTAATTATTAATTCTCAGTCCATATCTTAGGCTTATTACGAGATAACTATTACATTTAAATTAAGTCATATTTCTACCTTTATGTTGCTGTGTAGATCAAATCTTTTTATCTCATTTTCAACAGCTTCTGCTCATTCAGTTATCTGGCATCTCTCTCAACTCCACCCCTTCATCTGAGTTCTCAGTTTCATTGTTCTGCCTAATCTTTTCCTGACTGAATATTGGTAAAAGAGATTTTATAATTAAATAATGATCAAATAATAATCATAGCATAAAGAAAGATCATCCCATATCATTTTCCCTTTCTGTTGAAAAAAAAGGAAAGTTTTAAGAATAGCATAGCAAAATTATATATAATGAAGCAGTTATCAAGAAAGAATTGCAGTTATAATATCTAGTCTATTTGTATTTGATAAAATTATAGCAAATGTTTAATTATCTAGCCTATCTTGCAAGTTTAAAGTATTATATTTAATTTATCTCTTACCATAACTAAGAAAAATTATAACTATAATTATATAGTCTTTAACTAAGACCTGAGAAGAAAAATAATATTACCTGAGTGAGCAGGAAGTGTAGGTAAACCTCTTCCAAAAAATGTGAGAAATTACAGAAACGACAGGCTGCCTATCCAGTCACCTAAGTTTCTTCTTAACATTGAGGAATCCATCTTTGATCTACATGTCTAGAATATCTGACAGATTTTCTTGTGAATCAGGAAATTTTGAGGAACTGTCCTACCTACCTTGTCTGGGCAAAGCTCAGCTGTCACCATTTTGTGTCCTACTGGTTCAGTTTGGACAGCGACTGTGAACAATCAAGACAAGGGCAGTTTCTTTGCCCGCATGACTAGTTGTTGCCATAAAAAAGAGCAAGCTCCATATGAAGTTTCTTTGATGTCCATCATCTTTTCTAAAGTACTTTGGTGATGCATCTCACTGTCATAAAGCAGATGTGTCTCACTGCCATGAAGCAGATGTGTCTCATTGTCATGAAAAGTCTAAGTTACTGAAACATTTTAAATGCCATATTCTATAGGTCTTTGAAATGTTTGAAGAATACCTATCTATCTGAAAGATCTCTGTATATATCAAAAAAGCTCACTAACATGACTGTAAGTTTGACTATCAGAGATTACTAACTTTATTTTTGTAAATTCATACATTAATTATATCTTATATTTTTAATTATTCCATATAAACACACTATTTTAAGAGTAAAAATATACATACAATATATGAAATTAACCTTAAATACATATCAATAAACTAAAATTCATACCAATATAAAATATTTTAAGATTAACAGATTTTTTTGGATTGAAATAGATTCAATAATCTAGCCTTTTATTCTATTTCTATATCATATTCCCCTTTCTTATTTTAGAAAGTGATTGATTTTGGCCAATAACAATTATAACCAACTCCCCTTAAATAAGATATTATAAATAATATGTTGGGAATTTGGGCATAGTGCTGATTGGTTGGTGCTGGTGATCTTTGAAAGACCCTGAGAAAACTTAGAATTATAGACAAAGCTTGACTTAGAGGTTGAGTTATCTCAGCTAGCACCATTAAATCTGTTCTAGATTATAGAACTCAGAGGAAACTGCAACAGAGGCACTGTGAAACATTGGATCATCTGAGTCATTGCTCCCATCAGAGACCTCTTAGAGGGTCTTCATTGATCAAACCACACAGTTTCTTATCTTCTGTGGAAGCAAAAGTAGAACCTTTTTTCCAATGCAACATATTCTTAGACCCAATTTTTTTTTTTTTGGCGTATAACAAATATTTATTTATCTGGGGATAAACTTACAGGAAGGGTAAGTAAGAATCTGTAGTAGTCCTCTGCATGTACTGGGAACTGGAACTGAATCCATCATCCAAGAGCTCATGCATGCTTTTCACTTACATGTATAGTATATGAGACCATACCCAAAGTAGCCTGGTGTCTTAAAGACTATTGGTTGAAAAAGTTCCCTCAGCACATCTCCATTTGTCTAAATAAGCCTAATACAAAACTATATACAATAAGAACAAATATCAAGTATTGTCCAGGGAAAAGAAGAGGAAAAACATACATAAAAATTAGAATTACAACCAGCATGAACAATATCAAACAGAAAAACATATGCTAAACATTTTAATAGCTATCCTGTCCTAAGGATGCTAAGTCTTATATTAAAAATGACTTGGCTCAGTCATGAGAGGAAAGTTACTATGACTATCTAGTCTTCAACCTCATCAAAGACCTAAGAAGTAAAATAATATTACTTGAATAAACAGGAAGTACAATTAAGTACTTTCAAAAGATGCAAGAAATTACAGAGAAACTAGCTAACAGGGCAATCACTCAAAGTCTTATTTGCAACATTGGGACAACCAAGTTTGGCTATGGCCTAGAGTAACTGTCAGACTATTTACAGAGGCAGGAAAATCTGAAAAACTATTTTATCCTGTTTTTGAAAAGTTTGGTAGTCTTTTCCTTGTATCCTGCTTGTTCCGTCTTAGACCCAAATTTTGAAGTCAAGATACCTTTCAAATATATAGATTGGTTTAGAGTCACAGTCTCCAAAATGAAATGTTTCTTAGCACTTAGCTCATTAACAGCCAAAATCCAAAGAAAACACAAGAATATATATTGCCCAGATTCTTTGTGTGTTTTCCATCTTTATATTACTTATTATCATTTTTATTGCTCTATTCTTCTTTCAAGGACCTCATTTTATTATCTTTAAATTACTATTTTACTCTATGATTGTCTCTATCCTTTTTCCTCTATCTCCCAAGTCTACAAGCACTTTTAAATACATTTTAAATACATGTGACCCATTTAGAGGTCTTTTTGTCTGAATCTGTTCTTATTGCATATTGGTAGCATTTTTTGATCACTTGAGACAGATCTTAAAACTGCTATATTAGCCATCTATACTTATCAACTTATTGAATTTCACTAGCACATGGTAGTTGGCTCCTGCCCCTCAGTTCTCTGAGCATCTACTCTCAAGGTGAGGGACCAGTGGAAGTCATGCTCACCATCCCAACTCTTGGATGCAGTGGGTCCACACTGACTCCAAATAGCATGCAGCCCACAGTCCATAAACTGCAATCAAGTGCTCCATATCAGGAACTCCCAAAAGAGCCATCAGGGCTGATAGCACAAAGCCAGAAGGCCCTCTATTAAAGGAGCCATGCATCTGCTCACAGTCAACAAATAACCTATCTGAAAAACTGAGGCTACCAAGAAGCCATGTATGATTGTTATGTGTGTTCTAGAATCCTGTTTTTCTTTTAATGTTCTCAGATTTATGTGGATGTACATATGACATACTGAAGCATCACTTGTTAACTGAAGTGGCTTTTTTGCTTCCTGGCTATCCAGTCTTGAATAATCACCCAGAAACTTAATAATAATTATAAACTGTTTGGACAATCATTCAGGCTTATTACTAACCCATTACTAATTTTTATAACTAGCTTCTACTTTTAAATTAACCCATTTCTATTGGTCTATGTATTTCTGCATTGCTCATGGCTTTACCTGTGATCTATACATCTTGTTGCTCCAACAGTGACTGACATTTCCTCAACTCTGCCTCTCTTCCTCCAATTTCTCAGTTTGATTGTTCCACCTAACCTTATCCTGTCTCAAATGATAGGAATACATATTCACAATATATAGAAAGTTTCTCCCATAGCAATAGTAACAACTGAGTTTATGCTCAATAAAATATTCAAAAGAAAAACCTGATCCCCATCATTCCACAAGGAAACAGCATAGAACTGAAAATCAATTATCATTAACCCAGAATTGTTTGGTCAGTTAAAGGTGAAATAGGTACTCATGATCCAAAATAAATGAAAAGAGGCTTCATAGCTTGTAGAATTTATACAATAATATAGAAAAGGGAATAGAAGTCATTGTAACAAAAATGTGAGCCAAACCTTGAAGAGAAAACTCATATTGACTTACAGTCCTGGGCAGTCCAGCACTTTATCTTGGATGTTTATTTATTATGTGCACTTAGAAGTGTGTGGAGAAACATAAGAATTGCCAAGGTTCAGGATGTCAAATGACCTCAAAACTGTATCAATTCTCTCTTGCATTCTAAATCCCCAGTGAGGTGTATGTAGGCTTTTCAGGCCTAAGTCATTTTATTAAGCATAGTTAGCTTGTGAAGAATACCCAAGCTTCTATGTGGGTAAAATCACATTCCATACAAACAGCATTTCAATGACTCATTTTCTTTGTTGTAGTAATTCTTGTGTCATTATAAAAATTTGTGGCATTGTCTTCTCACAGAAAATTGAGGTTTTATTAAAAAAATCAAATCAGTTTCTGTATCACTAAAAATAAATTGGAACATCAGGAAATTCAAAACCTAATGAATTTGCATGTCGTTATGCTTTACAATAGTTCCCTGTCAGTGTGTGTATTTATGTAGGTACCTAGAAACACGTTCTCTTGTTGTAGGAGAACTAAATTTTACAAAGATGTAATAGTCAAACTCACGATATTTAATACAAACGGCTTTACAAAATATGTTGAATATACAAATCATTTAGGTTTCTTTTGGAAAGATCTCTCCCACAACCAATCATCTTTACCTCTCTATATTTTAAACTGTTTCTTGTTAATACAGTCTACCTCCTCACTGAAACATGATGTTCCATGTCCCTGATGTTCTGCTATATGTTCCAAATCAAAAATATATTTTAGTAGATGAGATAAAGAATGTGCATTCTTGGTTTCTTTTCTTTTAAGTTTATGTGTGTGTGTGTGTGTGTGTGTCTGTCTGTCTGTCTGTCTGTCTGTCTGTGTATGTTAATGAGTATGTACAGGTACCTGAGCAGGTCGGAGAGATATGATTCCCTGAAAGCTGACATTATAAGCGGTTAGGAGCACATTGGTGAAGGACAGGACATGTTTTTATGTTTGCATCCAACTCTGTGGCCTACTGTTGTGTAGCTTCCTCAGAAAGTTGAAAGAAACAAGAGTTTGTCACAATGGTTTTGTCAATAAAATGCAATTTTTAAAAGATCATATGATTATCTGATTTTTTTTAATTTCCTCTCACAGATTAGGACAATATGTAAATGATTAGATTATTAAAGTTACATGAAAAAGCACATATCCACATCATAATCTTCTTTATGTATATAAACATACATTTTAATTACAGCTCTTATCAGAACATTGTATCAAAATGCTTCAGTGCTCAAGACTCCTAAAATTCAGGTCCCTCCAGCAGACACAGAATGACACCAGGTCCAACTTTAACCTCGCACAAGATTGACACATTATTCTGTCATGTGAGAAAGCTACAATATCAAATAAGACTATGACGTACTGCAAGACAACAGTAGGGATGCCTAAAAGAAGATTGTGTTGAGTAATACACTGGAAGTCAAGAAGATGGCATGCCAGTGTGATGAGTGGCATAAGGAAAAGGGAAAGTTTGGAGCACCTTTGAGAACAATACATCTTAAGGATGCGCCATGTAGATCACTCTTCTCAGTTTGACTAAGCCTATTTGTTCTTCTCAGGGAAAAGGGCAACATGAAACACAAAGTCAGAACTTTTTATTTTATTGTTTTAGAAAAAGAAAACAAACTATCTTTTTTTTTTCATTTTATATCCCAATCTCAGTTCCCACTTACTCCCTCCTCCCATTCCCGCCAACTTTCCTCCCACTCTACCCCCATCCACTCCCCAGAGAGGGCAAGGCATATTGCTCCCAGGAATGACTAAGGCTCTCCTCACTATATCCAGGCTAAACAAGGTATCCATCCAAGGAGAATGGGCTTGAAAACGCCAGTACAAGCAGCAGGGACAAATTCTGGTGCATCCTTCAGTGGTCCTAAAATCTGCCTCAGTCATACAACTGCCATCCACTTTCAGAGAGCCTAGCTTGGTCCTATGCTGTTTGCTTTGCGGTCCAGCTAGAGTTGGTGAGCTCCCATTAGCTCAGGTAAGCTGTTTCAGTGGTGTCACCATCATGGTCTTAATCTTTTTACTCTTCTTTTCATTTTTCTCACTCTTCAACTTGACTTTGAGATTTCAGTTCGATGCTCCATTGCCCTGTCCTGCCCCTGTCTCCATCAGTTGCAGGATGAAGGTTCTATGGTGACATTTAAGATAGTCATCAATCTGAACACAGGGCAAGGCCAGTTCAGGCACCCTCTCCGCTATTGCTTAGAGTCTTAGCTGGGGTCATCCTTGTGGATTCCTGTGAATTTCTCTAGTGTCAAGTTTCTTGCTATCCCTATAATGGCTTCCTCAATGAAAATATCTCTTTCCTTGCTCTCCATCTCTGTTGTTCCCCCATCTCAACTATCCTGTTCCTTCAAGTTCTCCCTCTCTTCTTCTCCCGTCTTTCTCCTCTTCTGACCTCTCTTCTCTTCCCAAGCCTAAACTCCCAATTTTGACAGGAGATATCATGTAATTCCCTTTCCCAGGGGGATTTTTATATGTTTTTCTTTGGGTTCACCTTCACTTTGTTACCTAGCTTCTCTAGGGTCATGGATAATAGGCTTATTATATTTTATTTATGGCTAGTCTCCACTTATGAGCGAATACACACAATTTTCATTCTTCTGAGTCTGGGTTACCTCACTCAGGATATATTTTTCTAGTTCCATTAACTTTCATGCAAATTTCAAGCTGTCATTTTCTTTAACCACTGAGTAGTACTACATTGTGTAAATGTATCACATTTTCTTTATCCATTCTTCAGTTGAGGGACATCTAGGTTGTTTCCAAGCTCTGATTTTTTTTTTTACAAATATTGTTCTATGAACATAGTTTAACTAATGTCCTTGTAGTATCCTTTGGGTATATGCCCAAGAGTAGTGTTGCTGAGTCCAAAGATAGGTTGATTCTCAGTTTTCTGAGGAACCACCATACTGATTTCCAGAGTGATTTTACAAGTTTTCATTCCTACCATCAATGGAGGAGTGTTCCCCTTACTTCACATTCTCTCCAGTATAGACTATCATTGGTGTTTTTTTTTTAAATTTAACCATTCTGACAGGTGTAAGATGGTAATCTTACACCTTATGTCTTACATCTTACATCTTAGAGTTGTTTTGATTTGTATTTCCCTGATAGCTAAGAATGTTTACCATTTCCTTAAGTGTCTTTTGACCATTTGAGATTCTTCTGTTTAGATTTGTACTCCATTTCTAAATTGGATTATTTGGAATTTTGATATCTAACTTCTTGAATTCTTTATATATTTTGGAGATCAGTCCTTTGCCTGATATGGGGTTGGTGTAGATCTCTTCCCATTCAGTAGGCTGTCTTTTTGTCTTATTGGCTCTGTCCTTTGCTTTATAGAAGCTTCTCAGTTTCAGGAGGACCAATTTTTTATTGTTGCTCTCATTGTCTGTGCTACTAGTATTATAGTTAGAAAGTGGTCTTTTGTGCCCAAGAATTAAAGGTTATTTCCTACTTTCTCTTCTATCAGGTTCAGAGTGGCCAGATTTATATTAAGGTCTTTAATCCACTTGGATTTGAGTTTTGTGCATGGGGATAAATATAGATCCAGTTTCACTCTTCTACATGTTGACATCCAGTTACGCCAGCACCACTTGTTGAAAATGCTTCTGTTTTTTACACTGTATAAATTTAGCTTCTTTGTCAAAATTTAGGTGTTCATAGGAGTGTGGACTAAAATCTGGGTCTTGGATTCTATTCCATTGGTCAACCTGTCTGTTTTTATGCTAATATCAAGCTGTTTTCATTACTGTAGCTCTTTAATAGAGCTTTATATCAGGGATGGTGATGCTTCTTGGAGTTCCTTTATTGTATAAGATTGTTTTGGCTCTCCTGGGTTTTTTTCTTTTTCTATATAAAGTTGATAATTGTTCTTTCAAGGTCTGTGAAGAATTGTTTTGGGATTTGGATGGGGATTGCATTGAATCTATAAATTGTTTTTGCTAGGATTGTCATTTTTATTATGTTGATCATACCTATCCAAGAACATGGGAAATCTTTCATTTTACTGGTATCTTCTTTAATTTCTTTCTCCAAAGACTTAAAGTTCTTGTTAAACACAGCTTTCACTTCTTTGGTTACTGTACTCCAATATATTTTTTTATTATTTGTGGTTATTATGAAGGGTGATGTTTCTCTGTTTTCTTTCTAAGCATCTTTATCTTTTATATATAGAAAGATTACTGATTTCTTTTTTAGTTGATCTTGTATTCTGTCACATTACGAAGGTATTTATCTGCTGTAGGATTTCCCTGATATTAATTTTGGGGTCATTTTTGTATATTTTTGTATCATCTGTGAATAACAAAAGTTTGACTTCTTTTCCAATTTGTATCCCCTTTATCTCCTTTTGTTGTCTTACTGTTCTAGCCTGAACTTTAAGAACCATGTTGAATAGATATGGAGAGAGTGGACATCCTTGTCTCTCATTTCTGATTTTAGTGCAATTTTTGTGAGTTTCTCTCCATTTATTTCTCTACCCAGTGAGATCACTTCCTGTTGGTCTGTACAGACCTCCAGACCTCTGTGGTTAACTAGTAGATAGCTCTACTCTACTCTCTGATCTTTAGGCAAGTTTTATTTGTACAAACAAGATATCATTACATTAGGGTGACCTAGAGATAGATGGAGTAGCAAACCAATGACTGGTCTAAGCTAATAACCATGTCAGGAAAGTAAGCTCACCCCTGACACTGCCTGAAGCATCAAGATTCACAGGTTTAATGACCTAGAGATCTGGAATAGAACAAAACATGATTGTAGAAAAAAAAGTCAATGTTATGGTGCTTAATGATATTCTGGTATACACAGACTAGTGCCAAGCACAATTGTCTTCAGAGAGGCTTCATACAGCAGCTGATGGAAACAGATGCAGACCTAAAATCAAACACTAGGCAGAGCTCAGGGAATCTTACATAAGAAGGGGAGGAATTATTGTAGGAGCCAAGAGGTAGTGTCAACAATCCCACAAGAAAACCCACAGACTCAAGTAACCTAGGAACATAGGGGCTCACAGAGACAGAACTGACAACCAGCGAGCTGGCATGGTACTGGCCTAGGTATATATGTTAAGTTGTTTAACTTGGTCTTCTTATGAGACTTTTACCAATGGGAACAGGGTTGTCTCTGAATCTTTGAGGTACTTTTGGAACCTTAGTCATCATACTGGATAACCTTACCCAGTGTTAAAACATGGTGAGGTGCTTAATCTTACTGCAACTTTATATGCCATGTTTTGTTGATACTCACATGAGACCTCTCATTACTAAACAGTGGTGTAGGAGGTCCTTCTGTATTTGTGCTACTTTCATTGGTTATTAAAGAAACTGCCTTGGCCTTTTGATAGGGCAGCACTTAAGTAGGCAAAGTAGACAGAACAGAATTCTGGGAAGGAGAACAGACAGACAGATGCCATGTGTCTCCTGCCACAATCAGATATCCTGAATCTTTCCCCATAAGCCATGACTTCATGGTGAACACAAATTAATAGAAATGGATTAGATCAAGATGTGAGAGTTAGCTATTAAGAGGCTAGAGCTAATGGCCAAGCAGTGTTTAAATGAATACAGTTTCTGTGTGGTTATTTCAGGTGTGATCTCCTCCATACTACAGAGTGGTACCTCAACATGGTCGACTAACTCCACATAAAATCTGAGAGGACTTGAAAAGGAATTCTCGATACACAGAAAAAAGCAGAGTTTAATGCAGCTTTTTGCTGTTTGCTGGCATCATGCTGCAGAGAGATTTTTCTGTCTCAAAAACAACAAAAACAAAAAAGCCATGTCATTTGAAATGAGGCTTACTGGGCCCTGCTTCCAATGCAAACTCCCGGCTATGGGGCATTTCTGTGCCTGGATGTTTGTGTGCCCACTCAGGGTCAGAAACAAAGTAGCTATGACCATGGCAGTGGCTCAGCTCTTCCTGCCTGGGTAGGCAGCAGTTTCAGGTCTACTAGGAAGTGGCAGTTTTAAAATAGCAGTTTCTGGGCTCTACCGCCAGAGCAACCTCAGTCTCTTGCATTTAGATGGGATTTCTGAGTGAAGTGCTACAGTGTGCCTGGATGGGGGGCATTGTGCATTGTGTCTCATAAGCACAAGTGACTCAGAGACATAAGCAGCTCTGTCATGCTAGCAGTGCAATATACACAGCTCAGAGGCACAAGCATCTCCATCATGTTGGACTGAGCGGGGCAATTAGGCAGTACCTGTATTTGACCAGGGATTGTTGCAGCTTAGATTCTTAAAAGCTTAGCATTTTAAATGTTCTTCATGACAGTAGAGAATTAAAGACAATTAAATAGGACAGATTCAGACATAAAAGACCTCTAAATGGGTCACAGTGTTAGGTATACATAGGTTTGGGAGAGAGAAAAAAGAGTATTAAAAAAGTCATAAAATGAAGGTAATGCTTCAGAAAAGGGGTACAGTCCTTAAAGAGACAGAATACAGATAGTTACAGATTAAAAGTAATAAAGAAAAATAAGCCACAGAAAGATGGATAATTCACAGAGTCTGGGTTCTGTGTATTATTGCGTTTTCTTGGAATTTTTTGACTGTGAAGAAGCTAAGTACAGAGAGAATTTTCATTGAATGTGCTGCTAAGCTCATCCAGCATATATACCATAAAAATATCTTGACTTCAGAATTGGGGTCTAAGGATATGATGCTTTGGAAAAGAGTTTCCTCTTTTGTTTTCACAGAAGATAAGACCCTATGGATTGCTTGTAGACCAATATGGTATGATAGATCATGCCCTCCTGAAAGGTTGCTCTAAATACCCTAAAAAATTATTTTGCTCAACTGCTGACTGAGAGGAACCTAGTAAACAGGATACACCATGAAAGATCTGATTAACAGTGTACCCATACAGCACAAAGCAGTTTGGAGAGAAAAAACTGCACCCATATTCCCAAATTTTGTTTATAAATGTTCTTTTACATTTAAAGGGGGATATCATATAGATAAAATAATTTGTATTGGTATGGATTTGGCTTTATTGATATAAATTTAAGGTCAATCTTGTTATATATATATTTCTGCTCTTGATTAAGGTATTGTGATTGTGTAGATCATTTAAAAATGCAGTGTATAATTAGGAAATATAGGTTGTTAATGGATAATCATCGATAATAGTCAAGCTTACAGTCAGGATAGTTAGATTTTTTTAGATATATATAGAGACATATTTCTTTACATCTTTCAAAGACAACAGAATATGACATTTAAAATGTTTTAATAACTTAGGGTTTTCATGATAGTGAGACATGTCTGCTCCTGGCAGCACCAGCTACTTCAAGAAGAAGATGGGCATTGAAGAGGCTGCTTATGGAGTTTGATAGCCATTTGGGCAACAAATTGCTCTTGCCTAGACTGTTGCATAAACTGGACATGAAGAACCCACAGAGAGATGACTGCTGAACTTGCATAAAAGTGAGATGATCCTTCAGGGTTCCTGTTTCATAAAAGATTCTGCAAGACATTCTGTAGGATACAGAAGAAAGTGATTGAACTGTCTTTAAAATTTCCTGCTTCATGGAAATGTCTGCTAGATATTATGGGCATGGAATTTGAAGATGGATGCCCCAATGGTACAGAATAACTTTGGTTGACTGTCCAGGTAGCGAAATGTGTCTGTCATTTCCAGAGTTATGAAAGCTGCTTATAATGTACTTCCTGTTTACTTAGGTAATATTATCTCCTACTGGAGTCTTTGATAGAATTGAAGACTAGATAGATAGTTATAGTTTTCCTTTGTTATGATAAAAGATAATACAGATCTAAATATTGTAATTGCAATTCTTGCTTGATACTTGTTATATATAATTTTACTATGTTAAAGCCTTCCTTTTTGTTTAAACAGAAAAGGGAAAATGGTGTAGGAGGTCCTTCTGGATTTGTGTTGCTTTCATTGGTTATTAAAGAAGCTGTCTTGGCCTTTTAATAGGGCAACACTAAAGTAGGGAGAGTAGACAGAACAGAATGCTGGGAAGAAGGACAGACAGGCAGATGCCATGAAGCTCCTGCCTGAGACTGATGCTGGTTAGAATCTTTCCTGGTAAGCCACAACCTCGTGGTGTTACATAGATTAGTAGAAATGGGTTAGATCAGGATGTAAGAGTTGGCCAAGAAGAGGCTAGATATAATGGGCCAGGCAGTAATATAACTAATACAGTTTCTGTGTGGTTATTTCGGGTGTAAGCTAACCAGATGGGTGGAACAAACAAAGGGCCCCACGCTCCTCTTGGGTGGCTGGGACAATAAGTTGCCCACTTGTTCCTGTTACAAAACATAAGTGGAGGAGGGGTGGATTGGGATGTGGAAACAGAGTGGTAGGAAGAGAAATGGGAAGGAAAAGAGGGAGGGAAAATGCAACCAGGATGCAAAATAAATCAATTAATCAATTTAAGTTAATTAAAAGTAAAATATATTTATTATTTTCTTTTCCCTGACCATAGACTCTCTGATTTGAAAATAGTTACTTTTCTGTATTTATCAAATGTATCTGAGGTAAAGGATTGTGCCTAAAATTTCTCTTTTCTTTTTCTTTCCTTCTTGCCTGCCTGCCTTCCTATCTTTCTTTTTCCTTCCTTCCTTCCTTCCTTCCTTCCTTCCTTCCTTCCTTCCTTCCTTACTTTTTTCATTCATTCTTTCTTCCTTTCTTTTTTTTTCTCTCTCCTTTGCTTTACTTGTTTTGAGAGAAGTTCTCACAGTATAGCAAGGTTGACACTCCATACACTATGGCCTAGGCAGATTTGCAATTTTCTGTGTAATCATTTCTTAGACCCCATGTGCCTGGAGTGGAGGAGATTGTCAGTATACCTGCCCAAAAATATGCTTACATCTTCAAACAATAGCCTCATAGTCACTATCTATTATACCTTTGTGCATGAGTGTAGGTTTCTGAGGGACATTTATAGCATTTTTCTTCGCCAACTTGCTGTTTTTCTATGATTATAATGTCCCCTTTGTATAAAAGCTTTCTTCCCCAATTCCTATTATATTCTAGGTGATATCCTACTGGCAATAGATGCTTGTCAGGTATGTCTCATTTTAACTGATGATTTGTATGCTTCCCCAATTAATATACCAAGATACAAGCTTTGTAATCAGGAGCACCAACATAACTCACGACTGAATATAAGTAAGTTACATGGGAAATGGTGCATTCATTAAACCATATGGTGTATAATAAAATTTAGAATGATTTACATAATTACAATGTATATTTTCAGACACAGTAGATTTTGTACAAAATCAAACATAAATAATTCTCTTAATAAAGATTTGCGACTGGTAGCAAGGGAGGTGTCTCAGTGAATAAAGCTCTTATCATTCAAGGGTGAGGACTGGGGTCTGGATGTTAGGACCAACTTAAAGTCAAAGAGAGACACTCTTGAAATTCCAGTGTGAAGATCGGGTGAGCCAGGGAAGCCACAGAGCAAGATGGTTACTGTACAGAGTTTACATTCATGAGCATTGGCTTCAGTGACACCCGGCCTCAATGAATGAGATGGAAAATCACTGAGGAAGACTGCTAACATCACACCCAGGCTTCCATAAGCATTTTCACCCATTCACTTGCACAAACACACATGTGCCCACACACTCACAAACAAGCATACACATATGCACAACCCCCATACACATGCAAAAGATGTTTGCATAACAATAGAAAATAATTATTTAACTTATTACTGCATAAATGAGCAAACATCAAAGTCTCTTTTTCACTATTTCTCAGAACTGTGACTTAAAACACTGCAGTATTGCTGACTGTGTGCCAGAAATGTATTAGGCATTGAATGTACACTGAGAGGAAAAACATTGCGATTCTTAACTTCATAAAATTTGCTTTGTAGGCTCTCTTTTGCTTAACTATATTTGTTTTAATTTTCTCTTAGGACAAATATGTTTTACCTTCAGGATTTTGGAAACTGGTGTTTTGTTTTTCCTTGCTATCTCCTTATGTTGTCAAGGATGCAGAGAGATTCGATATTGTCCACTGCAGAATGAGCAGTGTGCATGCTGCTGGTGCACCTTCCATGTTTCCCAAAGCTCCAATGCCTGTAACTGTGGAAGATCATATTACTGACAGCAAGCCTCTTAGAGTACGGCTGCATTCTTTTAGTGCCCAGCTATGTGGGAGTTGCCAACCAATGGTTCAACTTGAGGCCCACGCCATCACAGTGAGCTCACATCTGACACTGTCTGGATGGCCAGGAACCAGAACCAAACACAACTGCCTGTTTCTTTCCCACCAAGAAAGAAAAGAAAAGGCAATGAAATGATTCCTAATGATATTCTTCTATACTCATAGACCAGTGCCTAGGCCAATCATCCTCAGAGAGGCTTCATTCAACACATGATGAGAGCAGATGCAGACATAGACAGCCAAAAAGTAAGCAAAACTTGAGAAATCCTTCAGACGAGGTGGAGGAAGAATTATAGGAGCCAGAACGGTCAAGGACACCAGGAGAACATGGCTGACAGAGTCAACAAAGCAGGGCTTATTGGGCCTCACAGAGAGTAAAATGGCTATCATGGAGCCTGTATAAGTCTGAGCTAGATTTTTTTATATATAAGTTACGGTTGTATAGCTTGAAGGAAGAGATCAAAGCTCTATTTTCACTTAGATGTTCTGCATCTAAACTGAAAATAGCTATTATTAAATTTATTTTCATTTAAAACATACAATTCATTAAAATAAGCATTTTTATCCATTTTGCTGACTATAGTTTGTTACAAGCAGCAAACGAAAGTTTATTGGCTTTGTGATATTTATCTATTAAGAATACTATGTGTATGCTGACAAAGACTGTTGAGGGTGAAGGTAATGGTTCTTGCTGTAGGGAGAGTGGTTCATTTCTGCTGACTATAACAAGTCACAAAGCTGTTTTTAGAAACCAAGCAACACATTTGAGTAATAAACTCATGACACCCAACAAATCACCCTGAAATGTAAGGGTTTAAGGTAACCACCATGCATTTCTTTCACCATGTGACTCAGCTCTCTGCACCCTATGTCCCAGTCACATCTAAGAGTATGATGATGGAAATGTAGTGGGGTCTCACTCTCACATAGGTGCTATCTAACAGAACTCCCTTAGTCCTCAGCAAGCCAAGTCTGTGTGAATTTCTTATATTCCAGCCACTTTCCAAGAGAGTAACCCCCATACTGAAAGCATTACGCAAGTTCTGCTTCAGTTTTATTTGTCGAGGTTCCATAGGGCACAGTCATATGACTGGACTTCACACCATGCAAATGTACAATGGCAACCCATCACTGCAGCTTGTCAATCCAACAGTGCGTGCACACATGTTCTCTCACCACCATTTATAAACATGAAAACACAAAAAGCCTAAATAAAAATAAAATACAGACAGAATATAAAAAAAGTTAAAATTCTTTCCTCTCTAATAAACTAAAAAAAGTCTTCCTTTCAGAATGCAGAACAATAGCTACTTTCTTTCATATTTCAAAAATAGATAGAATGATTTCCCTTTTTAATGAATATATTTGAGGGCTTATGATTACATTATTTTAGAAGAGTATGTAACGATAGGTGCTTGGAGTGTTGAAGAAGAGGGTTCTCATTGTCCAAGGACTATGCTTTACTTCTCAACAGTGGGATACATATGGAGAGCTTATGATCCTCAGTCAGGAGGACCGAGTTGATACTAATAGTCTATTTACTTTAAGTTCTAGTTTTTTGTTTATTTGTTTGTTTTTTTTTTTTGTTTGTTTTGTTTTGTGTGTTTTGTTTTGAGACTGGGTTTCTCTGTAGCTTTGGAGTCTGTCCTGGAACTATCTTCTTTTGATCAGGCTGGCTTCATACTCACAGAGATCCGCCTACCTCTGCCTCCCGAGTGCTGGGATTAAAGGCTTTTGCCACCACCACCTGGCCTAATTTCTGTTTTTGTTAGAGGATAATATAAGTTAATATTTATGTGCATTGTGAATTTGTTGTTCAGGTTTTGTGTCCCCCAGTCGTTTTTTTCTTTTCTAAACAGATGTTCATAATCAATGCCCTTGAATAAGGAGTTTTCTGTTAATATCCACCAAGTACCATTGAGATGCTAACCCTGCAAATGCTGCAGGCAAAGCTGCTGCCACCGTTGGCACTCTCTGTCCAGCTACAAACACTCTAGCTGTCTCAACCATTTATTTCTTCTTTTGTGAAGTGAGTTGAAATCTGAAAAGAGTGTGTTGGATTTGTGTCCAGTAGAGAAGGCACAAGTCAAGTGCTTTATATCATGTTTGGTGAAAGGAAGGCCTGGACTGAATGTTTTTTAAAATATTTTTAAAGCATCTGACGTCTTTGCCTCCTCAGCAAGTGTAGCACAGCTGCATGGGAAGCTAGGGCAGCTTTAGACTGTGGGCATAATGAGGTTTGCATCTACTCCGACGTGAGACTTCAAGAACTCTTCACCACCCTGTGCATGTAGAGCATATGATAATTATCTCTCTCCCTTCTGCGTCTTTCCCTTTGCTTTGTCCTTATGACTGTTTCCTTGCTTTGTGTTAATCAAGACACAAAGATCACCTACTTTTTCTGGTGATGTTCAATGGGACCTGGACACAGAAGTCAGGACAGTAGACCCTGCCATAGCTCTGTCAGGTTCTCCTGTATGTCTTTTTGAAGAACCATGTGAAATATTCTGCTGGAATGTTAGGAAAAGACTGGCTGACTGTTGCCGATTTGTATCCTAGCTATTCCTTCTGTCACATCTGATTTCCTCAGTCCCATACCTGTGCAAATCAATTAATGCCTCTCAACAAGACACATCTCAATTAGCTTGAGATTTCAGTATACCTAAGGAAACACCTCAGGTTCACCTGTCTGTTTCCTAGCTTCCTAAGTAACACTGGACAATCCGTTTATTTCAAGGAGGTCAAGTACTACCCTATCATTGCTGCTTCACACTTGAGGGCAACAGGTGAGTTATCCTTCTACTTGGTGACATCCTTCATTGTTTCTTGTCATCTTCTGTGTTTCCACTGATGTTTTTGTTTTCTAAAATAAGCAGTCAAAATTATCTATGTTTCTCAGTTTCTGTTCTTGTTTCCTTTCACTTCATTTTACATTGATTTGGTTAATTCAAATTGATTTCACATCTTATTCTCAGTTTCTCCTGCCCCCTCTTTCTCTTTATTTCCTATAAGAAAAATAGTTTTAAACATCTCAAGACTTTTACCTTAAAATTCTGCCACCCAAAACCTTTATCTTAACCTTAACCATTGTCCCACAAATTTTTAGGATGTTATTCTAGTTCAATATTTTAAAGGATCAAGAGTTATAAAGAAAACCGTTTTCTTCTGTGAGTTTATTATTTAGTTTAATCTTTTACAGAACAGACTTTAGAAGTTCTGTATCCTTGGAAAAAAGCAATATTTTATAAAAGTTAAGGAAATTTGCATTTGAGCTATAATTTATCTGACATTATGAATCTTTTCAGGATATTTCTGTCTTGCTCAAAGTTATCAGGTAGAGCTCACAGTGTCGTGTGACTGGTCTCCAGCATTTGTAATGTTTAGAGCTGTCTGTGGGCCTCGGCCATGAATATTAAGCAAAGCCTCACTTTTTATGACAGTGTTATCTTAATTATATATGTGTACACACACACACACACACACACACAAGATAATAGATGAGGAAGAAGAGAAAAAAGGAAAGAAAACAATCATGATACGTACAACTCACTCTTCAGCGGACTTTTCAAGAAGATACCTTTTGGTATGGAGACATTATTTTACTTTTTATTTTACAGCACATAATTTTTACTTAACATGGAAAATAGTAAACTATTGATCTGGTATATAATGATTAATATGCATTTTCCTATAAGAATAAAATTAAATAATACCATTGTAATAAGCATAGTAAAAATGTCCCACTCTATCTGTCCTGTATGCAGTAGGAGAGTTTTCCCCTGGATCCTGATGTTGGGAGACTTGTTTAGAGACTGGACTTGACCTTCTGCTAGGACACATGATACAGGTCATCAGCCTTGGAGGGGTAGACTTAGAAAAATAGTTAGGAATTTAGTGTGTTAACTTTGTGTGATAACCCTCAGCATAAGAACATGCAGCTTTTGCCATGTAACTACATGTTACATGTAGTTATGAGAATCAATTACAATGCAAAATTTAGAAAGTATTATTGGGAAAGATATTCAATTTAAATTATATTTTATTCATTGTATACTGTATGTATGATGTGTACTGAGGGTGGGACATGTGTGGAGACTGAGGACAACTTGGCGTCAGATTTCTCCAACCTTAAGTTTCTAGGATCTAACAAAGATCAACAGGTTTTGTGTGTCAAGAACTTTTAGGTGACACACACCTTTAATCCCAGCATTCTGGTGGCAGAAGCAGGGGGATCTCTGTGAGTTCTAGGCCAGCCTGGTCTACAAGAGCTAGTCCTAGGACAGGTTCTAAAGCTACAGAGAAACTCTGTCTTGAAAATCAACAAACAAAAAGAACCTTTACCTGCTGAGCTATGTCACCCAACAGATATCAAATTTTAAATGAGATGGCTAGCCACAGCAGCAGAGGGTCATTATTAGAGTTTATCCACCAGAGGATGAGTTTTTAATTTATTTTGAGGATTTTGTACAGGAGGCCAATGGATTTTATCATCTCTTCCTCCCACATTCCCACAAAGCTTCCTTCTCAAAACACTACATTTTCCAATTCACCTACTCTTCCATGATAGGTAATTCTTTGCCATATATTATACAGAGCCCAAGATATACCTGGGTTTTCAGAGCCTCAATGTGTGTTGTGGTACAGATGCCACTGTTGAGGGTGGACACCCACCATCATGTGTTCTCTGAACTCTAGTAGCCTTCCTTACTGCAGAAGTTCCTTGATGATGGTGAGGCTTGCAATTAAGGAAGATCATAGGGCCAACCCTTGGCTCCACAATGTGATCTTACCTCTGCAGCAATTCTCACAAGTTATCTCTGTACATTCATGCAAGAAACATTAGGTTCTGAATATTTTCCTGATATGAGCAGGAGTCAATTGTAATTCTAAAATTGTATAACTGTTTTAAGGTGTCCTCTTATTTCATAACCTGTGAGCTGGATATCTCATATGATACAACAAATTAAACAGGCAACACAAGCCAAAGATCAATGGAGAAAGAGGATTTCAGTCACTTAATCATTAGTAACAGATCTCGAAGTGTGTCTCTTTAGGGCTAAAATTTGATTCATTTGTTAAAACAGTTTTAAAATTTGGATTTTAAAATTAATATGAGCATTTATAAAATATATGAATTCTAGAGTGAGGTACGGTGCTTTTTATTTTTATTTTTTAAAGATACGAGGTTAGAGTTTTGAAAGTACTCTTATCATCTGTAAGTAATATTGTGATGGGTAAAAAGAAATACACTGGGCGGTCTAGAAAGATGTATCTGTGACTGAAAACACTTACTATTTTTGCAGAAGACCTGAGTTTGTTTTCCAGCCCCCATGTCAGGAAGGTCCCAATGGCCTGCAATGCACGATCCAGGGCATCTAACAACTCTAGCCACTGTGGGCAGCTGCACCAATGGGCACAACTGCACAGACATACAAATATAAGAAATACTTAACCTAGTTTTGATCACTGCTGAGACAGCCTGGTGATGACACAGACTAAGAGCTGATGTCTGAAAACCAGCCAGGCTAGTGAGCAGCTCTAGCTTTGGCCTTGCAGGTGTACTCTGGCTTGCAGTATCTCCAGACCATTTCTGCTCTCGGTGAAAAGAGGTGGTTTACATTTTCAATGATGACAGTTAATGCATTCAGTGAACCTGTTAATTCACAACTTCATAATTAGGATGCATAATTACAATTAGCATGAGATGCCCAATATGATTATGAAAACTTTCCTGATCAACTTCACATCTGTAGTAGAAAATATTCATATATGTTTAAAAATCTACAATGAAATTAGAAATTATTATTTCTAATTATTGATGTATAAGCATATTTAAAAACAAAATTGACTGAAGCTTATGTTTCCATGTAGTACCTAGATAGTCCTGTGTAGAGAGACTTAGAGTGAGCCCTTAACAAGGGAGAAAACTTCTTAGACAATGGTCCTTCTTCAGGATAATGATAGTACAGACTATTTTAAGACTTGCATTTAATTGCTTCCTTTTAATTAAGCACAGTTCTTTCCTTAAAATGGCACCGTGCTAATGATAGTCCTTTTCAAAGTCATGACAACTTCATACCAAACTCAGGAAGAAGTTAGTAAATGCCAATTAGTATCAGGAATCTTCTAGAATATTCTGCTGACAAACTCTTATCAATACTTCTTACAGTGATTTTGTTTTTATTGCTCTTCTTTGTGTCATTTCTCTGGCCCCTTCTCAAATCCACACCCCATATGGGAGCAAATCACTGACTTTCCCGTGGACTCAGTACCCAACAAAACAAAACAACTGCTGAAAATTATGGTAAACCAAGACATCACTGTTAGAAATACAACAAAAAGTTCAATGGTTTACTGAACTTTGTTTTTTAAAGTGATAGACCTTTCTTCTTGACTTTTCAACTTTAGCTCCTGCCCTTGTTCATTTGTTTAAGTCTCGACTCCACCCTCTTGTCTCTCTGCATTTTCCTGCATTTGTCTTTCTTGCCACTCAATATCACCTTTTCAGTAAAACTCCCACTTTTACTACCTTTCTCACAGAAATGCAATCCTTCTTTCTCTGTCCACCTGCATGACAAAGATGACTCATCTTTTTTATAAACTATCTATAAGCTATTACCTCACTTCTGTCTACCCATTTTTACACTAAAATGATCTATCAATGCCTAACAAAATAAAATATAGTATGTACTTACCAGGAATTTTGTGTCAAAACTGAAATATAATCTTTTTTCTATTTGTTCTTAAAAAAATAACATTAGAAGTATAGAGCAATTGCTTAACTTGCTTGGACAAAATGACTCAGAGGTGACAGCATTTGTATTGTAAATTGACTCATTGCATGAACACCTGCTATGTGCTCTTGATTGTTGCTTCAATTGTTTTATACAAATCATTTTATCATGTGTAATTTTAAATGTAAAAGCTAGAATTTAGAACAATATTGTGGTAATTTGAATATAATTGTCCCCATATTCTCATAGAGAGAATCTCTTGGGAGATGTGGCTTTCTTAGAGTCACTATGGCCTTCTTGGAGGACATGTGCCACTGTGGGGGGTGAATTTTGAGCTTCTGTGTGCTCACAATATCACCCAGTGTCTCAGTCAACATCCTGCTACCTGTAAGATTTAGGATTCTCAGCTACTCTATCACCACATCTGCCTGCATCCCTCTATGCGACCCCTCACAATAATGGCCTGAACCTCTGAAACGTAAAGCAAGTCACACCAATTAAATGTTTTATTTATATCAGTTGTCATGGCTATGGTGTCTCAGCACAGCCAGGGAAACCCTAACTAAGACAAATACACTAAATCATAACTATATCAATACTACCTGGAATTCGAGAAAGATTCTAGCAGCCAGGTTGGTAGCAAGCACCAGAGAATTATGGGGATCCTTGAGATAACAATGGTCAAGCCCTTGGAGGATAAGACAGGGAAGTTTTTTCTATTAAAAAAAAGACTATGGTGCTAAAAATGCTTTGATACAAGAGGAGAAGTTTTTTTTTTGTTTTTTGTTTTTTTTGGTTTTTCGAGACAGGGTTTCTCTGTAGCTTTGGTGCCTGTCCTGGAGCTAGCTCTTGTAGACCAGGCTGGCCTCGAACTCACAAAGATCCGCCCGCCTCTGCCTCCCGAGTGCTGGGATTAAAGGCGTGTGCCACCACCGCCCTGCTCGAGGAGAAGTTTTTGATAACCACAATTTCTGTTCAAAATCAGATATGTGGTATTTTTACAACACTGTATTTATAATGGTTCTTTTAAAATGCCTTCTAGAAATTATGTTACCTTGTGTTCTGTTACGTACCTTATGGTACCCTTATGTTACCTGCTGGAATTGATTTTGAAAAACCTGCAACCTTAGACTCAATTTTAAAGGACAGCTAGTTCCTATGGAAATTAAATACATTAGCATGCATACTGTGATATTTGCTTTTTGTTGTCAACTTGACTGAATTTAGGGTCACTTCTGAGAAATGCCTCTGTTTTTTCTGTAAGAGTCTTTCCAAAGAGGATTACCTGAGGACAGAAGGCCCTTTCTGAATATGAGCAGCACCATTCCATGTGCTGGGGTCCCAGACTGGATGAAATGGAAGAAAGAGAAAGTCTAAAGATTCAACCCTCCCTCTTCTCTGCCTCCAGACTCTATCCCGATTTCACCCACCGGCATCCCACCAGAATGGACTATACTCTTTAAGTTGGGGATCAAATAAGTTCATCCTCTTGCCAAGTGCTTTTTGTCAGGCTTTTGTTCATAATAGTGAGGAAATTAATGGATGATAGTCAGACAAAGCAGCTTTCTACAGAATTTGAAAAGATTTTACCAGCTACACATCTGATAAAGGCCTAATAAGCAAAATATATAAAGCAGTCAGAAAACTGGATATCAAATAATACTAATGCTAATACTACTACTAATAATAATAGAAAAATTCCCAGGAATCCACAAGGATGTCCCCAGCTAAGACCCTAAGCAATAGTGGAGAGAGTGTCCAAACTGGTCTTGCTCTGTAGTCAGATTCATGACTATGTTAAATGTCACCATAGAACCTGCTTCATGGAAGCAGAGGCAGAGAGCCACAGTGGAGCACTGGAAAAAGCTCCCAAAGTAGAAGAGCAGAAAGAGTGAGACTATGAGAAAAGAGGTCAAGACCATAATGGGGATTCCCTCTGAAACAGTCTACTTGAACAAATGGGAGCTCACCAATTCCAGCCCTACAGGGAATGAACCAGCATGGGACCAAACTAGTCCCTCTGCATGGGGGTGACAGTTGTATGGCTGGGGCAGACTGTAAGACCATTGGCAGTGATACCAGGACTTATCGCTACTGCTTTTACTGGGTTTTTGGAACCCATCCTCTTTGGAGGGATATCTTAATCAGCCTAGATATAGCCTGGAGGGCTTTGGTCCTTCCTCAAAGCAATGTGTCTTACCCTTTCTGAGGAATGGATGGGGGCTGGTGTGGAGGAGGAGGCTGAAAGATGGGAGGAGAGGAGGAAATGGGAACTGGGACAGGTATGCAAAATCACAAAAGACTGACTTTTTTGTTTTTTATATAAAATAAATAATAATAATAATAAACTAAATTTAAAAATGGGGAGTGGAGTGAATGGGAAGAGTACTAAAAAGAGACTATTGAAAATGGGAGGGGACATAAGGGAATCTCTCAGGAATCTACAAGGATGATACCAGCTAAGACTTCTAACAATAGCACATACATGGCCTGAACTGGCCATCTCCTGCAACAAGTCAAACCTTTAAGTGGAAGGAGTTGAACACCAATCCAGCAACATAACTTTTGACTTACAGTCTGTCTTGCCTGTGGGATGTACTGAGCTAAGGGTGTCCTAGAGATTGATGGAGTAGTCAACCAATGGTTTAGCCTAAAACTAGTGCCAGGAAAGCAAGCCTACCCCTGCCACTGGAACACCAGGACCCACAGACTGGATGACTATCGGCGAATCAATCCCACACCAGTTATGTTTTAAGGGGTTATTTATTTTGGGGGGTAAAACTTACATACACCATAAACCGTCAGGAAGGGAGCCTAGTCGCAGGAGCTGGGAGCAGGAGCCAGGAGCAAGCACCGGAACCAAGAGCCGGAACCAAGAGAGCCTGATCCGGATCTGCTTCTCTTTTTAAAAGAGAAATATACCACGCCCCAGTGGGCTGATATTTCAGCAGCTATTGGCTGACGGAGCGGAAGTCGCTCCCCGCTGCACTGTGGGCTCGTATTTCAGTGACTATTGGTTGAGGCAGCGGAAGTTACTCCCACAACAGATGACCTAGAGATCTAGAATAAAACCAAACAAAACTGGAGAAAATAAATGTCAATGTAATGATGCCCAATAATTTTCCTCTAGAAATTTAAATCTAAAAACATAGATTGGTGATTAGCTTAAGTGTCTTCAGAGACTTCACCCAGGAACTGAAGGAAACATATGAAGACCCACAGGCAAACTTTAGGCAGAGCTCAGGAAATCCTGCCTGACAGTGGGAGAATAACTACAGGAGCCAGAGAAGTCAAGAACACACAAGAAATCCCATAGAATCAAGTAACTTGGACTCACAGGTGATGGGGGAGTTCAGCCAATTACATCCTGTTCCTGGGGCATGTCGCCTTTAGGCAAAAGTTTACCTATAAACCTGGCAAGTGCGCTCCCCCTAGCTCTCTCGCCTGGCTCCTGCATCTGGATGGATCGTTGGGATTCTGGTGTAAGTCTTCCCTCTGTTTATTAAAGCTGTATATTTTGTATTAAGCTAGTCTGGCGGATCTTTTATTATCGATCATCCTGCATCATCACACGGGGGCTCACAGAGACTGAATCAACAGCCAGAAAGTCTGCATGGGATTGTCCTAGGCACACAGCATATATGTTACAGTTGTGTAGCTTCATCCTTTCTCTGATAATTCTAATCATGAGAACAAGGGCTGTCTATGACTCTTTTACTGGTTTTTGAGACTTTACATATACTGGATAGCTTTGCCCAGTCTTAATACTTGGGAAGGTGCTTAGTCTTACCACAACTCAATATGCCGTGTTTTGTTGATGCCCATGAGAGGCCTACACTTTCCTAAACATAAATGGAGGAGAAATGGATTGGGAGATGTGAACCAAGGGTTAGGGGTTTGGGGAAAGGACTGGGAGGAAAGAAGGGAGGTTAAACTGTGGCTAGGAAGTAAAATAAATAATACTAGATATTATTATATGCAAATATTATTATATGCACTCCATCCTACCACAAAGATACCTTCTCAACCAAGTTAATTGATACTCTATTCATAATAGCCAGAAATTGGACAAAAGCATAAATTTCCCTCAAAAGAAGAGTAGAGGGGGAAAAAATGTGGTCCACTTAGAGGATGGAATAATTAAACTTAGCTGTTTGAAAAAAAAATGCAATGACATTCACAGGTAATTAGATGCAACTATTGTGAGTGAGGTAATTCAGATCCAGAAAGACAAATAAATAGGAATTATTTACTTACACATGGGTATTATCTATTAAATCACTGATAACCAAGCTACACTGTATAAACTGGCCGTGTTTAAGGATTAAATAAGGGACTGCATATATGTATGTATAAGGGAGCAGATGAACCTTATTAGAAAATGAAAGTAGAACACATAGATACATGGGATTCTAAAATGGGAGGGTTGATATGGAAACCTAATATAGTATAAGGTTCTTAAAATACATATCTGACAGCTATCTAAATTAAATCACTAAATTATGGGGGAGACAGAGCCCCAATAGCCTTCACTTGTAACCAAATGCATCTGCTAGTACTGGGTTTGGATCACATCTAATTGAGTTGTTAGCCCAAGGTGTCTCATAGGAACCCCCAGACAATGCTAACTGTTGCCAAGACTATAGGTTTTCCCCACAAACTAACTTTATGGCCTTACTGCTGAAAACAACTCATATACCTCTTATTGAACATAGAAAATAAAGTTGATGCCTACATAGAATCAACACCTCTACATATTAGCATCAATAATACAGAAAGATACCATGCATGCTATCAAAATATAAATATAATAGTAAACACCAACTCAGACACAGACCTTTTGAGCTACAATGGTGTCCTTCCTGAAAGATATGCTTGTATAATGGTGGCACAACACTTATGGAAGTAACCAATCATATTTGATTTAAAAAAAAAGCCCACTCTATGAGATGGAACACATACCTAATACTGTTTGTTACACTCAAGTTCCTAGCGTGAAAAAAAAATAGTACTGCTTCCACTATTAGGACATACCAATCAAATAACTCTTGATGACATTCTGGTATACTCATAGATTAGTACCTTACTCACCAATCATCAGAGAAACTTCCTCTGAGAACTTCAGCTGAGAACAAATAGAGAGACACACAGCCAAATAATTTGCAGTGAGTAAGAGAACTTGGAACCTTCAATCCCAGTGTCTTTTTACAAGTGAGTTGAGTCCATTTATATTAAGGAATATTAATGATCAATGATTAATAATTTCTATTATTTTAGTTTTAATTGATGATGTTATTGTGTGTTTCTCTCTCTGCTTTGGGATTTGCTGTTGTGAGATCATCTCTTGCACTATACATTTTTCTCTGATCCCCTTCTTTCATCCCTCCTCCCATTCTATGCTCTCTCATGATACCCATGCTCCAAATTTACTCTGGAAATTTTGTCTTTCTCTACTTCCCATGTAGATTAGATCCATGTGTGCCTCTCTTAGGGTCTTCATTGTTGTCCAGGTTTTCTGGGATTGTGGTCTGTTGGCTGGTTTTCTTTGCTTTATGTCTAAAAGCCACTTATGAGTAAGTATATATGATATTTGTCTTTCTGGGCCTGGATCACCTCACTCAATATGATGTTTTCTAGATTCATCCATTTACCCACAAATTTCAAGATGTCATTATTTTTTTTTCTGCTGTGAAGTACCCCATGTGTAAAATAAACTACACTTTCTTTTTTCAGTCCTTGTTGGAGGGGGATTTAGGCTGTTTTAGGTTTTGGCTGTTATAGGCAGTGCTGCTAAGAACATAGCTGAGCACATGTCCTTGTGGTATAATTGAGCATCCTTTGGGTATATACCCAAAAGTGGTTTTGCTGGTTCTTGAGCTAGGTTGTTTCAAAATTTTCTAAGAAATCACTATACCGATTTCAATGGAGATTGTACCAGTTTGCACTCACGGTAGCAATGAAGGAGTGTTCCCTTTATCTTCTATACTCTCCAGCATAAGCTGTCATCAGTGTTTATGATCTTGACCATTCTTACAGGTGTAAGATGGAATTTCAGACTGGTTTTGATTTGTATTTCTCTGATGGCTAAGATTCTTGAACATTCCCTTAAGTGTCTTTCAGCCATTTTATATTCATCTGTTGGGAGTAATCTGTTTAGGTCCATACCCCATTTTTTATTGGATTATTTGTTATTTTGATGACCAATTTCTTGAGATCAATCCTCTATCTGATGTGGGGTTGGTGAAGAACTTTTCCCATTCTGTACACTGCTGTTTTGTCTTGTAGACTGTGTCTTTGGCTTTACAGAAGCTTCTTAGTTTCATGAAGTTTCATTTATTAATTGCTGCCTTCAATTAATACTATTGAGGTTATATTTGGAAGTAGTCTCCTGTGCCAATGTGTTCAAGTGTACTTCCCACTTTCTCTTCTATGAGTTCAGTGTGGTTGGTTTTATGTTGAGGTCTTTGATTCATTTGTACTTGAATTTTGTGCATGGCAAAAGATGTGGACCTATTTTCAGTCTTTACATGATGATATCCAGGTATGCCAGCACCATTTGTTGAAGATGCTTTCTTCTTTCCATTTTATATTTTCTACCTCCTTCTTAAAAATCCTGTTTTTGTAGGTGCGTGGATTGATTTTTGGCTCTTCTATTTGATTACTTTGGTCCTCCTGTCTGTTTTTATACCAATACAAGGTTGATTACAGTACTGTAACTCTAAAGTAGAGTTTGAAGCCAGGGATTGTGATGCCTCCAGAAGTCCCTATATTGTACAGGATTGCTTCGGGTATTCTGGGTTTTATTTTGTTTTGTTTTTTTGCTATTCCATATAATGTTGAGTATTGTCCTTTTGAAGTCTGTGAAGAATTTTGCATAGATTTTTGTGGGCATTGCATTGAATACGTAAGATTGCCATTTTTACTATGTTATTTATTCTACCTACCCATGAAGGACCGGGATAAATCCAGACCACTCTAGCAGGAAGAATAGAGCCAAAAATCTAGCAGGGAGAGAAAAGCCAAAAGTCTAGGTTAGCTGGTTAAATGACTTTGTTCCAGGAAATAGCTGACCATAAAGATAGATTATAATTTTGAGAATAATCTTGAGAAATGGGGAGTTATCCACTTGTGATTATCACTGGTATTTTCGGAATTTTCCAATGACGTCCTCCCTACCCCCTTTGGATTGTAGTTTTTTCCCTTAAATACCCTTTCTCCCAGCTACTCGGGGTTGAATTCCCATACCCATGCATGGAAAATGAGGTTTGGCCCCAGTGCTCTGGTTCCTGTCAATAAACCTTGTGTGATTACAACAAGGACAGTCTCTCGTAAGTTCCTGGAGGGCTGTGTTATCTAGAAAGAATAGCATCAGGATTATACACTCCACTCGACTCAATGAGTGGTGGCTACTAGAGTTGGCTCTATTGCACTGCCCTGGTCAGGTGTAGGGCTGGCTCTCCTAAATGTTGCAGTGGGTCGGGGACTGGCATAATTCTCCCACTCTTATGGCCACAGCGCCTGCTCTCCCACCTGCCTCAGACATTGATGGAACCTCTCTCATACTCACAACTTCGGGGCTGGACACCTACACCTGCATTACTAGAATTGGCCCTATTGTGCTGCCCTGGAGAGGAGCAGGGTCTGCTCTTCCAAGTGCTGAAACTCATAGAGTAGGAAGAGCTCTCCTGCTCATGTGATCACAGGATCAGGTCTTCCACTTGACCCAAGCTTTTCTGGGTGCCTGCATGGGGTACAGCTGGTCCCAGCTCACACAGTCACCAGATAGAAGGATAATGGGGCCATCTCTCCCATGTTTACTATGTTGGGGCTGGCTTACCTACACCTCCACTAACAGGGTTGGGTCTACTGTGCTGCCCTGGTGTGGTGCAGGATCTGCTTTCATAAGCATTGAAGCTGATGGGGGTCAAGTATGGGTTTCCCACACTCGTGACCACAGGGCCAGCTCTAACATCCTGCAGGGTTTCTTAAGTCAGCCAAGCAAAAGTCTGAACATATTCAAACCAAAATTTAAAGGAAAGGATGAGAAAAATGTAAATGTATAGGCAACATTTCTATCAGAAAATAGATTCAGGTATCGTTAATATTAAAAAGCAAAAATGAAATCCTCGCTCACTAATCTCATTAGTTCATCAGCATCTCTTTGATACTTCCATCCTACCCAAACTCAAACATGGCAAAGTCACCTATACTACGTAGGCACTCCTGCCCACTCTTCTATGTTCATTGAGACTCTACTCAGATTCCAACAGCTTTTCAGCTTCCTGTGTCTCTCAGAAAGAGATTATTTTGTTGGTATTTTGTAGAATTAAATATTAGAGATCTAAAACCTAATGTGACTAACTGCAGTCTATGTAATATACCACAAAAGTATAATGTTAGTTAACACAGGTATTTTATATAAAAACTTTTTTCTTAGTCTCAATGGTGCCAAATTATAAACTATAATATTGATATCTATATTTGCAGCACTTTTGTTTTTATATCCCCAGACCCTGCATTGGGAGAGAAGTGTAGAAAACACCTGAATGGGAGGCAATGATTAAAAGGGATTAAAGAACAATTAAAGTGTATTTTACATGTCTAAACAGCAAATTTACAGATAGAAAGGTCACTAGACATATTAAAAGGATTAGGTCCTTATCCATTTAAAATTTATATTTGCATGTGTGCATGCCCTGAGTTTTCATAACAAGCAAATGTCTGTTGGAAACTTAAAGGATATAATAATCTTTTAATAAATAACTAGTAAGTGTGTTAACCCACCAGAAAAGTAATTGAGAATTTAAAAAAAATAATCAGAAAAGTATTTCTGAGTTTGAGATTTTCCACTTAAGGTGAAATCCTAGATCAATGGGGCCGTAAACACAACACCTAATGGTTGTGATATATTGTAGCCAATGGATGCCAAGGAGAGAGATGAAACTCCTTAGCACCAGTAAACTCTGTCCCGATGAAAATTCAACTTTCCATTTTAAAGGTCATTTATAACATGCCTCTTCAGGGATGGATGATCCATGTAAACCCTCTCCCTGCTATCTCAGAGCACTTAGCACCAACATGCTCACTGAAGTCCACTGTTAATCTTGTTTTCACTTCCCTTGTTGTTCTCTTACATGTAAAGACTTCCTAGGAGACAACTGGGAGTGAGGACTCTAAAGCAAAAAGGCCTAAGTTATCATACAGTTCAGCTGACTGAGTTTTCTCTGCTTCCATCATGAAGTTACTTTGATAACCACCTTGATCCCTCAAGCTACCTGGTGGATTGCTGTGGTCTGTAAGACTTAGCTAATGCTCAATGTCTGAGCAAGGCCTTGGGCATTTGATCATTGGGTTGAAACAGTTGTCTTTTAAGCACATTTTAAGTACTTGAGGAACCTGTGCTATGGCATGCGTCTAGAGTTGCTATTAATATTGGTATGAAGACAATACCAATTTAGGAAACAAACTTCACTGTCAGGTACAATTATCAAGGAAGGTTTACAGAGGATGGTACGATCCTGCAGAGACTTCCGCAGCTTCCCTTAGTCCATCAGGCTATTTTAAAAACTTAAAGATGTATAATCAGTTCAGTCCTGCAAATCTGTGCAGTGTTCTTTTTCTCTGCAAAGACTTTAGAAGTTAATTGCACCAGTGGTAACTATGGCAACATTACAGAAGTGACACTAAGTTTGACTTAGTGTCAAACTCTGCTGATAAATATTAACTGGAAACACAGGAAAATATCTAGCACATTAATCCACTGTCTACCAACCCTCCATTTGCATTTGTTTTCTTACATTTATGCTTTGCTCAAGGTCCCCTGTGTGTTCCTTTCCTGTGGTATGTTTTGTTTGTAGCTATGAAGGTTACTGAAACTGTTCTAAGTACACACGAAGAACACTTCACAGATTACAGTTTCAATAATTTGCATTTGCAGCTGTTCGATTTATTGAACTTCCATCACATTGTTTCCTTAACTAGTCTTGAACTCCTACATTTAATTTATCTCATAGCCTCAGCTTCTCCAGAGTATTTCAGAACAAAGCTTCACACTGCTGTGCCTGACAGTTAATTAAATTTGATATAAAATGCTGGGAACTGCATGATATGATTCTGATAGGGTTTTATTTATTATGAGAACTTTTTTCTTGGCTGGAATGTAATTACCTACTTCTAATTTTGCCTTTAAGTAGGGGAAGAAGAGAAAAACTCTTGATATTAACGATATAAGAACTAGGCTCCACCCTTCTGAACTTAGTTAACCCTGATCAGTTCCGAAATACCTTCTTACTGATGCAATTT
The DNA here is from genome assembly GCF_982192425.1 of Myodes glareolus. Lineage (NCBI taxonomy): Eukaryota > Metazoa > Chordata > Mammalia > Rodentia > Cricetidae > Myodes > Myodes glareolus. Next base: position 52,694,177 of record NC_142049.1, read on the forward strand.
CACTGAAGTCAGGAATTCATAGATTTGGGAATGACACCCTTAAGTCAATGCAACTCATTTCTCTGTCTTTATGAGAAAAACCTTAAAAGTTGCAAAATATTGCTTTAAAGTTAATCTTGGAATTCAGCTGTGTGTGTATATGTAGTCTTTATCCAAGAGGCATGGCAGTTATGGATTGAAAATTTCTGAAGTAAGAAAGTCTAAATATTTGCAGAGTCTTTTTCTTGTCTTTATGCCCTAAACAATAAAGCTTTTGCAAAAGGTTTCATTGTGTCTGGTATCAACATCAACAGAAATTAATGAAAGCCTACAGGATGATGTGTGCAAAACATGCAAATTTCACACCAAAAGCAACTTGTGATTGTGGTATTTGTAGGGGTTCTTGAAACTAAAACCGTAAACAAATGTAGAGTCAATCATTTTTTATTTTATATGATTTATAAGAAAATCAGCTTTGTAAAACTTATTTTAGTTCATATAAAAATGACACCTTCAGTTGAGAATTGGCAAAGACTTTTCAGTAGGGCTTGGTAGGGTGAGGAATGTGGATCTCAGTTTCCCTGATGGTTTCTGGGAGGCTCAGTTTGTTGCTTTCACAAACAGGTGAAGAAAATTATTTAAATGGAGAAAGCTTTATTTTTTTTTTCAGTGTCAAAGTTTTGGTGCATGGATGCCTGGATTGTTGTCCTTAGGCCCATGGTGTAAGAGAGCATCTCTCTCATGGTAGCAGGAAGAAGACGTGAGCTAATGGACTTCTGCTCCTCCTCTTTTGGTCGGTCTGAACCCAAACTGTTGAATGGTGATGACCACATTCAGAGTACATTTGAATTTACCATCTGTGGAAAGCTCTCCCAGAAATGTTACACGGAGAGGTCCCTTGTTTGTCCTGCTCACTCGGCTAGCTTCCACCGAAAATAACCACACATAAACTCTATTAATTAAAACACTCCTTGGCCCATTAGCTCTAGTTTCTTATTGGTTAATTCTTAAATCTTAATTTAACCCGTTTCTACTAATCTGTGTATCTCCACATGACTGTGGTTTACCGGCAAGATTCTAACAAGCGTTCGTCTCAGGCAGAAGATCCATGGCCTCTCCTACTTTCCCCTTCTTCCCAGCATTCAGTTCTGTCTACTCTATGCCTACCTAAGTTCTGCCCTATCAGGCCCAAAGCAGTTTCTTTATTCATTAATAAATGAAAGCAACACATGAAAAGAAGAACCTCCCACACCACAGGAACACCAAGTGTACCCTACCAATTTCCCAAGTATTTCTTAACACAATCAAATCACCATTGTGTTTTGCCCTTCTCAGTTTCATGCTCCTATAGAAGCAGATGTTTCACTAGCATTTTATATATATATATATAAATTATATGAATATATATAATTTATATATATATAAATTATATGAATATATATATATGTATATAATTTATATATACATATATATATATTCATAACTTTCTCATCACTCTAGGGTCTACAAATAAGCCTCTGAGTCAGGTGAACCGAGCTGTATCGACGTAGTTTTCCTGAGGTGTTTAGTGGTTTCAAATTCCTACTGTGCACAAGATAGCCAGTTAGGAAAAAAAATGCCTTGGATAAAGACAATGCTGCGGAGTTTTGCAAGGCCTGTAGGATCATTCTGTGTACACAGATGGAAAACTAAAGGGAACCTCTGTAGTGCTGAAATTACTGACTTTCATTTATGCAAACCTTCTCATTTCACAAGCTTACAGTGGCTCAGAAATGCCACCCCATCGATCCTCATGGCTGCTTATGGAGACACTGATGGGCTATTAAAATGGTAAGTGGCTCTGGTTTTAGCAAATGGTTATCTATGTTAACTTAGGGGAAAATAAAAACAATCTCAACAGAGAAACAGAATTGTATTACTTTCCAAAGTGGGAAGATTTGACAAGAAGATCTGACTCTGACATGTTTTCTGCTGGTAAAAGGAGGTAATTAAACCAGGCTGGAGAAAGGCCAGGAAGGGATAACAGCTAGCTAATCTAATGGTTCCTCCAGAGAGCTCAATTTGTCTGGAACAGAAACCCTAGCAAACTTTCACTGGTAATTCTCTTTTCCTTCTCTGTGCACTTTCAGCCAGCAGATATAAATATCTCTAAATCTGTACACAGCAAAAAGAAGTATGTAGGAACTCATACTCAGGCTCAGTATAGTTGTTATATAAACCTCTCTGCAATAATGGAAGTGATTCAGATGTGGGGTGAGTCTACAGTGGGTTAGTGAGTACTTAATTAGGGTTCAGGGGCACATAGACAAACTGAGCCTTTGGAATTCATTTTGTCTGGATTTGTGTGGGTGCTTTTTCCTTTTGCGTAGACTTCTCAAAAATAGTATTATGTCCAACTTGTCTTAAGGTTCAGTTAATGAGGCAGTACCCATACCTGATACTGTTTGAGTGGCCAAGAACGAGAGACTAAGAAACCTTGGTCTAAGCAAAAATTGACATAAGCATAAAATGATAAAGAGAGAAGAACCTTTGAAAGGTGAGCTCTGAACAGAAGAAGCTGAGGTGATCTTTGAGGTTTATGGCCTGTCCTCACTTCCTGTTATCACCCTTTACTTCCTGTATATGAATGAAATATGATCACTCTGCTTCTTGACCATCAGCCAGACTCACATTCTTGCCACCATTCCTTCCCTGCCATGAACAACTGTATCCCTTGTGAAACTGTAAGCTAAAATAAACCCTCTTGTATTCTCTTGCTATTTAAGGCTTGAGATTGGAAACTATTGCAGAGGTAGATGCCCTTGTTTCTAAGCAATAAAGCGTGTGGGTGACTCAGCCGTGGACAAGTTCACGCGGTGCAGCCTGGGCTCATCGCTATGTTTTTATTTGCATGCTGTCTTCTCTGAGCCCTAAAATTATATTTAAATGCATGAGTCAAAGTCTGACACATGTCAGCTCAAATTCCATTCCTTTGTGGTTTGCATCCAGAGTGTGTGACATTTTCAGCAATAGGGTTTTACTGTGAAGTTCTTTTGAAGTAACAAAGAACTGTAGCAATAGGCTGAGTTTTGTGAGTCTCTTTGACACCCTTAGTTAACAGCCCAAAGGGAGGTACCTGGTGCTTGTCTCTAGTATCTAGGCAGGTACTCTCAGTGTTAGGAGGTGAATTCTACCTATCTGAAGGGAAGTGCAGCAATGTGAAGACCCGCTCATTGTCCCATGCTTTCTTTTATCCTCAAATGTAACTTGAATGTGATACCAGCATAATTGCATGGCTTAGGAGGATAATTACTTCATTAACATGATAAAGACTCCGTTCAGCATACAGTATAAGCTTAGTAAATGATACTCAACATTATGACAAATTATAATCACTTAAAATAACACTGCAAAGATGCTTATTATCACCCCACTTGGAAGTCATAAACTACAGCATGGACGGAAAGCATGAAGCTACATCTCATCCTGAATTGTGTGACTTTGCTGCTGAGATTGAGAAAACCCTCAGCATCAATAACTCTGATAATGGGCTGACTGCTGATAGGCAATGCAAATGATTGTCTGGAAGGAGAAAGCAGCCAGCTCCTCTCAAATGAGGCAGGTGTGAGTCTCCTAGAGACCTAGGCATGAATTCTAAAGGTGAGAATGAGGAATTACAACTGCATCTCATTGTAGATAGGGTTAGAAGGCATTTGTTACACAGGACTGCAACTTATGAGAGATCCAGCTTGTTACTGGGGAAAAAACGACTTCCATACAGCAACATCTCTTTGATTATGTGTCTGCAACGTTCTCAGAGACTTATAAAGACTTATTATAAAACGAGTTAAGTTTTATAGACCTGACTTAGCTTTGAACATCAGAATAATGATTTAAAAACAATTTGAAATAAAGTATGAGTTATACTGATAGAAGTAAAAGTTAAAGATCATGATACAGAAAGTTTTAAAGGGTAAGTTTCACATTCAAAACAGACAAAACTAATCCTAAGGTTAAAATTAAATTTGTGAGGTTTTTCTGTAAAGCATGGAAGATGTGGCCACATCCTGGTGACGTTCCTGAGGATGTGTGCATGCTTTATGTCCCCACCTTGCTGTCTATGAGACTTGAGGAAGGGCTCAACCTGAAGAAGCATTCCTGTGATAATGGTCTCTGGGAGATAGCCTCCTTAATTTAGACGAACATGTAAGGGATGCTCAATTCTTTTATAGTGTAAATAATTCTGAAGGCCTGTGTATAAAATTTGGATGTTTTATAAAGAACAGCTATTCTCAATTTTCTTTCATATACTTAAAAGAAATGAAAGTAGAAAAGACTGTTTCTGGAAAGAGAAAGTAGAAAAGGAAGAGGAAGAAGAGGAAGAGGAAGAAGGGGAAGAGGACCAAGACAAGTGCCTGGAGAAACATTTGTTCAGTAAGGGTGAATATGAACAAACAATATTTACATAGACAAAAACATGTCACAGTGAAAATATTGTTTTATAGTCAGTATAAAATATAGTAATAAAGGAAAATGCACCATTTTCCTCTGTAATATTTATATGTTATAAATATAATAAAATAATATTTTATTAGCAGCTTACCAGGTAATGTTCCCACCATCTGTCTCAGGCAGAGGATTCATGGTGTTTCCTAACTCTGCCTTCCTCCTCCCATGCTATAGGCCAAGCCAGTTTTCTTTATTCATTAAACAAAAAAGTCAACACATAGACAGAAGGACCGTCCACACCAAAATGGTGAGAAAAATAGCTAAATGGCTCCAGGAAGCAGGCAATATTGAGTCGTGGTGTTCTGCACACAGTATTTGCATCTGGTCTCTTTAGAGTCTATTCACTCTAAATTTCCCTAAACCCAGTTGTTCATCTGCAAAATAGGCTGAAGACTTTCACTTTTCTCCTCTTAGAAAAATTAAAGGAACAACAACTGTGTGCATTCCTCAGTGTGCATAGTGGTTCTCATTAATAGTGTCCTTTCAGCATCTAGTAAGAGCCTCCATGATTTGAACAACTAATTATAGTATCTTAGTTGAATTTATCAACAAGACCGAGTGTGTGGAGAAGTTAGAAAAGGCCAGTTCACCGCTGCATCTCAGGAGACACGTGTGATACAGAGAGGCCACACCACACTGACGAGCAGCTGAAACACTGAACCACCCAGGGCACAGCTTAGGCTTTCAAGCCACCTCAGAGCTGGAGGTTAAGACCTGGTGCTGGGGTTCACACTTCCTCCTCTGTTGAGGACTATTGGCACTGCCTTTGGAACCAATAAATTCAATTTCTCAAACCAAAGGTGTCTCATGGAAGCCAGCATCCTGAAAGTATCAGAGATAATCTCTGTCTGTCCGTCATGATAATCAAGGTGACTGCAGCTAATTTCTTGGACCCTACAGCAGGCAGTGAGATATACTTCTCAAATTATGCAGAAATCTGAGAAAATCTAGAAAACACTGCCCTGCCCCACATCTTTAGGGGTAGATACTGGAGCAAATACTCATGACAGACCAGGGGTAGAAGCAGAAGAAGTCCTGGCAGATGGAAGTGGGCTGTATAGTAAAAAATAAAATGAGAAGCAGAGGTTTGAAGTAGCACTGAAGCCTTTAGAATCGTCCCCAGGGATTACCTGAGCAGGTGACCTCACTTGGAGTCATCGAGCTTCATCTATGTATGACGTCACGGAAAGGATAATGAGAGGGAGTGATGTCACCTGAATAAGTTAAAGAGAATCAAGTGCTCAGTGGAAAAGCTACAGAGCAGAGGCGTGTACCTGTCAGTGCAAACTTATTCCACTTTAAAGTGTGCTGTTGTTCAGTCAGGGGTAACACCAAAAGTCTATTTCTCTGTCTAGTGTTCTTCAGTTTACTCCTTAAAAAATATGTAGCATTTAGTTTAATAATACGCAGAAGTTAAATTTTCCAAGAAGGAAGCTCAAAACATCTGTATGGAGATGTCATCAAAAAGGATGAAGCCACACAATATTTTAAAACTTTTAGCAGATTGGTATTGTTTTCTATGAAACAACAACAAAGAATGTTAGTTGTTCCCTTTCCATGACTATTAAAATCCACAGATGAGTCCAAGACACGTTTGCTGAGAGGGCCATGAGCCAGGTTCTCATCTGCATCTGCCAGGAATGGCAGTGCCACTGGGGTTTTGGCTGACTGGAAGACTGCATAAACCAGCTTTTGATTTTAATTTCATAATTAGGTATTTATTTTGAAATACCAGATATGCAAATGTGGAAAAACTCAGCACGGAATAAGTCACAAAATCCTAGTTTTATCCAAGAAATATTTTCAAGATGGCTGTTCATTTTTCTCCCTGTATTCCCTTTTATACCAATGTTAAATCAAAGTTTTCATACTTCAAACTGAGTCATTTATACACAGCTTCACACAGTTTGGCTTATGGATGAAACACATGAAAGATTTTCTATGGGTTTATAAGACAATGGGTATTTTCAGTGGAGGCATGTTGGTAATTTATCAGAATTTTTTAAATTTTCAACAATTTTGCTGATCATAAATGCAGTTTACCCTCACTCAACTAATAATCCCTAGAAGAGGCACAAGCTGCATTCAAGATTCTTTCTGATGAATTAAGTGGTATAAAGTTGTTTCTTTGCCAGGACAAGGGACAAGAAACATTGGAGAGATAGACAATGAATGAAATAAATTAAATTTATTTACATTGTGTAAAATAATTTCACAGGAGAAAGATAAAGTCAATGAGAAAAGTAGGTTTTCAGGAAAAGAAAAACAGATTAAAATGGCTCTTTCTAAAAACAGGAAAATACACATGTGCTAAGGAATAAATTGCTGTGATTGTCTTTTAAGAACCATGGAAAGCAGAAAAAAGGGCAGATTCAAGTCAGTCTTTGTCTGATGAGGGAAAAGAGCTGGTATAGACAGAAGGGAGTGTGCCCAAGAGAGCAAACAGGGAGTAAACAAGCTCAACTAAGAGACTGTATGACCATGGAAGACTGAAGACAGGTTTGGAAGTATAGGTCAAAAATTAATCACCAAAATATAAGAAGAGAATCAGATGACTGGATTCTGAAGACAATGTATATACTATTCTTTGATGAGGTTTTTTGATGTCTTATCACTCAAAAGTTCTTGTCAAGCCTGATGACCCAACTTCCATTGATCCCTGTATCCCACATGGAGGAAGAAGAAAGCTAACTCTTCTACTTTTTCTCCCACCACCATATGCATGCTATGGTATATACGCAGAAACAAGAACATACATAAACATACAAAAATATGTACACTTACATACAAATTAATAAATATAGAGGAAAATAGAATATTTTGAGAAGAGGTGAAGTTATCTTTTGACAATGATGAACTTATCTCCTCACAAAGGATTCCTTCACTGGGGATGAATTTTTGTTGTTGTTTTTATACATTACTTTACATTAGCAAAATCAAGGACTGAAAAGAATATCAGTTTTGCAAAACAGACACTCTGGGCTTTCTATCACACATTACCTATGGCTTATCCTAATCAATTTTCACAGAGTGGCCTGCCATAACATATATAATGCCTGTTATAAATCATGCTGAACACAGAAACGTTTCTGTACCTGCCTGTGTCAATAATCCCCTGAAACTTGAAGTTGAAGGTCATTTTATTTTCTTGTTTACTGAATCATATCTCACAGGAAAGCACATGTTGTGTACCTATAACAAACCATCCTCAGTCATGGCTGGAAAAATTTCAATGGCCTTTAGCTCACTCTCTTTCTGAAAGACATTTGTTAGATGTTAGAGAGTCTGTTGTGCATGCTGAACTCTCCTTTCAGTTCCATTAATGAATCATTTAACCTCCTTACCCTTTAAAGATAGGAATAAATTGTTCCCTGGACTATTTCACCTACTAAAACATCTGTTGGTGAGATAATGTCTACAAAACTGAGAGAATGTCTCACCAAAAAGCAATTTGCTGCATTTTTTGACCTTAAATCTAAAAATGAAACAAGTTGGAAACAGAGATGGGGAGAAAGACAAATGTCTGTAGCTTCACAGAGATGGGTGATGAATTACAAGGTTTGTGATTACACACAGATGAGGACAGAGCATCGGTTTATAATTTAACAGAGAAGAAGAATTAAAGCAGATATTTGTGAATTCACAGAGGTAGGGATGCAAGAAGTCTAGACTTCACAAAGATAGGGGATTGTAGCAGAGATCTATGACTTCACAGAAACATGGGGATAGAAGCAGAAGTTCATGACATCACAGAGAAGGTGGTTTAAAGCAGAACTCTGTATCTTCATAGATATGGGAATAAAAGAGAAGTCTATGATTTCCCAAAGATAAGAATGGAGGCAGATGTTTGTATCATTGCAGAGATAGGGGAATAGAAGTCTATGACATCACAGAGATGATGGTGGAAAAAGTCAATGACCTCACAGAGAAAGGGCTGGAAAAAGTCTATGACTTTACAGAGTTGGGAATGCAGGAAGTCTACAACTTCATAGAGATGGGGGTGGAAAAAAATCTATGACATCACAGAGATGGGGGAGGTGAAGTCAAAGACTTCACAGAAATGGGGAAGGAAGAAGTTTATGACTTCACAATGATGGGAAGAAAGTAGTCTAATGACCTCAGAGAGGTAGTGATGAGAGAATTCTATGACTTCACAGAGATAGGGGACTGCATGCAGATGTTTGTGACTTCACTGAGATGATGATGAAGGCAGAGTTTATGGTTTCATAAAGGAGGGGGATGGAAACAAATGTCTGACCTCATAGAGATAGTATTTGAAGGGACATTTCTTGCCTACAGAAGGGATCCTGCTGTTCTGTGATGTCACAACAGTTGAAGGGAAAGAGTGTTGTCTCTCTTTCATGTATTTATGATGATAGGAAATAATTTTTTTTTATTTTTTTATTTTTTTCCTCAAAGTTTATTAGAATACAAAAGTCTCCATTTCTGCCCTTCCTCCCAACACCCTCCCACTCCCCCCACTCCCTCCCCTCCTCCGTCTCCATCCCCAATAGCAGTCAGGGTCTCCCAGCCTGTGGGTAGTTCAAGCTCCTTCCCCCTCCTTCCAGGTCCAGGAAGGTGAGCATCCAAACAGCCTGGATCCCAAAAATCCAGCATATGCAGAGGAAACAAGTCCCAGTGTCATTGTCAATGGCTTTTCAGAAAGACTCCGGGCCAGCCACATTCAGTGAATCCGACCTCAATCAGAGAATCTGGCTGGATTACGTGCTCGCTCAGTCCCAGGCAACTGGCCTTGGTGAACCCTCATTAGATCAGTCCCATTGTATCAGTGGGTGATCGCACCCCTCGCCGTCCTGATTTCCTTTTTCATGTTCTTCCTCCTTCTGCTCCTCATTTGGACCTTTGGGGACTCAGTCCGGTGCTCCAATGTGGGTCTCCGTCTGTATCGCCATCCATCGTCGGATGAAGGTTCCCTCTGCTCTTGCCTTCCTTGCTCACATTCTCTTTCCTTCTGCTTCTCCTTTGGACCTAGGGAGTTAAGTCCAGTGTTCCAGTGTGGGTCTCTGTCTCCATCTCCATCCATCGCCAGATGAAGGATCTATGGTGATAAGCAAAATATTCATCAGTATGGTTATGGGCCAAGGCCGGTTCAGGCACCCTCTTCTCTATCCAGAGAACAATCTGGGGATCTCTCCTTGGACCTGGGATCCCATTTATAATCAAGTCTCTAGTAAACCCTAAACTGACTCCCTTAGTTGAGATATATTCTTCCCTGATCCCATATCTATCCTTCCTCCCTCCCCCCTCCCAGTCCCCCGAGCATTCCCCATTCCTCCCCTGCTCCCTTCTCTCTAACCCTCTCCCCTTTCAGCAACCCTCCCACCCCCCCAAGCACCCGAGGTTACCTGGGACTCTTGTCTATTGATAGGAAATAATTTTAATAGACTTTAAAGTCACAGAGAAATCTAAAGAATGCCCAAAAGATTTCCAAGGTAGATAACAAATGGACAAAAATGCTTGAAGAATTTAACTTTTCTATTTCTTTCTGAGTGGTGTCAGTGTTTACAAATGGTAGCAAGGTACTAATCCCTATTCCATTATAGAGTTCTCTAAAAGATCTAATCACTGCACAAAGTGGGTGAGTGTCCTGACAGCTCACTGCATCTTTCTAATGCTTTACTTTGCTCAGAAGACCAGCATTGCTTTTCATTCAGTGTGGCTGCCCTCTCCTTACAGTTAAAGCTAAGTGGTCCCATTCTTCTGTTTCATCTTCCACATCAAAAGCACACACCAACTAGCCCCATTTTCTGGATCGTAGTGATTCCATCAAATCTTCATTCCACAACTCCTGTCACATAGTCTCTGGCCATCATACTACTGTAGGATAAAGCTCTTGTACACTGCAAAGATTTGTCACTCATATTGCTTTAATGAAACACTGATTTTCCATTAGCCAAGCAGGAAATATAGGTGGAGCCACCAGACTAAGAGAATTCTGGGAAAGGGAAAAGAAAGAGGCAGTCACCAGCCAGATGTGACAGAGCGAGCAAGTCAGGAATGCTGTACTGAGAAAAGATCCTAAGTCATGTGGCTAGACAACTACAAGAATTATGGGTTAATTTAAGATTCAAGAGCTAGTTAATAATAAGCCTGTGCAAATAGTTTATAATTAATATAGGCCTTGGTGTGTTTCATTGGGATTGAACTGTTGTGGGACTGGATGGGACAGAAACTTCTGTCTATACCATATTGAGCTATCTAGCTTTCATATAGCATATTTCAGGTCTTTGCCTTGTCCACATTACCTCTGCTAGAGATATCTTCCCCTCCTGATTGGAAGTAGTGGTCTGATGCTCTGTAAACAGGCTCTGGCACATGTAATTATTCAACCACCCCTCCTCTGAGTAAATACCTCAATTTCTCTGTTTTAGTAACTTTTTCTCTAAAATAATATGATTATAACACCATTATCATAGCATTAGTCTGATTAAATGAGGTAATTTGTACAAGAGGAACATTAGCACACATCCAGAAACCATAGCCTCTGCTGTCAGTCCTATCATTTGTATAAGTCTTCGTATGTTCCCAATACTTATTTCCTTTCTTTCAACCTTCTTCCTGTTGTCTCTACTGAAGGTGGGTTATAACTTATTATTTTTATGTATTCTTTTCTTCTTATACAAGAGTATAACAATCTTATGCGTTTGAAATTACTAACTTTAACATTTCTCTTAAATATGGGGCTGTGACACCAACTGAAAGTAGATAGAAATTCTATTTATGTGATATTATGAAAAATAATAGATTCTTAATACACACATATTGAGGTGGACAAGTACAAAGCACTGTTTATGTAATAAATTACCTATAGAAACAAAATAAATGACTCTTCTCTCTTCTGGGAAATACAGAGTCCTGAAGATTCTGAGGGACAGATGACTTTCCTCTCTATTTGTGACAGTTTTCCAACTAATTTTTTTTTCATAGACATATAAAACTATAATAGTTTTCTCAAAGGCTTTTAATAGTCACAGCTTGGTCACACCACAAGCATTGGTGTTCATAATTTTATCATAGAGATTGTTTTACACACTGTGGTAATTAAACATTTGGAATTAAGGAAGTTCTTGCTAAAAATCTTTACTTAAGTACATTGATTAGAAGTCATAAGACATAAGACATAACCTTGGACATTTATTTTGAAATATGTGCACTGGAAAAAGTGTTCAGTCATAAAAACAAAGGTATATCATGCATATTTGCAAGTGGAAGTAATATATTTATGAATAGACATGTAATGTAAATTATTACAATTTAATTGAAAAGGCTATGAAAGGCAACAATTTTTAATTCTTAGAATTAGTGTTGCTATAACTATTCCTGAAAGAAACCTTTACACTTTGCAAATTATGAACTAAAAATAATAAGGTAATTGAATCTTAGGTAATAATATGAATCCTAAGTCAGAACTCTACCTTTTGAGGCATTTGAAAAGTATTAACATTGATATTTTTTTTAGTAACTTGACATTTGTCTTTAAAAAGCAATTTGAAAATAGAGGTGGAAGCTGGAATGGCAGGCGGGAGAGCTGCTCTTAGGGATGGAGAGGGAGGAGGAGAGGGAGTGGGGGGAGTGGGAGGGTGGTAGGAGGAGGGGCGGAAATGGAAACTTTTATAATTTAATAAAATTACAAAAAAAAGCAAAAAAAAGAAAATAGAGGTGGAGACCAGCTAGAAAATATTTGCTTTCATAATGATATTTCTCAATGAAATGGCATCACAGAAATGAAATCTGATGGTAGAGAAGCTTCTTATGTACACTTTCTAGATTTCTCTCCCATTCTTCTCTTATTGCCTACCTCTACCGCCTTCTGAAAGAGGACATTCTTCATCCCATACTTGAGCTTATTGACCCAGCTCGAGGTCTTCTAAAACAAGGGTGAATGGTAGATTTTCTCTTGCTCCCCTTAGCTGAGTGTGCTGGCTCAGCGGCAAACCCATAAATGTCTACTTCTTCCTGTGTGGTAAGCTTAGCTTTATGCAGTAATCTCACAGCAAGGGAAAATACATACTTATTTGCACTCTAGAAGACATGCCAATTATAACAGTAAGATGGAAAGATTAGAAACTTTCAGTCACTAAATGCAGCTTTCAGAGACTTGGTAATACCTTCTTGCTTATTCTAGATGGGCAGAGTGTTTACATTGTGCTGATTTAGCAACCAAAGGTTTCTTGTGTTTTCGTACTTCCTCAACCCAGATATTCAATACAAAAAATACTGTACATCCATTCAGTCTTGATTTCTTATTGCCTTGTTAGCAAATTTCCACAAAATTGTGGATTAAAGCAACCAAATTCATAACCTGGGAACTTTGACAGTCTGGCTGGAGTCCCACTAGTTTTTCAGTCTCCATTTTTAGGGCACTGTTCATTTCTGCACACTCTGGCAGATAACTCATTTCCTTCTTTTTCAAGATGCAAAGTCTCCCCAGGTCTTGACTTCTGAAGACTTTCTGCCTTTATCTAAACGGCAGATCCTTGTTTCTCTGAAACAATCTTCTAACTCTTCTCTCAATGTCATCATGAAAGTCTCTCACTTCTGTGAACCAAGAAGATTCTTTCAATTTTTAGGAAATCACACCTGTAATGTACCTTTGCTCTTTAAAATACCGTATCTATTCGATCTGGAGACTAGAACACAGGCATTGGTGGGACCCATCAGTCTACTTGTCTCCCTAACCTTGGGAATTTCCCATTCATAATATTGGTAATTTTGTGAGTGAGATACACACTTGATATCCTGGTGACAGTGAATGTCTTTTCTTCTCCTGAACTTTTTCCTCAGTGTGCCTTCTTATATCCCTCCTCTGATTAACTCATTCAGAAGTGTCTCATTTATCCCTTTACATAATTCAAAATCATCCTCTTTTCATTATAGACAGTTTAACTTTTCAAAATTTTGCTTTATTTTTACACATGGAAAACTTCACTTCAACATAGATCACAACACTTAGGTCCTACTTACATAAAGAATGCATTTCATGCTCAACTGAATGTACTAAATTAACATAGACATTGGAGGCATTCTGAAGTAGGCACCAAAGTATTTCAAGCTGAAAAATTCTAGCCTACCCATGAAAAGGTGAAGTGACATGCCAGCAAGTATGATTGTCTGAATGATACTTGTTTCACATGGATGTAAATATGATATTGCTGATCTGGATGATTAAGTTAATAGGTATTTATAGATTATATTTCACATTATAGAGGATGCAATGTATTCTTAACACAACAATCAGATTAAGGATTCAAGGCAAATATCTGCTATACTTACAGTGATTAAAATGTTGTTTTCTAGATAAAAATGCATGTCCCTTTTAGTTAACTAAACAGAGAATAAAAGAGTGGCTGAAGTTCCCAAGCATGGAATTTTGATCTGCTCATGTACTGTAATTATTTCCTCAGTTACATTTTTCCCTAACTTATCTCTTGTGACTCTCAATCCAGGGAACACTACAACCTCCAATCATTGATTCACATTTCCCAGAATGGAACTTTTTAAGCTCTGTGATTTGTGTGTCATACTTCCATGCATGTGTGATAAAGATAAACTAAATTTCTAAATCATATTTACCTTTCAGCTCCAACTTCAGGGTCAATTAGTCCCTATTTCTTCTGTCAGGATATGTAAATCCTCTAGGTTTGCAGAGTACAATGGTCCTGCAATGTTATTTCCCATAGAACTAGGGCTCAGCCAATGCTTGGAACTAATGCTAACTCCCTTCTAATTCCCCACCTCCTGAAGAACACAGTGAATACCCACACAACTTTACACACAGCTTTACACACTGAGCCATGTTGTGTTAAGAACATTTTCCTTGTGATACAAAGCTGACAAACCATAGTTAGATTTTCTACATAAAGTTCTTATTTTGATAGTCTATTATCTTTAATCCTGTAAAATGTCATTGCACAAAAAATCATACTTTGCAGAATTGAATGGAAAATGTAATTGCTCAAGGATAAACTGGTATCTTAATGTTTTACAGAGCGGTTTTCAAATTAGTCAATGAGTAGAGACAAAAGTGGTTAATAAAGTCACAGTATCTTATCACAGTTTCCAGTGCTGTAATTCCTAGATTTCACACCCTGCACAAGTGTCTGTCTGATGAACTGGGATGGGATAATAGTAGTAACGGTCAAGTGCTTTTCTGAGTAACTATGCTGTCTCAAATTCCTCATGCATACAATCCCCATACACAGGGGATTCCACTTATTGTCACTGAAGACCTTGGAGGCACATCAACCTCTCTTTGATTGTAATGAATAGAATTTTGTACAAAGAAAAAAGGTCATTTTCATATTGTTGAAATATCCTGGCAAATATTATAACTGATATATATTTTTCTCTAGAATATCAGTTCATCCTTGTTAATGTGACTTTCTCCATAGCTGTACATATGACACCAACATCATAGGAACACAGCTGCTCACTTTAATCATTGAAATACTTAGTACATAGTTGTACTGTATAAATAACAAATTTGTGCTCTGGAATAAACGTTTTGAATACTGTGGCAACTTGTCATTCAGATTGATTTAATGAAAAGTGGATTGTGCGGTAGCCAGGCAGGAATTAAAGTCAGGACAACCAAGCTAGGAGAATGATGGAAAGAAGAAGGACAGAGATAGAGGAGTTGTCTGTAGATGCAGAGAGAGCAAGATGGGCATACTGTATTGAGAAAAGTTACCAAGTCATGAAGAAAATCATAGATAAGAATGTGGCTTAGTCGATGTGTAAGAGTTAACTAGTAGTAAGTCTAAGCTCTCAGCTGAGCAGGCCATTGGGAGCAGGCAAGAGGTACAGGAAAACTCCACCTACAAATGACTCCAAATGTGGGTTCTAGATCCACATAAGACCTAAAAAAGGTTTAGGAAGAAACAAAACACAAAAAATGAAGGTAGGCACAGACTTTTTGTCTCACAGTCTCATGCCTGTCATGATGCTGAGGTACATCTCCTGACAGCCTCCTGTGAGATGGACCTGACTGTCAAACACCATGAGCTAAGAAGTGTGACAGATTCTGCAATATCTCATCCAGGCCACAGTGCAGAGAGACTTCTCTTAGCCACTGTCTCTGGACTTTAGCTACATAGTGTATGACAGGTTTAGGGTTCTTGTTCATGCAGACAGAAAAGTTTACAGATATGCAGTAAAGAAATAATCAGACAAAGAAAAACCTCTGAACAGGTTACAGTGTGTTTTAAAATATATAAGACAAAAGAAAAAGAGTAGCAAAAGTCCTTAGAAAAGGAATATAATAATAAAAATATAATAACATCTATATAGAGAGAAAATACACAGAATCTGAATTCTGTATGTTATTGTGTTGTCTTTGAAATTATTGTCACTGAATTATAAAAACTTCTAGATTCAACCAACCTATATATTTTAAGAATATTTTGCCTTCAAACTGTTACATTTGGGAAGAGGTTTTACTTTTATTTCCACAAAAAATGAGAAGCTTTGAATTCATTCCAGGTTAAGGAAAACCAGATTTTATCAAGGAAGACCCTCTGAAAAATCAAAATGCAAACATAAAGAAATGAGTCTAGAAGAACTACAAGACAAGTGATGTACATTTTACCTGCTCTAACATAAAATTTAAAAACATAATCTTTTACTGACTAATGCACAATACACAGAGTATGCTTATATTAATGTAGATATGATGTTACTTTCAAAAATTTATGTATTTTTAGAGCAAGAATACCAAACACCAATGAAATGGATGACCTAGGTGATCTAGCATTTCAAAATGCCTCTGTTACTGTCTTCTCAAAATTCTGCATTCGAAACAATTTCAAAGCTGATGGCTGAGATGGTCCAGTAGCACAGACTACCCCAGTTTTCTCAAGGTTCCCCAAAATATAGTAACACCAACAAACAACAGAAAGTCTAGAGTACTATGTCTTATTGATGTCTGTTATTACTTAAGGGGACTTGCTTACAAATTTTTATCATAATGGTAAGAAAAAAGCTGAACATAGGAGATTATATTTAAAGATCTCTCCCTGAAAAGAAAAAGGGGAATACAGAAGTTATAGGATAAAAAAAGAAGGTTATTGAATCTACATCTAAACAAACAAAAGCAACTACTAGTCATAAATATTTTAAATTGATATGGAATTTTGTATATTGATACAAATAAATTTGTTACTAAATTTGTTAATAAATTAAATACAAATTAATTTTGTTATAATGCATAATGTTTCTATTATTTTGGTTATTGTGTTTTATGACTATGTTAAAATGTAATATATATTTAGAAATACAGATTAATAGTCATCTAAAGTTGTCAAACCTATATTCTTGTTAGATATGTTTTCAAGGTTATTAGCAGATATTTGTTTAAATAGAGAGATGGTCTTCTAACACTTGAAAGACCTTTGGAATATGACATTTAGTATGTTTAGTAACCTAAGGTTTTTTATGACCATGACACATATGCTCCTGGGAGCACTTTACCTCAGAGAAGATGGTGGGCATTGAAAGAATCCCACATGGAGTTTGCTTTCTTTATGGAAAAAAGTAGCCATTTGGGCAAGAAACTGTCCTTGCCTTAACTGCTGACAGTCACTGTCTAAACTGAACCAGCAAAACATAAGAAAAGAAACTGTTGAACTTTCCCATAAAAAAGGTAGTAAGTCCTTCAAAATTCCATTTCACAGGCGAGTCTGTCAGATATGCAAGGTTTGTGGGCTAGAGTTGGATACACCGACATTATAAAAGAACTTTGGGTGACTGTCCAGGCAGCCTGATGTCCCTGTTACTAGGTAACATTTCATTCTTCTGGAAGGTTTGATGGATTTAAAGACTAGATAGTTATAAATTTCCTTAGTTATGATAAAATGTAAATTAGGTAAAAAAATTTTGGAGTCCAGAGATGAGATAAATAATATAATACTTTCTTTCATTTTTCAAATATGAATGGGCTGGATATTGTAATTGTAATTTTTACTTAATAACTATTTTGTGGTATATAATCTTCCTACATTAAAGTTAAAGTCTTCTTTTTTAATTAGACAAAAAGAGGGTAAATGCTGTGATATAATTCTTTTGTACACAGAAGTTTGTCATTCAGATTTGTTTAATACAAAGCTGATTGGCCAGTAGTCAGGCAGCAATTATAGGCAAGGCAACCAAACTAGGAACATTTACAACTTATATTAATTCTCTGCATTAGTTATTTGAGATGTAGCGTGACTACCAATCATTTGCGAGCAAGTGGTCTGGACAGAAAAAAATAGACCTACAAATTGAGTCATTTTTAACTGATCATTGTCCATTTTCTACTAACCATAATTCTTTCCAATATGGATAAATATATTTCAGGCAAACCTGGTGTATGGTACCCAGTGATACAATAATCTATCTTCTGACTTCTAGTTCTTTCATGCATTGCACAGGTCAGATTCAAGGTTTTTGGTCTGTGCAGCATTAGAAATTAAAGCTACTGACAGAAGCCTTAGAATGCCACAGAGAATCATCCTATGACATCTTTACAATAAAATCACAAAATATTCCTCTTCTTACTCCATATTTTGGATCAATCAATAATGGCACCTCTACACTTATTCATGTATCAAGCATTTGCAATTATCCTTGTTACTTTTAATGAATCCATGAGTGATTATTTATGATTTTAAAGAAGGAGTTACTCTAACACACAGTCTCCAAAGGCTCCAGCCCAAGAATCTGGCAATGTTCAAGAATGACTCTGAACTATTGGACCCTTTTGCATTGCTCCCTATCCTAATGCTTACCTTCCTTCTTAAAATCGAAGTGTCCTTAGCACTACCAATTTACCTTTTCACAATTACTTATTTATTCTTTCCTAATTATTAACAAAGTCTGTAGAGTTTTGATATTTTATAGCTATATAATATTTCAGTGTCTAAAAATCATCATATGCTTTAGTAAACATGAACATCAGACCTACAATTTCTCCAGGTTTTTTCTAATGTACAACACACTGTATAATATTATATAACTGACCCCTTTTCTGTGGAAGGTTTCATAGGCCTAAGACCATTAAAGTTCTTATAGTTGTTAGTATGTGCTATAAAACTATTCTCCAAAGGGACCATAACTTTTTTTTTCCTAACCTTCCTAACAGTAATTATAGTTTGTGTCTCTCTTGTTCCCAAAGTCTTGTTAATGCTAATCTTTAGCACTGTTAAATAGTTCTGGCTAATTATTTTAATACATAATGATGCATCATAAATAATGGTATATAAATATTTCATATTGTGTATGTTGAGTTGCCAGTGGTACCTATAAAATGAAAAAGACTGAGATAATAGTATGAAAACCTGCATGCCAATGTTTTTAACTGCCTTTGGGACCTACAGAAGATATCTTAAAACACTGGTTAAACATGTTTGCAGTGTTATTGCAATGAAAGGCAACTTGTTCATCCTAGATACCTGGATAGCTTAGCCCCAAAATAACCACATAGAAATTGTACTAATTAAATCACTGCTTGGCCCATTAGCTCCAGTGTCTTATGGGTTAACTCCTATATTAATTTAATCCATTTCTAGTAATCTGTGTATCTCCACATGGCAGTGGCTTACTGGGTAAAATTCCCAGAAGCTGTCTCTGGTGGATCCATCGCATCTCTCTCTGATTCTGCCCCCTTTCTCCCAGCATGTCATTTACTTTTCCCTGCCTATCTAAGTTCCGCCCTATCAACAGGCACAAAGCATTTTCTTTATTAACCCATGAAAGCAACACAAAGACAGAAGGACCTCCTACACCATTTCCCCTTTTCTGTTTAAACAAAAAGGATGGCCTTTACTTTAACATGGTAATATTACATATAAAAAACAGTTATCCAGCAAGAATTACAGTTAAAATATGTTTATCTACTTTATCTTTTATCATAACTAAGGAAAGCTCTAACTATAAATTCTTTAACTCCCTTAAAAGAAATTCAACGCTAGCTCAGAATTGAGAAATAGATGCTTATTTATTTAGGAGTAGACTCACAAATCAGAATTATCTGCTTGAATGGTGGTCAGAAACAGAATCCCACAGCTGGAACAGAGAAGCTGGAAAAGAAAGTAGATTCAAGCTCTACTTTGGCTTATATAGTATAAGAGGCCACGCACCAATGGGTGGGTAACCACTGGCTTTAAGACTTCCTACAGCACAGAACTTTTGTGATATCAATAAATTCACTTATTTTCTTTTTTAGATGTATTGTTATTATTATATTAATTTTTATTGATTTTTATTGAGCTCTACATTTTTCTCTTATTTTCAATGCTAATAATGTTTGCCAAAGGAAACATTAGTCTAGGCAGAGCTTACAAAGTTATTATTCTTCTAGTTTCAAATTCATCATGACTATTTTTTATGATACTTTGATAAGGTAGTAGAATTTTCTGAATATTGAAATAGGAAGAACCATAATCCTAAAGAATGAATAAAACTGTAGCCGGCAGTGAAAGTATAAACCTCTAAGTTTTATACCTCCATGTTTTCAGAATGGCTATCCCAACCTTCAGGAGTTTGACTGAGATGTGTGGAATTTGGAAGTGGGTAAGAGTTTGACCGGATTCCTCAAAATGTGCAATGGTTTTAGTATGTGTGAAATCATTAGAATGAAGTGATTTTATTAGAACAAATGTATAACTTCAATTACATATGCATGTTATCTAGATTATGTCCCATTTTATACGAACAGAGACAATGTTAAATGTGTAAGAAAAGCATTTCAATTCTTCAAAATTAGTTCATTCAAAGAGATACACTAATAAATAATTACAACTTCCGTAAAATTAGGAGAAAGTTTTCCATTTTCAGCAATAAATTTCATAGAAACTATTAGGATTTTTTGTTTGTTTAAAAATAATAATCATAGATTGAGAAAGTTTTGTTTTTTTTCTTACCTTTTGGGTGTTTCTTTTTATTATAAATGTGTGATCATTTGTTAATTTTCTGAATGTATTTCAATTATTATTTTCTTTTCTACTGTGTTTCTATATAGTACTGAGAACAATTAAGTGACTTAACTGAATGAAAATTTATTTTCTTACAGCTGTGGAATCCACAGGTCTGAAGACACTTTCTTATTAGGGTACTTTCCTGAAGTCCAGAGTTCTGTTGTCAGTGTATTCAGGGGTATATATCACTCTGGTCATTTGAGGGGAGACTCTTTGTAGCTTCTGCTGTTATTTGCTGCACCCGTGAGGATACCGAAACTGGCAGAGGGTGCCAGGATTATGACATGGAGGCTTCAATGCTGAAGG
The DNA here is from genome assembly GCF_982192425.1 of Myodes glareolus. Classification (NCBI taxonomy): domain Eukaryota; kingdom Metazoa; phylum Chordata; class Mammalia; order Rodentia; family Cricetidae; genus Myodes; species Myodes glareolus. The sequence continues at coordinate 52,714,924 of NC_142049.1, forward strand.
AAGAACAATCTTTATTTTGCCCAGAACTAGAGTCTTTTATACCTTTAGGCAGCTGGCCAGAGATATGATGTGCAGCCAGAGGTCAAGATCAGGACATTGTGTACTGGGAATGCTTCTGTGGAAAACTATGCACCAAAAGGAACAGAAACATCCTTGTTGATTACAAGGAAGTTTAGCTTTCAGTCAGGGGTAGTGAGGGCAGCCAGATCACAACAGTTATTAGTCTTACAGAAACCACCCTGTCTGCACCTCTTTTTCCAGTGCAGAAGACTTCGGTGTGAAATGATTTGTGAAGTGTGTGAACACAACTGATGCTGCTCCATTTATATTTCTCTGTTTCTAAGTTGCTTTGTTTTCCCTTCTTTTCTCTTCTAACACCAGTCATTGAACATGGGCTCATCCTATGTCCAGGAAAGCTACATTGTTAGAACGTTTGCTCATATAATGATCACAGACATTTTTCTTAAATTTTATAAAATACTAAAGTACTGGATGAGCATGTATACATGGGAAAGAGCTTGTTTATACTCAGAGTGAAATGTATTGGTTGATTATAGCAGTTAAATCCACCATGTTTTCTCTGAATACAATGTCCCTAACCATGATGTACCTCCTCTTTTTTTTGGGATCATTGGCCACTTGTCTATGAGGGTGCAGTGAGCAGAAACACATAAAAGGATTCAGATGGTTTTGGATATAATAGAGATTGCCCTCTGGAAGGCAGTTTTATTGAAAAACTCAACTTTATTCCTGAGTATAGGAAATATATAGGATCAGGAAGCCTGGGCGGAAACCCTATGGCATGCTTCTATCATAAAATAGAATTAATGGCAACACAGTCCCATGAAAATAGCTAGAGTATGTTACTTAATTACTGTGTGGTCTGCAGGGGAAAAGCATTTGCAGGGAATATGTCAAGGGTCATCCTTGAGATAAGCCAGGCATCCAGGACTACATCCATCCTCCAGATAAGGCTAAGCATAGAGCAGGAAGTCTTTCTTGGGAGAAATTCCATGTTGCCAAGCTTGGAGTAGGCTTCCAAGCCACAGTAGACTGCAACCTCTGACCAGTAAGTACCCTAATATAACATTGAATTTGAATATTAATAGATTCCCTTAAAAAGAGTGTTTGCATCAATGTTTATAAAAATATTATTTGTCAGTCTTGTGTTAGAGTAATATGTTTCTATGGTCATGGCCTCAACATAAATCTGATATTATCATGAATTGTGTCAAGTCATAATAGGCTCTGTCACCTGTGGTTACAAAATTGGTGTAGGGTCTTGCCCAGTCCTTTCAACTGTGTTCACCATGACAGAGGTGCCTATTCTACATGGTCTTACCACTAAAGTCTAAAGCTATCTTTCCTTTCTCTATTTTCCACATTTTGGGGGTCTCTGTTGTTTTCCCTGGTTGTCAGTACAGTGGCTGAGAACGAAGCACTGCCTGGCACTTTAAGATTCAGGTCATAGGTATTTCTTTACTAAATGGGGAGTTTCTAGGCAATGAATTCATATCTGCATGACCACTTATCACTTGGCAGTTCAGGACAGCCATGCTTAGTTATCTGAAGCCCCTTCTCTGTGAAGTGCTCTACCATGTGTTCTTTTGTAAGAACTCCACCTTTACCAGCGAACAGGACCTCTCAGTGGTCTCTTCTTCAGAGTAAAGGTTCTACTCACCGCTTGACCAGTCAAACTAGGACCTGCTAGATAATTTAAGTACAAAACCCAGTGGTGACCTGGCTTTCATCTGCCAGACCTCTGGACTCTGAGATTTTTTAGAGTCTAGAAATTAAATAATTTTTAGAACATGAATGTGGGCTTATGATGAAGGCATTGGCATGGGAGCCAGAAAATTGGCCCCTCTCTAAGTGTAGCAGAAGAGCACATTGTGCTCTGGTGTTTGGAATCTGCCCATCTTGAACAGAACTCTCCAGCTTCTCTTTTGTTCCCAAAGCACCTACAATTTATCATATATTTTACGTATCTCACTATGTTATTTTTTGATACTAGTTTTACTCCATAAATTACTGCTTGAGATGTTTTATTTGCTTGAAGACTTAGCTCAGTGATCCAGAATGGAAATGGGAATAAAATAAATAAATGAACAGACACATCATTCTCGACTGCCAAGAAGTAGGCTCTGGTCATTCAAAGAAAAGAGAAAAAAAACATGTAAATCAAAAAATTTAGAAACATCTGGAGAATCTCTAAGTGTTTCTCAGGGTGTGGTGTTCTTCAGGAGAAATGCAGGTAAATTCTATCTCATTTCGAAGATAATGCCCACAAAGCAAATAATAAAATAATAACACACTAGAGTCAGCATTGGGAATCTAATGTCCTGTAAACCAGCACTTTAGAACATAGATCTAAATGATTTTGGTTGATATGTGATCATTTTATCTCCAAGAGATCTTCTGAGATGAAAAATAGTGAAAGGAACAGGATAATCTTCTACAATGTGGTTCAGGATCCCTATACTCACAACTGTGTCATTCATATTTGGTAGCAGGAAAGCTAGATCCATGCAGCCATTTTACTTTTAATAAAGCTAAATAATGATTTCATTAGCAGTATTAACTATATTTTTCTCTTAAAATTACTCACTGATGGCTGAAGTGCAGGTGAGATATTTACAGGGCTTTTAATTTAATGTGTTTTTTTCAGTGTAAATAGAACATAGAAAAATCAATCAGGATAACAAGGTTTAGTGACTTGATTCATGAATTTTCTTCTTAATGTATACAATAAAATGAAAATTAATATATTCCAAATGTTAAAACCATTAATAGATAAACATAAATTAGCATAATAGTCCTTATAATTAAATGGTTTAAATTTAATGGTACAGGCTGATTCCATGCACATCTTTAATTCCAGCACTTAGGAGACAGAGACAGACTTCTAATTTCAATCCTCCTGTACATAATGAGTCCCAGTCAGAGTTACAGAGAGAGAAAGAGAGAGAGATGTAGATAGATAGATAAGAAAGGAAGAGAGAGTCCCATTATTTACCTCTGGTTGGGACTCGGGGTAAAAGCAAAATAAAGTTGTACTAAATAATGATTTAATCAATATTATAAATCAATAAAGATTAAAAGTAGACCAAATTTATGATAAAACACTGATTCATGTAAAAACATAATTTGGTAAGAATAGATAAAAGGTTTTATCTCATTATGTAGCTCTCTTTGACACTGTGTAACTACTACCTACTACAGACATTCACTCTCTCCTACCAAGACCTTATGGCCTGGAATGTAAAGTGGTGTAAACATTTATAAACCTAGATGCATCAATGTATAAAAATGAATGGATGCAGATGGTATTTTATTGATTGTGACAGTTCCCGTGAGGAATATAGAGCCTGTTCATTTGAAGGAATTTGCTCTCTCAACAGCATGACTGTGATAACAGTGATCTGCTTCTGTAATTTTATCTCATCCATTGCCAATCCTAAGATTCACACAAGGAAAGAGAGAAGCTCAGAAATCCCATAGATGTTACAAAGAACTCTAACAATGCCTGCATCCTCTCAGAAAACATAGACTGTGAAAAGCTGCTGTTAGAAAGGAAACTAGTTACATAAAAAACTCTAGAGTGCAGCAATTTTTTAGCCCTCACTGATGCTGAGATTGAGTTTTCTGTCATGCAGTTTTCAGAGTTAATCCCAATTCTGCGCAAAGTCCAACAAGCCCATTGGCTTACCACATTGTAACTTTAGCCAGTTCTTCATTCTATTGTTTTCCCTTTCTTGTTAGAGTGAATACAAAAAATGGTAAACAAGGAAGAAATATGATCATGCTTCTTTAGTTCTAGAGGATGCTAATGAAAGCATTGTCTATAAGAAATTCCAAAATTTGGCCAAAATACTCCTAGTACAAATCCACACTTTCAGTGGCTGAATACAAAATCAATATATAAAACTCAATAGTTCTTCAATGTACCAATAACATCATTATTATCAGTATCATCATCATCATTTATGCCCCGGCAATGCTAAGCATGCATAGACAGCCAGTTTATGGTGCTTCTTCAGTTGTTCCTATCTTGTGCAATCCTAGATCCTTGTGTTATTGTCATAGCCAAGGTTCTACAGTTTTCCTTTATGCTGCTTACCCAGCGGTTTGGGGTATTCCGCTTCACCTTATCCCATGCACTGTTCCAAGCAGTGTTGTCTTTGGGTAACTCCTGTCATTCATTCTCATAACATGGTCAAAGTATCTCAAGCACCGTTTTCATATTCTGTAGTCTACTTCCTTCTGTAGTTGGAGATATTTCTTAATGTCATTGTAGCACAGGCTATCTCTTTGTGTGACATCTAGATTCCTCTTGAGACATCATCTCAATCACATTCAGCCACTGTTCTGAGGATTATTTTGATTGTCCAGGACAGTCATAGGAGTGTTGCAGGGATGTATTTCTCACTACTGATTCTTAATATATTTCTGGAATTAATAATAGCAACAGTCCTTTAGGATGAGGAGATAGGCACGCAGATGGTGGTGTGCAAATAAATATTTTGCATTTTGCCTACAGTACAGCACTACATGCTGAAGTCCAAATGAGCTTCAGTCCACAGTAAGTAGAGTGGTGGAAGTAAGAGAAAACCTTATTATGAAGGGAAACATCAAGAAGACTGAGATACAACACATGGGAATGGTGCACACGGATTTTAACTAAGAAATAATCAGAACCTCAAACAGTCAACTTTGTCTATCTAGAAAGAAACCTCAGTTTAAAGGAGGGAACTATTTTGGACATCAAGAGGGGGCTAGGGATAGTGAGGGCTGCATTCCAGGTACTAGTAAAGGTTTGGTCAGCATGAGGCATAATGACAACAGCAAAATTACAAGTATATGAAACACTTATCTTGTCTATATGCCAATAGCAAACATGGGATGAATGAAATCAAAGAAACATTTTCATTCACAATTGCCTTAAACCAACAGAAATGATAGAACAAACTTAATACAGTAAATCAAAGACTTCTACAATGAAAACTTTAATTCCCTGAAGAAAGAAATGGAGACATATGGAAGACTGAAAGAATTACCTATGCTAACAGGTTGGTGGAGTTAATACTGTACAAACCACCCTTCTGTCAAAAGAAACTTATAGGTTTAGTGCAATTCAGTTCAACATGCTTAGTCATTAGAGAATGTGAAGTAAAAATATTTTGAGATTGATTTTGCCCTCATCAGAATGACTAAGATTAAGAAAAAAATAACAATTGCTGAGAAGAATATGGGAAATTAGAACCTTTATGTACTTTTTGTGAGACTCTATATCCTACTCTAGAGATACCTACTCATCCATGTTCAGTGCTTCTCAATTAACATTATGTAGGAAATGGAAATAGCCTAATGTTCATTAACTGACGAATGAATAATAAAAACACAGTATATAAACACGATAGTATTTTATTTAGCTATAAGGGAAAAACAAAAAATTTGAAGGTAAATAGATGGAACTGGAAACAATCATTGAGTAAAGTAACTCAGACATAGAAAGTCAAATATTATATCTTTCTTTCCCTTACATAAATCCAACTTTTACTGTAGAATGTCAAGTTTTGCCCACATACTGTTAAGAATGCTTTGGACTTCTTTGGATAATTAAGATATCCCCAAAGGCAGAATTTTCTCTTTAATGAGAGATCTCAAATCATTGTTCACTAGTCAGTGTGCTGGGAAATGTGCTGGTTCCTAAGATCAAGCCAATTATGGCCAAAGAGTTGAGTCAAATTTTTAAGTGATACATAGGCCAATTCCTCTCCCCAGTATATCTCTGGTTAATGTTCATGAGAGAAATTAATGCAAAATCATAGTAATCTTACAAGTGTTTCTATTTTAATACTTTTTATTATTACTCATGTTGGATGACCTAGATCGGGATATTGTGGATTCTGTTAGCTGCATGGAACACCAAGTTTTAAAAGAACAATGGTCTCTTAACTAAATAAATTATTTTTATTCTATAAAATGAGTCAAAGAATCTTATAAAATAAGTTGAAGAATCTAAGGTGATAGAGAACTTGTCTTATAAGTATGGCCCTGAGTTCAGTTAACCAGTGCCTACATTAAAAAAACAAAACCAGGTATGGATGTAAAGGATTTTAAACTGAGCAGTGGTTAGACAAAGATCCAAATCATAGTGACTCATTTGGGAACTGTTCTAGCCATTTTAGGGAACTCCAGGATATTTAGAAACCCATACTAAAATTATATTTTCTTTGCAGTTCCTGAAGAACAACAGCAGAGGTTGATCTCCCACTTCTGCTCAAGCACGCACACAGTATAACTATGGGCACAGAAACACATGCACACACACACGTACGCAAGATGAAAATTTATTTTGTCAGTGACTTTACCTTGTATCCTAAGGTACAAGTCTTGCTGTATTTATTTCCTACATCTTCAATATGTCAGTTTTAACTAACCTAATGGTTGCAGGATGACAAATGACCTCCCATAGTTCAGGAAGACTTCCATCAGCATGCCTCCTGTGATATGGGAGAGTCATTTTGTATACCAACTTGGTGAACATACAATACTCATTTTTCCAATTAAACAAAAATGTAGATATTCCTGTGAAGGTGTTTTCTTGATGAAATTTGGTGTGGGAGACTTGTCTGTATTTTGTCAATCATGTTTTAATTAAACGCTGATTGGCCAGGCAGGAAGTATAGGCAGAAAAACCAGACAGGAAGTAGAAATGATGCAATGAGAACAGGAGAATTCTGAGAAAGAGGAAGTTGATTCCTACCACTCCTGTCCAGATCACCGAAGCCCCACTAAAAAAGGTACTGAGACACATGGCTAAGATAGATCAGAATAATGGATTAATATAAGTCATAAGAACTAATAAGAAGCCTGACCTAATGGGTCAATCAGCTTTATAACTTATAGAGATCTCTATGTGATTTTCTTTAGGGCTTGCTGGTTGTGGGGTACCAGGCAGGAGAGAAACCCCAACAAACAAGCAGGCCCTCATGTTACAGTACTTAACATCTACAATTAATTAACTTTATTGAGTAGAAACTTGACTGTCTGAGTGGCTGCATACCCCTACTGGAGGCTCTCAAGAGCAGACAGGGGATGGCCTGAAGAGAAGTAAACTATACCTGTGGAAAGTCACTTCATGTATAGACAAAGAGGCTCCAGTCGCCTGTCCTGACTATCTTTCCCATAGACATTTGACTTTTCAAGATAGCTCAAATTGAATAAGCCAAACTTTTGCAAAGCATCTTTACTTCTTTGTTTTAATGGTTTGTCCATCTTTCTTTCATTGAACTTGGTGTGATCCACTGAGCTTATCTTCCCATCAGGAATAAAAGCTTTACTAAAATGCACCTATGTAAAGGGTCCTTTCTCACCAGCCTTGGTGTTTCTTTCCACAGTAACTTAAAGTAAAGGAGTTTCCACGTGTAAACAGGATCACAAGATAGATATAGGACAGAAGAAAATAAATGCAGGGTTTTGACTAATTAATAAAGAGGAAAGAGAGTCACAGTCATAAACACTTCTCTTTCACATTGAGGGTGTAAAATTTCGAAATGAAATGTGCATGAACAATACTGAGTAGCAATCCAAAATCTCTCAGTATGCTGATAAGATTTGATGAGGTTCATATCTTCGTGGACCTTCTGCTGCATCAGTATTAAAAGTAAAGAATCTTTTAAAAAAGTGAACTCAGCTTGATCTAGCATGTTCTGTGATATACGCTTAATGGTGTCCTCTGTAAACTCCTTGAAATTTAACCCTTTCTTCTACCCAACCCATAGTCTTCTCTCTGAAAGAGACATGTTAGATGGGGAGAACATGAATCAAATAATCCCACACTACTTCCGAATAGGGTATACAAAAAGTTTTTTCTTTTAATTAAAAACTAACTCACATCTGACAATGAGGACACATAAACGGGATCCCACATCCAGGTTTGGCAAGTGTAAGAGATAGAGAAGGAAGTTCCTTTGGCCTTTTGGTACCCAAAGCCATGCTGCTTCTGGTTCAGCCTCTCAAAGGCCATTGACTGAAGAAGGTTTCCCAACACTTCCCCGTTTTGTCTAAATAAGAGAGTTTTAAACCCAGTACAAAACTATTTATTGTAAGAACATATGTCTAGTAAAAAGTTAGAATTACAACCAGTATAAACAATATTAAGCAAGAAACATATGCTGAATGTTTTAATAATTATTTTATCTTAAGGAGTCTAAGTCTTATATTAGAAATGGCTTGGATGAATCATAATAGGAGAGTAACTATGACTATCTAATCTTTAACCCCATTGAAAGCCTGAGAAGTGAGACAATATTATTTGAATAGGCAGGAAGTACAATAAAGCAGCTTCCAAAATGTGCAGTAGATGACAGAGACAACTGGCTACCTGAGCAATCAATCAAAGTCACATTTGCAATGCTGGAGAAACCAACTTTGGATAAGACCTAATATAACTGATGGACCATTTTTAGAGGCAGGAAGATTTTTAAAACTATCTTACCCTGTCTTGGCAAAGTTTGGCAGTTTCTCTATTTTTTTAATGTGTCCTGCTTGGCCAGTACAGATACCATGCATTTTGTCAGTGGTTGAGGCATGGGCAGTTTCTTACCCAAAGCCCAGTTTTGCCAAGAAGAAAACAACTTAAAGTGGAGTGTCTTTGGTGCTCAACATTCTCTCGGGAATAGACTGGTACTATCAGGAGCAATTGCGTATCACATCAACAGAACACTAAATTATTTAAATGTCATGTTCTACAGCTCTTTGAAGTGCTTAAAGATTGCATATCTATGAAGAATACAATCTCTTTGTATCCAAAGGACCTGATTTGTTTAACTGTAAGTATGACAAACATAGATTACTATTGACCTATAATACTTAATAACTGTATAACTTAAAGACTAAGACTTTGTATGAGAATATCAAACAATCTTTAAACAACTGTGCAGCAAATGAGGACAATGACCTCAAAATGTAAACAATGTATAAACATCTTAAACAGAGGTATAAATGTATAATGCAATATAAAAAATATATTTTTAAAAATGTACCAATTTACAAAATGTCTTAAACAGTGGTAAAAACATGCATGCATCCAATATGACAAAATAACTTTGCATAGGTATACAAATATTTTAAATAGAAATAGAAGCATGTTCAATATAACAAATATGATTTAAATTTGTATGAATATACAAGAATTTATAACAATGTAAATTGTCTATAAATAATAGCTCACAAATATTCACTCTATTGCTCACTATTATTATTATTAGTGTGAGTAAGCTCAAACTTATCTACCCATTATTCCCATCATCCCTCTATATTACAGACCCTTTTCAGATCCAAAGATTGAACAACATTTCAATATATTTTAACCCACAGCATCATACTTACATTGCTACCATTTTAATTTTTAAATGATGTCTCTTCTTATACTTACTAGACCATCCTTTTGAATGGATAACAATTTCATACTAAATGGGATTTGTGCAAGTCTCAAGTTAGTGTCTATAACAGAGTGAACTTCTAGTGAGCTGATTAATTATAAGTTAAATTGCTGCAGTTATATTCTCATTTAATTGTTTTGTGGGTTGTTTATTGGAAAATTGGTAGTCAATCTTTTCATTCTGGCATAAAACATCAGTAAAATTCTCAAAATGTTCAGAAACTCATTGGCATGCTCAGCTCATCGGAGACACTTGCTATGCATCACTGAACAACAAGCTCTAAAAACTAACCTAGTGTTAAAATGGGAAGACCACGTGCATGGTCTAGTGTCAACGTCACAAAGCAACACTACTCGGCACTGATGTGATGGTGACATGGATATGAACTTGAGGGTGAATATAAAATCAATGCTTACACTAACAAAACCACTCCAGGATCCTAACACCAATCATGTCCAGGTTTCCCAACATTATTTATGGTCCTTTAGAAGATAGTTACCACATACAACATTGTAACAGTAGTGGGGATGCAGCCCTCCTGTTTATATCCATGGGGAAGACTTCCCACTGTCAGAATTGGGCACTGCATTCAACATAGTGTCATTTTACTTTTGGTTTTAAACTGAATTCCTATTATGCTTCAGATAAATCCATCTCCTATCATATGTGATAAAATGCAAAGCTTTTAGAGCCATTTAGTATACATGAAATCTAATCACCATTCCAAGAGAAATGTAGATTCCATGGCTCCCCTTTTACACTTCTGTTATATTAACAATTCCATTCTTCAGAAAATGATATACAGACCATGTGAAGCCAACTGCCAGGATTTTGCTATTATAGTCGTTAAGAAATCTTTCTCTTTATAGTAATTTACTTTTATTCATGTGTATGTGTCTACCCATATGAATATATATCATTTGTGTGCAGGTGCCCATGGATGACAGCAGACTGTACTGGTTTCGCTACTGGTTGTGAGCTTACATGAATACTAGGTCCCGAACTTGTGTCCTCTGGAAGAAGAACTAGTGTCATCATGAAATGAGTCAGGTTTACTATTACTGGTGGAGAGGAATGTTCAATTAGCTCTGCAACTAATAAAAAAATTATAGGTTAGACTCAAAGTTTAGACAGTTCTACATATTTTGTCCTAAAGGAAACCCATATTATTGAATGCAAGGTGTATGAAAGCAGGGCTCAAATTATCCTTAACAAGAGATATGTGTGAATGAGCTTGCATGTTGCTGAAAATGTCCTTCAGAAAGATTAAAGGGTGATAATTAAAATAGAAGAAAACTGTATGTCCCCAGTGTTCAAGTGAAGAAATGTGGGTAGCATTTTCCCTTTTATCATTATATGTTTAGGGATGTATAGGGAGCACTTTCCATGAGACATGACAATTTAACTAAACAGTTCAGAAAAAAATCTTATATCCTACATTATTTTCCTTTCATTTATGTGCACACATTCTTCAAGGATCAGGTTAAGTATCCTCCTCTCTCTTCCTTGTTGTGGAATAATCCTTATATATAATGTAAATATGTATTACTCTCATTGGTTAATGAAAGCAGACAGACTAGTATCTGTGCAGGAAATTAGGCAGGACAATCAAACTGAGAATGATGGGAAGAAGGAGGGAAGAGTTAGGAGAGATGCCAGTCAACCACCAAGCGAGCAGGCTGTGTAGAAAATGAGAAAACAAGCCATGAACCATGTGGCAAAGCATAAATAGAAATATGGGTAAATTTGAATGTAAGAATTAGCTAGTAACAAGATTGATTTATTGGACAAATATTTGTCATTAATATTAAGCCTCTGTGTGGTAATTTGGAAGCAGCTATTGGGACAGGGAGTGGGGGGCAGAACAGCAAAACTCCTCTTACAGTCCCCAGGGTGGTCAGCACAGAGCTCCTTTGTGAAAATGACGGATATAACCTCTTTCTTTTGTTTTTATCTTGGCTTTTGTTTGCATTTATCCCATTGTAAATACATATGTACATTTGGAGAAAAGTCTTCTCTGGATCCAGCCATGTTCATAAACATCATCTATGTAATCTGTTACTTTATTCACAGTGATTAATCAATCATCTCTCATGGTATTGAAGTAAAGTACAGGGGCACCCCCTTATCCTGTAGGCTATGGGTAAGCCATTAGCTAAAGGCACTGGAAACATGAGACTCAGTTTCAAGCTCTGAAGGACAAGGGACGGTAGACTGGGAGACTACACCTCCCTGAAAGTAACACAGCATATGTACTACCATAACCTCCTTCACACTGTGACCCACACTTCTGAAATGTCCCAGTTCACTAAACTCAGATGGCAGATGAATAAAACCTGGGATGCAGCTAGTCATGGTCCCCACGAAGACTACAAAACCAAGAATCTCCCACTGTAGATAACAAAATCACTTCCCACCATCTGCAGCCAATTTTCAGGATCATCTTATGGGAGGTGGACTCCATGTCTGTTAATCAAAAAGACAGCATGGATTAGCTGTGGGTCACATGGCCCCTACAGGAGGTCAGTGCTGACAGAAGGAATCAAATGGATAACCTTTTTTCTTCTGTGTTCACACATCCAGAATGCACTTAAATATAGCTAGGGCTTTTCTTGTAGTTTATTGTGAATTTTTCTGAATTAAAAATGATGAAAATGGCAAGATTGCCATTTTACTTTATGCTTTTGCTATTATTATATATCTTTTTGTTGTTTTGTTTTGTTGTTTTTATCTGGTTTTTCAAGACAGGATTTCTCTGTGGTGTAGGCTGACCTTGAACTTACAAAGATTCATCTGTCTATGCCTGCTTAGTGATGGGAATAAAGGTGTATACCACCAACCAGCCCAGCTACTACATAGCTATTTTATATACTTGTGTGGTTTTTGATTTACATTAGTATATGACACAGACAATATAAAGTACACAAATGAAGTGAGAGTAGGAAAAGATCAATCACTTCTTATCAAACTTAAAGCAACTTTATTAAGAAATACATATCAAAATTAATGGGCATCAAAGTACATTTTCTCTATAGCACTGAGGAATAAAGGCAATAGTTCCTCAGTTCTGCATAGTTTGCAGAATTACCGGGGTGAATGTGTGCATGGTACCAAAACTTAACTTGAAGGAAAAGAATTTCTTCAGCTCTCAAACCGTGACAGCTCTTCACTGTGAGAAAATTTAGGAAAAAGAGGAGTAATGAATCCTTGGCACCCTGCCGCTACTTAGTATTAAAATTTTACTCTTCAATTTTGACCCAAACTGGTTCAACTTTGCTGGCAAAAGGTTCCTTCTTGGTGGCAGAATAATTAGGAGGGAGATATAATCGGATAAGAGAGAGGCAAGTGTAAGACAATATTTAATAATTATTGCACTGGCAAGTGTATTGATCCTGTTAGTTTTACTATTGGTTAATTAGGAAAATGATTCAGAGAAATCTCTGAATCTTTCCAGTATTAATTTTATTTGTACCTAGAATGAGCAGTTTAGACTTGATGTCCCTTTGAAGATACCATGTTCAAGGAGGGTTTATCCACTGGTTTCTACTAAACACAGAGACTCACAAGGATGAGCTTTTAATGCCTGCATGAAGCTATGAGACACATATTGTCTGATTTCAAGAACCGAGACCCTTAGCTTTGAATGAATGGTGAAAAAAAGAATGTTCAAGCATGGGTGCAGAATGACTCCATATGAGGACTATTACAGTTGCATTATCCATTTCAGAGGTGAAAACAATAAAGTTAATTTGAACATAAAGACTAAGGTATTAGGTCATAAAACCCAACATCAATATTTTTCTCCACACTCTTCCAAATCCTCTCTATCATGACACCATGATTTTTATGGATGGTACAAAATTTAATTCATGATTGTTGGAATATATAGTACATGCCACCATTCCAATTCTACTCTCAACCTAATCCTCTGTAACTGTGAACAGTTGGAGAAAGCAATTTTAGAGGGAATATTTTAAAATTGTAAAAATATATAAAAAGACAATGGGTAACATATCTTAACCTAAATCTATTTCATCTTTTATCTACAGCATTGTACAACTACCTAGCTGAATACCTAGAGCCACTTTACTGAATGTAAGTCCATATAAGTTTGTACTTTTTGATCAACCATGCATTGCCAGCTTTCATGGTTTTCAGAAGTAATTAGATTTTCCAGAAAATGCTGAGTTGAAAAATTTATGGAGAACAGTGGAAACCCTAATTGCTAAGTCACAGTTTCTTCAGTAGGTCTCATCACTTATATTTCAGCATTTTATGGAAGGTTCCAGCATTCATCCTATATCAAATCTTGACTGCATGGAAATTGGGAGGCTATGAATTTTACCTCAGAAAAACCTTTAAACATGAAAATGATTTCTCAAAAATAACTCTGAAACTGTGAATGGAAATTCAGCCAAAAAAAGAACATAACTTAATTTTAACTTTCAAAAATTTAGATAGGTATGCAGATGTGCAGATGGTACATTCTTACATACATATACATACATACATAATTTCCCCCTTTGGCACAAAAACATAATGACTGACATGTTAGTATTGCTTAGTGCATAAAACACAGAATTTTGACATTAAAAATGTTAATTATTTCCTATAACACTGGTAGTATTGTTTCCAGAGAGAACCACAAAATTATTTAAACAATAAAGGAATAATCTTCTCATGGAGATGTAATGGCTCAGCCATCATGAGTACTCAGTAGACGGTATGCATCTTACACTGCACATTGTTTTATCATAAGATACTGAAGTTCAATTGGCAAGAAATACAGACTTCAACATCTTGGTTCATTTCTAGCTTGGAGGTTCCTCTGTCATCCAATAAGGACACACTGCTGTGGTGAGAGTGTGAAATCCCCCTGCAGGTTTGCTTGTTTGAACACTTAGTCCCTAGTTAGTGACGTTCTTTGGGAAGGCTCCGAAACTCTTGGGAGGTGGAGCCTTGATGAAGGATTTCACTGGGTTGTTCTGTGTGGTTTTATAGCCTGATTTATTTCTTATTCTGTCTCTCAGTTCCTATGTATAGATGAAATGTGATCAGTGTGTTTTCCGAATGCTAAGCATACTCAAAACTCCAGCTGCCAGACCTTCCCCATCATGGAGGGATGTGTCTTTGAACGTGTAAGCCATAATAGACTTTTTCTTCCCTAAACTGCTTTTCTCGTGCTATTTTATAACAGAAACAAAAGTAACTAATATGGACACTAAACAGTAGGACAAGTTCTTCAGTGTATAAAGTGTTAACTAATATTTCTGGCCATTCTCCCACAGTTTGTGTCAAACACTGAGTCATGGTCTAAACATAAGCAATAGAGACAAATTGAAAACTGATTAGCATGTTGTAATTATTAGATTGGATTTTAAAATAAATATGATTAGTTTTGAAACTATCAAGTGGAAAGTGTTATTCTGAAAAATAAGGATAAGTTTGAGGAGGGATAGAAAATTACAGACCAGTAGATTTTCAAAATGAAGAAATTGATTGAAGGGATGAGAAAGTAATGGAAACTGCAGAACTAAAGAAGTGGAAAATATAAAATACTGAAAAACTAACAGTAAAAATGTTTCAAAAATACAATAAAAAATTTCTAGATCCATATTCAGTCCTCTGATGGGCATGGAGTTGCAGTAGCTCTGTGAGCAAGAAGTGGAGAACCTGTTTTAGAAGACACTAGACAAAGCTTCCAAACATCCAAGGATGATCAAAATAGAAATGGAAAGTTTCAAACAACACATGCAACACAAATGCTCTTGTCATTCTGAATCTTGGGTGTTTGTCTTCAGAACAGCAAAGCCTGTGCACACTCAAATTTCTGTGCATTATGATACTGTGCTGACATGTTCCCTTATGTGTCTCAGTCACATGTAGATTATTTCCCTTACCACACAAATGCTTTTTACACTGCATTCCACAGTTATGGTTGTCAGACCAGTGAATGCAGAACCGAAAATGCTCTTCATACAGTAACCTGATATTTGCCCATAGAACTTGGATTATTTGATCTTCTTGCTTTGTTTGTATAAATTAAATATTTATAATTAATATCTGTCTCTTCAGAGATTTTTCCTTAGCTGTTTCAACTCTAACTAACATAGCTGACACATCTAATACAGAGGTCCCCACACAAAGACCAACTTAGACATAGATGAAATTATTCAGATAAAACACTGAATGATGAAAAAGATACAGCAAGTAAAACACTCCTGAGAGTGGGAGAATCATTTTTCTTCAGGGAGTATCTCCTTATTATGCTATCCAATTCCATGTGGTCTGCTTTAAACACATATACACAGAAACAAAACTAAATGAACTCAGTAGATTTCATAGATATGCATACATCTATGTGTGTGCATGAGTGTATGTGTATATAGGTATGATATAGAAGATCCTTCTATCTATGTGCTGCTATTATTGGTTAATGAAGAAAGAACTGGTTTGGCCTGATAGGACAGAGTAGTCCTAGGCAGAAAAAAAATAAACTGAATGCTGGAAGAAAGAAGGTGAAGTCAAGGAGAAGCCATGTAGCCCCAACTGAGACAGATGCCAGAACTTTACCCAGTAAACCACAGCCTCATAGCATTACAGAGATTAATGGAGATGGGTTAATTTAAGATATGAGTTAGCCAGAAATATGTTTAAGCTGTTGGCCAAACAGTATTGCAAATAATATGATTTCTGTGTGATTATTTCAGTGCTGAGCAGACAGGAGCAAACAAGCAGCCTTCAAACAAACAAACAAAAAAGGTGTGGAACATATACACATTAGAGTTTTACTCAGCGGTAAAAAACAATGACATCTTGAATTTTGCAAGCAAATGGATGGAAATAGAAAACGCTTTACTAAGTGAGTAAATCAGACCCAAAAAGAGGAACACGGTATGTATTCACTCATAAGTGGATTCTAACCATAATTAAAGGTCTTTGAGCCTATTATTCGTGATCCTAGAGAAGCTAAATAAGAAGATGAACCTGATGAAGATTATTTAGCTATCCGCCAGGAGGTAGAAAATAGACAAGAGTCCCAGGTAACCTCGGTGCATGGGGGAGTGGGAGGGTTGTTGGAAGGGGAGAGGGTTAGAGAGAAGGGAGTAGGGGAGGAATGGGTAAAGCTCGGTGGCCTGGGATGGGGGGAGGGAGGAAGGATGAATATGGGATCAGGGAAGAATATATTTCAACTAAGGGAGTCATTTTAGGGTTTACAGGAGACTTGATTATATATGGGATCCCAGGTCCAAGGAGAGATCCCCAGATTGTTCTCTGGACAGAGGAGAGGGTGCCTGAACCGGCCTTGGCCCATAACCATACTGATGAATATTTTGCTTATCACCATAGATCCTTCATCTGGTGAAGGACGGCGATACAGACGGAGACCCACATTGGAGCACCGGACTGAGCCCCCCGAGGTCCAAATGAGGAGCAGAAGGAGGAAGAACATGAAAAACGAAATCAGGACTGCGAGGGATGCTATCACCCACTGATACAAGGGGACGGATCTAATGAGAGTTTACCAAGGCCAGCTGGACTGCGACTGAACGAGGACGTGATCTAACCAGATTCTCGGAATTTGGCCGGATTCACTGAATGTGGCTGGCCCGAAGTCTTTCTGAAAAGCCATTGACTATGACACTGGGACTTGTTTCCTCTGCATATACTGGATTTTGGGGATCCAGTCTGTTTGGATACTCACCTTCCTGTACCTGGAGGGATGGGGAAGGAACTGGAACTTCCCACAGGGCAGGAAACCCTGACTGCCCTAAGGGATGAAGAGGGAGGAGGAAAGGGAGTGGGGGGAGTGGGAGGGTGCTGGGAAGAGGGGCGGAAATGGAAACTTTCATAATTTAATAAAATTACTTTCAAAAAAAGGAGATACAATTTACAAATAAAAGAAAAATAAAAACTTTTCAAAATGACCAAATAAATCAGAGTGAAAGTTCAAGGTGTCCAGAAACATTTTGAAAATTCAAGCACTGTATAGAGGTATATAGCACTGTATAGAGGGGGGAGGATCAGGAATTCTAAGCTAGCTTCAGACATGGATTTTGAGGCCATCCTGGACTTGGGAAATACAAGATGTTGTTTCAAAAGGTAAATTAATTAATAGAATGAGTAGTTAAGTATAAGCAAGTATCATGGATTCTTAAAACACACAGTATAAGAAAGATTCCATCAAAAGGATTTATGACATGAGACAATTAGATGTTAAAAATAAGCATATTGCTTAAGGAATGACCAAGTTTATGATATGCACAGATGCCTGAATATAAAACTGTCCTTCATTGGTTAATTTTTTTTTATTTTTTGGTACTATAGTCTAAAAGCATGTTAAATTCAGGAAAATTAGCCTTCGGTTTAAATTTGTATTATTATATAGTCAAGTGCTATGCAAATAACTATACATAATTAATACTGGGAGGTACTGAGATGGACATTTAGAGTCTGGGCTTAGGGAAGGAATTTGTGTGAGGAGCAGTAAGTGTCAGTCTTGAATTCTGGGTGGACAATGAAAAGCACTCTTGGCTTTGTAGAGAACACTGGGGACAACTTCTGGGTTCTGGGTGGGGTGGTGACCCAATGTTCATAAAGCATACCTGGTATTCACAGGAACAGTTAGCCTGAATTCCATAGTAGAATGTCTTTCCAGCATGTCCCAAAATGCCAGAGTCTTAATATCCAGAAGCTATTATTCCGTGTTCCTCTTGGACCCACTGTTAGATACTGTAAGAGGTTTTAGCAAATTTGAGTAAGGTTAGGCTCAACTCTGATACTTGATGGATAAAAAAAGTAAAATCATTTTCAATTGGGGTGCTATTCATTTTACAATATGTAATTAGCATATAACATTGTAATTTGAGCAGCATCTGTGTAATATATTTCTACAGTTTTAATTATTCTAAAAAGATAATTGGCTCCCAAGAGTCAAATGAATAAGAGGCTGCATCTTTACATACTTTATTAATTTTTTTTCAGATGTACATAAAGTGAAATAATTGTTCCTGATCAGAGATTATTGCAAATTGAAAAGCATTTTTGAACAACACAGTAAAAAATAAAATAAAATAAGATAAAATAAAAGCAAAACTGGAATAATTAATAAACATTTGTGGAAATATGGCAAAAATCACCCTTATTTGTTTTTAAGAATTCATGGCAGCATTTGCATATTACAAGAAGGGTTAAATGGGGCTGCTTGGGTAGAGTGGACATTAGTCAACTTGAAAACATAAAACTACAATATATCATGATTAAAATATGTAACATGTAGGGCCGGCTTGGTTGGGGTTTATGTCCTGCCTGGTACACCCAGCTGTTTAGCACCAAAGAAAATAACATAGAGGACTCCGTAAGTTATAAAGCTGATTGGCCCATTAGGTCAGGCTTCTTATGGCTAACTCTCACATCTTGATTAACCCATTTTTTTTTTATCTATTTTAGCCATATGGTTCAGTACCTTTTTTAGTGGGGCAGATCACATTTTGCTGCTTTGGTGATCTGAGCAGGAGTGGGGGAATCAGCTTCCTCCCCAGAATTCTCCTGCTCTCCTTGCATCATTTTTATTTTCAGTCTGGTTTTTCCACCTACACCTCCTGCCTGGCCAATCAGCGTTTATTTAAAACGTGATTGATAGAATACAGACAATTCTCCCGCATCAAAAATAAGAAAACAATATAATGAAGAAATGTCAGACTGAATGGTTTATATACACAGAAAAAAATGTTTCATGGGTAGCAAAAAGGAATGTTGAAAAGATGCTGAAATTATCCATCGTCATGCTAATGGAATTCAAGCCACAATATATATTTCTACACAATTACTACAATGAATAAAGCTGGAAATTGTCATGACATCTGACTAAGGCATGGAAAGATGACAATTCTGAACCATCCCAGGATATATAAAAATCACAGGAAGACTTTGAGAAACAATAGTCAGGTCCATGGAAGTCAATAGCAGAGACAACACACTTCGAAGTACAAACAACAGGTGAAATAAAGTTACATGTCTACTAATGCAAATGATACCTTTTATAACATTGCTAGGTGAACTGTCAAAATAAATTACCTGTATTATAGAGAAAGCACATGGACAAATTGTATGACTGTCATATGCTGCAATTCTAAGTATTATTGCAATGGCAACAATGATGTGAGTTCATATGTCAGACACAAATATGCATATGTACATACATATATAACAACATGGGTAATTAAAACATAATTTCTTTTAAAGTAAGATGTTGGTCTCATAATAATAATAATAGTTTGTTAATTTTATTATTTAATATTATTAATGCAAATTTTCTTTGTAGGGACAGAATATGGGCAGGAAAATATTTTAAGTTCCATTCAGATTCTTACTTTCAACTCTACAATGCATTCAGGTATATATATATATACTTTTCAAACTTAATTATTTTAAAATTGTCTGATATTTGTTGCATGTCAAGGTTCAATAAATATGAAGGAATGATTTCATAACTCTGGTAATCAAGTACACATATTGAGACACTGCCTTTCACAAAACAAGTACTCAGTGAAATAAGCTATACATAATAATTTACAAAGGACACCTAAGGAGTCCTTTATTATTTTATTAATGGAAAGAAGACCCAAGAGCTATAGAATATGATATCACATGCAGCACATTCTTGAAAATGCTGAGGTATTCAAAAAAGTCTAATAACTTAGGAAAAGAGGGGTTAGACTACTTTTAAATAAGAAAAACATAACTGTTTACGATGGTGGGGAATTTTGTATGGCAGGGCTTACCTAACTACATGTGACAAGAGCCATAGACTTCCCCTAGAAGATGTGAACCTTGTCAATGTAAATTTTATCACAGTAAATCTGCCTTGGAGACATATTCTAAACCTGCACTAATACTTGACATTGGGCTGGAAAAATGTCTCAGTGTTTAAGAGCACTTGCTGCTCTTGCAGAAGATCCTGGTTCACTTCCCAATACCCACATGGGTCACTCACATCTGCCTGTACTTCCAGTTCCAGGTGATCTGACATCATTCTAAGTCCTCAAGCTCCTACAAGCTTGTAGATATTTATGTATAAATATATAAATCTCTATAATCAGAAACACACACATGCATATAAAATAAATTTTAAATACACAACGCCTACAAAGACTTTTTTATCCATTCAGACTCACTGAGTTCAGGTTGCATATTGTGTAGCTTCAGTAAACAATAATTTAAAAATATCTTATCTTCTTTCTTTATAGCATTGTATTCCATTGAACTTATCTGAGAGGCTCGGTGGAGATTTCTGTTGGATTTAAAGTGCTTCAACATAAGTTTCCCAAATGTACAAAGAGAAGAACAATGAAATCAACTAAGGGGGATTTTAATCAAATGACTTACTTATTATCTGATAAAACATTCATACTCTATAAAGAAATATCTCTCAGTTTTTTAACCCTCAATCTTTAATGCATGAGAATTTCTCTGAGCTATGTATTCATATTTTAATAAAAAGTATCTGTTTTAAGCAGCCCAGATATAAAATCATATCCTAAAATTATAATACCATTAGTCAGCAGCAATTCAGAGGCAGTAAGAGGAGTGTGAGGGACTCAAATCATCTTTGTCTTCCTAGAGAGTCAGAAGTTAGCTTGTAGTAAAAGACTTAATATCTCTATGGTAATGCCGGGTCACCAGGTCATCACTTCAAGCAGCCACCCTGGTCCTGGTTTCCTGTCTGTGATAAGCTGCTCCACCCCAGCTTTGCACACATGCTCTTTTACTAATGAATCTCATGGTCACTATGCAGAGAAATATAAATGATGGACTTTTGGACTGCTATGCCTCCCCCATTGGCAGTTTTTGATATAATCATTAGTTATTGCAGTAGAACTCTAAACTAAATATTGAGGCCCCATAAGGCTCATACAGCAAACCATTCTCCTTGATTTTTTTACTTCAAGAACAGCAGCACATGTCAGTTGTTCTAATCAAATCCACTGAGCCTTGATAGAGTTTCTCAAGGTACATGTTGGGAAATGGGTGCAGCCTGTTTTTCTTTGCTCAGACTAGCTATCAAAAGCTGTAATTGATGCCAGGCTGTGGTGACGCACGCCTTTAATGTCATTACTTGAAAGGCAGAGGCAGGTGAATCCCTGTGAGTTCGAGGCCAACCTGGTCTACAAGAGCTAGTTCCAGGACAGTTAGGATTGTTACACAGGGAAACCCTGTCTCGAAAAACAAAAACAAACAAACAAAAAGAATAAAATAAAATAAAACTGTAATTGGCTTAACCTACCTTGAACAATAATCAATCAAGGAGGGCTGACTCTAAGTCCCCCAAAGATATGAGGATCTTTCAGAAATTGAGATATTACTAATATGGAGGAATGACTTTACAGTCATTACTAAGATCTTTTTAGATCAACTGTATACCATATACTTAACAGGACTATCTGGCAGTATATTTATCTTCTTGTAGCAAATTAATCCTTATCATTATCTAAGTCACTGTTCTATCGCTATGAAGAGACACCATGACCAAGGCAACTAGTACAATAGAAAATATTTAACTGGGAACTTGCTTACAGTTTCAGAGGGTTAGTCTATTATTATAATGTCAGGGAGCAAGGTGGCAGGCAGCCAGGTGCTGGAGCAGTAGCTGAAAATTATTTCCTGATACATAGGCAGAGAGACAGAGACAGAGAGAGACAGGGTCAGACATGGATTTTCAAAACCTCAAAGCCCATCTCCAGGGACACACTTCTTCCAACAGGGCAATATCTTCTAATCCTTTCAAATAGTGCCACTCCTTTGTGACTAAACATTAAAATATGTAAGCCTATGGAATCATTGTTAAGCAAACTATTAAAATCATTTTAATATAGTTCTTTTGAAGTTTCTAGAACTTAATAAATAGACTCCCCTTTTAAGAGTTTTATGGGCCATCTCTCTTGTACATGGCTTTTGTAAGCAGTCATGACAATACTTGTAGAATAAATTGTGTAGCTATGTCTTCCCACTTGGCAAATTCCATAATGGAAAGTGTTAGGACTATTCATAATAGTCCAGATGCTAAAGACATTGAAAGTCTCAGAAAATTCAGAAATTTGCAAGATTCTCAAAGTTCCTGCCTATGATTATAAAAGGAGTAAGATTCAAGAATGTAGGTTTCTGAGTAAATGCCCACACTGGATGAACTTTTCAGGGACATAATTGTTTTTGATTCATGCAGCAAGCCTCCTGTATGCAACATTTCACCTGCATACCTTATTCACGCATACCTGTAATATTGCTTACTAAGTTGGACTTGAGTCAAATTATTTCTCTAGTCTGTGACTGCTATATTATCTTGGATAAATAGACACTTGTTCTTATCTCCCAAGATAAAGTCACACAATATAATACAGGATGTTTAGTATAAAAACTTGAAAATACCTTCAGTACTAGTTCTAAATTTCATTTTTCTTTGCAGTTAAGATATTTAGTAAGGTTTCAGTCATCTCAAAAGTTGGCTTTATGGAATTATCCACACAAATACAGCCTTAGTCTCTGCCCCCATCACAGTTAGTGTTAACATATAGAATGAACTTGCTATCTGTATACTTTGAGGTACTCTGATGGAAGATTATTTCTGATATTTAGAGAAAGGGTAGGTTGTCTTTTGGAGATTTGTAGCTGCTATGATTGACACCTGGTTTCAGGTGCTTCTTTTTCCCATTGCTGTGGTTATATGTGAATATATATCAAAATGAACTGCTGAGTGACATGCAAGAAGAGCAAAGTGGGGATTTTCTACTCTTGTGATCTCTAAAGATCTTAAAGACATCATTTTTAGAACAAATTGATTAAATATCATATATACATAAAAAAGTTGGCTTTGTCTTGTATGTCATATCAAGTTGTTCATTCTCAGTGTAGACAGTGGGACACAAATAGTCGTCACAGCAGTGTCTCTTTCTAGGGATCAATTATGTCTTTGGTGACACATGGCTTATTTCAGTGAGTGAACCAGGGGAATAAAGAGTAGAAAGACTTTGATGTCCCTTAAGATCTACTTTCAAGTTTCAAAATTCCATGTGTCACTTGGAATTTTCATTTTCAGAAGCAGCCAAAAGTTGTCCATACTAAAGGGAATACCAAAAATACATTTCATGGCATTCATGGATTTATTACAAGTTTAAAACTCTTCTTCACTCTCTGTGAAAGAGTTCTCCTATTTGGGGGATTATTTTTGATAAAATCTATACATACATAAAATAAAATTTTACACAGATCTAACTTGACAATTAACTCTTTTGTCTTCTGTTGAGGCAGAATATGAGTATACACTAGGGTACCTACCTCTAAGAATAAGGTTGAGTTTAAGAATCAGCTTAGACTGTCCATTTATTTATTTATAATTTTATTCCTGAGTACTATATTTACATAATTTCCACCCAATCCCTTCAATTTCTACCATGTGTCACCATCTCTGTCAAATTTATGATCTTTCCTTTTTTATTATTATTGTTGCATGTATGTTGCCTGAGGTTTCTTTCCTGCCTGATCCCTGCAATCATTAAGTCCCCAAAAACTCACACAGAGGTCTACATTAGTTATGAACTGATTGCACCATTAGCTCAGATTTCTTATTAACTTTTAATAATTATATTTGCCTATTATTCTTATCTGTGTTAGCCATATGGCTTGGTACCTTATTCAGTGAGGCAGTCACATCTTGCTTCTTCTGTGGCAGGGTCAGGACTGCAGACTAGACTTTCTTCTTTCCAGAATTATTCTGTTATTATTGATCCGCCTCTACTTCCTGTCTTGTTGTCCCACCTATATTTCCTGTCTGGCTACTGGCCAATCAGCATTTATTTAAAATATAATTGACAGAATACAGACCATTGTCCCCACACCACTTTTTCGTCTTTAAAAGAAAACAAGAACTCTAAATCTAATATCCTTTCTTTAGCTTTTCTCCTGACTATTAGCCATAACAACTTGTAAGCAACATTCTAAACACAGGAAAATATCCAAAGTTCATGTTTTTGGAAATGTGAGCATAGATTTCCAGGCTACTTCCTGCTGTTTAGGGGTGCTGATAATCATATGGGCACTTAAAGAAAATTTAGAATTGTGATTAAGTCCTAACGAGTATCTGGTAAGTCCTGATCATATTAGGCTGCAATCTTGAATCTGTTCTGAATGTAGAACTCAGATATCTGAGACTTTTGTTCCTACCGGAGATTTCTCAGGTGATCTTTTTTGATCAAACCTGATTTTTCTTAACTCAGAATGAATTCACAGCTTCTCATTTTCTGTGGAAACAAAAGAAAAACCTCTTCTCCAAAGAAACATATCTTTTGATTTCAATTTTGAAGTCAAGGTGTTTTCAAAATACCTATCTTGGATTAATTCAGCAGCATTAAAAAACAAATATCTTTTAGAAGCTCTTACTCTTTCCTCTGTATCCAAACAACTCAAAGATGACATAATAAGCTCTAGTATCCAGACTCTCTGTGTGTTTTCCATCCTTATGTGGCTTTAATTTAAATTCTATATATTTTTTTTGCATTTTGACTTTTTGAGACAGGTTTTTTTTTTTGTATTTTTGTCCTGGAACTCACTCTGTAAAGCAGACTGTCCTTGAACTCACAAAGATCTGCCTGACTCTGCCTCCCAAGTGCTGGGATTAAAGGCAGGTGTTACCACACCTTGAACTCACAGAGGTCAGTCTACCTCTGCCTCCCAAGTTTCAGGATTAAAGGTGTATGCCAAGATACACAACAACTCTCTTTCCTTCTTTTTTATTTTAAGGATTTTAACCTTTTATCTCTCAATCCTGCATATATTTTTAACACAGTGTAAAATATTTAGATGTTTTCTTCATCTTTGAATCTTTCTTTATTGTATATCTCTCTTTTTCTGATCATATGAGTCTTTAATTTGCTAAGTAATATGGGTAGGTTTAAGGCCATTGCTTTGATGGCAGGATCCAGCCAATTATTTAGCTTTCTGAGATTCTAACCTTGTAGCAGAGGTACTGGCTGTAGCCATGTTTATTGCCACAACTCTATGGCATTTCAAGGTCCCTGACAGAAAGCAAGTTGCAGCAGTGTGCTCACAAACCACACTCAAATGCTCTGTAATTAGACCTTCTGCCTTAAAGTCAGAGTTTGCCCTGGCAGGACGGCCCAGAAAGCCTGCATTTTAAAACAGCATGGCTTTTTTCCTGCTATGACTGAAAATGAAAAAGCACACAGTCAGCTTTTCATTAACACCATTTAAGTGTTTTGTGGCAGGAGCTCTAAAAAGAGCTACAAGATTTTACAGTTAAAGCTGAGTCAGCAAGCGTCTTTTAAATGAGATCATTTGCCTCTAGAAAGCAGAGTCCACCTGAGAAAATGCTGCCATCAATAAGCTGTGCTTAACTCTATTCTGTTTTAGTCTAGAATTACTTCCCAAGCTCTCACAGGCTATCTAGATGTAGTTGACCATGTGGGCACCACTTACTTTCTAGGTCTATAATCTACCATTATGGATGACAGTTTGTTATCTGATTCAAATACGAATACTTAAGAAAGGATATTTGAAGAAGTAAAGAAAGTCATGTCTAAATGGGGATTCAAATTGCTCCTGAAAAGATTCAAAGAGGAGATTCTCTTAATTATCTAGGTTATAGAATAGATATACAAAAAGTTAGAACACAAAAGACACAAATTTGGAGTGACTGGTTGCAGATTCTTAATAACTTGCAAAGATTATTGGGAGGCATTTCCAGTCTAAGACCAGCTATTGAGATAACACCAGATCTAATAATTCATTCAAACAAAACCTTAGATGGTGATAAAAACTTGAATCGCCCCAGAGAATTGACAGATGAAGCAGAAAAGGAATTGATAGTCTTTTTTCTTCATTCGAAAATTTACACAACCTCCCTTCCTCCCATTCCCTTTTCATTCCCCCACTCATCCTTCTTCCTCCCCCTCCCTGCTTAATAGAGAGCAGGCAACCCTGCTCTGTGGGAAGTCCAAGGCCCTCCCCCCAACTCCAGACCTAGGAAGCTGTGCATCCAAATAGACTAGGGTTTCAAAAAGCCAGTACATGCAGTAAAAACAAGTTCTAATGCCATTATCAATAGCTTCTCAATCAGCCTCCATTGTCAGCCACATTCAAAGAGTCTGGTTTGATAACATTCTCTTTCAGTCTTGGTCCAGCTGGATTTGGTGAGCTCCCATTAGAACAGGCACACTGCCTCAGTTGGTGAACCAACTCCTCGTGGTCCTGACTTCCTTGCTCATGTTCTCCCTCCATCTGCTCTTCAACTGGACCTTGGGAGCTCTGTCCGTTACTCTGATGAGGGTCTCTGCCTCTATCTCCATTCATCACTGGATGAAGATTCTATGGTAATATTCGAGATAATCATCAATCATCAGTGTGATAGTGGGACAAGGACAGTTCAGGTACCCTCTCCTCTGCTGCCCAAGGACCTAGCTGAGGACATCCCTGTGGACACCTTGTTCCCCTTTATATCCAAGTATTTTTCCAACCCTAAAATGGTTCCCATAATTAAGATATCTACTTCCTTACTCCTATATACACCCTTTCTCCATCTCCACCCTCCCACTCCCCCAAGATCTCCACAGTCTTTACTTTCTCCCTTCTCTATCCTCCTCTCTCTTTCCCCCACTCCCACCCCTACCCTCACCCCTATAGTTCACAAGCATAGAAATTGATAGTCTTTGAGGAGAAATTACAGGAGACACATGTGGATAGGGTGAATCCAAATCTTAATTGTATTCTAGACATATTGTTTTCCATAATTTCTCCTATAGGAATTTTAAGGCAGAGGAACGATATTATCTTAGAATGAATCTTTTTACCACATAAACCAAGTAAAAAAATTAAAAACTTATATGAACAAAGTCTCTGAATTAGCTATAAAAGGAAAATTAAGAAGTCATCACTTATCAGGTATAGACCTAGAAGAAATTATAGTGCCTTTTACTTTTGATGAAATAAAAAAATTATAGGAAGACAATGAATCGTGGGAAAGGGCTTGTGCTATTTTTTTGAGAAATTAATAGCAATTATACCAAAAGTGTTTGACTTAACCTTATAAAGAGAATTTCTTGGATTCTTTCCTGAATTGTACCTGATGCACCAATAACAGGAGTCCATACAATTTATACTGATACAAATCAGGGAAGGCAGGTTACAAATCAAAAGAATTAATTAATTATACTTGATATCTGTTCCTAGTGTATATACTTTTGTGTTGGGTTTGGAACTCTCTTATTTAAACAAAAATGGGATGAGTTGTAGGAGCAGACAGCACATTCTGCTCCTTCAGCCAATATCCTTTAAGATACCAGCACAATTGGGCATGGTCTCTTATAGTTTAAAAAGAAGCAGCAACCGTGTGCCTTCTATCTTGCTTCTGGCTCCCAATCTGGCTGCTAAACTCTGTTTCCTGTTTTGAGTTAGAGGACTCTTGTTTAGGACAGTGATCTGTAAGTTTTTCCCTTTAAATAAATAACCCTTTTTATAATCAATAATTCTGAATTGGTGTGGGATTGTTTTACAACATCATATGTATGTGCTTAAATATGAATACACATATGTATGTTTACATCATGCATACACACACACACACACACACACACACACACACACACACAAAGCTTTGGTATACCACAGAGACTGATAATGCATCTCCCAAGAGTCATAATCTAACTAACAAAGGTCTACAATTTCGAGCCTGGGAAACTATTTTGATTTGTTGGTCAGGAGAGTTCATTAACTTCTCAAATCAAAACATTCTATTGACATTGCACTTTGTTGTCTATCAGAAATTGAAAGTAAGACCCCATTCCTGAAGATACCACAGACATTGGACTCAGGATTTCAAGAAATTTAGACAGAACTGACCTAGAATCTTCCTCCCTGAGTAATATCTTTCATAGTATCCAAGCATGTTATGAGAATTTCTAATAGAGAAACATAATCAATAATCCTACACAACTGGAGTGTTTATGCAGCAAAACAATATCCAGCCCAGTAAGATAAGGCAATGGGTACTTATAGTTTGGGAATAATCAATGTTTGTCTCACTGAACTTAATCCCCATTAAACTGGAGGCAATCATTCCAGTTATTGTAATCCAGCTAACTGTTCATCACTACAGAGATACTAAAACCGAGATTAGAACATTCTACTGTCACTCCCCTAAACCAAGACAGTTCCTAGCTGCCTTCTAAATATTTGTCCTTATACCCACAGAAAATGGTAGCTTTCAACCTGCATCAAAGAAACTTCATTTTGCAACAGATGTATATTAGCAAAAAATAACCAGAACTGTTTCCAAATGAGGAAAAATATACTTTGATATTTCACCTACTCTAGCCTATAACTATTTTCTCTCAATACACCTAATAGATCATATGAAAATTAACTTTCACCTCACCATTTTTACAGAAGAAAAATCAAAGAACCACCCTACTTCTTTACATGCCTACAGATGCAAAGAATCTCCAATATCCTATATTCTCTATTTTCCATAGAACGGAGGACCATCTACCATAAAATATGTTTCATTCACCCACTTATTTACTATTGGTTTTGTAGGAAGATCTACTTGACAATCATGTTCCCCAATGCAGACTCTAATCTTTGCATTGATGTTAGAGTTTTTAGACTTTTAACATATAAGCAAATAGAGTATTAGAAAATAAGAAAAAGAAAAAGTCACTTTGTCCTGATTTTTGTCTTTTTATTTTTATTCATAGTAATGCCTGCTATAACTGATGTCTGGTCATAATTAACATATGTTTCAAATATGACTATAGATTACATCAAAATAGAGTGAGGTATCCTTTGTCTTACAGAAGCTTTTGAGCTTTATGTGGTCCCATTAATTGTCATTCTTCATGCCCTCACTCTCAATGTTCTGTTTAGGAAACAGTTGTTTCAGGTGCCAATGCATACAAGACTATTCTCCACTTTCTCTTCTATCAATCATGTTTAGTGTACCTACTTGTATGTTGAGATCTTTGATTCACCTGGATTTGACTTTTTTTCATGTTGATAATTATGAATACATTTGGATTCTTCTACATGCTGACATCCCATTTGACCAGCAACATGAATTGAAGATATTTT
The DNA here is from genome assembly GCF_982192425.1 of Myodes glareolus. Lineage (NCBI taxonomy): Eukaryota > Metazoa > Chordata > Mammalia > Rodentia > Cricetidae > Myodes > Myodes glareolus. The sequence continues at coordinate 52,744,509 of NC_142049.1, forward strand.
TCCTTTCAGTGTATATTTCTGGTTTCTTAAAAAAAACGAATCAGGTGTCCATAGGTGGGTAGATATATGTCTGGGTCTTCAATTTTATTCCTTTGATCAGTTTGTCTGTTATATGTCATACCATGTGGTGAATACTACACAAAAGTACAACTTGAAATCATGGATGGTGATATCTCAGGAAGTTATTATGTAGTATAGTATTCAGTTAACTATCATGGTTTTGTTGTTGTTTCCATAAGAGTTTTAGAATTGTCCTTTCAATGCCTGTAAATAATTATGTTGGAATTTTTATATGGATTTCATTGGATCTGTAGATTACTTTGGTTGAGATGACCATTTTTACTATGTTAATCCTACTGATCCATGAGTATGGTAGATCTTTCCATTTTCTGATGTCTTCATCAGTTTTTTTCTTCAAATGATTGAAGATTTTGTCATACAAATCTTTCACTTGTTTCCTTAGAATTATTCCAACATATTTTATATATTTGTGGCTATTGGGAAGAGTGTCATTTCTTTGATATCTGTCTCAGCCTGTTTGTCATTTGTATATAGGAAGGTTACTGATTTTTTACTTATCTTATATCTAGTCTCTTCCCTGAAGGAGTTTATCAGCTGTAAGAATTCCTTGGTAGAACTTTTGGGGTCACTTATATATACTCTCATATCATCTGTGAAAAATGAAACTTTGACTTCTTTCTTTCCAATTTGCATCTCCTTGACCGCCTTCAGTTTTTGTATTGCTCTAGCTAAAATTTCAAGTACTATAATGAATAGAATGGGGAGATTAGAAAGGTTGTCATGTTCCTGCTTTTAGTGAAATTGCTTTGAGTTTTCTTCATTTAATTTGTTGTTGGCTATTGACTTGCTATAAATTTATTGTGTTTAGGTGCCGTAGAAATTCCTACTGACAGCAACTGTTAAAATACCCACCCACTTGAGCATGACCTCTTATGATATTTATGCTTATGTAAAGCACTTTGTCAGGCCTCTGTTCTGGCTATTGGATTCAGATGGTGTTCTTCATTCTAACAGAGGATTGTGACTTGTGAATCTACCTCTAAATAAGTAACCCTCTATTATTCTGAGTTCTGAGCTAGTGTGGGATTTCTTTTAAGCATTCTTCTTCATTTATGTATGTTAATTGTATTCCTAATCACTCCAATACTTTCATCATGGAGGAGTGCTAGATTTTTTAGAAGGCTTTTTCAACACCTACTGAGATGATTGTGTACCTTTTTTCTTTCAATTTGTTTGCATACTGAATTACGTTAACTGATATTTTTGTGTTAAACCATCCCTGCATATCTGGAATGAAGCCTACTTGATCATAATGAGTAATCTTTTCTCTGGATTCTTAATTTTATTGAGTATTTTTGCATCTATGATCATGGGGGCAATTTGTTCATAATTCTTTTTCTTTGCTAAAACTTTGTTTGGTTTAGGTCTGGGATAACTGTCACACACAATCAATAGAAAAAAAAGGCAGGCTACAAAATGGGAAAACATTTTCACCAACTCCACATCCAACAGGGGGTTAATATACAAAATATAGTAAGAACTCAAGAAATCAAGGAATTAGATATCAACAACACCAAGTAATCCAATTGAAAATGAGGTACAGATCTAAACAGAAGATTCTCAACAGAGGAATCTCAAGTGACTGAGAAACACTTAAAGAGTGTTTAACATCCATAGCCATCATGGAACTGCAAATTAAAACTACTTTGAAATTATATCTTATACATATCAGAATGGTTATATGATGTAGGAAGTCTTTCTGTATATGTGTTGATTTTATTGATTAATGAATACAGAAGCTGCTTTGGCCTATAGTAAGGCAGAGTAGAACTAGGAGGGAAAACTAAACTGAATGCTGGGAGAATGAAGGAAGATTTAGTGAGAAGCCATAGAGCCACTACCAGAGACAGACATACCAAAACTTTGCCAGTAAGCCACAACAACATGATGGCGATATCCATATTAATGAAGATAGGTTAGTTTAGTATATAAAAGTTAGTCAGAAATACGCTTGAGATATTGGCCAAACAATATTGCAAATGTTGTCTTTGTGTGATTATTTCAGGGCTGAGCAGCTGAGAACAAATAATCAGTCTCCAAAAATATTTATGATCAAAACGAAAAGTGAGAGCTCATGCTGGTGAGCATGTGGACTAGTATGTCCATAAAAGCACTTTAATGAAATTGTACTCATTTTTCAGGTATAACTAGTTGTTATGAGTTCTGTGCAATGGTTGTCCAATTGTGCTATGCTTTATTAAGATGTTAATTGTTCTGTCCTGTAACTTTCTATTTTCAGTTCTATCTCATTTATGATTTATTAACTTCCTGGTTAAAGGCTTATCAATATTTCTACTCCCTATTGTGGATCTCAGTAAATTTCTTTACACTCACATCATCAAAGAAAAGAAAGCAATAAACATTCAAACTAGATTAAGCAGAATAATATGCAATAATGTGACTTTTCATATTTTATTAAAAAATAAATATTTGTGGAAAGTAGACTATGATAACATCTTCTTGCTAAATATTTTTATTATTGATATGTATATATATATAATATTTTCAAAGGAAGGCATTTGGTAATTTGCCTGGATTGTGACACTTTCATCATTGGTGATAATGAGCACTTACTTTTAAAGGGTATCACACTATATAAAAATCAAATTATCTGAAGGACTTTCAATAGGATAATTGGGTGTATTGTCAGATCAAGTAGAAAAGTGTGATATTCACTCAACTGACTTGTAATTCCATAAAAAGTAAGTCAAACTAGCAAATATCACAAGTTTCACAAATAGACAGCGTGTCTCATAGTGTAGAATAAAGTCTATGTTATTCTTAATTTTGAGAGAAGGTAGGGAGTGAGGATTCACTGTGGAGGGTGTGAAACACTGCAGAGTGTTCAGGATGCTGTAAACCAAAAGAAGTTTTAATCCCAACACTTAGGAAAAAGAAGCAGGTAGATCTCTGCAAGTTCCAGGTGAGCCAGGGCTACATAGTGAAATTCTGTAGGTACCCAGGTCTTTTTCCCTTTTCTTCCTTGGCATTTCCCAGGGCTGTTTGACCTCTGGCCCCTGGAGATTCTGCACGAGCACTGGCTTGAAGGTAGCTTAGAAAGAATTTGGCTGTTTTGTTATGGTAATTTAACCTGTAAACAAGGTTGCAGCTGCGGGCCCTACACACCTCCTATGCCTGCCTCCCCCATAGTTGATCCTGCCTGAGGCTCTGGGAATGTATCAATCTATTCTACTGCTCCTGATGGGAGGGGGCCATGCCCTTTTGAACCCTCTTGCCTCCTGGTATACATACCCGACCTGAGTTGAATAAACAGCGGCTTTTTTACTCTCTGGCAAGCAAGCAGGTCTCTTGTGTCTTTGTCTACGTAAACCCTTAGGACAATCGTCCATTCTCGTGGCCCTGATTCAGGAAAGCGCACTCCTGGATTAGGCCTGGGTATCCACAGAAAAGTGCGGAAGCTAACAAAATTCTGTTGTGGGAGGTGATGTATGCTGTGAATGTGTTTGATTGCCATTGGTTAATAAAGAAGCTGCTTTCCGCCAATGACTTCACTCTATGAAGCCAGCCTGAAAGAGATATATTTAGAGAGTAGGCCAGAGTAAAAAACACAGGACAGACCATTACCCAGTAAGCCACAACCAAATGGTGATGCACAGATTAATAGAAATGGGTTAATTTAAGACATAAGAGCTAGTGAGCAGTACACTTAAGTGATTGGCCAAGCAGTGATTTAAATAATATAGTTTCTGTGTGAATATTTCAAGTCAGGGCAGTTGAGAAACTAATGAGTGGCCTCTGCCAACTAGATTCTGTCTCAAACATATATACACACAAATAAAAATCTTATCTTGGTATATCAGCTATATTAGTAAACATAAATGAGCAAAATATAATCACACTGATATGTAAAATCAATTTTGACTGCATTTTTGATCATTTCCTAATTTAATCTTTGACAAATTAAGAATAATAAGGGTTTTTAGTTTCAGTCCAAGCAATCTCTTCTTTAGATTATTTTTTTTAAAAATAAGACTCTTTAAGATTGTTTTTAAAATAAGCAATACATCTGCTGCTGAGTGAAGTCTCTTTGTTGACTAGACAGGTCACTGATCTATGAGTATAGCACAGCATCATTAGGAATAATTTCACTGATTTTTTTTCTTGCTACTCATCTTTTGTTATCTTCTATGTCTCTGTGTTTTCCAGTATTTGATTTCTGGTCATCAAAACAGTGTTGGGCATTGGCTCCCTCTAAGTAAATGAATCTCAAGTTAAACTAAACATTGGTTGGTCATTCCCACAAGTTATGCACCGCCATTGCCCCAATACTTTCTGCAGTCAGGACAGATTGTAGGTTGAGTATTTTGTGGATGGATTGGTGTTCAGGTTCCTTTTGAAACCTGAAGAGTACATTCTACATATCTCCTTCAAGAGTACATTCAAGAATATCTCCTGAAGAGTACCTTCCTGCACCAAGAGACTGGAATATAGGTAGGTGGTAAAGCTCCATGCAGGGCCTGCTTTACATCTCTGTTTTCAATATGCTCCATGGACGTTGTTTTTGGCAATGAAGAGAGCAACCTTTTTTCTATTTATTATATTTTTTAAAAAAAATAGTAATTCAAATCCCCACTTCCTCCCCTCCTTCCATTCCCTCCATACACCTTCCTACCCCACCTCATCTAATCCTGAGATTAAAGCACTTTGCTTTGTAGAAGGTTCAAGGCTTTCCCTATTATATCTAGGCTGAGCAAAGTATATATTCAAAAAGAAAATGATCCCAAAAAACGATGTGGAGGTCAAGACCATGATGGGTTCATTCATGGAAACAGTTTACCTGAGCTAATGGGAGCTCACCAACTCCAGCTGGACTGGGAAGGAACAAGCATAGGACCAAACTATCCTTCTGAATGTGACTGACAGTTTTATGGCTGGATTAGACTGAAGGGCCATTGTCAGTGGCACCAGGTTTTATCTCTACTGCATATGCAGAGAGCAACTTTCTATCCTAACATCAACCAGGGTTGTTTAGGGATCACCACAGGATCCCCTTGGCCAACTATTTAATTAAATGCAACTCAGTGCTACCACAGTAAGCCTTGTCTCTGCCTATAAAAGGCAGAATCTTACAGACCAAGATACCAAGTGAGAGTCTAAATTGGAGGTCACTGTGTGGTCCCTTCACTAGGAGATCAGGGAACTCCTTGGAAGAGGGGGAGGGAAGAGAGGTAAACAAGAAGAACATGCGCCACTGAATAACTAAACAGGGCTCACGTGGATTCACAGAGACTGAAGCATCAAGCTTGGGGGCCTGCATGTATACGGGGTCCACTTGGTATATGTAATGGTTATTAGCCTGGAATTTTTGAGGGACACCTAAAAGTGACAGCAGATATGCCTCTGACTCTTCTGCCTGCTCTTGGAACCCTCTTTCTCCTACTGGGTTGTCTTGTTCAGCATGAATATGAAGACTTTCACCTTGCCTTAGTGTATTTTGTTTTGTCCTGTTTGGCTGCCCTCTCTTGGAGATCTGTTCCTTTCTGAAGAGGAAAGGGAGGGTTAGTGGATCTAGGGAAGAAGGGATTAGGGATTGGAAGGAGTGAAGGGAGAGGAAACTGGTGGGGTTGTATTGTATGGAATAAAAATTTATTTCCAACTAAAAATAATAGTAACAATAATTTCTTACTGAGATTGGGAACAAGTCAAGATAGATGTCCCTGTCCATTTGGCTTATGTGTTTGTATTTATGGCTGCCATTAATCAATGAACAGGAAAAGTAAATGAAAAACATACTGCCTTTTTAGCTTAGAAAATGATATAGAAACTATTTTATTCATAAATAAAATAATCAAGAATTAAAGTGGCAAAACTCTTTTATACAATAACTAGTAAATTTGTCTTGAAAATAAATATTTAAAATTATATACCTGACAGGCCAGTATTTCAGCTGTCACTCCCCTGAAGTTCTAAGTCCTGGGTACAGGGACCCTGAGCAATGCCTTCTGAACATTCCTCACCTTTCTCTCTTCTGGATGTGTTCTTTTCATTTATCCTGTATATTTTTCAGAGAAAGAGGCCTTATATACCAACACAGTGGATACAGTCTGTCAGCTATTTAGAATTCTGTAAACAAGAGGTATAATGTTGCCAACACAAGAAATGTCCCCTTTACATAAAATGATAATATTGTATATTATGCTGGCTCTCATGTAACCCAAGTTCCAAGTTTGTCTCAAACTCTTAAATCCTCCTCCTTCCACTTCCCAAACGCTAGCTTACAGGTGTGCAACCTTTTCTGGGCTCTAATCCACATATTCTTACTGAATGTAACCTTTTGGATCCCTCTAAAAATGATGGAAGTGTACAGTAAGAAAAATGCCACTTGTTACTCAGCTAGTTGTCTGCCTGCATGCTCTATAAAAGGCCTGAGAGTGATGCTCTGGGCTTGGCAGGCCATGTTTTCTGTCTCATAAATGCCTAGCTTTGACTTTACAGCATAAAAACAGCCAAGAACTGTGACTGTGTTCCAATAAAACTTTATTTGTAAAATAGAAAAAAATGTATGTGTAATATAACTAAGAATAAACAAATTGAATTTTAAAAGCACGTGTTTTGTTTTTTTCAGAATTTCATATAATGAATGTATTTTTATCCTTTCCATCTTACACTATGTTGTTCAGTTCCTCCTAAATTAAATATTTTTTTCTGGTTTAATTCTGTAACCCAACATGGTTATCTTTATATCACTAAAAATATTTAAGTTGGGCATATCCTGAGAGAACTATTCAGAAAAATAATATTTTAAAAGTGTAAAAGAGAGAAGAGGTGTGACCAAGCAAACGGGCTGATTTGTACTCACCAGGGCTAATGTGGGGACTGCAAGGACATAGTGAAATGTTTCCATGGCCTATTGTAGCAATTAATATTGGCACTATACTTTCGTGGCACTTTACAATTAGGAACGACAGCTTTGCTCATTCTCCCACTATGATACCAAAGATTTCCATTCCCATAGACTTAGAATTTTAAGTCCTGGAAAATGCATTTATATTGTTTATATTTTCCTGCTTTTGTCTTATTTATCCATCACTCTTGCCCATTCCAAAAGTTTGTTAAAATCTGATTCCTAACTAGTTGGTCAGTAAACATTCTCTAGTGTAAATGGAAATAGAAAATAGAAATTGGGATCATTTTTATTTCTTGATATCAAATGTCTTGTAAGAGACATTATACAGCATTACTACCTAGACTCAACTGAGTTGTAGATAATTGTCATAGTTTGCTTCACCTGTCACCTCAGCACAAACCTAGGAGCCCTTGGTAAGAGGGAACCTCAGCATAAAAACAGTCTCTGTTGTTGAACAATGGTGGCAGGAGACTTTAATCCCAGCACTCAGAAGGCAGAAGCAGGCAGTTCTCTGAGTTTAGGGACAGCCTGGTCTACAGTGAGAGTTCCAAAAACAGCCAGTGTTACAAAGAGCAATCTTGTCTCAGAAAAAAAGAAGGAAAGGTGGAAGGGAGAGAAGAAAGAAAAAAAGAGAGAAGTAGAGGAGGAAGGGAGGAAGGGAGGGAGACAAGAAAAGAAGGGAAAAAACTATCTCACATTCATGAGGCGTTTTGTTATTTGCTGATTGATACAAGAGGGCCCAGCCCTCTGTCAGAGATACTATCCCTGGACAGATGAGTATAGTATGTTTTGGGGTACTTTGGGCAAAGGGATTTGTAATATTTGTTGTGTTATGTTTTGTTTTGTTTTGTTTTTACTTTTTGAGGGGCCTGCAACCCAGTTTTCAAATAAATATAAAGAGAACTATTCTTACTTATGAATGACTAGCCTTAGGTTGGCTTGTTTCTAGCCAGCTTTTCTGACGTAAATTATCCCATTTCTCTGTAACTACATTTTGCTTCTGAGCTTATTACCTTTCTTCATTCTATATTTCTTCCTTTCCTTCTTACTCTGTGGCTGGCTGTGTAGTTGGCAGGCTGGCCCCTGGCATCCCCTCTCCTTCTCCTTTTCTTACTTCTCACTCTCTTCCCTAGAATTTTTTTTTCTTATTTAGTCTTTCTGCATGCAGGTCCACCTATTATTTCTCCCGCCTAGCCACTGACCATTCAGATCATTATTAGACCAATTAGGTGTTATAGACAGGCAAAGTAACACAATTTTACAGAGTTAAACAAATGCAACATAAAAGAAAGAAACACACCTTTGCATCATTAAATAAACATTGCACAGAATAAATGAACACAACACATCTTAAACTAGTATTCCACAAAATTTGGGTCTATGATGTCGAAGAGAGCTGGGTGAGTAAGGCAGTGGGAAGCATGATATTAAGCAACACTTCTCAATCGTCCCTCCATTAACTTCTGCCTCCAGCTTCTTGCTTAAGCTTATGCATTGGCTTCCCTCAATAATATCAATAAATAATTTCCTCCCCACATTTCTTCTCAGTGCTTTATCTCAGAAACAGAAAACAAACTGTGATAATGTATGTCAAATTGTGAGGATCTCTTTGGATGGCTTGAATTAATGTTATACTTCCTGCCCTGGCATGTGAAAATACATGAACTCATGGAAGTACCCTTAATAAATTCTTCTTCAGTATTTACATTATGTGAGTGTAGGTGCCCACTGATGACAAAAGAGGACATCAGATTCCACAGAGCTGGAGATACGGACTTTTGAAAGTTACTTGCAATGGGTTCTGGGAAATGAACTCAGGTCATCTAAAAGACCAGAAAGTGATTCTCTACTGAGCCATCTCTATGGCCCTCAGATTTGATAATTCTTAGAAAAGAGAATTCTCTTTTGTCTTCTGAGACTTCCATCTTCTCCACATTCTAACTTGCTAAACTGGGCATTATTTTCTTCTCTTATAATAACATTCTTATTTATTTAATGTATAATAAAGATACATCAATAGTTTGGAGCACATGTAGACAATCTATGCAATAGTCAATAACTGAAAAATTAACTAACTGTTCTTAACTGTAAGATACCACAGACTTGTTTTCTAGAGATCTAGAAAGAGGGACTTGCTAACCTGGGATCCTGCAATTTAGCTAATTTCCATTTTTGCTGTTTTAAATCTCTTCTAACTTGACATTTTGCAATTTCTTATCTAAAATACGTTAACCACCTGCAAGCTCTGTGGAACCCTGCCATACATCCTGCACCCACACTTGGGAGATATAGGAGATACATAGGCAGTGGACCTATGGCTCAGATCCCCAGCTCCCTGATATCTTCACATGGGAGAAAAGTAGGGGCCCTTTCCCCAGTTCTCTAAGTATTTTTAACTGTCAAAAGGGAGTTGGACGGCTAGTCCTCAATTCACACCGCCCCCAACTCACCATTCCCTGCAAGCTCCCTCGAACCCTGCAAAACACAGCCTGCGCCAATACTGAGTGGACCAAAGAGCCTGCTCCAATACTGAGGGACCTGACAGACAACCAAAGCAAGAGTTGGACCAAGAAGCCAAGATACTGCTGGCCTCATTTGAAGGAAGAGATAGGTAGGTGCCAATGCAAGAATTCTTCCAACATCCTAAAAAAACAACATACACCTGACACACAACAGGAAGACTTGATCACAGTAACCCAGAAGATGTAGAAGAAAATGACTTTAAACGTAACTTTATGAAAATGATGGAGACTTTTAAGGAGGAAGTGAAAAATTCCCGTAAAGAAATAGAGGATAAGACAAACAGAAAGCTGGAAGAAATTAATAAATCCCTCAAAGAAACCCAGGACAACCAAGAAAAAACAATCAAACAAGTGAAGGAAAGTCCAAGACTTGAAGATTGAAATAGAGGTAATAAAGAAAACACAAACCGAGGGAACTCAGGACATAGAAAATCTGGGTAAATGAACAGAAACTAGAGAGACAAGTATAACCAACAGAATAAAAGAGATAGAAGAAAGAATCTGAGTTGCTGAAGACACTATTGGATTGGGGAAATAGGCTCATTGGTCAAAGAAAACACTAAATTCAATAAAATCTTAACACAAAACATTCAGAAAATCTGGGACACTGTAGTCAGAAGGAACAGGTCATGTCCCACAGCCCAGCCAGCTTAACCCCTAAATAATTACATGAAAACTGTATTCTTTTAAACACTGCCTGGACCATTAGCTCTAGTCTCATATTGTCTAACTCTCACATCTTAATTAACCCATTTCTAATAATCTGTGTGTCACCATGAGCTCCTGACTTACCGGGAAAGATTCAGCATGCCTGACCTGGCAGCTTCACAGTGACACTCTCTCTCCTTTTTCAAAATGGTGGATGTAATATTTCTGGTAGCTGTGGGGCCGCCAGGTAGGAGCCACACTCAGCACTTTAACTCTGAGACTGAGCATGCAGCACATAAACTCTTTCTTTCTGAGTTACAGCCAAATCTGACATGCAGAGCACTGCACAGCCTGGAAACATCTCTCTGTATGGCGGCAGAAATCTGCCATGCTCTCCAACCTGCCTAAGCCTGATTCCACAGTCTGCCAAGGCAGGAAACACAGGTATGGTCTCAGAGTACTTTCTTCCTGATCCCGAGCAGGGACACAAACAGCCGATCCCACAAAAGCCATTGAAATGCTTTATAGCCAGAGTTTCCACTGACGGCACAGCCCAGGAAGCCCTGTTTTAAAATGGCACGGCTTTTTTTCTGCTGCTGTTGATGAATCAGTAAACCTCTCTACAGCATGCCCTAGCAAACATCAAAAAGCTGTGTTAAAATTTATATTTCTGTCTAGAATTTCTTTTAAAGCCCTCTCAGGTTTTACATGGCGTTAGTTAACTATGTTGGGCAGCCAATAATCCTGGCAAACCGAATCCAAGAACACATTAGAAAAATTATCCATTATGATCAAGTAAGCTTCATTCCAGAGATGCAGGGCTGGTTCAACATATGCAAATCTATCAATGTAATCCATCATATAAATAAACTGAAAGAAGAAAACCACATGATCATTTCATTAGATGCGGAAAAAGCATTTGACAAAATTCAACATCCCTTTATGATAAAGGTATTGAAGAGATTGGGGATACAAGGATCATACCTAAATATAATAATATAATAAAAGCTATTTACAGCAAGCAGACAGCTAATATCAAACTGAATGGAGAGAAACTCAAAGCCATTCCATTGAAATCAGGGACATGACAAGGCTGTCCACTCTCCCCATACCTCTTCAATATAGTGCTTGAAGTTCTAGCAATAGCAATACGACAACAAAAGGGGATTCGAATTGGAAAGGAAGAAGTTAAACACTCGTTATTTGCAGACAATATGATAGTACACATGAGTGACCCCAAAAACTCTACCAAAGAACTCCTACAGCTGATAAACACCTTTAGTAAGGTGGCAGGGTACAAGATCAACTCCAAAAAAATCAGTTGCCCTCCTATACACAAAGGATAAAGAAGCAGGGAGGGAAATCAGAGAAACTTCACCTTTCACGATAGCCACAAATAGCATAAAATATCTTGGGATAACTCTGACCAAGGAAATGAAAGATCTATTTGACAAGAACTTTAAGTCTTTGAAGAAAGAAATTGAGGAGGATACCAGAAATTGGAAAGATCTCCCCTGCTCTAGGATTGGGAGGATCAACATAGTAAAAATGGCAATTCTACCAAAAGCAATCTATAGATTCAATGCAATCCCCATCAAAATCCCATCAAGCTTCTTCACAGACCTTGAGAGAATAATAATCAGTGTTATATGGAAAAGCCAATCTGTAGTAAGAAGGAATGGGCCATGTCCCACAGCCCAGCTCCCAGCTGCCCAAACCCAAGAATAATAGGGGTAGAAAAAGGATAACTCCAGCTCAAAGGCACAGAAAAAATATTCAACAAAATTATAGAAGAAAACTTTCCCAACTTAAAGAAGGATATCCCTATGCAGGTACAAGAAGCCTCCAGAACACCAAATAAACTGGATTAAAAAAAAGTTCCCTCTCAAAAAATAATCAAAACACAAAAATACAGAACAAAGAAAGAATATTAAGAGCTACAAAGGAAAAAGGTCAAGTAACATATAAAGGTAAACCTATCAGAATTTCCTCTCAATGGAAACCATGAAAGCCAGAAGGTCCTGAATAGAAGTACTGCAGACACTAAGAGACCATGGTTGCAAGCCCAGACTAATATACCCAGCAAAGCTGTCATTCACCATTGAGGGAGAAGACAAGATATTCCATGACAAAAAGAGATTTAAACAATATATATCCACAAACCCTGCCTTACAAAAAGTACTAGAAGGAAAACTTCTACCCAAAAAGCTAACTACACCCACAATAACACAGGCATCTGATAACCCCCCACCAGCATAACCCAAAGAAGGGAAACATACAAACACTACTACCGAAAGATAACCGGAGTTAACAACCACTGGTCATTAATATCGCTTAATATCAATGGACTCAATTTACCTATAAAAAGACACAGGCTAAGAGAATAGATATAAAAACAAGATCTAGGATTCTGCTATTTACAAGAAAAACACCTCAACCTCAAAGATAGACAGTACCTCAGAGTAAAGGGCTGCAAAAAGGCTTTTCAATCAAAGGACCTAAGAAACAAGCAGGTGTGGCTATCCTAATGTCTAACAAAATTGATTTCAAACTAAAATCAATCAGAAGAGATGGAGAAGGACACTTCATACTTATAACAGGAACAATTCATCAAGATGAAGTCTCAATTCTGAATATCTATGCCCTAATACAAGAGCACCCACATATGTAAAAGAAACATTACTAAAACTTAAATTGGACATCAAACGCCACACACTAATAGTAGGAGATTTCAATACTCCTCTCTCAACAATGGAAAGGTCAAGCAGACAGAAACTTAACAGAGAAATAAGAGAACTAACAGATGTAATGAATCAAATGGACTTAATAGATATCTATAGAACATTTCACCCAAACAAAAAATAATATATCTTCTTCTCAACACCTCATGGAACCTTCTCTAAAATTGATCATATTCTCAGTAATAAAGCAAGCAAACTTCCACAGATACAAATAAAATTGAGTAACCCACTGTGCCTTATCAGATCACCATGAAGTAAAGATAGAATTCAAAGACAACACTACCCCCAAAAAACCTACAAACTCATGGAAACTGAACAGTCAACTACTGAACCACCCCCGGGTCAAGAAAGGAATAAAGAAAGAAATTAAAACCTTTCTTGAATTCAATGAAAATGAAAGCACAGCATCTCCAAACCTATGGGACACTATGAAAGCAGTACTAAGAGGAAAGTTCATAGCACTAAATGCCCACATAAAGAAAGCAGAGAAAGCTCACATCTGTGACCTAACAGCATGCTTGAAAGCTCTAGGAAAAAAAGAAGCAGACTCAGCCAGAATGAGTAGAAAATAGGAAATAATCAAATTGAGGGCTGAAATCAACAAAATAGAAACACAGAAAACCATACAAAGAATCAATGAAATAAAGAGAAAGAGTTGGCTCTTTGAGAAAAATCAACAAGATTGACAAACACGTATATAAACTAATGTAAAGGCAAAGAGAGAACATCCAAATTAATAAAATCAAAAATGAAAAGGGGGACATAACAATGAATATGGAGGAAATTCATAGAATCATTAGGTCATACTACAAAAACCTGTACTCCACAAAATTGGAACATGTAAAAGAAATGGACAATTTTCTAGATAGATACCATCTACCAAAATTAAATCAAGACCAGGTAAGCAATTTAAATACACCTAAAAGCCACAAGAGATAGAAGCTGTCATGAAAAAACCTCCCAACCAAAAAAATAAAAGCCCAGGGCCAGATTGTTTCAGTGCAGAATTCCATTTCACTAGAACTTTCAAGACGAGCTAATACCTATACTTCTCAAAGTGTTTCACATAATAGAAACAGAAGAGTCATTGCCAAACTCATTTTATGAAGCTACAGTTACCCTGATACCAAAATTGCACAAAGCCTCAACCAAGAAAGAGAATTGCAGACCAATATCACTCATGAACATGGATGCAAAAATTCTTAATAAAATACTGACAAATCAAATCCAAGTACACAACAAAAAAATCATTCATCATGATCAAGTAAGTTTCATCCCAGAGATGCAGGGCTGGCTCAACATACAAAAAAATCTGTTAATGTAATTCATCATATAAATAAACTGAAAGAAAAAAAAAAACCCACATGATCATTTCATTAGATGCGGAAAAAACATTTGACAAAATTCAACACCACTTCATAATAAAGGTCTTGGTGAAATTAGGGATAGAAGGATCTTATCTCAATATAATAAAAGCAATATATAGCAAGCTGACAGATAACATCAAATTAAATGGAGAGAAATTCAGAGTGATTCCACTAAAATCAGGAACAAGACAAGACTGTCCACACTCTCCACATCTCTTCAACATAGTTCTTGAAGTTTTAGCAATAGCAATAAGACAACATAAGGAGATCAAGGGGATTCAAATCAGAAAGAAAGAAGTCAAACTTATTTGCAGATGATATAATAATGTATATAAGTGACCCCAAAAACTGCACCAGAAAACTCCTACTGCTGATAAGTATCTTCAGTGATTTGTCAGGTTACAAGATCAACTCAAAAAGATCAGTAGCCCTCCTATACACAAAGGATAAAGAAGCTGAGAAGGAAATCAGAGAAACATCACCTTTCACAATAGCCACAAATAACATAAAGTACCTTGGGGTAACACTAACTAAAGAAGTGAAAGACCGATTCAACAAGACCTTTAAGTCTTTGAAGAAAAAAATTGAAGAATATACCAGAAAATGAAAAGACCTCCCATGCTCTTGGATAGAAAGGATCAACATAGTAATAATGTCAGTCTTACCAAAAGCAATCTACAGATTCGATGTTATCCCCATCAAAATCCCAACACAATTCTTCATAGACCTTGAAAGAACAATAACCAACTTCATATGAAAAATCAAAAATCCCAAGTTAACCAAAACAATCATGTACAATAAAGGAAGTGTCAGAGGCAATACCATCCCTGACATTGAATTCTATTACAGAGCTACAGTAATGAAAACAGTTTGGTATTGGTATAAAAACACAGACATTGACCCATGGAATCGAATTGAAGACCTGGATATTAATCCACACACCTACAAACATCTGATTTTTGACAAAGAAGCAAAAATTATACAATGGAAATAAGAAAGCATCTTCAACAAATGGTACTGGCATACTGGATATCAATCTGTAGGAGAATGAAAATAGATCCATATCTGTCGCCATGCCCAAAACTCAAGTCCAAATGGATTAAAGACCTCAATATAACTCCAACCACACTAAGCCTGATAGAGGAAAAAGTGGGAAGTAACCTTCAATGCATAGGCACAGGAGATCACTTCTTAAATATAACCCCAGTGGCAGAGACAATAAGAGCAACAATGAATAAATGGGACCTCCTGAAACTGAGAAGCTTCTGTAAAGCAAAAGACACAGTCAATAAAACAAAAAGACAGCCTACTGAATAGGAAAAAATCTTTACCAACCCCACATCAGACAAAGGACTGATTTCCAAAATATATATAAAGAGCTCAAGAAATTAGACATTAAAATGCTAAATAGCCCAATTAAAAAGTAGTGTACTGAACTAAACAGAGAATTCTCAACAGAAGAAGTTCAAATAGCCAAAAGATACTTATTTAAAGATGTGTTCAACTTCCTTGTCTATCAGTGAAATGCAAATCAAAAACGACTCTGAGATACCATCTTACTCTTGTCAGAATGGCTAAGATCAAAAACCCTAATGATAGCTCATTCTGGCGAGGATGTGGAACAACGGGAACATTCATCCATTGCTGGTAGGAATGCAAACTTGTGCAACTACTTTGATAATCAGTGTAGCAGTTTCTCAGAAAATCAGGAATCAACCTACCTCAGGATCAAGCAACACCACTCTAGAGAATATACCCAAAAGATATTCAATCATACTACAAAAGCATTTGTTCAACTATGTTCATAGCAGCATTGTTTGTTATAGGCAAAACCTGAAAAAACCTAGATGCCTCTCAATGGAAGAATGGATAAAGAAATTGTGGTACATCTACACATTAGAGTAATACTCAGTTGTAAAAAAAATGATATCTTGAATTTTGCATGCAAATGGATGGAATTAAAAAACACTATCCTGAGTGAGGTAACCCAGACCCAAAGAATCAAATATAGTATGTACTCACACATAAGTGGATACTAGGCATAAACAAAAGGCTTCAAACCTATAGTTCATGATCCTAGAGAAACTAAGTAATAAGGTGAACCTCCCCAAAAACATATATATACCCTCCTGGAAATTAGAAACAGAGAAAAATTTGGGAGCATGGGAGAAGTGGAAGAAGGAAGGGGAGAAGGGTGGATTAAGGAGAACTTGAGGGAATGAGATAATCGAGATGGAGGAAGAACAGATATGAGAGCAAGGAAAAACATCTTGATTTAGGGAGCCATTATGCTCTAAAAACCTGGCTCTAGAATAATGCCCAAGAACCCACAGGGATGACCCCAGCTAAGACCCTAAGCACTAGAGGAGAGGGTGTCTGAACTGGTCTTACCCTGTAATCAGACTGATGATTATTTTTAATATCACCATAGAACCTTCATTCAACAACAGATGGGAACAAAGACAACCCACATCAGAGCACTGGACTGAGTTGCCAAAATCCAGTTGAAGAGTGGAAGGCGTGAGAACATGAGCAAGGAATTCAAGACCATGAAGGGTTCACCCACTGAGACAGTTTGCTTGAGCTTACCAACTTCAACTGGACTGGGAGTCAACTCTCAAGGGGTTTGACACTTGGGGAAGACTGAGGGGTCACTAATAGTGACACTGAGATTTGTCTCTATGGCATGTACTGGCTTCTTGGGATCCTATTCTCTTCAGATGTAAGCCTTGCTCAACCTAAATGTAATAGGGAAGCCCTTGGGCTTTCCACAGGGCAGAGTGCATGGCCCTCTCTTAGAATTGGAGCTGGGTGGGGTGGGAGGGTCTGTGAAGGGAGTGGGAGGAGGGGAGGGAGTGGGAATTTGCATTCCCACTTAAAAATTGATATTTTTAAGTAATAAAATAATAATTATAATGATAATAAAAGAAAATTCAAAAAATATTAAATTTGTTAACTATTATTCTGCCTCATCTCCAGATTATTGGATATACCTGTCCTGCTTTTGTTTATAAACTGCATATTCAAAAGGAAGTTTTGAAACATGTAGAGCTAGCATGGAAAGGATATCATAACTCAGGCTTTCTGGAGATCAGCAGGAACTCAAAGAGTCACTCTGGGATGATTGATATGGCATGTAAATTAATGACTGATTTATACTGATTTAGTCTTATGAATGAATTAAAATTTACCAAATCAAATGCTCAAGTTTAAACATCTTGTTTTAGCGAGATGGTTCAGCATTCAAGAGCACATACTGATTTTCCAGAGGAGCAAAATTAGGATCCCAACACCGATGAACTACAACTTCATGGGATACAGTATGATCTTCTGACCTCTACTTGTATAAACACACCACACAGAGAAAGAGAGAGAGAGAGAGAGAGAGAGAGAGAGAGAGAGAGAAGCATGCATTCAATTATACATAAATACATAAACACACATAGAAACATGCATACACACATGAACAAAAGCACATAAACTCAAGCATACACACACACACACACACACACACTCACAGCCCTAGCTGCTGGAAAATAAGTTCAGTATGTAATGTGTCAGTATCTGATAATCTAGGCAAGAAAATCTACTACATACTGCCTAACACTAGCTACATACTGCCTAACACTAACTCAGAACATGATAGCCCCCACTTTTTGTGTGTGCTGCAGTGTAAGCAGCTTCAAACATGCTCAAGCATAAAGCCTAGATTCTTGGGCTCCCCAACACTTCCACAATGTGCTCAAATTGCTCTGACGCAAAATACTTCCTCCTGCATTGAATAACATTCCCCTAGAAAAAAATGAGGAATATTTTCATGTATTTTTTTATTTTCGAAAATAGGAAGACAATGCTGTATATTTTTAAAAGTCTTTTGTTCATGTTTTAGTTGGCAGAGTATCATATTGGCACCTGATTTACCATTTTCAATGACACACTCTCGAGTGAATTGATTTTTGATAATGTGTGTTTATTAACTTGAAGTTCACATTTCTGTAAACACAATCTATTAATATCAGAACTTTTCCTTTCATCTTGCTTTACTATTGGGAACTCTTGTTCCCACAGTAACTGCTAGGTTCATTATGAGCTGGCAGGAGGCTGATCCCATTTGTTACAAACACATTCCCAGTAACTGCTGTCCACTTCTTCCCGAGTACAAGCACTTCCTGCCCATCCCTCTGTTTAAGAGCATGTGTATTTTCTCAGACTGACATCAGGTTGCCCTTTATTGCTTTGTTCCAATGGTTGTCATAATAGTTGGCCCTGCTACAATGTTCCTATTGGAGACTGCTTATTTCTGAGATACCAAGACTAAATGAGGAGGGATTAATTAATATCCTGTCAGAAAAAAATTAAGAAGCTCGACAATATGACCTCATCTGTCTCCTCCTTACAAAGAACACTATTTTTCAAACAAACCAAGAGACAGGAAAAGAGTGACTGAAAGCTCCACCCAGCCCTGCTGAGGACACCTAACAACCCAAACTCTCAGACATTATCAAAGGAATGGCACAGCCACCTGGAGAACCAGTTCACAATTTTCATCCTGCAGCACAGCCTGACATTACTGTATAGTGTTCCTGTGCAATTGTCACAGCCCTAGTAGATTAAAACAAGTCCTCAGGCTCTCTTTCTCCCTTCCCCCTGGGGCCACAAGATCTCCCCAGAGCTGCTCCCTGGCACACTGAGCCTAGGCTGTGGGCTCAGCCGGGCAGGGGCAGTTCCTGTGCTTTGAGAGCCTGCCTGAGGACAGGCAGGCCCTGAATCAGCTCAGCCACATTCCTGGTCAGCAAGAGACAGTGAACTTCTAGCAGACATCCATTGGAGAAGGGGTGAGTTTGCTCCTGGCCCGAGGGCTTCGGCTAGGAGGAATTCAGACTTTCCCCACCCCCCTCGACTTTCTGGTCGCCCTGCAGTGGTGGCTCCACCCTGCAGAGCTCTCCCCGAATCCCATTCCAGCCTTCATCCAGGTACATCTTCCTCGCTTTCTCCCTTCCCCCTGGGGCCACAAGATCTCCCCAGAGCTGCTCCCTTGCGAGCTGGGCTGGGGCTGTGAGTGCAACCCGGCAGGAGGGAGTGACTGTGTTTCAATAGACTGCCTGAGGAAAGGTAGACCTTCTGTCAGTGAAGTCCCTGCCCAACAAGGGAACCTGACCTGGTACCAGAAGATCCAATATAGAGCAGTTAAAGGAAGAGATGGGCAGACGCCAAGGCAAGAACTCATCCAACAATCTAAAAAACAACATGAAATCACCAGATCCCAACGACCCTACAATAGAAGGACTTGAACCCCTTAATTCAGAAGAAGTGGGAAAAAGTGCTTTTATGAAAGCAATAGAGTCCCTTAAACAGGATATGAATAACTCCCTTAAAGAATTGGATGAGAAATACATCAAAAAGATTGAAGAAATGAGTAAAGAACTGGATGAGAAGTATAACAAAAAGTTTGAAGAAATGAGTAAATCCGTGATTGATACACTGGGAAACCAAGAAAAAACAATCAAACAGGTAATGGAAACAGTTCAAGAATTGAAAACTGAAATGGAGGCAATGAAGAAAACACAAAATGAGGGCTGGCTGGATATGGAAAATCTAGGTAAACGAACAAAGACTACAGAATCAAGCATAACCAATAGGATACAAGAGATGGAAGAACGAATCTCAGAGTCTGAAGATACCATAGAGAAAATAAATGCCCAGATCAAAGAAAACAGCAAATCCAACAAATTCTCATCACAAAACATTCAAGAAATCTGGGACACAATAAAAAAACCAAATCTAAGAATAATAGGGATTGAAGAAGGAGAAGAACTGCAGATCAAAGGCCCAGAAAATATATTCAACAAAATCATAGAAGAAAACTTTCCCAACCTAAAGAATGATATTCCTCTGAAGGTTCAAGAAGCATACAGAACACCGAATAGACTTGATCAAAAAAAAAATCCCCTCGCCATATAATAATCAAAACACAAAACATACAGATAAAAGGAAGAATATTAAGAGCTGCAAAGGAAAAAGGTCAAGTAACATATAAAGGTATACCTATCAGACTTACGCCAGACTTCTCTATGAAAGTCAGAAGGTCCTGGATAGAGGTACTGCAGAAACTAAGAGACCATGGATGCAAGACCAGACTACTATACCCAGCCAATCTATCATTCATTATCAATAGAGAAAACAAAATAGTCCAGGATAAAAACAAATTTAAACAATACATAGCTACAAATGCAGTCTTACAGAGAGTATTAGAAGGAAAATCACAACCCAAGGAATTCAACATTCCCAACACTGCCTACAATAACTCAGACATCTAGCGACCCTTCACAAGCTTAACTCAAAGAAGAGACACATACAAACTCTATTAAATAAACAAACAAAAAATAATAATAACTGGAGTAAACAACCACTGGTCATTAATATCACTTAATATTAGTGGACTCAATTCACCTATAAAATGGCACAGACTAAGAGATTGGATACGAAAAGAGGATCCAACATTCTGCTGTTTACAAGAAACACACCTCAACCACAAACACAGACATCTACTCAGAGTAAAGTGCTGGAGAAATGTTTTCCAAGCAAATAGACCTAAGAAACAAGCGGGTGTGGCCATTCTAATATCTAACAAAATTGACTTCAAACTAAAATCAATCAGAAGAGATGGAGATGGACATTTTATACTCATAACAGGAACAATTAATCAGGAGGAAGTCTCAATCCTGAATATCTATGCCCCTAATATAAAGTCTCCTACTTATGTAAAAGAAACACTTCTAGAACTCAAGGCAGTCATCAATCCACAGACACTAATAGTAGGAGACTTCAACACACCTCTCTCACCAATGGACAGGTCAATCAGACAGAAGCATAACAGAGAAATAAGGGAATTATTGGAGGTATTGAATCAAATGGACTTAACAGACATCTATAGAACATTCCACCCTAATAGGAAAGAATATACCTTCTTCTCTGCAGCTCATGGAACCTTCTCGAAAATTGACCACATACTCGGTAACAAAGCAAACTTCCACAGATACAAAAAAATATTAGTAACCACCTGTGTCTTGTCAGACTACCATGGATTAAAGTTAGAATTCAACAACAGTGCTACCCCCAGGAAGCCAACAAATTCATGGAAGTTGAACAGGCAACTACTGAATCACCCCTGGGTCAAGGAAGAAATAAAGAAAGAAATTAAAGTCTTCCTTGAATTTAATGAAAACAAAGACACAACGTATTCAAACCTATGGGACACTATGAAAGCAGTGAAAAGAGGAAAGTTCATAGCACTAAGTGCCCAATTAAAGAAAACGGAGAAAGCACACATTGGAGACTTAAAAGCACACTTGAAAGCTCTAGAAAAAAAAGAGGCTGATTCACCCAGGAGGTCTAGAAGACTGGAAATAATCAAACTGAGGGCTGAAATCAACAAAATAGAAATACAGAAAACACTCCAAAGAATCAATGAATCAAAAAGCTGGTTCTTGGAGAAAATCAACAGGATTGACAAACCCCTATCCAAATTAATCAAACGGCAGAGAGAGAATATGTGAATTAATAAGATCAGAAATGAAAAGGGGGACATAACCACAGACACAGAGGAAATTCAGAGAATCATTAGATCTTACTACGAAAGTTTATATGCCACAAAATTGGAAAATGTAAAAGAAATGGACATTTTCTTAGATAAGTACCATATACCAAAGATTAACCAAGACCAGGTGAACAAACTAAATAGACCTGTTAGTCGTGAAAAATTAGAAGCTGTTATCAAAAATTTTCCTACCAAAAAAAGCCCAGGACCAGATGGTTTCAATGCAGAATTCTACCAGAACTTCCAGGAAGAGCTAATACCTATACTCCTTAATGTATTTCACAATATAGAAACAGAAGAATCATTGCCAAACTCTTTTTATGAAGCTACAGTTACTCTGATACCAAAACCACACAAAGATACAACCAAGAAAGAGAATTACAGACCAATCACACTCATGAACATTGACGCAAAAATACTCAATAAAATACTGGCAAACCAAATCCAAGAATACATTAGAAAAATCATCCATTATGATCAAGTGGGCTTCATCCCAGAGATGCAGGGTTGGTTCATCATATGCAAATCAATGTAATCAATCATATAAATAAACTGAAAGAAAAAAAACATATGATCATTTCAATGGATGCTGAAAAAGCATTTGACAAAATTCAACACCCCTTTATGATAAGGGTGTTGGAGAGATTGGGTTTACTAGGATCATACCTAAATATAATAAAAGCAATATATAGCAAGCCGACAGCTAACATCAAATTGAACGGAGAGAAACTCAAAGCCATTCCACTAAAATCAGGAATATGACAAGGCTGTCCACTCTCTCCATACCTCTTCAATATAGTGCTTGAAGTTCTAGCAATAGCAATAAGACAACATAAGGGGATCAAGTGGATTCGAATTGGAAAGGATGAAGTTAAACTTTCGTTATTTGCAGACGATATGATAGTGTACATAAGCGACCCCAAAAACTCTACCAAAGAACTCCTACAGCTGATAAACACCTTTAGTAATGTGGCAGGATACAAGATCAACTCAAAAAAATCGGTTGCCCTCCTATGCACAAAGGACAAAGAAGCATAGAGGGAAATCAGAGAAACATCACCTTTCATGATAGCCACAAATAGCATAAAATATCTTGAGGTAACTCTAACCAACGAAGTGAAAGACCTATTTGACAAGAACTTTAAGTCCTTGAAGAAAGAAATTGAGGAGTATACCAGAAAATGGAAAGATGTCCCCTGCTCTTGGATTGGGAGAATCAACATAGTAAAAATGGCAATTCTACCAAAAGCAATCTATAGATTCAATGCAATTCCCATCAAAATCCCACCAAACTTCTTCACAGACCTTGAGAGAACAATAATCAAGTTTATATGGAAAAACAAAAAACCCAGGATAGCCAAAACAATCTTATACAATAAAGGAACTTCTGGAGGCATTACCATCCCTGACTTCAAACTCTATTACAGAGCAACACTGTTGAAAACAGCTTGGTATTGGCATAACAACAGAGAAGTCGACCTATGGAATCAAATAGAAGACCCGGGTATTAACCCACAAACTTATGAACACCTAATTTTTGACAAGGGAGCTAAAGGTATACAATGGAAAAAGGAAAGCATCTTTAACAAATGGTGCTGGCATAACTGGATGTCAACCTGTAGAAGAATGAAAATAGATCCATATCTATCACCATGCACAAAACTCAGGTCCAAATGGATTAAAGACATCAACATTAATCCGACCACTTTGAACCTGATAGAAGAGAAAGTGGGAAGTAGTCTACAAGATATAGGCACAGGGCACCACTTCCTAAGCAGAACCCCAGGAGCACAGACAATACGAGAAACAATGAATAAATGGGACCTACTGAAACTGAGAAGCTTCTGTAAAGCAAAGGACACTGTCAGTAAGACAAAAAGGCTACCTTCAGACTGGGTGAAGATCTTCACAAAACCCTCAACAGACAAAGGTCTGATCTCCAAAATATACAAAGAACTCAAGAAACTAGACACTAAAACTCTAATTAACCCAATTAAAAAATAGGGTACTGATCTGAACAGAGAATTCACAACAGATGAACTTCAAATGGCCTAAAGGCACTTAAGGTCATGCTCAACCTCCTTAGCCATCAGGGAAATGCAAATCAAAACAACTTTGAGATATCATTTTACACCTGTCAGAATAGCCAAACTCAAAAACACCAATGATAGCCTATGCTGGAGAGGATGTGGAATGAGGGGAACACTCATCCATTGTTGGTGGGTATGCAAACTTGTTCAGCCACTGTGGAAATCAGTGTGGCGGTTTCTCAGGAAACTGGAAGTCAACCTCCCTCAGGACCCAGCAATTCCACTTTTGGGAATATACCCTAGAGATTCCCTAACATACTACAAAAGCATTTGTTCAACTATGTTCATAGCAGCACTATTTGTAATAGCCAGAACCTGGAAACAACCTAGGTGCCCCTCAATAGAAGAATGGTTAAAAAAAAAAAGGTGTGGAACATATACACATTAGAGTTTTACTCAGCGGTAAAAAACAATGACATCTTGAATTTTGCATGCAAATGGATGGAAATAGAAAACGCTTTACTGAGTGAGGTAAGCCAGACCCAAAAAGAGGAACAAGGTATGTATTCACTCATATGTGGATTCTAACCGTAATTAAAGGTCTTTGAGCCTATTTTTCGTGATCCTAGAGAAGCTAAATAAGAAGATGAACCTGAAGAAGATTATTTAGCTATCCGCCAGGAGATAGGAAATAGACAAGAGTCCCAGGTAACCTCGGGTGCTTGGGGGGGTGGGAGGGTTGTTGGAAGGGGAGAGGGTTAGAGAGAAGGGAGTAGGGGAGGAATGGGGAAAGCTCAGTGGACCGTAAGGGGGGGAGGGAGGGAGGATGAATATGGGATCAGGGAAGAATATATTTCAACTAAGGGAGTCATTTTAGGGTTTACAGGAGACTTGATTATATATGGGATCCCAGGTCCAAGGAGAGATCCCCAGATTGTTCTCTGGACAGAGGAGAGGGTGCCTGAACCGGCCTTGGCCCATAACCATACTGATGAATATTTTGCTTATCACCATAGATCTTTCATCTAGCGATGGATGGAGATAGAGACAGAGACCCACATTGGAACACTGGACTTAACTCCCTAGGTCCAAATGAGAAGCAGAAGGAAAGAGAACGTGAGCAAAGATAGCAAGACCAGAGGGAACCTTCATCCGACGATGGATGGCGATATAGACGGAGACCCACATTGGAGCACCAGACTGAGCCCCCCAAGGTCCAAATGAGGAGCAGAAGGAGGAAGAAAATGAAAAAGTAAATCAGGACTGTGAGGGATGTGATCACCCACTGATACAAGGGAACTGATCTAATGAGAGTTCACCAAGGCCAGTTGGACTGGGATTGAAGGAGCACGTGATCCAACCAGATTCTCTGAATGTGGCCGGATTCTCTGAATGTGGCTGGCCCGGAGTCTTTCTGAAAAGCCATTGACAATGACACTGGGACTTGTTTCCTCTGCATATACTGGATTTTGGTGATCCAGTCTGTTCGGATACTCACCTTCCTGGACCTGGAGGGAGGGGGGACTTGAACTTCCCACAGGGCAGGAAACCCTGACTGCTCTTAGGGATGAAGAGGGAGGAGAAGAGGGATTGGTGGGAGTGGGAGGGTGTTGGGAGGAGGGGCGGTAATGGAAACTTTTATAATTTAATAAAATTACTTTCTAAAAAAAATAAAAATAAAACAAGTCCTCAGGTATGATCAGTCATGATACCAAGGGTATCTAGTCTTCTTCTTTTTCCAAGACAAGGTTTCTGTGTAGCTTTGAAGCCTGTCCTGGAACTTGCTCTGTAAACCAGGTGAGCCTCGAACTCACAAAATGTGCCTCATTCTGCTACCTGAATGCTGCGATTAATAGCTTGGAGCCCCGCCACCCTCCTGGGTTCAGTCTTTTAATGTCAAAGTCAAAGTAGTAGTTGGGATGAAACCCTTCACTGTCTCTGGAATAGAATATTCTTCCAGCCTCCTTAAATGTGAACTGGGGAGGCAAGTTAACAATTTCTAGGCAAAATTAAACAAATGTGGCTTTGTCTAGTTAATCAATCCTAATAACTTTTACCTTTGTGCACACTTCTGACTATCTATAGCCAACTAATTTTCCTATGGCCTTTTTACTTAATACATTAATTATAATTGTCTTTGTTAAAGAGAAAATCATTACTAACCCTTTTTATTCCATGGATTCAAAATAAAACCTGTGCTACTAGTGTTTCACTTTGGCCTAATTTCTCTCCTAAAAATAGGTGTTAAGAACAGTTTTGATTGTTATGGTAGGTAGAATACCTGGGAAGCATGAGGTTAGAGTCATTGAACTCATTCCAGGAGCACATTTATCAGAATGAATGGGACTTCCACCCTACCATTTCCTGGCCTCTATAATGCTGGCTAAGAGCTGCTATTAGAGAACAAGCCAGGCAAATAACAAAGGCAGAAGAATGTTAAAAACTCATTACTGCTGTAAAGGACTCTTAGCTGCTCAGACAGCCAAAGCTCTCATTATGCACACTGATTCTTAAATTTCTTCAAATTTTCTGTGAACACGTGGGGAAATTTTCCTGCCTCATTTTAAGTGGGTCATTTGCATGAGTGTCCTTGGTCTAGGGAGAGGCAGAGAGAGCTTTTGGGTCCCTCAAGGCAAGAGATCTCAGTAATGGAAACAATGTCAAAGCCTTGACAGGCTCGACCTGCAGAATTAAGGCTTCTTATTCATTTCTCAGGGTTAATATGCCATCACTTCAGTTAAATTACCCAAATGCACTTTAGGAGTTCAGATTTCCTGCACCCTGCACTGTGATTTTATATTGCCAGATCTACACTTTGACCCCTGCTTTCTATGCATCACCACTGTGGACAAGTAGACTCATTCACACCTTTGTGTCTGACTCCTTTAAAGCCATTTAATACCTGTATTTCCAAACTCTCTGGATTCTTATAAAATGCTGCTAAAACAACAGCCTTTTAAAGTGAATGTTAGGCATATAAAGACAAGGAAATATGAGGAAATTTTGTGAGTCTTAGATTTCTGTGAGAATTTTGAGAGATGACAATTTGAGATGGGTGGAGAACAGACATAAAACAAAATGTTTGTTGCAGTAATTGAGCTACAGAAATGGCATGACTGCTGGACAGTGGCCATTTAATTACAGCACTTGGCAGACAGAGGCAAGCAGATCCCTATGAGTTTGACGCCAGCCCGATCTACAAGAGCGAGTTCTAGGACAGCTCCACCTATTATACAGAGAAACCCCCAACTTGGAAAATCCAAAAAAAGAAAAAAAGAAAAGAAAAGAAAAAGAAAAAAAAGATAAAGAAATGGCTTGACTTAGGAACAAAATGAACTTTGGACATTTGCCCATTCACTCCTAAGGAAGGGGAGATTTCCAGATTTTCTGTGAGAAAACTTGGCAGTACTATTTACAGACTCTCATTAGGAGAGTGATTAGCAGGATGAAGGCAAAAGATGGATCCCAAAAGGCTCTAATAATGTATACCAGGCCATTCTAGTATATGTTAGCCATATGACTCAGTAACTTTTTCATCAGGGCAGGTCACATCCTGCTTCTTCGGTGATCTGGGCAGAACTGGAAGGAAGCTTCCTTCTTCCCAGAATACTCCTGTTCTCATTGCTCTGCCTGTCTGGTTGACCCACCTATACTTCCTACCTGGCCAATCAGCGTTTATTTAAAAATTATTGACAGAATATGGACAATTCTCCCAGACCACTTCCCCCTCTTTTTAACAAAGAAACACCAACAAACAGGCCCTCATGTTACAGAATGGTGCCCAATGTGGAACAACTGCATCCACATAAAGCCTGATGGAACTTGGGAAAGAACAGAGTAAAGTAGCCATTTCTTGGATCTGCTCTGCTTGCTAGAGGCAAGTAAGCACTTTCATCTAAGAAAGGCTTCCTGCCTCAGCCTTAGTTATAAAGCTTTGCAGCTCTCTTAAGAGGTCCTGCCAAGAAACACTTAAATGGTGTTGATAAAAAGCTGACCGCATGCTTTTCAGTTTTCAGCTGTAGCAGGAAAAAAGATATACCACTTTAAAATGCTGGCTTTCTGGGCCGTCCTGACAGGGCAAACTCTGACTCTTTCAGGCAGGAGGTCCAACTACAGAACATTTTTGTTTGTGGTTTGTGAGCACACTGCTGCAGCTAGGTTGCTGGCAGGGAGCTTGAAATGTAATAAAGTTGTGGCAATAAATATGGCTACAGCTAGTACCTCTGCATGAGGCTGGAATCACAGAAAGCTAAGGAATGGGCTGGATCCATCCATCAAAGCCATGGCTTTAATCCTACCCATATTGTTTGGTAAATTAAAGACTCATGTTGTCAGAAAAGGAGAGAGATATACAGTAAAGAGAGATTCAAAGATGAAGAAAACCTCTAACATGTGTACTGTGAGTTAAAAATAAATTCAGGCTTGGGAGATAAAAGAAAAAGGTTAAAGTCCTTAAAATAAAAAAAGAAAGAAAGAGAGTAGTTGGGTGTGATGGTACACACCTTTAATTCCAACACTTGGGAGATAGATGTAGACTGACATTTGTGAGTTCAAGGTGTAGTAGCACACACCTTTAATCCCAATGCCCAGGAGGCAGAGACAGGTGGATCTCTGTGAGTTCAAGGACAGCTTGGTCTACAGGGTAAGTTCCTGGACAAAGATACACAGAAAGCCTGTCTCAAGAAGCTAAAAATTAAAAATAAAAGAAATAGAGGTTAAAATAAAGCTGTGTAAAGATGAAAAATACACAGAAGAGTCCAGATACTGTATGTTATTATGCTTTCTTTGAATTGTTTGAATGCTGAGGAAGGAGCAACAACTTCTAGAAGATATTTGTTTATAAATGCAGCTGAACTCATCCAAGATAGGTATTTTGAAATTGCCTTGACTTCAAAATTGAAGTCAAAAGATATATTACTTTGGAAAAGAGATTTTGCTTTTGTTTTCACAGGAAATGAGAGACTGTGGATTCATTCTGAGTTAAGAAAAATCAGCTTTGATCAAGGAAGATCACCTGAGAAATCTCTGGCATGAACAGATGGCCCAGATGTCAGAGTTCTACATCCAGATTGGATTCCAGATGCTGCCTGAGATAATGAAGCATCACAGGATACTTCAGTCAGAACTGGATCATAACTCTAAAATTTTATTTTAGATCACCATAAGATTATCAACACCAGCCGGAAATAGTCTGGAATACTATGCACACATTCCCAAAAAATGAACTATGTCTATTTTCCTTAGTTTAAAAAAAAAGAGGGGGGAAGTAGTGCAGGAGAATTGTCTATATTCTGTCAATTACATTTTAAATAAACACTGATTGGCCAATAGCCAGCCAAGAAATATAGATGGGAAAACCAGACATGAAGTAGAGGCAAGGCAATGAGAACTGGAGTATTCTGGGAAGAAGGAAGCTCTTTCCCCAGTCCTGCCCAGATCATTGAAGAAGCAGGATGTGATCTGCTCAGAAAAGTTACTGAGCCATGTGGCTAACATATACTAGAATAATGGGTTAATGTAAGCTATAACAGCTAATATAAAGTCTGAGCTAATGGGCCAGTCAGTTTATCATTTAATATCAGTAATTTCTTTCTGGCTTACCAGCTGCGGAAACCAAGGACAGAAATCCACACAAGCAGGCTCTTCATGTTACACAATATGAATAAATTTCTTTGAGGAAAAAAATCCAAAGACTGAGTGAAAGTGTGAAAATGAAGTCTACAATAGAGAATTCAAAATTGAAACATATAATTTCTCTCTGAGATCAGTTTTCTTAAAAATTCAAACATGTCTAAACATATTTGAATTTTAACATCAAAAGTGAACTCTAAATCATTGAAACACCCAAGAAGAATATAAGGGTTGGTCATGGATGTACTTGGTAATTCACTATGCATTTCTTCTTAAATTAATCTAATTTTAATTCACACACACACACATATCTATGAAATACAGTATGAGGTTTTCATATACATACATTACATGTAAGGAGAAAACTCAGGTTACTTATTGTATTTTTTACTTCAGTTTATAATTTCTTTGTTTTCAAATGTTTATAACTTACTGTGTGGATCTAGAGGATGGATCAGTGGTTAACAGGTTTGATGCTCTTCCAGGCAACCTCGTTTCTAAAACCCACATTGGGTAGCTCACAGATACCTGAAAGCCAAGTTGTATAGGATTTAATATCTTCTTCTGGACCCATAGGTTACCTGTTCTCACATACATCTGCACATACACATACACACACAATATAAAATCTTTAAAGGAACCACTGTCTTGAATAATTTGAATTGCACATTCGTGTCTTGATGTCTTCGCTACAGCAGTTTACACCCAAAGAGCAAACTTGATCTTTCTGGCTGTAACATTTTACTGCCTGAAGGAAACCTACCCTGTCTGCTCCTTCCACTCCCCATCCACTGCAGCACAATGTAGAGAAAATGATCCATATTTGTCTAAAAAGAATGATTTGTAATAAAAACTGGAAATTCTAGACAAGAAACGGAAATTCTTGACAAATAGGATTATAATTAAGTAAAACATTTGCATAGCTCAGGGGACAGTAACAGGCACAGGAGACAGCCTTCAAAACAGCAGGAAATGTTTACAATTACAGATCTGTTGAATGTTGGCATGATGTAATTTTAAAAACTGAAATAATCAATTAACAAAAAATTCTAAAAAATCCATTTAGAAAACAGACAAATGACTTCCACAGACAATATTTATACAGGAAATGCATGATACCAAATTTCACATAACAAAAAAGAAAGCTAAACAAAACCCACAATGAGTGACATCATTTGTGAAAAAAATGACTACCATTGCTCCATCAAAGATTTAAAAAAGCATATTTCTTTTGGTTGAAGAGTCTCAAAACAGAAGTGTTTTAAACTGTTGGTGCCAATGTTAATTAGCAAAACCACAGCAAAAACAATGTGGAGTATCTTCAAACTTTAAATTGGTACTCATACTTCTTTAGCAATTCTCTTTTAAAGAGTCTTTAGCTTATTTATTTATGTGTATGTGTGTGTGAGTGTGTTTTCTTTGCTTGTGTGTGTAGGCAGAAGCCAGAATCAGGCTCCAAGTACTTTCTTCCACCACAGTCCACTTGTTTCTTCTAAGCAAGGTCTCTCCCTTAATTGATGGCTGTTCTCAGTTATGCTGAAAGTGAGCAAGCCTCAGATGCTCTTGTGTCAGCATCCCTTAGCACTGGAGTTATAGTTTGGTTGTTATCCAGTCTCTAGGATCTAAACTTTAACCCTCCTGATGGTAAAGCATGCTCTCTTAACTACTGTGTGTTTGCTCCAGACTCATTTTTCTAGAAATTCTTGCATTGAAAACATTCAAAAGTGGGAAATAAGGATATAAAAAAGATACCTCTCTTCCTTATTAACAATAGACAAGATATGCAACCTATTGAAAATGCTTAGAAAATTCTTATTATCTTCAACAAAGCTGAAAATCAGTTACTAAGATAGCTGATAATTGAAAATGTGTCAAATGTTTAGTGATTTAAAACAACTGTCTTCTTGTTCATGTCAAAATTGATGAATAACTTTTAAACTATAATAGAATGTAGAGTGCAATTATGAAAAATGGTTCTAATATACTGTATGAACAGAATACATCTTCACAATGACCTGGACCATCTTAGATTTATGCAAGTGCCACAAGTGGAAATGACTCCATCTGAGGCTCATCAATATTATATTTCATTATATTTTTCCTTAAATGGTAGGACTGTGGACTTTAGGAAAGGTGTCTTAAATTACCTTTATCAAAGACTCAGTAGGATTTGTGAATATATGTTTTACTAAGTGGAGAAAACTACTCCACTATGATTTATGAAACACAGATTTTCAAAAGATTGTATCTGCACTGTATCATCAATCAAGACAGATAGGGTCTAAGTCCAAGATTTTTAAATGATCTTTGATTCCAAGATTAGTATTTACAGAAACAGTTTCACCTTGGAAACTTGATCTTTCTTATAGAAACCAGATAATTGTGTAGGAAAAAGAAGAGATGGAATTCTAAAAATGAAGACAAAAGCATTCAGAAATCTTTCCCAGCAGAGATCTATTAAAGAATTTCAAATGCTGTATTTTGAAAAGCAAAACAAATCTGTGACTTCTGGTATCTCCAATTACCCACTAGTTTAAGCACACATTCTGCAGATTCATAATTTGTCCTCAACGCTGTGTGTTGGGTAACATAAAAAGGGGTAAAGAATGACTGTTTCTTTGGCTCATTCTTTCACTCCCTTAGCTGATCTTCAGAATCTCTGGACAGTCTCATCAACACACAGATATTTCTGTAGCTCCTGACCTCATGTCTTATCCTTATGTAAAGTGCTACAAGGTCCTTAACAGTACTTCACTTCATTTAACTTGCATGAGTAATGTAGTTTAACTTGATTAGAATAAATTGGAATATATCATATTTTATAAAAATTACCATGGAGATATTAATTACTGGGCTATCTCCATTTCATTCTCCACTGAATCTACTGACTCTATTTCTCTTCCTAAAATAGGATGAATCTTTTTTAGTGAACATTAAGAAAATGAAACACAAATAGCAGTTAATAATCAAGGCTAGAAGTCAAGGTGGTTTGGACAAGATTTGCTCTTCAGATATACATAGAATCTAAGACAGCAATGGCAGAAACCCTTGGTTTATCACTGACCACAGTAATTATTGAGCATCCAGTGAAGCTGACTTATAGACTGGTCTGGGAACAGGGAACAGAAATACTGAATTAACTCAGTAACGATAGTGGACACTGGCTGTGCTCACTTTGCTGGTATCTGAGTGAGATAAAAAGACACAAGCCTAAAGACCAAGAACCTGCACATATGTACAAGGAAGTGTAAGGAGGATGTCACATGCTAATCACAAGTGTGTCATGGTCACGAGCAACATTCCTTAGTGGTGATAGGGCTTCCTTGCAGATCTTAAATATACTTACTTCTGCCCTAGAAATTAGTATCAAATTTCCCAAATGGGATGGAATACATACATATACACACTTATAAAAGTATAATTGATATATAATATAATAAATTTTATGGGTCTTTCTATAGGTTTGTTGTGTTCATTTTTATCAGTCTTCATCTCTGTAGCAATTGTTGCTAAAATATCAATATTTACCAGTTTAATTTCTGCCTTAGTCCAAACTTCTAGTATCCAGAAAATTGATAAAGCACAGACAATTATTTGGCATTGATGTGGGATTTCTGTCTGTATGCTGTGAATGTATCTTATTACCAATGGTTAATAAGGAAGCTGCTTTGGCCTATGACGAGGCAGACTAGACCTAGGTGGGAAATCTAAACTTGAAAATAGGGAGAAAGAAGGCAGAGTCAGAGCTGCTAATGGAGAAAGACACCAGAATCTTACCAGTAGGCCACAGCCTCATAGAGATACATAGATTAATAAAAATGGGTTAATTTAAGATGCAAGAGCTAGGAACAAAGTCATTAAAGAGGCAGTAATAGTAATATAATATAAAAGAGTACAGACAGTCATAGATTAAAGGAGTAAATATAATAAAATAAATATTAAAAAGTTAAAACATAAGCTGTTTCAAGATGGAAATACACAAAGATTCCAATTATGTATATTATTGTCATTTCTTTAAATTTTTTTCTGCTAATGAGCTAACTGCATGGATACATTTCTGGGGCTGCTAAGTCAAACAAACACAAAGGTATCTTGACTTTAAAACTTGTATCTAAGGAAATGTTACTTTGGAAAAGAGGTTCTACTTTTGTTTCCACAGAAGGTGAGATCCTGTGAGTTCCTTCCAGGCTAATTTGGTTTGATGGAATGGGATCCCCTTGAAATGTCTCTGTGAATCATAAAAATACTTCACCCAACAAGCAGCAGGAAGCAGTTTGGAAAAAAAACAATACCCAAATTTCCAAAAATGACTATTTATTAACGTTTGCTTTAATTTAAAGGGGGATATGATATAGAAATGAATACTTTACATTGCTATGGACTTTGATGTATTGAGACAAATTGAAGGTCAATTTTGTTGTAAGTATATTTCTATTGATCTTTAAGGCATTATGTTTATACAGATTTTTTAAAAATGTAATGTATAACTAAAATCTTTGGATTAATAGATAGTCATCTTAAATAGTCAAGCTTGTAGTCATATAAGTTAGGTTTTTTAGATATACAGAGATATAATTTAGAGGGATAGGTATTCTTCAGTCCTTTCAAAGACCTACAGAATATGGTATTTAAAATGTTTTAAGAACTAAGACTTTTCTCGGCAGTGAGACATGTCTGCTTCTGGGAGCACCAGTTAGTTCAGGGGGTTGATGGACATTGAAGAAACTCATTATTTAATTTGCCTTCAATGTGACAATGCTAGCCATTTGGGAAAGAAACTGCTCTTGCCTGGACTAATGGTTGGTATGCTGTATATTTTGGACATGCGGGACTAACAGAAAAATAACTGCTGAACTTGAAAAAAAAAAAAAGGTGAGATAATCCTTCAGGGTTCCTGCTTCATGACAGAGTCTGCCAGACATTGTACAGGACACAAAAGAAAGTGACTGAAAAACTGCCAATATAGATGAAACAATCTTTCAACTTTCCTGCTCCATGGAAAAGTCCATGAGATACTATAGGCTTGTAGGCTGAAGATGGATTCCCAAACATGACAGAAGAACTTTGGGTAACTTTCCAGACAGTAAAATGTGTTTGTCAGTTCTAGAGTTTTGGAAGTTACTGACAATAAACTTTTTGTTTACTTTGATAATATTATATCTTTCTGTGTTGTTTGATGGAGTTGAAGACAAATAGTTAAAGTTATAGTTTTCTTTTTTGTGATAAAACATGAATTAGATGTGAAACTTTTCAGATACAAATAGAGTAAATATTGTAAGTATAGTTCTTGCTTGATACCAGTTTTGTTACAAGTAATTTTACTGTTATAATTAAAACCTTCTTTTTTATTTTTACAGAAAAGGGGAGATGATGTGGGATTCCCTCTCTCTATGCTGTGAATATGTTTGACTACCATTGGTTAATAAAGAAGCTACTTTGTCTTATGGTATGAAAGAATAGAACTAGGCAGGAATTCTAAACTGAATACAGGGAGTAGAAGGTGGTGTCAGAGTGATGCCATGCAGCTGCCAAAGGAGAAAGATGTCAGAACCTTATCAGTAGGCCACAGTCTCATGGTGATACATAGATTAATAGAAATGGGTTAATTTAAGATGTAAGAGCTACCTAAGAAAACACCTAAACCTTTGGCCAAGCAGAGTTCTAATTAATGCAGTTTTGTGTTATCATTCAAGTCTAAGCAGCCTGGAAACTAAAATCTCCTTTTTCATGGCATCTTTCGGAGACATGTATATTCAAGTACATTTTGTCAGTACTTGCCAGCCCAATATAAGGATCTCGCTGAGCCACTACACAGTGTAGTGTGTGTCAGGTTGAGGAGTAGCATATAGGCTAGCTTGGTTCTTCCTCCTGGGTGACTCACTGATGTTATCCATAAAGTTTGATTTTTAATACCTCACCTAGTTCAAAACAAATGCCTAAAACCATACAATTTATGTACACCAATGTGCAAAATTACTGTTTAGTTTTTCTAGACATTAATTTTGGATGCTCAATTAGACCATAGCCAGAGATAGGAATTGAAAAGTGTAGTTAGGTGAAACCTGAAGCTGAGAAGTACTCTTCCCTGTCTTTGCACTCAGTCTGGCCTCATGATTCACACACAGTCCATGGTGGAGTGCCAGCTTCCTGGAGTCCATGTTGTCGTGACTTGAGAAAAACTTTTC
Source organism: Myodes glareolus (assembly GCF_982192425.1). Classification (NCBI taxonomy): domain Eukaryota; kingdom Metazoa; phylum Chordata; class Mammalia; order Rodentia; family Cricetidae; genus Myodes; species Myodes glareolus. The sequence goes on from NC_142049.1 coordinate 52,780,179, forward strand.
AGTGATCGTAGAACACGATGTCTGGAAGGGACAACTTTAGAAAAAGTTTCTGACAGACGTACATTCATTCCAACAGATAAGATTTTCAAGAAATATACCTTCATGGGGGTTATAGTAATTAATAGATTATTTATTTACCTTTAATTTTAAATATTAAATGCTGGTAATAGAATCATGATTAATAAACAATGTCTCATGCCAAGAGACAGAAAGTGAACTTTAAAATAGAAGGGAAAGTGGCAAATTTAAAACAATTCTTGAACATAGAAACTTAATACTAACAAACACTAATATTGTTGGGATGTTTATATTTGTGATTACATTCCTTACGTGTGATTTTAGAATCTACAAAAGAAATATCAAATTATAGCAAAGGACTAATTCAGCTTTAGAATGTTCACTAAAGAAAATGCGTAAGTGGCCCACTGAAAATGGTTTCTGTCTATTTATATTAAATGAATTTCAAGCCAAGCATGAAATGAATGAACAAAAACCATGGGAAAAATTTACCTCATAAAATATACATCTTCACATATCATTGTTATGAAATGATTTAATTTTATTAATACAAGCTTTAAGATCAGCTTTGAAAATAGAGCATTTCCATAATTGACATTTCCATAATTGACATAAGTTCATAGCAGACCCCTTAATGCAAAGAACACATACAAAAGCGAAGTGTCCATGATTAAAGAAGCAGGGCAGTTTCTTAACACCTTTCATTTAATATCTTCCTCTTATGCAGCTGGTCACAGAGGAAAGAACAGGAATTGACTTTGCAAACCCACTAGAATTCAATTAAAATTAAGTGCAGTGAATCTGAATGACATATAACATTACATGAATGGCATCAAATTAAAAAACTTTTCTCACAGCTATACATATTTCTATTAAAGGAATACACGTGGTGATGTGTGTGCCAGGTACAGATATGTTTACAAGAATACTGACTCCCTCAGTCAAGTGGCTACAGGGTAAAAATGACACATGTATGACTTTCCACAAGTTTATGTTTGCTACATAATCAGCAAACAGTTTTAATAGAAAAGAGTGTGTCATACCATTACAGTGGCAAGTTAAAATAGATGTTTATTTATATTTTTGTTTAATAGAAATCAATCTAAAAAGTCCCTAAGATCAATGTCATTGACTCCGTTCAGACTGTCATTCAAATCCAAGTGCATTTATGACCTAACAAATATTCTCCCCTTAGGGTACCAGGGTTCAAAATATATGTTTCATATCTGCTTCCCTCCAGGGATAGCCCCTGGAGGCTGATTGTAATTTCTGAGTTCAATTATAAGCAGTTTTCTCAAGGAAGGAACATTTTCCAAAGTTTCTGGAAATTGAAGGACAATTGCCATTCATGACACAGAAAAACCATTAAATAATTTTTCAAGAAAATTAATTTGTTAATTCACAAATATAGCATCTTCCCTAGTAAGAAATATCAGTAATACTGTCTTTCAGTGAATAGAATATGTTCAAGTAAATGTTGGGAAGTTTTCACTACTTTTCTAATGAAGATTTTTACATTATGATTCTAAGTTCAGTAGATCTTAGAGAAATATGTACTATAAGATTTGATAGAATATTCAGTGATAACTCAATTCAGTCTTCAGATTATATTTAAAAGACCAGCTCAAGGAAAGTTGAGTGCAGCTGTATGTGTTTCATAAAAGTTTGGTGTTACTCAGGCAGCAGAGAGAATGCTAACCTTTTTCTTAGGAGAATAATCCTTTATGAATTTTTAAATGTCCACCATTCAACACATCTTAAAACTATTGTGCTTTAAGACTAGATAGGTCATAGAGTCTATGGAAAATCGAATATTGTTCCACTAAAGAACTGTAGCAATAAAATGATACCTGATGACATTTTACTAAATTCACAGGTCAGTGCCCTATTCAGCCATCATCAAAGAAGCTTCTTCATGCAGTAGATTGAGACAAATACAGAGATTCATGGCTGGATAATATGCAGAGAGTGAGAGACTTTGGAAAACTTAATCCTAAATGTGATGCCTCCATAAAATCTCTTTCTTCCTTGGGGCTCAATAAACTGAGGAAGAAGAGGTGGAAAACTTGTAAGAACCTTTGGAGGTGGAAGACACTAAGGGAATAAGACCTTGTAGACAGAACAGGACTAAATGCAGATATTATTGCACTGGTCCTGAACAGGTCCAACCTAGATGGGGATTCAGTGCTGTGAGAGGAAATGGGCACAAGCCCCATCCCAACCCAGATAACATCTCCAAGTGTTATTTGCTCACAAGGAAAAATTAGTTATTGCCCATAGAGTCTCATTGGGTATACAAACTGCACATAAGAGTGTGACCCATGCCCTGAAGTAGATGGCCAACACAAAATGAACATAGTAGTATTTTTGGAGGGTATTTTATTTTGTTTTTTCTCTCATCTCATAGTGTTGTGTATGAGTGGGCTTTTTTCCATTTTATATTATAATTTCTGGTTTTATATTTTTATGGGATTTTTGTGTCTGCAAATACATGTATCTCTGCATTTACATATATTTCTTGTGCTTTTTCTTCTGTTTATTAGTTTGTTTTGTCTTATTCAGGAATGTTTTATTTTATTTTGCCTCCCCCATACCTCTGTCTCTTAGATGTCTGTTCGTTTCCAAGTGAGAGAAAACAAGAGCTATCAGTTTGGGTAAGTAGAGTGTTGGAGGAGGGTCCGCTTGTTCTTCCCAGCTGCCCAGCTAGCTTAGACCTGGAATAATCACACAGAAACTGTATTAATTAAATCACTGCTGGGTTCATTAGCTCTAGCTTCTTATTGGCTAACTCTTACATATTATTTTGACCCATTTCTATTAATCTGTGTATCGCCATGTGGCAGTGGTTTACCAGCAAAGTTTCAGCATGTCTGACTTTGGTTGTGGCTCCATCATGTCTCTCTGACTCCACCTCTATTCCCTTAGCTTTCAGCCTAGCTTTCTAGCTTTCCCTGCCCACCTAAGTTCTGCACTGCTATAGATTCAAAGTAGTTTCTTTATTCATTAATGGTAATCAGAACACACAGAGGTAACTCCCACATAAGTAGAGAAGTAAGGAGAAGTTAGTATTTGGAAAGTCCCAGAATATATAATATGAAAAAATACTATTTTCAATAAAAGAGAAAATACAAATTATGATGCCTCAACAAAAACACTGTAAAGGTGAAATAATACCCAAGCATCATGTTTGTTTAAATACAAAATTTTAAAGCAAGAGAATAAGTTAGTATTCATTTACTAATCTTATTTATCCCTAATTTTTTATCTGTATGTGATATTTGCAGTACCAACTGTCAAGTCTAACAGTGGACGGTGACCAAATACAGACACAGTCTCTATTTGTATACCTTCATATGCCCAGCTCTTGGACTCTAATGTAGTTGTCTTTGCTACTACCCTGAGTCAAGTTAAGCTAGCAATTTAAATTAAATATATAATGTCATAATACCTACCTTAGTCTACTCAGGCTACTGGGACAAACTGTCAAACAACACCAAACATCTAATGAACAATATGGTTCTTTTCTTTTTGATTCCATGCTGGAGGGCTCCATGTAGCTGGGCCCTCATGAGACCAAATTGTCAAAGCACACCTTCCTTTTCTCTGAGAAATACACTAACTTCATGACTTTCACCTACAATATCATCAGCTCAGTTTGGTTATTAGTTTACAAAATATTGACAGGGAATATGCAGACCAAAATATCCTCTGAATTTATTATATCAAAACTAAAAGACTCAATTATACAGTTAAAGCACCAATAAGAATTGTCATAAGCTAGTCTGAGTTTCCAATTTTAGAAATCATATCATTGGTAGAGGCTCATGCTGATTCCCCTTTGGGCAGTTTTCATTATTATTTAGTATTGCTCACATTCTTAATGAGGTTTCTGCCTCTCTTTCACGCTCTCAAAAGATGGATAATGATTTGAAACTTTATTCCTGAATTCTGGCTTCTTATGAGCTCGAGGCCCTGACTCCCCTGTCCCCTTCTGCTGTTGCTCTGAGGCTTGGTTTTTTGCTCATGGAGTATTTTACTTTGCACAGGATGTCCAAGCAGACCCCAGGATAATATTCAGAATAGTTTTATAGCTGTATCCAAGAAGATTCAAAAGATTGAGGAAAAGGCAGGCAACTTCTGCACCAATGTAATAAGAAACTGGAACCAAGATTAGAAATAATAACTTAATGTTTTATGCTACCTAGGCTGAGTAATTAGCTTGGAGCCACACTGGTGATTAGCACAATTAAAAATGATTGAAACCGGATGGGTGAAATGGTCTTTAAAAACTAGTTCACGCTAAACAGTATTGTCATTTCAGACAGGCCTCGGTTTGCAAGGCTTATTACCACACATTGCAAACACTGCAGTCATTGACATGACGTCATGGCTAATTTGACAGGATCTAGAATCAGTTTGGGGAAGAACTTAGGGACACAAACAAGGGGCTTTTCTAAATTGGGCTGCTTGAGGTGAGGAGACCCACACTAATGGTTGGTAGAAGTATCTTGTTGTTGGAAGTACAGAAGCTAATGGAAAAGACAAAGAAAACCAAGAGTCAGGATTCATCTCTAATGGCATTCAGCATTCTCACTCTGGATGCTTTTTCCTGTTCCTGTCAGGACTGCCCTAGCATAATGTGCTATATCCTCATTGTACCTATAAAGCAAAATAAATGCTTCCTTTCTTAAGTCACTTTGGACAGATTTTGTTAGAGTCAGAACAATGACTAATATACGTGTCTTAATGAGGGACTATCATGGGCAAATATTTGCTTTGTAACTTTTCATGTCTGCAATTTAGTCTCTGTATGGAGGTCTAGGTTAAAGTGGGAAATTGGCTGTTACTCCAAGAAGGTAACAGCTAGGGTGTTCTGGGTTCTAACCGTGACCATCGCCGATATGCAGACTGTAGACACTTGTTCCACACAGGTGACACCTCTACAGACTGACCATCCTCTGGTCCTGACTCACATGCCATGGTGTCTTTGCACAAGTATTTTAAGTAAAACTCTCCCCTGAGTAAAACAAAGGCTAGAATGATTATTGAAAAAGAAATATATGAGTCGACTTTATTGCTCAGCAGATTTGAATTGTAGCCTCTTTCTATGCTGGGTTTTGTAGTGTCATAAACGTCCTTGGAGTCTGCAGATGCTATTACACATTTAGAGAATTTCTAAATCTTGCCATTTTTCAAATTCTGACTGCGTAATACATTTCAGGCTGACAATTATGATCTAAACATTACAACAGAAAAGACAATAATGAATCCAATCTATTTAACTGATGTATTTCAACTCCCTGTGTAATAAGGAACTATATTTAGACAAGGAAACTGATTGTAAAGACGTACAAATAAATGCTGTTTTGAGAATAAAAATACAGATGAATACTCTACAAAGGCAAAGATATTTTCTTCTCTTCATGTGTAATTTACAATCTAATTTAAACAAATAATCACATACAAGTAAAATTAGAATTGTGGCTCTTTCAAAGTGGAGATCTATAATGTCTCTGTTATCACAGGAAAAAAATATTTCTTCCTAAAAATACAGGAAATAAATTGGCAGGCATGCAATCCTTGGCAGATAATAAAGGTGCATCATTGGTGAGAGTTAAAGATGAGCAAGAAGATTAGAGTGCGGAAAGCAGAGCCGGCAACAGAATCACAATGGAGGGACCACAGAAAGCATGAATTCTGAAAGCCTTCTACCACAGGGAGTGAGATGAGCTGTTTCAAAAGAACAGTACAAAATATAGGCCCAGCCTTCTGAGTTCTAAGTTTCTGAGGCATATTTTGTGGTCTTGACAACTTCAGCACTTTTGTTATCTATCTTGAGATGCGAAATATAGTATTAATAGTGTTATCACATATGTTTGTTTTCATAACCATATAAACAGTGGATTTTCCTCAGTAGTAAGATTTGAAGCTATTTTCTTCATAGAAGTGTAGATTAAATATGTTTTTTCCTTAGGTCTATAAAGTTGTAAAAAGGACATTCTAGCATGGCATTACAACCAGTTAGGAACTCATCCCGTGCTGATCTAACACAAAGAAGTGGAAAGGCCAAAGGATGGTGCTTCTTACCGTCTCTAGTCACGTCGTCATTATTGGCATCTTTTCCATAACCACACAAAGTTAATCAACTGGTCAAACGCCATGCTGTATTTCCCTATACTTGCTTTCTGTCCTAATATTAAAGGTGAAATGATAACTTAATGAGTCAAAACATGCTGCATTTTCTTTACATCTATTTCTTTAATCCTCAGAGTAAAGCCGGGGATGTGAAAGTCCTCAGTATTTGGTGAAATACAATTTGAATCCGGCAGCGTATTTCTTTCCTGGCACATAAGCAGAACATACCAAAAAGTTGAGGTCTAGTATTAGTTTTTCTTCCAAACATTTTGAAGTGTTCCATTCCACACTTCACTTGGTGACCAGATTCGTGTAAGAGGGAACTATGAAACCTCTCAGCAGTGGACTGTCTCACATTTCTGCTGTTAACAAGATTTCCACTGTGTTTGAGATTATATATTACTTTCTTTGGTACGCTTCTGTCACTTCAAAATATCTTAGTCGATATGATCACCATTCCAAAGGATAATAGAATCACACATTGAAGTTCCATAAAATAAGTCATCATTGATGGCCTTCCTCCACAATATTCACATGCTCTGCTAGAGTGTTGAGAGCTCCTACCTCTTCTCTCATTTTCTCCATTAGAGACTGGCCTTGAAAAGTTTTCCCCTAATGCAAATGACTTTTTTCACTGGGACAAGTAATCTTTTTTTTCTTTTTCTGTATGTATGTATGTATGTATGTATGTATGTATGTATTAAAAATTTCCACCTTCTTCCATTTCCCTCCTACTCCTCCCACTTCCCCTCCCTCTCCAGGCCTAAGAGAAGTCAGGGTACCCTGCAGTAGAATCAAAACCCAGTACCATTATCATTGGCTTCTCAGTCAGCCCTCATTGTCAGCCACATACAGAGTCCAGTCTGATCACATGATCGTTCAGTCCCAGCCCAGCTGGCCTTGTTGAGCTCCCCTTAGATCAGTCACATTGTCTAAGTGGGTGGATGCTCCCCTCGCAATCCTGACTTCCTTGCTCATGTTCTCCCTCCTTCTGCTCTTCATCTGGACCTTGGGAGCTCAGTCCAGTGCTCCAATGTGGGTCTCTGTCTCTATTTCCATTCTTTGCCGGATGAAGGTTCTGTGGTGATATGCAAAATAGTCATCAGTGTGGCTATAGGATAGGGCCAGTTCAGGCACCCTCTTCTCTGTTGCCCAAGGATCTAGCGGAAGACATCTCCTTGGACACCTGGGGTCCTCTCAGCAGCCAAGTCTCTTACCAATCCTAAAATGGCTCCCTTAATTAAGATATCTTCTTTCCTGCTCCCATACCCACCCTTTCTCTACCTCAATCATCCCATTCCCCCAAGCTCTCCCCAATCCTCCCCTTCTCCCTTCTCTCTCCCCATCTTCTCTTCCACCCATCCCACCCCCATACTTGGGCTCCCAACTTTTGCCCTGCAATCTTGGCTGCTTCTAATTTTCAGGATGATCTATATATGCTTTTCTTTGGATTCACCTTTTTATTTAGCTTCTCTAGGATCACGAACTATAGGCTCAATGTCCTTTGTTTATGGCTAGAATCCACTAATGAGTGAGTACATACCATATTCATCTTTTTGGGTCTCACTCAGTAAAGTGTTTTCTATATCCATCCATTTGCATGCAAAATTCAAGATGTCATTTTTTTTAATGCTGAGTAGAACTCAAATGTGAAAAAAAAACAATGACATCTTGAATCTTGCATGCAAATGGATGGAAATAAAAAAAAACATTAGGGACAAGTAATCTTATGTTGTTCCAACTACAAACACTAGTCTTAGATGCTGTCACTCTGAGTTCAATCATCATGATCATTATCATGTGTGATTTATAGAACTATGACAGTTGTGAAACATAATACAGGACATAATAGATGTTTTATCTATTTAACATTTTAGGAGAACTGGTAATATGGATTTTTATTATTAGATCTAAAAATTGATTTTAATTTTTTCCTCAGATGTAATCAGAGTAATATTTGACAAAGAGAATTCCTTAAAACAAAAATTTAAGCATAAATGGAACATATGCCGTGTAGTCATAGGCAATCAGTGACTTAATAATAATAATAATAAATAGCCTTCTGCAGATATAACTTCTGTTTCCCTAGTTACTGTGGATTCTTATAATAGCCTTAAATCTCCTTAATTTAACACCAAAATGAATTTTCCTTCTGAGCTTACAAGAATTTTAACAAATTTCTTTACCACTCATGATGTGGTATTCAGTTTTTCCAAGAAGCCAATTACAATTTGAATATGAGATTTACCTAACAGGCTCACGTGAGGAACAGATGATTGGTAGCGAGTGTTGCAACCTTAGAAGCTGTATCTAGTTGGAGGAAGTGGGTCACTGGGGATTTGCTAGGAAAAGAGTCTCAACTGAGTAATTTTCTCTATCATATTGGCCGTGGACAAGTCAGTAGGAAATTTCCTTGACTTATACTTGACCCATCTCACTATGAGTGGCGCCATTCTCTAGGTCCTGGAGCGATATAAGCAGTGAAGAAAGCTCAGTGAGCAAGGAAGCAGGTGGCCAGGGTGCATTTGCTTTTCTCTGTTCTTTACTGTGGATGTGGTATGACCTTTTGTCTCAAGATATTGGCTGCATGCATCCCCCTAAAAAATGATGTCCAGTAACCCTTTCCTCGTCTATGCTAAGAACATTTATTATAACAAAAGAGAAGAGATTGGGACAGATCCCAGAAAATGCTATGGCAAGCAACACACTGAATATTGTTTAAAATGAGGTTTCAAACATTTCTCCTTGAACATTTGTCACTCCTTTATGGTAAAAACTTTCAAATTCCTTTATTCTAACTTTTTGATTTGTTAACTCTCTTCATTTTCTGTGCGAGAGCACACCACCGAGTTTGAATTCTATATTATCACAACTTGATACCCAGCCATCACTTTTAGATCCCACATGTAAGTGAGAGCAACTGGCTCTCCACTGTGTGTGCCTGACATATTTCTCTTAACAAGATCTCCATTTGCACCATGACAACTGTCCTCCTTTCATATTATATACACATCACAGTATTTGCATTCACTTATTAGCAGATGCACACATGGATTGTGTTCTTTTCTGGGCGACCGAGGACAGTACTGCAGTAAAGTGAGAGTGCAGGTGTCTGTTGGATATGAATGGGAAGAACAAGAAACATGTATCTAATTCCCTTAATATTACCACTTAACAATGTGGGAGGATATTGATGGCAGTGTGCTTTTAATACCATAACTTATTACTAAAATTGGGGCAACTTATTTGAAAAGAAGTTCATTTGCTTTACAATTTTGGAATTTAGAAGGTCATCTCAGATATGGCTTGAAATCTGGAAAATATTCCATAGTGCAGACTTACATCACTGAAGAACATCCTTTACCTCTGTCAGGCCACCAGGATTTAATGACAGGTCCCCAACCTAATGATCTTTTGTCATTAATTTTCCAATGTGTTACCTCTAAATATCACATTTATATTAACTTTTCACCACTCAATGCCATTTTTTTGCGATTTGGGTGACTGAACTCAGTGTAACTTCAGGAAATCAACTCATATCTAAAACAAGACATAATTGTCCTTGAATGAGTGTCAATTTTGGATCCAATAAGACACAGGGTCCTATTGAATGAGAATTCTTAGTTGGGGGAAAAAATTGAATCTGAGGTCTGGTTACTGCTAAATGGTTATTTGTTTATACCAACAAAAATGTGAAACTTTGTGTGTCAAATCATATGACCATCTGTGCCAACACACTAAGCTAGCCATGATTTTACATGCCACCTTGAAGGGTACAATGTAAATGATTTTCAAGACATAGGATGCACCTCCACTATAACTTCGTATTTGCTTTTCTGTTGTTCATGTTAATTTTCTCTGAAGGCCATGTTGCATTTCACATCTCCAAATAAAAAAAATGCTCCCTCTTCTAGAAGCCTGTTGGAACATACTCCTTTTCACCTTTCTGTCGCCACTTTCTCCTCTCTGTGATTACATTCTTCTAATCATATAGCCAAACAAGAGCTTATATTTAAGCATTTCTGCTCCAGTTTTGACCTGTGATCTTTTCTATGTCCTGTTGAGTTGTTATAGTACAGGACAACAATAATTCATGACAGAATGTTGTTATAAGAAAAAATATTAAAGGAAAAGATGACCTATGAATTTAGTTTTCAGTATCTTACATATTTTAGTGTACCACCTAATATAAAACATGTGACTTTTGAGACAAATTAGGAAAAAAGTTTGAAAAAATACTAGATAAGTCATATTCTGCTCAAAGTGATAGTGTAGACATCAGGAATGAGGGCATGGGATTATCCTTGGAATCAATTGCTATGGAGTTTTACATTTCCTTAAAATATTACAGGGTGTGAACCTTGGTTAACTTGTCCAAGTGAAGGTTCCTGAGATCTAGGATGCACTCCAGATTTTTATTGTGATCTGATGAAAAATATATTAGTTGACAGAGACAAAATTCCTTATCTTTCTATTTGTATTATAAAAGATATGTATTTCAGAGAGCAACATACTTCTTCAAGAAAAAGTGATGGAAGCTATCACCTGACTTTTTGTAGCCCTTTAGATTGGCTACTGGCATTAGATTCCATATTTTATGTTGTTCTTTGTAAATACTACATAAAATATTTTGAGATGGTCTAAAAGTTCTTGAAGATAAAGAAAGCAGCTTTGACCTTAGAAATCTAAAGTAGTCAAGTGTTGCATAGAACGAGAAGAGAAGAGATGTCTATTGCACTTCCTGGAACTAGTGCCCAGGTGTACACTAAAAGAAACACAGTACCAGATAGGAAATAGCCATCATAGAAAATTAGGTTTAGTCTGTCCTCATACCTGAAGCTCCTGTAAACTTTTCCACTGCAAGATGCACTTCCTTGGTGTTTTGGACACCAAAGATGTTGGTAGAATTAATGCCTGCGCTTTATGCCAGGGTAGTCATGGAAACCCAGGAAATTTATTCCAATATAGGAGCAAGAAACACAAGAGCTTTATTATCTCACTAGACTGACATCTGCCTGTCAGATGCTATACTTACTTTTTCCCTACTACCACTGAATCTGTCTCACAAAGTTAGTTTTGCCTTGGATTTTTAGATGAAAAGTGTGACATTTTATGATAAACCGTAAATTATGAATGATAATATCCCCTATATTATATGTTCTTGTATGACACAAAAATGATAGGCTATGTACCGGAAAAGATGACAATCATATCTCTTTTCAGGGATCTGGACTAGGGTGTAATATTTTACAAGGACTATAACATTCAGGAAGTGACCAGCTCTAAAATAACATTATAGGGTGATTTCTACAATTCATTCCTCAACTTGGGGAGGGCAAGTAAAAATCTTCAAATCACTAAACAATTTGATGTGGGAGTCCACTCTGTGTGCTGTGATTACAATTAATGAAAAAGAAACTGCCTTGGCCTGTTGATAGGGAAGAACATAGGTAGGTGGGGAGGACTGGTCTGAATGCTGGGAGAAAGAAGGGCAGAATCAGGGGACATCATGGACCTGCAGCCAGAGATAGACATGCTGGAACTTTGTTGGTAGGCCATGACCTCATGGTGATATACAGATTAATAGAAATGGGTTAAAATAAGATGTAAGGATTAGCCAATAAGAAGCTAGAGCTAATAGTCAAACAGTGATTTAATTAATATAATTTCTGTGTGATTATCTTGGTTCTGGGAAGCTGGGTCAAACAAGTGATTCCATGCAACAGATTGGTGCCTACGTGGACAACTAAGTCCATGTAAAACCTGAGAGCATTTGAAAACAAATTCTAGACACAAAAATACAGAGTTTGACACATCTTGCTGTTTGCTGGCATGCTGAAGCTTCTTTATTTTTTTTCATTATTTTTTTTATTTTTTATTATTAAATTATAAAAGTTTCCATTTCAGCCCCTCCTCTCACCACCCTCCCACTCCCCCCACTCCCTCTCCACCTCCCTCTCCATCCCCCAGAGCAGTCAGGGTTTCCTGCCCTGTGGGAAGCCCGAGTTCCTCCCCCCTCCCTCCAGGTCCAGGGAAGGTGAGAGTCCAAACAAACTGGAGCGCCAAAATCCAGTACATGCAGAGGAAGCAAGTCCCAGTGTCATTGTCAACGGCTTTTCAAAAAGGCTCCGGGCCAGCCACATTCAGAGAATCTGGCTGGATCATGTCCTCGTTCAGTCCCAGTCCAACAGGCCTTGGTGAACTCCCATTATATCAGTCCCCTTGTATCAGTGGGTGCTCGCATCCCTCGCAGTCCTGATTACTTTTTTTATTTTCTTCATCATTCTGTTCCTCATTTGGACTGTGAAGTGCTCAGTTCGGTGTTCCAATATGGGTCTCCATCTGTATCGCCATCCAACGTCAGATGAAGGTTTCCTGTGCCCTTGCCTTCATTGCTCACGATCTCTTTCCTTCTGCCTCTCATTTGGACCTAGGGAGCTAGGTCCAGTGTTCCAACGTGGTTCTCCGCCTCCATCTCCATCCATCGCCAGATGGGGGTTCTATGGTGACATGCAAAATATTCATCAGTATGGTTGTGGACCAAGGCCGGTTCAGGCACCCTCTCCTCTGTCCAGAGAACAATCTGGGGATCTCTCCTTGGACCTGGGATCCCATATATAATCAAGTTTCCTATAAACCCTAAAATGACTCCCTTAGTTGAAATATATTCTTCCCTGATCCCTTATTCATCCTTCCTCCCTTCCCCCCATCCCGGTCAACCGAGCTTTCTCCATTCCTCCCCTACTCCCTTCTCTCTAACCCTCTCCCCTTCCAACAACCCTCCCACGCCCCCCATGCACCCAAGGTTACCTGGGACTCTTGACTATTTCCTACCTCCTGGCGGATAGCTAAATAATCTTCATCAGGATCGTCTTCTTATTTAGCTTCTCTAGGATCACGAAAAATAGGCTCAAATACCTTTAAATTATGGTTAGAATCCACTTATGAGTGAATACATACCGTGTTCCCCTTTTTGGGTCTGGCTTACCTCACTCAGTAAAGCGTTTTCTATGTCCATCCATTTGCATGCAAAATTCAAGATGTCATTATTTTTTACCGCTGAGTAAAAGTCTAACGTGTATATGTTCCACACCTTTTTTAACCATTCTTCTATTGAGGGGCACCTAGGCTGTTTCCAGGTTCTGGCTATTACAAATAGTGCTGCTATGAACATAGTTGAACAAATGCTTTTGTTGTATGCTAGGGAATCTCTAGGGTAAATTCCCACGAGTGGAATTGCTGGGTCCTGAGGGAGGTTGACTCCCAGTTTCCTGAGAAACCGCCCCACTGATTTCCACAGTGGCTGCACAAGTTTGCATTCCCACCAACAATGGATGAGTGTTCCCCTCACCCCACATCCTCTCTAGCATAGGCTATCATTGGTGTTTTTGACTTTAGCTATTCTGACAGGTGTAAGACGGTATCTCAAAGTGGTTTTGATTTGCATTTCCCTGATCGCTAAGGAGGTTGAGCATGACCTTAAGTGTCTTCTGGCCATTCGAAGTTCATCTGTTGTGAATTCTCTGTTCAGTTCAGTACCCCATTTTTTAATTGGGTTATTTAGAGATTTAGTGCCTAGTTTCTTGAGTTCTTTGTATATTTTGGAGATCAGACCTTTGTCTGATGAGGGGTTGGTGAAGATCTTCTCCCAGTCAGAAGGCAGCCTTTTTGTCTTACTGACAGTGTCCTTTGCTTTACAGAAGCTTCTCAGTTTCAGTAGATCCCATTTATTCATTGTTTCTCTTATTGTCTGTGCTGCTGGGGTCCTACTTAGGAAGGGGCCTCCTGTGCCTATATCTTGTAGACTACTTCCCACTTTCTCTTCTATCAGGTTCAAAGTGGTCGGATTAATGTTGATGTCTTTTATCCATTTGGACCTGAGTTTTGTGCATGGTGATAGGTATGGATCTACTTTAATCCTTCTACAGGTTGACATCCATTTATGCCAGCACCATTTGTTAAAGATGCTTTCCTTCTTCCATTGTATACCTTTAGCTCCCTTGTCAAAAATTAGGTGCTCATACGTTTGTGGGATAATATCCGGGTCTTCTATTCGATTCCATAGGTCGACTTCTCTGTTCTTATGCCAATACCAAGCTGTTTTCAATACTGTAGCTCTGTAATAGAGTTTGAAGTCAGGGATGATAATGCCTCCTGAAGTTCCTTTATTGTATAAGATTGTTTTGGCTATCCTGGGTTTTTTGTTTTTCCAAATAAACTTGATTATTGTTTTCTCAAGGTCTGTGAAGAAGTTTGATGGGATTTTGATGGGGATTGTATTGAATCTATAGATTGCTTTTGGTAGAATTGCCATTTTTACTATGTTGATCCTCACAATCCAAGAACAAGGGAGATCTTTCCATTTTCTGGTATCCTCCTCAATTTCTTTCTTCAAAGACTTAAAGTTCTTGTCAAATAGGTCTTTCACTTCCTTGGTTAGAGTAACCCCAAGATATTTTATGCTATTTGTGGCTATCATGAAAGGTGATGTTTCTCTGATTTCCCTCTCAGCTTCTTTATCCTTCGTGTATAGGAGGGCCACTGATTTTTTGGAGTTGATCTTGTATCCTGCCACGTTACTAAAGGTGTTTATCAGCTGTAGGAGTTCTTTGGTAGAGTTTTTGGGGTCACTTATGTACACTATCATATCGTCAGCAAATAACGAAAGTTTAACTTCATCCTTTCCAATTCGAATCCCCTTGATCTCCTTATGTTGTCTTATTGCTATTGCTAGAACTTCAAGCACTATATTGAAGAGGTATGGAGAGAGTGGACAGCCTTGTCGTGTTCCTGATTTTAGTGGAAAGGCTTTGAGTTTCTCTCCATTCAATTTGATGTTAGCTGTCAGCTTGCTGTATATTGCTTTTATTATATTTAGGTATGATCCTTGTATCCCCAGTCTCTCCAACACCTTTATCATAAATGGGTGTTGAATTTTGTCAAATGCTTTTTCAGCATCCAATGAAATGATCATATGATTTTTTTCTTTCAGTTTATTTATATGATGGATTACATTGATAGATTTGCGTATATTGAACCAGCCCTGCATCTCTGGGATGAAGCCTACTTGATCATAATGGATAATTTTTCTAATGTGTTCCTGGATTCGGTTTGCCAGGATTTTATTGAGAATTTTCGCGTCGATTTTCATGAGTGAGATTGGCCTGTAATTCTCTTTCTTGGTTGTGTCTTTGTGTGGTTTTGGTATTAAGGTAACTGTAGCTTCATAAAAGGAGTTTGGCAATGACTCTTCTGTTTCTATATTATGGAATACATTAAGGAGTATAGGAATTAGCTCTTCCTGGAAATTCTGGTAGAATTCTGCATTGAAACCATCTGGTCCTGGACTTTTTTTGGTAGAGAGATTTCTGATAACAGCTTCTAGTTCTTCACGACTAACAGGTCGTGAATTATTCACCTGTTCTTGGTTCAACTTTGGTATATGGTACTTATCTAAAAAAATGTCCATTTCTTTTACATTTTCCAACTTTGTGGCATATAAACTTTCGTAGTAAGATCTAATGATTCTCTGAATTTCCTCTGAGTCTGTGGTTATATCCCCCTTTTCATTTCTGATCCTATTAATTTGCATGTGCTCTCTCTGCCGTTTGATTAGTTTGGATAGGGGTTTGTCAATCTTGTTGATTTTCTCCAAGAACCAGCTTTTTGATTCATTGATTCTTTGGATTGTTTTCTGTGTTTCTATTTTGTTGATTTCAGCCCTCAGTTTGATTATTTCCAGTCTTCTACTCCTCCTGGGTGAATCAGCTTCTTTTTTTTCTAGAGCTTTCAAGTGTGCTGTTAGGTCTCCAATGTGTGCTTTCTCCGTTTTCTTTATTTGGGCACCTATTGCTATGAACTTTCCTCTTAGCACTGCTTTCATAGTTTCCCATAGGTTTGAGTATGTTGTGTCTTTGTTTTCATTAAATTCAAGGAAGACTTTAATTTCTTTCTTAATTTCGTCCTTGACCCAGGGGTGATTTAGTAGTTGACTGTTCAACTTCCATGAGTTTGTTGACTTCCTGGGGGTAGCATTGTTGTTGAATTCTAATTTTAATCCATGGTGATCTGACAAGACACAGGTGGTTACTAATATTTTTTTGTATCTGTGGGAGTTTGCTTTGTTGCCGAGTATGTGGTCAATCTTCGAGAAGGTTCCATGAACTGCAGAGAAGAAGGTATATTCTTTCCTATTTGGGTGGAGTGTTCTATAGATATCTGTTAAGTCCATTTGATTCAATACCTCCAATAAATCTCTTAATTCTCTGTTTGGTTTCTGTCTGATTGACCTGTCCATTGGTGAGAGAGGAGTGTTGAAGTCTCCTACTATTAGCGTGTGTGGTTTGATGACTGCCTTGAGTTCTAGAAGAGTTTCTTTTACATATGTGGGTGCCTTTACATTAGGGGCATAGATATTCAGGATTGAGACTTCTTCCTGATGAGTTGTTCCTGTTATGAGTATGAAATGTCCATCTCCATCTCTTCTGATTGATTTTAGTTTGAAGTCAATTTTGTTAGATGTTAGAATGACCACACCCGCTTGTTTCTTAGGTCCATTTGCTTGGAAGACCTTTTCCCAACCCTTTACTCTGAGTAGGTGGCTGTCTTTGTGGTTGAGGTGTGTTTCTTGTAAACCCAGAATGTTGGATCCTGTTTTCGTATCCAATCTCTAAGTCTGTGCCTCTTTATAGGTGAATTGAGTCCATTGATATTAAGAGATATTAATGACCATTGGTTGTTGACCTCAGTCATTTTTTTGGTGGTAATAGAGTGTATGTGTTTTCCTTCTTTGAATTGTGCTAGTGAAGGGTCGCTAGATGTCTGAATTATTGTAGTCAGTGTTGGCAGTATTGGATTCCTTGGGATGTAATTTTCCTTCTAGTATTCTCTGTAAGGCTGGATTAGTAGTTACATATTGTGTAAATTTGTTTTTATCCTGGAATATTTTGTTTTCTCCGTTGATAGTGAACGAAAGCTTGGCTGGGTAAAGTAGTCTGGGCTTGCATCCATGGTCCCTTAATTTCTGCAATACCTCTATCCAGGACCTTCTGGCTTTCATGGTTTCTATAGAGAAATCTGGTGTAAGTCTGATAGGTTTACCTTTATAGGTTACTTGACCTTTTTCCTTTGCAGCTCTTAATATCCTTTCTTTAATCTGAATGCTTTGTGTTTTGATTATTATATGGCGAGGGGACTTTTTTTCTGATCCAGTCTATTCGGTGTTCTGTATGCTTCTTGCACCTTCATAGGAATATCCCTCTTTAGGTTGGGAAAGTTTTCTTCTATAATTTTGTTGAATATATCTTCTGGACCTTTGATCTGCAATTCTTCTCCTTCTTCTACTCCTATTATTCTTAGATTTGGTTTTTTTATTATGTCCCATATTTCCTGAATGTTTTGTGATGAGAATTTGTTGGATTTGCTGTTTTCTTTGGTCAGGGCGTTTATTTTCTCTATGGTGTCTTCATAATCTGAGATTCATTCTTCTATCTCTTGTATTCTATTGGTTAAGCTTGATTCTGTAGTCTCCGTTCGTTTACCTAGATTTTCCATATCCAGCCGGCCCTCGGTTTGTGTTTTCTTCACTGCCTCCATTTCAGTTTTCAATTCTTGCACTGATTCCATTACCTGTTTGATTGCTTTTTCTTGGTTTCCCAGGGTATCATTTACGAATTTACTCATTTCTTCAAACTTTTTGTTATATTTGTCTTCCATTTCTTTACTCATTTCTTCCATTTTTTTTGTTATATTTCTCTTCTATTTCTTTAAGTGAGTTATTCATACCCTGTTTTAGAGACTCTATTGCTTTCATAATAACACTGTTTTCCACTTCTTCCGGAATAGGGCATTCGAGTCCTTCTGTCGTAAGATCGCTGGGATCTGGTGATTTCATGTTGTTTTTCAGATTGTTGGAGGAATTCTTGCCTTGGTGCCTGCCCATCTCTTCCTTCAGATGCTCTCCAATGGCTCTTCCCTCCGCTGGGTCTTCTTCTACTGGATTAGTGACCCTTGCTATCCAGGAATCACTTTGCCTGCAGTCTTAGCTAGCTGCAGGCAGGCTATTAGAACAAAGGGACTTCCTTCCCTTTGCACTCACCACCTATCCAGACCCGTGGTGCCCACCCTGGCTGAGATGGAGGAATTTAAGCCCTGAAAAAGGGAGAGGGGAGGGGAGGGGTGCGAGGCCAAAAGCTGGGATGGCGTAGCAGGAGAGAAGGATTAGCTGAGGGAAGCTGCCCCTTTGGAGTAGCCAGGGAGATAAGGATGGCGGGAATATTGTGTGTCCCCTCACCGGTCCACACACTTACCCCTGCACAGGATCAGAGCCCCTCGCTGGTCAGAAGAGTCCCTGCCTGCGGTCTTAGCTGGTGCAGGCAGGCTATCAGAACAAAGGGCTGAAGCTTCTTTAAGAGAGATTTTCCTGATTCAGCCATAGCAGAAAAAAAAAGTCACCCAGTTTTAAAATGCCGGCTTTCTGGGCTATGCCACCAGCATGACCTTTGGCTGTTTCAAGCAGGAGGTCTGACTACAGAGCATTTGACTGGGGTTTGTGAACAGCAGGCTGAAACCTGCTTGATGGCAGCATGGACCAGCTGTGTGCCTAGAGATGGGGCACTGTGCATGGCTCTCAGAGGCAGCAAGCAGCTCTGCCAAGCTGGACTGTGTGGAGCAAGTAGGCAGTAACTGTATTTAACCTAGTAATGTTGCAGCTTAGATTCTTAAGCACTTATCATTTTAAGAACCACTTCTGATCAGGAAATAATTAAAGATATGCAATAAAGAAAAATCCAGATAAAAAGTCCTATAAATGAGTCACAGCGTTGGATAAATGTACATAGGCTTGGGAGAGAGAAGAAAAAGAGTATAGAAAGTCATAAAATAAAGTTAATGCTTTAAAAAAACAGGGGGTAAAGTCTTTAAAGAGACAGAGTATATACAGCCATAGATTAAAAATGAATTTTAAAAAGCCATGTAAAGACAAAAATTTCACAGAGAGTCTGGATTATGTGTATTATTATGCTTCCTTTGAATTTTTGACTGTGAAGGAGCTAAGTACAAAAAGACATTTCATTGTATGGGCTGCTAAGCTAAACCAGCATGCATATTATAAAGGTATCATGACTTTCAAATTTTGGTCTAAAGTTATGTTGCTTTGGAAAAGTTCTTCTCTTGTTTCCACAGAAAATGAGAACCTGTGGATTGCTTTCAGACCAATATGGTTCCTTGGAACATACCCCCTGAAAGGTTGCTGTGAACAGCCCCCCCCACACACACACACAATACTTTTCCCAACTGTTGACTGAGATGAACCTATCACACAGGATACACCACAGAAGACCTGATTAGCAGGGCCCCCAAACATCAGGAATCAGTATGGAAAAAACTACACCCATATTCCCAAATATTGTATATAAATGTTCTTTTACAGTTAAAGGATGATGTGCTATAGAGATTTGCATTGGTATGGATCTTGGTTTGTTGATACAAATTTAAGGTCAATTTTGTTACACTGTGTATATATATTTCTGCTCTTGAGTGGTGTACTGTGATTGTGTAGCTCATTTGAAAATGTAATGTATAATTAAGAAGTATAACTTACTAGATAGTTATCTCTAATAGTCAAAATTGTAGTCATGTTAGTTACATTTTCTAGATTTATGGAGATATATTTTAGTTAGATAGGTATTCTTCAAATCTTTCAGAGACCTTTGAATATGTCATTTAAAATGTTTAAGAACTTAAGACTTTTCATGACAGTGAGACACATCTGCTCCTGGCAGCTCAAGCTAGTTCTAGAAGACTATGGGCATCAAGGAGGCTCCTTACGCAGTCGGTTAGCCATTTGGGCAAGAAACTGCTATTGCGTGGACTGCTTCACTGGACATGCAGAACCTGCAGAGAAATGACTGCTGATCATATCTAAAGGTGAGATGATCCTTCAGGGTTCCTGCTTCATGGAAGAGTCTGTCAGACATTTTGCAGGATACTGAAGAAAGTGACTGGCAAACTGCCAATATAGGCAGAACTGTCTTTGAAATTTCCTGCTTTGTGGAAAAGTCTGCTGGATACTATGGGCCTGTAGGCTGAAGATAGATACCCCAACGGTACAGAACTTTGGGTGACTGTCCAGGTAAAGAGATGTCTCTGTCATTTCTAGAATTTTGGAAGTTGCTTACAATGTACTTCCTGTTTCCTTAGGTAATAGTATATCCTTCTAGAGTCTTTGATGGAGTTGAAGAGTAGATAGATAGTTATAGTTTTCCTTAGTTATGATAGAAGATAAAGTAAATAGAAATATTGTAACTGTAATTCTTGCTTGATAACTGTTTTGCTATATGGAATTTTACTATGTTAAAGTTAAAACCTTATGTATATAAACAGAAAAGAGGAGATGATGTGGTAGTCCCCTCTGTGTACTGTGATTACCATTAATGAATAAAGAAACTGCCTTAGCCAGTTTTTTTCTGTTTTTGCCCTTGATATGGCAGACTTAGGTAGGTGGACTAAGTGCTGGGAGAAAGAAGAGGATGCCATGGGTCTGCCATCAGAGATAGACATGCTGCAACTTTGCTGGTAGACTACGACTTTATGGTGATATACAGATTAATAAAAATAGGTTAGATTAAGATGTAAAAGTTAACCAATAAGAAGCTAGAGCTAATAGGCCAAACAGTGATTTAATTAATACAGTTTCTGCGTGATTATTTTGGTTCTGCTAGCTAGTTGATATGTGAGTGTGTACATGAGTGTGCATATGTGTGTGCTTGGGGTTAGATGGTTGAAAGGAGGTGAAAGTGTTGTTAGTGTGAACCAAGACTTACACAGTATATTAGAGTTTGGAACAGCCACACACACTAAAACACACACTGCTCTTCATCTGTATATTGTAGAAGCAAATGTTTGTCTATTACTTGATGGAAAGTGAAAATATAATTTCTTATCCTGTTCTAAGTTTTTTACACTACATTTACCTTCAAACTCAAATTACAACACAGACCCATTGACTGTTCATTTCTCACTGAGACTCCAGAAGCATCATCTTCTGTCTGATTTAATTTCACAGCCTGGCTCACAGGGGAGGATGCTATGCCTTGAGGATGGCAGCTCTAAGTATGAAACTTCCTGAGAGTAAAAACAATGACCATGGGTGTCATAAGGGTATAGAAAGCGTTACACATACAGATTTCATGTAGAAAGTGTGATATGTTCTGTTTCCCATCTGCCACAGTTAGAAAATGTTGTCTAAAGTGTAGTCAAGATAAGCGAGAGGCTAAGGCCAACCTGTTGATATTTCATTAGTAAGTCTTATTGTTGTTAATAATGAACAGTCAGGCAAGGTGGCACACCCCATAATCAACAACACTCAGGGAGCAGAGAGAGAATCCAGAGTTCAAAGCCAACCTCACCTATATGAGACCCTGTCTTGAAAAAGTACTCCATCAGCAAAAACAAAATACTGTAATTATGAGCAAATTATTTTTTTACTGAATTTTCAAACTTCTTGCTTTCATATCTGGAACTCTGAAAAGATATATAGGATAATTGTGATGTCAAAGTAAAATTACATATGCAAGTCCTTTACTTCATAGCCTAGAAGATTTTTTTCCAATTAATGCAGAAATGGTATTTTAATTAATGGTATTTATTTTCTCAAATGTTACAATTCTATTTGCTCCATAAAGTGTTACAGAAATTGTACACAATGGAGTACTACACAGCAAAAAAAAACCAACATCTTGAATTTTGCAGGAAAATAAATGGAGTTAGAAAACATTATTTTGCGTGAGGTAACCCAGACACAGAAAGACAATTATCACATGTACTCACTCAAAGGTGGTTTTTAAACATAAGGCAAAGAAAATCAGCCTACAAATCACAATCCCAGAGAACTTAGACAACAGTGAGAACCCTAAGAGAGACATACATGGATCTAATCTACATGGGAAGTAGAAAAAAAACAAGATCTCCTGAGTAAATTGGGAGCATGGGGAAATCAGGGGAGGGGTGAAGGAGGGAGGTGAGAGGCAGGGAGGGGAGCAGAAGAAAAATGTAGAACTCAATAAAAATCAATTAAAAAACAATGTTATAGAAATCTTATAATTAAATGAAAATAAGATAAACAACTGCAAAATAATTTCATTTGCTTTATACTATAAAAATTTACTTTGAACATCTTAAATATTTAAGTGTGCTCTAATTTTAAAGAGATACAATCCCATGTAGAATGAATGTCTTTCATTAAAATTATACTTCTAGCTTTTGATGAGCTGGAACATTAAACTCTACAATGTTAATACTGTTTTTCTCTGTCTGTAGTTTCTATCATGCGCCACTTAGTTTTTTTCCTAAGAATAACCTTTCATCTATTCCCACTGCTTGTGTAATCTCATGAAAACATCCCATCTACTGGGCACATATATATCTGCGAATGGTCAGGAAGATGACTTTTCATTTATCTGTATAGTTTTGATATACAGAATATATACTAAGACATGCTTCATAAGTAGATCTATTTGTCTCATGAGGATTGTAAACACTTAAAACACTGCTTTGTTCTTTTTGCTCAGACTAATTGTACGCAATTAGCTCACTTTTCCTTAAAAAAGGTTCAAATTAGATTAAAAGCTATTTATAAATAGATCAGAAGTTTCAAACTTTACAGCTATACACCAGATCAGAGTCACAGAAGTCCAACTAAAGCTGCTACACAAAGCACCCTAAGAAAAGCATTCCAATTCTTTACTTGCCAAGTCTACTGACAATAGAACTATGTGTCAAAGTTCATCACTGGGCTCTGTGCCCCCTGTCTCGACACAGCCTTATTCCTGAAATCTTGAAATCCTTGTTTCACTGTGGTAAGTAACTTGTCTTTTGATCAATGAGAGGTAACTGTTAAAATGTTTTTATTGCTTCAAGTCTCTCGCAAGAAAGACAATTTTTGGGTTAGAAGAGAAGAATCTAGGAGGAATTAGAAGTAGGGCAGAAGAATTAGAACAGAAACAAAAAAAATAGAAAGACTTTAGAACAGCAGAACGTGAGAGAATTCATTTGCCCTCAGATACCCCAAGAAAAGAAGTTCTGTTTGCTTTCTGTAGCATTTGATCTGAATGCTGAAGAGAAACTTGGGGCTGGACCCCAAAGATCCTTAGTACTTAAATGTCTATCATTTGAGTGGGAAATGGCTACACAGGGTGGGCACCCAGCCCCCTTGAAATCTTTTTGTTTCTGCTTAGTGGACCACTAGGTTGAGCCAGTGCTTCTCATGTGGGCATGAATGGGAATAATAACAACTGGAGCGTGAGAGAAATTTTTTATATCCATAATTATTTTATGTAGAGTACAAGGTTGTGGGTTTATCCCATACACATAAAACATATACTGTGCTGTGATTCACCCCACCCAGCACTAAAGGTTCCCTTATGATATCTAAGTAGTGCCAATATTTGCTTTAACTTCCAACATCTGTTAATTTGGCTTTGCATTTATTTTCCTGAGAAGTATTGACAAAGAAAAAGGGCATAAAAATAATCCCAGCAAATGGAAATACTTATAGGTAAAAATTCATTAATATGAAAACATGCTCAGAGTATTTAATCTCTAGGAAATATTTAAAATCTCAAAGATATAACACTAAATCCACAAGAAAGTCCCCAAATTTAAAATTAGTTGAACCAATAGGAAGACAGCTGGAACTACCTTGTGATGGAAGAAGGTTGTTCAGTAGGAATACCCTCACGGCCAGAGGAAGTCAGAACTCTTACTCCAGGAAACGATTCTAATTTACAACCAGCTTTCAGACACCTATGTGGCTAGCAAACATGTACATGATCACTGGTATTGTTTATTCATAGCTCAAACTATAATCTAGATACACTAAATATATGTACATCAGTATTGACAGGGGTTGTCTGTCCTGCCTGATCTTCGTCCTGCCAGGTTCCCACAGTAGTTAAGTCCCAAAGAAATCACACAGAGGTCTATATTAATTATAAACTGATTGCCTCAGTAGTTCAGGCTTTTTATTAATTAATTCTTAGAACTTATATCAGCCTATAATTCTTTTCTGTGTTATACGCATGGCTTGATACCTTTTTCAGAGAGGCAGTCACATCTTGCTTCCTCTGAGATTCGGTCATGAGTGCAGACTGAGCTTTCCTCTCCCA
Organism: Myodes glareolus; assembly: GCF_982192425.1. Taxonomy (NCBI): domain Eukaryota; kingdom Metazoa; phylum Chordata; class Mammalia; order Rodentia; family Cricetidae; genus Myodes; species Myodes glareolus. Next base: position 52,804,496 of record NC_142049.1, read on the forward strand.
GAATTCTCCTGTTCTCATTGCCCTGCCTCTACTTCCTGTCTGGTGGCCACACCTATACTTCCTGCATGACTACGGTCCAATCATCATTTTATTAAACAAGTACAAGAAACAAATCTTACCATTGCCCCACAGCACACCAGTGGTTCAGAGGAAAGGTCCTGACTTTCCCAGGATGTTTCCGTTCCTATACACACGTACAGTACAGGATTCACTTATATCCTGAACCTAAATTTTCTCTCTCCTCCCCTCTCCTCCTCTTCTTCCCTCCTCCTCTCTGTCCCCTCTCTTCTGCTTTCCTCTTTTCTCACTATCCTCCTTTCCCACCAATTAATCAGCAATAGTGAACTGTTGTTAATACAGGGGCCATATTATTTTCTTTGTATCCCATGTTTCTGAATGGAGACCAGTACTTGGACTTTAAAATTTTTGCACAAGTTCATGTTAATTACAGATGACAGTTACTCACTTGGCTTCAATTACTGCTTATTCACTGTTATGTCTGACACAAAATCATTCCATTTGTCTCATTAAAAATAATCCCATAAAAATAACAAATTACTTATGGTTGTTCATATGTTTAGTGTCTAAACTGCTGGTATCACTTAAGTTAATAACAGGTGTATGGAAAACATATAGAGCAACTGGAATAGCAAAGAATACCAGTCCCATTCTCTAAAACAAACTGCAAGGTACTTTATAAAGGTAAACTAAAAGTCAGAAGGAGGGAGAACATGAGCAAGGAAGTCAGGATCACGAGGGGTGCGTCCACCCACTGAGATGGTGGGACTGATCTAATGGGAGCTTACCAAGGCCAGCTGGACTGGGACTGATGGAGCTTGTGATCAAGGAGTCTCTGAATGTGGCTGTCAATGAGGGATGACTGAGAAGCCAAGGACAATGGCACTGGATTTTGATTCTACTGTATGGACTGGCTTTGTGGGAGCCTTGTTTGTTTGAATGCTCACTTTTATAGACCTGGTTGGAGGGGAGAGGACCTTGGACTTCTCATGGGGCAGGGAACCCTGACTGCTCTTATTACTGGAGGGGGAGGTGGGGAGGGGGAGGAAAAAGGGCGGTGGGGAGGAGGTGGAAATTTTTAATAAATAAATAAATAAAATAAAAAATAATTTATCAGGGAAAAAATAAATAAAATAAAAGTTATGATGACTTTGTCATTTTCTGTAGGTGTAAGAAAATTTCAATAATCCATATATTTTTCTAGGTTATGATTTACCTATTCCTTTTTTCAGGACAATAAATAACATCAAAATGAGTTATGTTATTCTAGCGAACAAACCCATTTGTTTTTCTAGTCATTTGTTATAGTTTTTGTTTTAATAAATTTAGTTCCAAAGCTCCCTGATACTTTTAAATCTGTTCCTCCCTGGGTAGTTATTTAATTCAGTTACTTAGCAATATATAAAATTGTATACTTTCTGGTTAGTCCATTTTCTCCATTGAAAACAAGAATATTCCTCTCTGTTTGATCAATCTATCTCTTTCACTCAAAAAAAAAAAAAGATGTGAAAGATGAACTAATGCATAAGCCCAAGCTGCTTGACCTTGGGGTTCCTCAGCCTCCTCAGGTGGTAAACAGAGAAGCAAAGGGTGTTCCTCCTGACCCTGCCTCAGACAAAATTCTAAGGGACACCTGCCCTGCTGATAAGGGCCTTCAGCGTTTCCTCCTTTGGATGACAACCAGGACCTATCAAATCAATGGGACTTTGTTGCTCTGGCGTTTTATGTTATTTGACAAAAGTGAAGGTATCTAAAAATCCTTACCAGGGTTGCAAACCTAATGATTTGGATTAATGAGGAAGGATATTGTCCTGAGAAGTTGTAATGACAGGGAAGTCTTATGATTGAGACTGAACCCTTCCCCAGAGAAGCGGAGATCTGAGCTCTTGATTGACAGCTGGAAATAGTGAGCTGCTCTGTTGTGAGGGCTAGTGGGTGCTCTCCTCTGAATTTCTTCCCTCTTAGATGCCGATCTAAGTTTTTAAAGTATGTTTTATCACACATTACAATTTCAATTTTATTAAAAGTTGAGCTCCTGGTGACGTTTCTAGCCATTAGAACTGCCACCTAATAGTCAGATGATTTTGAGTACATTTGCCTCTAGAATGTAAATTTCAATTCCTTGTATTTAAACAAAAAATATTTTTTGAGAAAAGAATGAAAAAGAATTCACAGAAAAATGACATTTTCCAGAACCTCAAGAAGTTGTATATTTTTAATCCACTTTTAACTTATTGAAAATTCAGTTCAAAGCTTTGCAAGTTGCCTGTTGAAAATGCTTTCTGGATTGGTTTGGTTTTTTTTAATTATTTTTTCATATTTTTAATTAATTCTTTTTATTTATTTTGCATACCAACCACAGTTTCCCCTCCCTTCTCTCTTTCTATTCTCTGTTCTCTACCACTACCTCCCATCTGCCACTCCCCTATCTGCTTCTCTTTTATTCAGAAGGGGAAGAACTCCATGGGAGTCAACAACCTTAGCATATCAAATAGAAGCAGGACTGAGCTCCCCCCTTCATCAAGCTGGGCCAAGCATCCCATCACGATGAATAAGTTCCAAAAAGCCATCTCATGCACCAGGAATAGGTCCTGATCCCCTTGCTAGGCACCACACAAACAGACCAAGCTATACAATGGTCACCGACAAGCAGAGGATGTAGGTTGGTCTCTTGCAGGTTTCCTAGTTGTCCATTCACAGTCCTTGATCTCCCTCTAGCTCAGGGCAGCTGTTCCTGTGGATTCCCCTTCATGATCTTGCCTGCCCCCCTGCTTTTACAATCCCTCCTTCCTCTCTTCAACTGAACTCTTGGACCTTGGTCCAGTGTTTGGCTGTTGATCTCTGCTTTCATTAGTAATTTGATGAGGGATCTCTGATGACAATTAGGGTAGTCACCAATCTGATTACAGGAGAAGACCAGTTCAAGCACAATGTCCACTATTGCTAGGAGTCTTAGCAAAGGCCATCCTTGTGGTTTCCTGGAAGTTTTCTTGGCACCAGGCATAATGACAGACAGGTGGATCAATGCAATCGAATTGAAGACACTGATATAAATTCACCCACCTATGAACACCTGATTTTTGATAAAGATGTCAAAATTATACAATGGATAAAATAAAAGCATCTTTAACAAATAATGTTAGCATAAGTGGATGTTTTCATGTAGAAGAATCAAAATTGATACATATCCATCGCCCTGGATAAAACTTAGGTACAGGAGGATCAAAGACCTCAATATAAATCCAGTTACAGTGAACCTGGGTTGATGAGATTGAAGAGAAAGAGGAGAATAGCCTTGAATACATTGGCACAGGAGGCCACTTCCTAAATATAACACCAATAGCACAGACACTAATTTTGATAATAAATAAATGGGACCCCCTGAAGCTGAAAAACTTCTGTAAGGCAAAGGACACTGTCAATAAGAGAGAAAGGCAGCCTATGGAATGGGAAAAGATCTTCACTAGCCCCACATTGAACAAAGGGCTGATCTCCAAAATATATAAACAACTCAAGAAATTAAATATCAAAATATAAAAAAATCCAATTAAAAAATGGGGTGCAGATTTGCACAGAGAATTCTCAACAAAAGAATCTCAAGGACTGAGAAACACTTAAAGAATCTTTCTCTCAGCATCCTTGTCTGTCAGGGAGTTTGGAAGGTCTGATGCATATGGGTTCAGAGGCATGCTTAGAGAACTATGCTATGACTTCATGCCCTTTCTTCTTTTTTTTTTTTTTTCAAGACAGGGTTTCTCTGTAGTTTTAGAGTCTGTTTTGGAACTAGTACTTGTGGACCAGGCTGATCTCAAACTCACAGAGATCTGCCTGCCTCTGCCTCCCGAGTACTAGGATTAAAGGTGTGCGCTACCACGGCCTTGCCCATGCCCTTTATGGTGCTGTGACTATTTTCCTAGGGAGTCTATTCTTCATCCCAGAAGGAAGGGATAATGGCAGGACACAGACACATTTCTATCAGAGCCAAGCTGGATGAACCTGTAAATGAAGGATTCTCTTTCCTGCACCACCTCATAGTCTTTTCTAAATAATCACTTATATTAATTAATATTAATTAGAAAATGTTTGTCCAAATAGTTCAGGCTTATTACTAACTAGCTCTTTCTTTTAAATTAACCCAGTTCTATTAATCTGTGTTTTGCCACGTGCTCTATTACATTTTGGTTCTCCTGTGTCTGACTGGCATCTCTCAACTTGCCCTTTCTCTTTCTGTCTCTCAGTTTGGCTTTCCCACCTGACTTTGTTCTGCCTTGCTATAGGCCAAAGCAATTTTTATTATCAACCAAGGAGAGCAACACTCAGTCACAGCATACAGAAGATTTATCCCACAGCATGAGCTGATGTTACAGAAGATATGGCAGGAGCTGGTGATCTGGATCGCAGCATCAGGGAAAGGCTATCCCAGTATGGTTGTAACTCACAGAATCTACATTACTGCTGTCAGGTCCCAAAGAAACTCAAAACAAATAACTAAATGTGGTGCCGATTAAAGAATCTAAAATGCACACTAGCAGACGGGCTCTCTGAGCATCACAAGTGTCTGATACAGAGTACTGACTCATCTCAGCATTTCTGACCCCTGTCCTCTGTCGCCTACTCTAAACCTTTCCAGCTTCTGAACTTCACTTCCGGGTTCTGATTCCCGTAAAAACCTGCCATTTCAGCCACACATTCTCTTTGTCCTCTTGGTTCTCTTTCTCTCTTGCTCCCCTGCTCTTGGCTCCTGGTCCCTCTCTTTGCTCGCTCTCTCTTCTCTTCCTCTCTCATTCTCCCAATCTCCCTCTCCTCTCACGGCCTGGTTCAGTCCGCTGGCCATGCTCAGTCTACTGCTCACTCTTCCAGAGGCCTCTGGCTGTACTCTCCCTCATATCTACAATAAAAACTTTCTCAACCACACCCAGGAACAGTCACGTCCTCATTTCCTTCAACTGCACTGCCCTTCTCAGCTTGCAGGTAGCTTCACTGAACAGTCTTCCTTCCTCAGCAGCAGTTTAACCCTTAGGAAAAACACAAGCAGGCTCCTCGCAGGCCTTGTGCATTTCATGAGTCTCCCACAAGCCCCCTTAGCCTCAAAAATAAGGAACCAGTTACACAGTAATGGCATTCTCCCAGGAGATAAAGTACAGATCCCAGGACACTCTGTCTTTGTTCCAACTTAACTGCCTAGGTCCTGAGAAATCACAGAGACACTTCACATTTCAGGTCAGAAGCAGGGGCGTGGAGACCGGCACAGCATTCTGAGGTAGGAAGTTCCAGCCTCATTTCAAATTTGGACTTTTCATTTGGTTACACATCTTACTATTTCTAGGTATGGTGTCATTTAAATAGGAGTCTTCAGAGCTTAGAAGGTTATATAAATAGAGACGAAGGAGCTTGGGATTTCAAACAGGTACATGGTTCAATACTATCTGAGTTTTAGTAAAATACCTCATGACCTTGTGAAAGACTGATCAGAGGTAGGTTACATAGTTACCAGATAAACCTGTTCCCCAGTTAGGATAATCCCATCCAGACATGAAGTGGAGGCGGTGACGGAGAGTGGGGCTCACCGAGGAAAGGGAAACACACAAGCTAAATATAAGAAATGCGGGACTAAATGCCCTTGAAAACAGTGCTGAAGGCAGTGTATCAGCACACTACTTAAAGGAGGAAGTAGTGAAAGATGGAGTACAGGCCACACAGCTTGTAAAATGTAATGCATTTATGTATATTTATAATGCATGCACATATACGGTGTATAATATGCACAAGAGGGGATATGTAAAAGAATCTTAACATTTGAGTCATGACATCTGTTAGTTCTTGCATGTCTCTGTTAAGTTTCTGTCTGATTGACCTGTCCACGGGGGATACTGGAATGTAGAATACTCCTACTATTAGAGTGTGGGATTTGATATGTGATTTAAGCTTTAGTAATGTTTCTTTTACATATATGGGTGCTCTTATATTAGGACATAGATGTTCAGGATTGAGATTTCATCTTGATGAATTGTTTCTGTTATGAGTATAAACTGGCCTTCTCCATCTCTTTTGATTGACTTTAGTTTGAAGTTTATTTTGTTAGATATTAGGATAGTTACACCTGCTTGTTTCTTAGGGCCATTTGATGGGCAAATCTTTTCCCAACCCTTTACTTTGAGGTAATGTCTGTATTTAAGGTTAAGGTGTGTTTTTAATAGACAGCAGAAGGCTAGATCCTGCTTTTGTAGCCAAACTCTTAGCCTGTGTCTTTCAATAGGGGAATTAAGTTCATTGATATTAAGAGATACCAATGTATGTATGTACCCACTCATAAGAGGATACTAACTTTATAGCAAAGGATATTGAGCCTATAGTTCATGTTCCTAGAGAAGCTAAGTAACAAGGTGAACCTTTAGAAAAGCCTACATAGATCCACCTGGAAAGGATAAATAGACAAGATTGCCTGAAAATATTTGGAGCATGGGGGTGGGAATAGTAGGGAGGGCAGAAGGGGAAGATAAGGGGAGAAGGGAGAAGGAAGGAAAACCTGAGGGAATAGGATAGTTGAGATGGAGGAAGGACAGAGATGAGAGCAAGGAAAGAGATGTTTTGACTCAGGGAGCCATTGTAGGGCTAGCAAGAAACCTGGCACTAAGGAAATTCTCAAAAGTCTACAAGGCTGACCCCAGCTAAGACCCTAAAAATCAGAGAAGAGGGTCCCAAACTGGCCTTGCCCTGTAGTCAGACTGATGAATATCTTAAATATCACCATAGAACCCTCATCCAGCAACTGATGGAAACTGAGGCAGAGACCTGTATCAGAGCACTGACTGGTCTGAGCTCCCAGAGTTCAGGTGAAGAGTGGGAGGAGTGAGAATGTGAGCAAAGAAATCAAGACCATAATGGAGACACCCACTGAAACAATCTACCTGAGCTAATGGGAGTTCACGAACTCCAGCCACTGGAAGGAAACAGCATAGGTCCAAGCTAGTTCCTCTGAATGTAGGTGACAGTTGTATGGCTGCGTCAGACTATGGGGCCACTGGCAGTGGGAACAGGATTTATCCCTACTGCTTGTTCTGGCTTTTTGGGAACCTATTTTCTTTGGATAGATACCTTTCAAAGCCTGGATATAGTACGGAGGGCCTTGGACCTTCCCCAAAGCAATGTGCCTTCCCTGTCTGAGGAGTTGATGGGAGGCAGGTAGGGTAGAGGGCATTAGGCAGAGAGAATGGGATGAGGGGAGGGAGTGGGAGCTGCTATTGGTATGCAAAATGAAAAAAAGATAATGTTTTCTTTAAAATAATAATAGAAAATGTAAAAAGGAATCTTAACATGGCATGATTAGAAGATTGTACATCAGTATCAGCAAGAGTTCTTGCTCTCACATCTAGTTTCTGGTCATAGATCTATGCAAGAAACGGGACTCACTGCTGTTGCTGTGGTGAAACACTGACAAGGTCAACTGTGAAGGCTCAGGTCTATCATCTCAGGTCAGTCACAGCAGGAAATCCAGCAGTGTCAGCACAACCACAATCAAGAGCAGAGAAAAACACATGCTCCCATGCTGCCTGCTTGCTTGATCTTGGTTGCTTTCTTCACTCTCAGCTGGTTCAGGTCCCATTGTGTGGAATGGTTCCATAAAGAGTAAACTAGGTCAACTCGTGATCAAGGGAATCCCATCCACAGGCCCACAGGCTAGTCTGACTGAGACAATTTCTCAGTACATTTTCACAAGTTGACTTTTAAAACATTCACACTCGTTGGTAATACATGCTTTTAATTCCAGCACTCAGGAGGCAGAGGCAAGCAGATCTCTGTGAGTTTGAAGCCAGCCTTGTCTACAGAGCAAGTTTCAGGACAGCCTCCAAAGCAACACAGAGGAACTCTGTCTCGAAACAACAACAACAACAACACACAAAAAAAAAAAACCAAAAAAAACAAACAAAAAAAACCCCGAAAAACAAAAACAAACACCATATATCACACCCACATCTACTATCTGAGAAAGGAATTTACAAATGCTGGATTATAGCTATCTGCCATCCCAACTGTCTCTAACTCATTATTATTATTACTAGTAGTAGTAGTAGTAGTAGTAGTAGTAGTATCATCATCATCACCATCATTATCACTGTAGTGTGCATATGAAATAACCTTAAAGGAGCTTTATCTTTCCTGTTTTTACTTCAACCACCATGTCCACAGTTACTCTGAAAGTCAGAAGGAGTTTTGACCATCTCCTAAAACTTCTCTTTCCATCACCTTCAGACTCTTAGTGTAGTCATGATGGGAGGGGTCACCTCAGATTTTACGTTCACTAGGAATTCATGCTTGTTTCTGATGATGTCCTTACTGCCAACTCAACTGGTTTGGCTGTGTGGGCATTTACATTCCTTGGCACATTGCCATACATGTTGCTTGCATGAGTGTTCAGGTCAGTTCATATGGATATGATGTGAACAGTTCAGTATATCACTTTTCCATATTCACACAAGTGCTTATTGATTAGGACCATGCTAGTGAACCACCATGATGCCCACATTCCACACTGGGAACTGTGGGCACACATCCCTGAAGGCAGACTATTATATGAGGGGCTTTCAGTAAGCATATGTGATTTTAATTGTCCTACAACAGGATTCCTACTGGTTTACCAGACTTCCTACTGACACCGTACAACCTGACAACCAGGAGCTCCAATTTGTGTCAGAAAAGGTTAAATGTTACTTTGACAAAGGAGGTGAGAGTGCTAACGGAGCTGGCACCCTCCACTGGAGACTGTAGAGGGCTAGCTCTCCTAACAGAGGGAAAGAGAAAGGGGCCCTAAGTACAAGTTCACTCGCCTTTGTTCTGAACTCAAGTTTCTGATATCAGAAACTATCAGTATAATCTGAAAACACAAATCCCTGCCCTAGCAGAGCCCGTCCAGGCTGACTTTCTCTGTGGAGGATTTATTTCTGCTTAGGCTGCACCTCTCTCTCCCTTATGAGCGACTTTATTTCTGGTATTTTAAATTCCTCAATCTGTCAAGAATACATCATTGTGTCAAGGGCAGGGATATACTACACCCACAGTGATTTTCATAAGTGATTGTCAGGCATCAGCACACCATTTATCTACATGCTGCTCTTTGATTTTATGTGCAAATGTCTCTGCTTTCTTATTACCTTGAAATCTGATCTCTTAGCATCTTATCTGAGATTATAAATTAGGTAAAGGTCAACTGAGGTCTATTGACCTAATTTTAAAATTAAGTTTTCTGTTCTACACATGGTTCGCCACTCCACTCATTGATTTGTTCTTTATTCTTTTTCTCATTGTTTTCATTGTAGCCACTTTATTTTTCTATATGTTTTTCAAGTGTATGAAAATACATAAACCAATCTATGATATTGGATACTCTGCATAGCTATTGTTTTGCTCATATCAAATAAAATTACTCAGAAGAGATCTTACTATAAGCCATCTTGTTAATATTTTTATTGCTTTTGTTGTTGAGGCAGCTTCACCATCTATAACTTGAATTGTCCAGGTCTCTTCCCCTTTTCTCTGCTTTTCTTTGCTTCCTGAGAAGACCTGGTGTTGAGGACATTTGTACTTCACATTGCTTTTACCTATGAGCAGTTTACAATGGGCCAGCCAGCATGTGCTTGGTGGAGGAATGTTTCCCTCAAGTTCGAGCCTGCTGAGAGTGTATAAGAAAGTTTACTTTGCTCACTAGCTCTGCACATCACTACAGTTACAACCACCCGGTTCTGTGTCACCCTCTCCCGGTTCGGTTCGCGGGCCCTCTGTACAGATCACGAGCTTGGGACAAAGGCCTGGGGATTGAAATAAAGACACACACACAAAGAAACCTGGGTCATTCGTCAAGAGATAGCTGAATGCACACTTTATTTAGCTTTCTGCAAAGTTAATATACCTTTGCTCCAGTAGAGAAATTCTCCTTGTTTGTGTGTAGTGTTTTCCTGCTCTGTATATTCTGAAGGTTTTTATTTTGTCTCTGTTTTCGCACTTGTACTATTACATGGAGAATTTTGTTTGTTTGCCGGTTCCATTTGTTTACTGTATTGACTCTCTGTATTAAGGTCCTCTATTAGTTTTAGAAAATTTGAAAATTTAGAATTGTACTTAGGTTTTCTTCTTTTCTTTTCTTTTTTCCATGAAACTTAAATTGCACGTGTATTAGCATGTTGGAATAACTCAAATGTCTCTTAGAATATTGCATTCTGCAATACACATTTGCTACATCTGCCAGATTATACTGTTCACTTTCTTTCTAATATTAGTAATCTTTTAGCTTCTTATCTCTTTGTAATTTCTCAGAAACTTAGTCTGTATCTAGTTTCTATCTAGTTCATCAAAAAATCTTTATAGTCCCAGTGTGCTGTGTTGCTTTGTATGTTTGTTTATTTTGTCTTCTCCCTAGCCCTAAAATAAAAGGTATTTCTCATTCCATGGCTTAAAAATTAATTGTTCAATTTACATAAATGTAGAGTCTTTATTCATGACTGAGGCTAAAAGAACAAGCTGTGTTTCTACACTGCCCCCATTAGAGAATGATAATTAACTTTTTTATTAGTCAATTGTAGCTAATTTTTCAATGTTAAGAACAAGTCAAGTTCAAACTGATATAGAATCTGAGGCTATAGAAATGCACATGTTTCTACCTTCCTATATTTCTAAGCACATTGGTGGGTTTTCTTTCTCTCTTCAGAGGACTGTTTGGATGATGTGGGAGTCCCCTCTGTGTGCTGTGATTACCATTAATGAATAAAGAAACTGCAGTGGCCTGTTGATAGGGCAGAACTTAGGTAGGCGGAGAAAACTAAACAGAATGCTGGGAGGAAGAAGGAAGAGTCAGAGATACACAATGGACCCGCCACCAGAGATAGACTTGCTAAAACATTGCTGGTAGGCTATGACCTTGTGGTGATACACAGATTAATGGAAATGGGTTAAATTAATATGTAAGAGTTAGCCAATAAGAATTTAGAGCTAATGGGCCAAGCAGTCATTTAATTAATATAGTTTCTGTGTGACTATTTCAGGTGTAAGCTAGCTGGGTGGTCGGGGAGAACAAGCGGCCCCCTATATGCAACATTTGGAGAAGCTCATTCCTTTTCACACAGAATAAGTGACAGCCAGGAGATGAGCAAGCACTCTTTCCCACCCCCAATGCACCTCAAATAGACTTTTCTTCTGTATTGATCCATATTAGCTGTGCAGCTTTTAATGTACTTTGGTTGCTTTGACAAAGGACCTCAGAACTGATCCTACTTTTCGAGTTCTTCATGGATGCCTTCTCCAGCTACACAGTACTTCATGTTCCTGCTTACGGTTTGTAGTAAGTTGTAGATTTATAAACTAGGCCGGTCATCTTCATACCTCTATAAAGAACTGCTAATAGGGATTCTTTTTCTGTCAAGAAACATGTTAGGAACATTTTCTATCCATTTAATTTCATGTTAACCTTAATGGTAGTGATATATGTCCACTACCGTTCCTTCTTGGATGGAATATTTTAAACTCTAATAGAAAGCTTTGACCATTTATCACCAGTCCTATTTAAAATATCAGAAATGAAATTCCAGGTTTTATTCTGTCCCCAGAGTGCAATGAAAGAACAGGCTTTTTTCTCCAATTTAACTTAAGATTTCTATTTAACTTCTCAGTCTCTCAGGAGCCATTTCTTTTTATATATTTGGAAAAATGCTTAAGTAGGAAAAGTGTTTCCAGACCTGAGCATTTTGAGACTTCAAGTCTGCCTGGAAATAACAGCTAAATTAATCTTTTTATCCTCTTATGTCCTCAAACATAATTTTTACTTCTTTTCAAGCTTCAGTAGCTGTTCTTAGTGAGTAGACTGTTCAAAGGAAGTTATTATGTTGATTCCAAGTCTATTATCATGCACCTCTAAATAACTTGGATCAATCTAATTCTATGGTGATATAATTACTGCAACTTAATGGGTTGTTGATTTTAAAAGGCTGGAACACATTTCATTTTAATCACCATGTGTTTCTGGTATCAAAATTGATATATCAATTAGTAAAGGATGGACAGTTATTGATAATACTTGATCTATTAGCAATAGACCAAAATAACATGTAAAACAACCATTGCTTAAGAGAGAATAATAAATATCTCTGATTAACCCCGCCCCCAGAGTGAGGTGTATGTAATAGCTCACATCTGTATTGCTAGTCACTGCCAGGCTACAGAAAAAGTATCAAAACCACAAGTCCAGCTGGGCAGGATAACAGAACTGCTTGTGTAAAGCATTAACATGCAAACAAATCAAAACAAATCAAGGATATAGCTCAGTGATACGGTGCTTCCATATGTATACGTGTGTGTGTGTGTGTGTGTGTGTGTGTGTGTGTGTGTGTGTATACATATATATGTATATATACTCTTGGATTTGATTCTCATCACAAGTTCCCACTGAACAGTAGTGCAAGCACTGGAGAGAAACACACTCAGTATTAAAAGAGTGAATTCAAGGCAGAAGAAGAGACACTAGAGGCTGCCAAGCTACCTCAGTCTGACAAAGAAACAGGGAAGATAGAATATCAGATGACTGCTAAAAGACAGTGCTCAGAAAGACAGGTAGACAGACAGTGATCAGACAGTAGACAGTGATCAGACAGTAGACAGTGATCAGACAGGTAGACAGTGATCAGACAGTAGACAGTGATCAGACAGTAGACAGTGATCAGACAGTAGACAGTGATCAGACAGTAGACAGTGATCAGACAGGTAGACAGTGATCAGACAGTAGACAGTGATCAGACAGTAGACAGTGATCAGACAGTAGACAGTGATTAGACAGTGGACAGTGATCTGGCTACCAGATGGTGCCTTAGCTGTACCTATAAAGGACACATAATGGAAGGCCTGAAGAACATTACTGGTTTTGGAAAGCAAGCAACAAGAGTGCATTCAATTAGATTCACTTTCACTGCCTTCACTGATGACAGCAAAGAGAAACTGAGATCTCAGAGTAGGATAGAGACTATCAGCTCCAGAGTAGTCACAAATGTGACTTAAAATTAATCAAGAAACAAAAATAGAAAGTTTAAAACACATGATTGGAGGATCCTAATCTTTTTCTAGGTATATCGATCATATGTTAGATCCTTTTCTTGGAATATTCTATATACTACTCCTATACATTTTTGTTCATTTGTTTTGACATTATCTTGCTTTGTAGGCCATGATAGCTTAAACTCACAATTTTCCTGCCTCAATCTCCTTAGTGCTAGAATTACTGGCATATGCTACCATGTCCATGGATGACTTTTATACTAATAGAACAGAAAGAGACAGGGAGGTATTTGGGGATCATGTAGTCAGCTCTAGGAAAGTAAGAAAAACAGTTGAGTCTTTCATGTGGCCCACTGGTCCCAAAGATAATATACCTTGACCCTAGCTTTCATTTGGGATTCTCCAGATGTCTAGTAAAAGTAATTAAGGAAGAATAGGTCTTGACAGCTGCTAGGAAAGATCAGGAGAGACATCAGGGTCTTTATGGCTGTCTTTTAATGAGATAATATGCAATGTCATCTCCATCATGAAGTATACCATTGATTTAATTATAATTAATATGTACTGATCAATAACTGTCAATTTACAAATAGAAGGAAGGCTACACTAGAAATGTAACAAAGGAAAATATTCAAACAAGCTGAACTGGGTACTCCCAACAGTATAGGCAAATGATGTCTTGTAAAATTATACAGGAAGGAAATATACCATAACCATCTCCAGTTATGATTTCCTGGGTTTTTGTATTTGTCTTCATTAGAGTTTCTGGGCTTTGCCTGTTGTTTCTAAGCAACTGTAATTTGTACTTCACACCTTCCTCACTACAGCCTCAGAAATCCTAAAATGGCCTCCTACAGCTGACAAACAGCAGACTTTACTGGTTATAATATTCAAGTGTATAATGTAGATATAATGAAGATATTTTCTGAAAAGATTGTGCTTGCTGATTCTACGACTTGTTTCTCTCTGGTCCTTTAACAGATGCCTCCAAAAAAAATTCATCCACCCAATGTATCCATCTGTTGACCTTAGAGTCCATGACTCCTGGGGACTATGTGCCTTTCAGTTCCTAAGAGATGGATGCACTCCCTCAGACAGTGAAGCATTCAGGCCACTTTGTGTTTCTTTTTCCTTAGAGGTCAAGTAAGCAAAAAGGCTTTACAGTACAATGGTTCTTATATAGTAGTCTTTTCTACCCTATATGACTTTCAAACTTCTCTATATCTTGGCAACAAAAACTATATTGATCCTGACCATTGCCATTGTATTCTGTTTCTGATAAATATATAAAACGTCTGATTTCTTTCAGTAGAATTGGCACAGCCTCTGCTGTGACTCCCTCTAACCTGGCCTGATTTCATTCTTTGAGGCCATATGAGGTGACCTTGGCCCAGTAAGTTAACAAAGGTCGTTATATTCATTCAGTTCCATTTAAAATATATTTGATCACAGCAAAGAATGTTTACATTTATGTAAAACAAAATGCAGCGATGCCTCAGTCATCATGATCATTTACTACTCTTGTAGAGTGGTGCAGGAGAATTGTCTTCTGTATTTTGTCAGTCATGTTTTAAATAAATGCTCATTGGTCAGGCAGGAAGTATAGGCAGGAAAACCAGACATGAAGTAGAGGTGATGCAATGAGAACAAGAGAATTCTGGGAAGGAGGAAGCTCATTCCTCCAATTCCTACCCAGACACCAAGAAACAAGATATAACCAACCCAGCTGAGAAAGGTACTGAGCCATGTGGCTAACATAGATAAGAATAATGGGTTAATATAAGCTACAAACATTAACAAGAAGCCTGAGCTAATGGACCAATCAGTTTTATAACTTATGAAGATCTCTGTGTGATTTTCTTTGGGGCTTGTAGGCTGTGGGGGCGAGACAGAAACCCCAACAAGCAGGCCCTACATGCTATAGTAGAGTATATAGTCTTGGTTCCCAGCACTCCCTGTGAGTGATACATACTCTAATCCCAAGAAATATGATGTCCTCATCTGGCCTCTAAAAGTACTAGGAATGCTTATGGTGCACATATACACATACAGAAAAAACATCCATGCAACTAAAAATAAAATGCATTAGTCTGAAAAAATTAATTTAAGTAAAATGCACACAGCATTCATTTTACATCTGTGAGGATAAATTTGATTATCTACTTGATCAGATCTAGAATCCACTAAAAGATGTGCTCCTCCTAAGCATGCTTGGGAGGGTTATTTAAAATAGATTCGTCTCTAGCATGCTTGGGGTTATCTGAAGTAGGTCAGTCTCTGGCATGCTTGTGAAGACTTGTCTAAAGTAGGTCAGTCTGTAGCATACTTGAGAGGAGTTATCTAAACTAGGTTAGTCTTTAGCATGCTTAGAAGAGGTTATCTTGATTAGGTAACAGAGGTGGGAAGACCCACCTGTAATCTGGGCAGCACCAATCATGGGCGGGAGTCCTTGTGCAGCACCATTCATGGGTGCTTGCTCATAGAAAACATGGACACTTAGCATATCTTTCTGCTTCCTGATTGTGGAGGCAACTTCTAAGTCAAGCTCTCCTGTCACCATTACTTTCATCGTGTAACCTTCCTCTGAGAGCCAGAATCGTCTCTATTCTCCTTAACTTGCTTTTAGTTAGGTATTTTTTCACAATGATGAGGCTTGCAACTATTCATTTGGCATGCCAGAAAGCCCTCTCAGTCATGCAGCAGCATCGCTGCCTTCAGGTAGTTTGAGTTCTCTCTCCAGTTCTTACCCTAGTACTGTTCCAGAGCACAACTGTGTTCACACTTCACCAACATCATAAGTGTAATTCACTGGCAGGAAAATGGTAATATCAGGATGTACCCTCATCATTACCTTCAAAACTCTGTATATGGTAAAGAATAACACTGAATTTCCCTATAGGTTATATTACAGTTTCTCTCTTCCCTATTTGTTATGCCTGGGTGAGGAACATTCTATTTTCTGTTGAAATAAATGAGGCTCTTCTCACTTCTCTGTTTAAGCATTCTATTTTTATGACTGAATGATTCTTAAGGCCCCAAGGTTTCATTCATGTTATCCTGTGCCAAAACTGCTTCCCTTTTAAGTGCTGGGCACTGTCTCTTCGTATCCAGGCACGGAAAGTGTTTAGAAGGTATTTGAAATAACCTCTTGCATTAGTTTTATTTCATTTTGGTTAGTTGTTTGACATGATAATTCACATTCTTATTGGCCATAAAAACCCTTGCATTTCTCATAAAACACCAGCATTTTTTATTAAACACAAACACCTCTTGGGCATCTTCAATCCATCTACACCATTTATAGAACTTAGAATGTCCTCAACCCATTTGTAGAAGCTTTCCTTCTTACAGCTTCCTCCAATGCATCCTTTGATCTTTGCTTCCGTAGCAGCCTGATCTCTCCTCCTCTGTCTTTGTTTAAGCTGCTGGGGGAAAAGGAAAGCTGAGGGGCTAAGCACAGCTCTTAAAGAAACCCTTTCAAATTGTGTCCGTCTTAGCCTAGAAGTTCCATCTATTAGTTCCCATATCTGTGTTCCATAGATGATAACAAAATTTATATTTTAACCTCATCAGTACTCTGACACACAAGAGTTACTTTAAAATACATACTAAGAACACGGCATTTACTATCGAGATAGAGGTTATTTTTAATAGTTTTTTCATAGACCTTGATACTGTACAGTTATGATTTGGAACTACATTCTTCCAAAATCATGAGCTGAAGTATTTTATTGTGGAGCCCTTTCTTTCAGACTTGCCATGCTTATTAGAATCTTGAAATCACAACAGTTGGGCTAACCCACAGGTCACCACCAGACTTATTAGGAAGGAATAATGCCATGAATGCTCACCCTCTCCTGTTCTCCACCCCATTTTCATGCTATATGAGATTGGTCATGAGAGAAAGAGAGAGAGAAAGAGAGAGAGAGAGAGAGAGAGAGAGAGAGAGAGAGAGAGAGAGAGAGAGACTAGATTATGGAGAAGGTTGACAGTTAACTGGGGATTCATTCCAATGAACGCAATTGCTATGAGGCTAACACAAGTACTAGATAGGATTTCAGGTCAACCACCCATTTTTCAGCCATTTTTTTTTCCTGTGAAGAATCCTCAACTGGAAGGATTCTAGAAACCAGAAGGATTGAGGACACTGAACCACAGAATCAACTAAGTAGGGTTCATAGGGGCTGACAGAAAAAGGTCAACAATCACAGACCCTGTATGGCTCTAAGATAGGTCCTTTGCATATGCATTATGGTTGTATAACGGTGTATTCTTGTGGTGCCCCAAGAGTGTGTGTGAGTCACAGGAGAGGGCATCTCTGATGCTTTTGTCTGCTTTTGGGACCCTTTCCCCACTACTTGGTCACTTCAATTACCCTTGATATAAGTGTTTATGCCTAGCCTTATTGTAATTTGTTATGCCGTGTGCAGTTGATATATCTGGAAGGTCTGTTTATTTTTTGTTTGTTTGTTTGTTTTTGAGGGAAACAGAAGAGGAGTGAATCTGGGGGAAGTGAGGTAGAGGAACTGAGAGGAATGGAGAAAGGGGAAACTGACCTTAGGATGTAAGAAATATAAAAAATAATAATAAAAAAAGAAAGCACTGCCCCATCCATGCTCCGCAAGCAATCCCTCTGCAATCTCTGCAGTGCCTCAGCCCTGCCAGTGTAGGGCAGTCCCCATTGGCTCACTAGTTCACCAGGCTGGCCTTGCTGAGAATTGCTTCTTGAATGGATCCTTGATACCATATTTTGGAGGAAAACATATTTGCTCACATTCTCCCCAATGAATACACACACTATCCTATTTCACCGTGTGCAAACACTAGAAAGTGGGGCCTTTTGGAGTTACTCTGGTCATGAGCCTGGAGCCCTCATGAGAAGATCATACCCTATTAAGGAAACAGCATGATCCCCTGCCCTCTATGTCTGAGAGGCATAAGAAACCTTCATAGCAGGGAATAGAACCCACCAGACACTATATCCGCAAGTACCTTGAACTTAGACTTAAAAAAAAAAAAAAAAGAAATGTGCTTTTCTTACCATGATCTGAGCATGCTAAGCAGTAGAGGTGAACATTATCGAGGGCACCAGACAAAACTAAAACAGCATCACAGATCCTACTCATGGGCAACAATCATCATCTAGACCCCTGTGTGCACTTCTAACCTTTCTGGCCTTTAAGTTCATTTAATATTCTGCAGTGATGTAGTCTGTAGGGTTTCCATCTTATTGAGTTTGTTTCTTCTAATTTTCTTTCCTCTCAGCTGTAATTATTATTATCTGCCCTTTGTTTAATCCTTTCAAACTAACAATGTCTAAAAGTTTAGAAAGATTATGTAATGCATAGTCTCTTGGATATATTTCTCATACTTATAAATTTAAATTTTTGTTTTGCTCCTAAATGTTTAATAATCCTTAGTTTGGGAATTTGTTGATGCTTAATTATTTTAGTTCATTTTTATATTATCGGTTTGTGGCACATTTTATAAATAGCTTCTACTTATGACAAGATTTTTATGAATTTTTTATCATTTTCTATTAGTATATGAAAATTTTCCCATTAAAGCAAAAATTGAGATTATAATTTTGAATACATATATGCATCTCTCCTTTACTCTTTAACCTTCCTTATTTTTTAAAACTTCCAGTAGCTGTCTGGTGAGTCAAGAGAAAGTTCACAGAGCATACTGCCCTTTTTTACCAAACTGTATACTGAGGTGCTGTTGGCTTTTGATAATTGCCTGTTGAGTAGAAGGGGTGAGCTGGGCTAATTGAGGTCCTACTTTTCTCCACTCAATTCAGTCTTTTACTCAGCAGGTTCACAATAAATTAATTCTATTGGAAAGCAATCAATCTAAAAACCCACAGACTTCGTGGAGGCTTTTGTGTTTGATAGGCCAAATGCAATTTTTCTTGTCCAAACTGCTTTTATTTTCTTAGTGATTTTTCCTGGTATCAATATGACAGTTCCCATTTCACTGATCAGTTCTGTCCTTTGAATTATTCATTTCCAGTTGGAAGTGTTTATTCCCTGTTAGACCATCAACATGACAGCAGAGCTGTTGTGGAAGGACCACGTATCTTCTTGGCTTTTTCAGATTTTCGCCTTATATGGTTGGTATTGATCTGAGACAGAAATTGTGCTATAAGGATGATCAAATAAAAAACGGAATCAGATATGTTTTGTCTAGAGTGGTCTAGACAAACTTTCTCAAACAACAGTTTGAGAAAGTGTCCACAGGAGCAAACTCTGCAGGTCAGTGATTCTGAACTCTCTTCAAAAGTAATCCACATTTGCATCGGTAAAAGGGTTTATGTTTATTCAACAACGTTTACATGATTTACAATAGGATAGAGACAGAACATTAAACTAGAGATTGTGCAGTCTTAAAACCAGGTATTATGTAGTCTCAAAACCAGCAGTCTGATGAAGATCCAGGAGGATCTTGGTAGTCTGAGGCCAGCCTGGCCTATATACCAGAAGAAAAGAAGCCTTTTCTTCTCCAGGAAAACCAGAAGTACAGAGAGTCATTGTCTCAATGCCCCCCCACCTGCCTGAGGGGCTCAGAAAGATATGCCTCAAGGGGAAGGCTTTGATCTGCCTTGTGTGATTATTGATCATCTAAAATGAATCACAGCTCCTCAGTGGTCAGATCTCCTTCAAAGTATAATGTATTAGCTTTAAACTGTAAAATTCTGACAGATATCTGCTATGTCTGAAAGGCAAAATTCACAACTCACAACACCAACTATGTACAAACTTCCATAAACAACATTGATTCCTTCAGAGGTAATGAAAAGATTTAAAATACATTATTATTATTATTATTATTATTATTATTATTATTATTATTATTATTATTATCTATTTTTATAGGTTTGTTATTTCGGGCATTTTATCCCTCTCCCTCTTCTCCCTCAAACTCATCCAATGTCCATTCACTCTGCTCCAACTCAAATTCATAACCACATTTTCTTTAAATTATTTTTAAATTTATTATTTACCTTTTATTACATATAGATCTTTTTCTCATAGAATATAATCTGAATACAATTTCCCCTGCCTAATCTTGTTCCAGTTCCTCCCTCACCTTTCTTCCTGCTTCTGCTTTCCAAGTACTGGCATGAAAGTTGTTTTTCACCCCAGCTGGCTATTCTAACGGTTTCAGAGTAAGTGTGCACATGCATCTAGTAGGAGAGTCAGTATATTCTACGCCAGCTCTCAGACATGTTCAAAGTTCTGAAACGCTACTATCTAGCATCTGATAATATTTATTGAATAAAAAACAATTTTACATAATAGAAACTATCAGATTATACCAATTTTGATTCCTTGATAACTACAAAAATCATTTTAATATTCAATATCTAATTTTATTTCTGACATAGTAGATGCCTGTTAAACACTCATTGGCAGAGTGTGCTTTGTATTTCATTATATAGACTTGAATGTATATATCTTCTGTTCAGAGATTATCCTCTGCCCCCAAAGTTGAAGGTACTCTCTATTTACTTCAGATAGCCAACGGGCATTGCTAATTCTAGTTTTCCAAAGTGAGCCTTTATTAAATGATTAAATATTTTCATATAGCTTTATCTCAACACTTTGTTTCTCTGTTGATTAACAAAAAGGTGATTTAAGGATCATCTCCTACTTCATTATTAAAAATTATATACAAAAAATATTTGAAGAAATTTAAAAATTTTCAGTTATACTTTAGTTCCATGGCAGCTATGACTGACTGAACATGAACTAATGAACAACTCAGTCCTCTGTCAGGGCACAGAAGATGCTGATGAGACTGCTTCTCTCCAGGTGTCTACAGACCTGCCAGACTCCCACGTTCTTTTTCATCCTGCTTTTCTTTCCCCACAGCACAGTCCAGTCAGTTATGCACTGGGGATATGGAATGAAGGAGCATTCATCAAGGCTCTCCCAAACCTTTTCCATTTCTGACTAGGATGTGTAAAGAGAGGAGGGACTTGGTTTACAATTCAGTGTGAATATGTGTTACTGATGTAATTATTGTTCACACATGTTGGGAAATGTGGGTTTATGATGCTAAAATTTTAGGATATTTTATAGATTTACTTGTGTAAATTTGAAACTCTTTGACTCTGTTCTTTAGTGTGCTATGGGAATGGTGATATTCAAGTATCTCTCTGAAATTATATCTTTGATGAAAAGTTTAAGATCTTCCTAATGTAACATTTGATATGTAACTTCAGCCTTTATCTTGTAAAAAAATCCCTTTCAAATAACTAAATCATTTGCAAAACACCTCCTTTATTCTCACAACTTGTTTCTGTGAACGACAGCGCAGAGATAAATGTTGGGTTCAAAAAGACTTAGCATAGGTAGCAGGCTCACTGCAACTTCGAAAGGTTTTCTTTTTTTATCTCCCCTTAAACCTTTAAATAAACATTTGCAAAGAACATCGACTTAATGAATATATCTGTCTGCTCTTCAGAGAACAGCCTGCCTTCCCAAAACCTGAAAATATTATTTATTTTCTTCAGATAGCCAAAGGCTGTGAAGACCCGGCGTTCCCATAAAAAGGAAAAAGATGCAGTCACCCCAGCCCAGGTGCTCAGTAAGTTCAGGCCTAAGCTGTGAGGCACCATCGCTGTGCTGAATCCTTTCCACAGACCTAATTACCACTTCTCTTTACTCAGAATCCTCACATCTTCATGCAAATGAGACCCAGCATCTGTTCTCTCTACTCCTAGAGAGCTTTTATACTCTTAACAGTCTGTGGGCTAAAACTGCTCTTCAAAACAGCCAGGCTTATCAGTAAGGATTATCTCTCATGAGCATTTACACACATTCCATCAAACAGAAAGTAAAGAAAGCTCATTTCAACAGTTCTATCAGAAAGTGAAAAGGAATAAATCCTTCTCTCACCTGTTGCTAGTCTGTGAGTCCCTCTCAAAGATGGAATGACATAAATTCTTGGTATTCATGTGGAGGAAGCCCTAAAAACTGATCATTCTGCTCGTCTTGAGAGACATCTTTGTGGCTCCAAAAAGCAGGAAATGGACTGGTGTTCATGAGATTTTACACAACCAAGAACGCATCTTCTGAAATCATATGAAGATATCATCCCTGAGAACAATATGGAAAAGTTGAATGAGGGGGAAAATAAACTATTACAAAGATAAAGCACCAAAGTCAGATAGGATAGGGGCATAGTTATCAGCCTAGCTTCATCAGTTAGTCCATTCTCTGTGGACAAATGTAGATGTATATTTGCATGTGTGCGTGCAAATATGTGTATATGTGCTTATTTGTTTCTATTTACATGTATGTGTGTTTAGATGTGCATTCGTATGCATGCATAGTATACAAATGTTTATTTGTATGTATATTTATATCTATGTGTGTGAGCATGTGTATGCGTGTTTAGGAGTGCATTTGTGTGTGTGCATGTATATGTATATTTAATTGCATACCTTTGCTTGTTATACATGAGTATATTTTTGTGTATGTGTATATATATATGTGTTTATGTGTTTGCGTGTATTTGTATTTGTGCATGTATGTGTATATATTTACATATGCATACATTTTTGTGTGTGCACAGTGTAGATCATGTATGTATGCATTGTTCTATATGCATGTATATATTATTTGTCTGTATACATATGTATATAATTAGATAGGACTCCCTAATTTGAACTGATGTTCCCTCCCAGATAAACAAAGTTGACTGTTTGAGGTTCTGATTGTTTATTACAATGTTAAAATTCTTGTGTCCAATTCCCATGTATTGTATCTCAGTCTTCTCCATGTCTACTTTCATACCAAGGTTTTCACTTACTTCCATCACTTTATTGACTATGGCCTGTAGCTAGTTTGGATTTTCAGCAAGTAGTGCTACATCGCCAGCAAAACACAAGTTATTGATTCACATACCATCTATCTGTACACCTATCTCCTCATCTTCAAGGGCTGTTACTATTATTAATTCCAGGAATATATTAAAGGGTAGCAGTGAAAGGATGCATCTCTGAAATATTGCTACAATGACTCTTAACTGATCACTTAGTTCTCCACAGACTTTGACTTATGTAAAGGTATCTTTATAGGCATTGTCTAGTATTGTTATGATTTTTCTCTGGGTACCTGCATAACCTCAAAGTCCTTTCCTTCAAATGCTATCAAATGCCTTCCTGACATCGATGTAAAAGACATAAAAGACATCGAGAGGTAGATAGAAATAGTGAGGGCTGCATTCCAGGCACTAGGAAAGGTTTGGTCAGCAAGAGACATAACGACAACAACAAAATTGCAAGTACACGAGACACTTGTCGGGTTACCTTCTTTACAACCCTGAAACCTGGACAATGAAACGCTCCTCAGAGCAGCAGTTGAATGTGTTTGAGACGGCACGTCTCAGGAGGATTCTAGGCATCACATGAAGAGACAGGCTGTGCAATGATGACATTAAGAAACATCTCCATCTACAGAAGGAAGTAAACTACAGGATACTGCAATGGTGCTTGAGATACTTCGGTCGGTTATGATAATGAATGACAGCAGATACCAGAAGATAGCACTGCATGGAGAAGTGCATGGAATAAGGTGGAGAGGAAGGCCCCAAAAAACACCGTGTGGACAGCAGAAAGGAAGACTGCAGAATTCGGGTATGACAATAACATAAGCATCTAGGCCTGCCCAGGACAGGAACAACTGGAGAACCACCATAAATGGCTGCCCATGCATGCTTGAGCATTGCTGGGGCATAGATGATGACGATGATATATACATGATTGCATTTTTGCATGTGTGCCAGTGAAGGTGCCTGTGTTTATGCATGTGAATAATAGCATGCCTGTTTTCTGAATCATATATATATATATATATATATATATGCTTCTGCATGTAAATGCTTATGTGAAATATGCTTACAATTTCACACTTATCTGCATGTATGTATATATAATTATACATGTGTTTATGTGCTTATATATTTGTGTGTATAACTTTATGGGTATTCATGTATATGCATGGGTATTTGTGGTTTTGTATATGTGTGTACATTTCAATATCTGCAATTACACACAAACCCCACAAATGAGCAAATTAATAATGTAGGATGAAATGACATGAGTATTGATACAAGCAAAGCAACACATGGAGAGGAAGATGACATTGTTTCCATGGTGACTGTTTGAATCAGGAGTCTGATTCCATTGATAAAATGGAACCTTTACTTGAGCAACATCTGACTAAAGATATTACCACCTGCAGTATGTAACTGAGTGGATGGTACCTTGTTCTACTGGAACAAAAAGAATGAGTACCCATGTATATATCTTATTGGTCACCTATTAACTAATATTGTCTAAAAATCTACAAATACGACTTAGAGTTTGAGTTCTTACATGTGAAGGGCCGCATCCACATGCCCCATTACAAGATGGCGCTGACATCCGGTTTCACTGACAGGTGAACGCACATGTGCTAAGTAACTTTCCACTGCTGTCCCCGCCTACTCCCGAGGCTTCACCTGGGCTAATTGGGCAGCGGACCAGTCCAAGGGTGACACGTTCGAAGCAAGGACTGCTTCCTATATAAAGGAGGGGTTCCCTCATTTAGGGGACCCCGGCCATGTTAGCTGATGCTCTCTCTCTCAGGACGCATTAAAGCTATTTCTGCCGAAGAATCCTAGTGTCCCTAGTGTTCTTGCTGGCGAGACGGTAGCGTGGGACATCTGGTGCCGAACCCTCAGGACACCGAGGAATCCTGACCACCACTCACACCGACGGGGATCTCTTGGATTCACCTTAAATTCAGGAAGGATTCAGAACTGCGGGTCTGCATAATCAGAGAGGTATGACTACTCCTGGATTTTTTGGTTTTGGGCTTGACTTGTTTCTGCATTGGGAAGGTTTCATACATGCCTTGATACTTATCTTAGCAATTCTCTTATTTTTCGCCAGAAATTGCTTAAAAGATGAATCTTGCCAAGCGGTTGTTGCAAAAACGGAGGAAATCCAGGATAGAATATCAGAAACTGAGTGCAGTGGGAGATTAGATGCGTGCGCGAGAAAAGAAATTAAGGAAAAAGGATCCCCCAGTGATTCTAAGAAAGTAAAAATGGGGGAGAAGATTGACCTACAAGGCCAAAAGCTTTCTGATATCAATAATAAGAAAAAAGGAAAGAACAGTAGTTTATATCCTCTGCAGGGGCTTGAAGCTCTGCAAATTGAAAGTGACCATGAAAGTGAGCACGAAAGTTCTGGCTCAGGAGAAGAGATAGAAGAACTAGATACAGAGGAGGAGGCAGAATTAGCCAGCGGCAGGGCCATGAGGTCATCCCAAACGGCCCATCTGCCTCCTTATAGGCTACGCCCTCCCCCAACTGCCCCTTCGGCGCCTCCCTATGAGGAACGCCCTGGGCCAAAGACCTTTTCATTTATCCCTGACAAGGTCAAGAGAAAGTTACACTTGGCCTTCCCATTTACGAAGGGGAAAACGGGCGGGTGCATGCGCCTGTGGAGTACAACCAAATAAAAGAGTTAGCAGAGTCAGTCAGAAAGTATGGAGTGACTGCTAATTTTACCTTAGCCCAGTTGGACAGATTGGCCTTGACTGCCATGACTCCGGCGGACTGGGAGACAGTTGCAAAAGCGTCGCTGGTCAGCATGGGTCAATATTTGGAGTGGAAAGCCCTATGGCATGAGGCAGCTCAGGAACAGGATAGAGCTAACGCTTAGGCTTTAACTCCAGAACAACAGCAATGGACTTTTGACCTCCTGACCGGGCAAGGGCACTTCGCCACTGCCCAGACTAACTATCCTTATGGCGCCTACTGCCAGGTAGCCGATACAGCTATAAGAGCATGGAAAGCCTTGTCAAAAAGGGGAGAAGGGAGCACCCCGCTCACCAAGATTATACAAGGGACTCAGGAGACTTTTTCAGATCTCGTGGCAAGAATGACTGAGGCAGCAGGATGCATTTTTGGCGATACTGATATGGCCACGCCACTCATCGAGCAGCTTATCTTTGAGCAAGCTACGCAGGAGTGCCGTGCCGCCATAGCCCCCAGGAAAAATAAAGGGTTACAGGACTGGCTCAGGGTCTGTAGAGAACTAGGAGGACCCCTGACGAATGCAGGTTTGGCTGCAGCCATCATGCAGTCACAAAAACGCCCTTTTAAAGGACCAGACCAAAGAGTTTGCTTTAAGTGTGGGAAGCCAGGACATTTAAAAAGGGATTGTAGGGCATCAGAAAAGGAGAGAGCGCCCCCTACACTTTGCTCATGCTGTGGTAAAGGTTATCATAGGGCGCAGCTCTGCCGCTCCGTTAGGGATGCCCATGGCAAGATCCTCCCACCATTAGGAAACCCATAGACTGATGATCCAAAAAACGGGATGACGGGCCCTCGGTCCAAGGGCCCCCAAAAATATGGGAACAAGTTCGTCAGGGCAACAACCGAGGGACCCTCAGAGGCAGAACAAGAATGGACTTGTGTGCCTCCACCAACTTCCTATTGATGCCCCAGATGGGGGTACAGCCTGTCCCCGTGCAGCTGCCTGAGCCCCTGCCCCCTGGAAGCGTGGGCCTGCTTTTAGGACGTGGCTCGCTTACCCTACAGGGACTGATTGTCCACCCAGGCCTTGTTGATAGTCAGCACACTGCAGAAATACAAGCCTTATGCTCTTGCCCTAGAGGAGTTTTAACCATCAGTAAAGGAGACAGGATTGCTCAATTACTGCTTCTCCCGGCAGACATCCACCAGAGGCCGAAGAATAAATTAATGGGGTCTACAGGACAGGATTCGGCCTATTTGGTTGTTAGCCTTCAAGATCGACCCAAACTACCCCTTTGGGTCAATGGTAAATGCTTCTAAGGCATTTTGGACACCGGCGCGGACAAAAGTATTATCTCATCGCACTGGTGGCCACAGTCCTGGCCCATTACCGAGTTGTCTCATGCCCTACAGGGCTTGGGTTACAGCACAAACCCCACCATTAGCTCCGCCAGATTAACCTGGGAAATGGATGAAGGGGCGTCAGGATATTTTACACCATATGTCCTCCCCCTGCCAGTCAACTTATGGGGAAGAGACGTGATGCAGGGTATGGGATTGACCTTATCTAATGCATATTCATCTCAGGCCCAAGATATAATGATCAGAATGGGTCATAGGCCAGGAAAGGGCTTGGGTAGCTCCAAGCAGGGAATACAGGAGCCAATAAATCCTAAACCTAATATCAACAAACAGGGCCTGGGTTTTTCTTAGGCACCACTGGGGCAGCACGACCCATACCACGGAAAACAGAGACCCCCGTATGGGTTCCCCAGTGGCCACTTACCTCTGAAAAACTGGAAGCAGTGAATCAGCTAGTTAATGAGCAATTGGCTCTGGGACACATAGAACCGTCCACCTCTCCGTAGAATACACCCATTTTTATCATTAGAAAGAAATCAGGAAGATGGCGCTTGCTGCATGATTTGAGAGCCGTTAATGAACAAATACACTTCTTTGGGCCTGTGCAGCGAGGACTCCTGGTGCTTTCAGCTTTGCCCAAAAATTGGAGTCTGGTAATAATAGATATTAAGGATTTTTTTCTATTCCATTGCATCCTGCTGATAGGCCTCGCTTTGCTTTTACTGTTCCTTCAATTAATCATATAGAGCCTGATAAACGCTTTCAATGAAAAACCTTACCTCAGGGTATGTGCCTTAGTCCAACCATCTGTCAGATGTTTGTGCAGGAGGCTCTTAAACTGCTTCGTGAACGTGTTCCATGTTTGCTCGTGGTTCATTACATGGATGATGTACTTATGTG
Organism: Myodes glareolus; assembly: GCF_982192425.1. Taxonomy (NCBI): domain Eukaryota; kingdom Metazoa; phylum Chordata; class Mammalia; order Rodentia; family Cricetidae; genus Myodes; species Myodes glareolus. The sequence continues at coordinate 52,832,348 of NC_142049.1, forward strand.
TCATGAGGACTTACAGGTCCTAAAGGAAGCCTACCCACTGCTCGTTAAAAGTTTACAGCTATGGGGGTCTTCCAATAGCCGCTGAGAAGGTCCAGATTGCAGATACTGGCCAATTTTTAGGTTCTGTTATTCTTCCTGAAAAGATTCTGCCTCAAAAAATAAAAATTTATAGGGATGATTTGCGAACGTTAAATGATTTCCAAAAGTTGTTAGGAGATATTAATTGGCTGCGACCATTCTTAAAAATCCCCTCCGCTGATTTGAAGCCATTGTTTGATATCTTGGAAGGGGATACTCATATTACCTCCCCTCGGGCCTTGACGCCGGCAGCAGAAGCAGCCTTGTTGCTAGTGGAAGAATCCATTAAGGAGGCACAGCTGTGCCGTATTGATGAAACTCAACCATTTGTTCTATGTGTGTTTAAAACAAGAAAGCTACCCACCGCTGTGTTATGGCAGGATGGACCGTTACTGTGGATCCATCCGCATGCTTCTCCTAACAAAAGTATTGATTGGTATCCAGCCGCTATAGCTCAAATTGCCCTTAAAGGCCTTAAAATGTCTGTTAGTCATTTTGGTAAGCATCCAGAGGTTATGATAGTTCCCTATACCTCCTCTCAGGTACAAACTTTGGCCACCGCCTCTGATGATTGGGCCATTTTGGTTACCACCTTTTCAGGGAAAATTGATAATCATTATCCCAAACACCCTCTGCTGCAGTTCGCTGCATGTCATCCCATTGTGTTTCCGCGAGTTACGTCTTCTGCCCCGCTAAAAGACGGGATGACGGTTTATACAGATGGCTCCAAGAATGGTGTGGGAGCCTATGTTGTAGGTTCTAAAATATATACAAAGAACTTTTCTGCCACCTCACCCCAGATGGTGGAATGTATGGTGGTTTTAGAGGTTCTTCAAAGATTTCATTGTCCCCTTAATATTGTTTCTGATTCTACCTATGTGGTTAACGCTGTTAAATTATTAGAGGCCGCTGGAATTATAAAACCTACTAGTACAGTGGCAGCTCTTTTCCAGAGGATACAGGACTGCTTACTAAATAGGAGAGCTCCATTTTTTATCACACACATAAGAGCACATTCGGGGCTCCCAGGACCCATGAGCTTGGGTAATGACCTGGCTGATCGCGCTACGCAGCTTGCTGCGGTAGCTCTTGCCTCCCCGTTGCAGACCGCTAAAACCTTTCATGACAATTTTCATGTTACAGCTGAAACCCTGCGCAAACGTTTTTCACTTACCAGAAAAGAGGCTTGCGATATTGTAACCCAATGTCACAGTTGTTGCCAGTTTCTTCCTATCAGACACACTGGCGTGAACCCCAGAGGGATTATGCCCTTGCAAATATGACAGATGGACGTGACTCATATCACTGCCTTTGGAAAACTTCAGTATGTGCATGTGTCGATTGACGCGTGCTCTGGCATTATTCATGCCACACCACTTACAGGAGAAAAAAACCTCTTATGTCATTCAACATTGCCTTGAGGCATGGAGTGCTTGGGGCAAGCCCACATCTTTAAAAATGGATAATGGGCCTGCCTATACTTCTCAAAAGTTTAAACAATTTTGTGCGCAGATGCAGGTCACCCACATTACAGGCCTGCCTTTAACCCCCAGTGACAGGGTATCGTAGAACGTACGCATCGCACACTCAAAACTTATCTACTTAAACAGAAAGGGGGGATATTGAAAGAATTGCCCCCAACGCCAAGAGTGGCTATTGCCATGACTCTGTTCACTATAAATTTTTTAAATCTGGATGATAATGGCCAAAATGCTGCAATATGACATTGTTAGGATCTGCAGCGGCCCAAAGATTTGGTTAAATGGAAAGATGTGCTTTCTAATGAATGGAAAGGCCCAGATCCCATTCTATTGAGATCCAGGGGAGCTGTTTGTGTTTTCCCACAGGATCAAGAAAACCCATTCTGGGTGCCGGAGAGACTAACCCGAACGGTGAAGAGTGACCCACAACACGTGGACTCGCCTGAGGATTTGGCTGCTGTTCCTCCTGCCATTTTGCGGATGGATGACAGCGGTTGTGATGAAGCACCGATGGGGGATACACTCAGCCTTCTTGAAGCCGACACCAGTCAGCCATAGAGTGGCGGTGTTTCCTCAGCTTTTTACAACCAATAAGATTCTGGGGCTCCCCTATCTTCCTAGAGATGATTTATAAGCTTGGCCGTAGAATTCCAGTCCTGGGTCGTGTCCTTCATCCCCTACTTCAAAGAATGGGTGGGGGTGGAAATGTTTTGGAACAGCCCTATGCTATGGAATAGTGTTTCTCCTCTGGATGGTCTGCTGACTCAAATCCCAAAGTCGTAGGGACAAAGTGGTTATTGCACAGCACTGGCTGCCCTGGAACAGGGAGCCTCTGCTTATGTGTGGTTATCTATGTTGAAGCAGTAAGGTTTATGCCAACCAGCTCCTGCACCCTAGGACAGTGGTCCATGGCACAGGGTGGAGTGTTTGGCTTAGCTGGCCCTGAAGGTTGTCGAGCTAAAGAGCATCGCACAGAGAATGGCCCTCTCTGAGAAATATGTCGTCCTGCATAAGGGTTTCCTGCCACATATTCCCTTTCCCAGAAAAATGGCAGAGGGAAGGCCGGATAAGTTCCAGGTGTCATGAACCTAGGGGCAGATTCCGTGTAAGCCCATTTTAATGTTTCCACTTTGGGAAGTGCGACCTCTATCTTTACCTTCTGAGGGAGTTACCTTTCTGCAAAGAAGTAAAAAAAGGGGGAGATGTGAAGGGTCGCATCCACATGCCCCATTACAAGATGGCGCTGGCATCCGGTTTCACCGCCAGGTGAACGCACATGTGCTAAGTAACTTTCCACTGCTGTCCCCGCCTACTCCCGAGACTTCACCTGGGCTAATTGGGCAGCGGACCAATCCAAGGGTGACACGTCCGAAGCAAGGACTGCTTTCTATATAAAGAAGGGGTTCCCTCATTTAGGGGTCCCCAGCCATGTTAGCTGATGATCTCTCTCTCAGGACGCATTAAAGCTATTTCTGCAGAAGAATCCTAGTGTCCCGCGTGGTTCTTGCTGGTGAGACGATAGCATGGGACACTTACATGCTATGTAAACTAGCATTATCAAGAACTAATAGTTTTGCTTTCTCCATTACATGTCCTCCTTGGTGCTGGATATGTTATTGGTCTTTCCAACCCACAGTTGCATTAAAATTCAGATTAACAAAAGGTAGAATTAGTGCAAAAGTATTCTTACATCATTATCTTCTCATTGGAAGAAATCATTCATTAAGTATTGTTATTCCCTTAGTACTCATTATGATTTTCAATTATGCAAACTGTTCTAGAAGAAGAGAAATGCTTTAAGCACAGTAAGTTATGAATATCTAAATTGTTATAGCCTCTCACGACTATAAAACAATTAAAGTTTAAATTAAAGAAAAATAAATGAAAATACAGTTTTATATGTATAATGCAAACTAGCCAAATGCAGCTATTTGTAAATAAGATGAGTGGGAAACAGAGCTGGGCTAATATGTGGTAGGATTTCACTTATAAACTTCTTTCCTAATAGAAGAATATAAAATGTGTAGAGAATTAACTACTTAATAACTCACTAAAGTTTTGGTAGATCATATAACTAATGTAAAAATGAAAGAGAGCAATTGCATATCTGTCATGTGAGGGTATAATTAAGTATAAACAATATAAATGATGATCATTTTTTAAGGAGATGAAATTCGTACTTTAAGCTTTTAAGTAGGAAAATATTGTATTACAGGTCATCTGCACACACCAGCAAAATTAGTACAGAAGATTGTGTATGGTATGGTAATGATGGAACAAACATTTGATTAGCTAGCTGGTGGTCCTGCAGAGTTTCTCTGTACTCAAGGTATACAGAGGCACTCAGTAATGTACAATTCCTTTTTGAGTTTCTACAATTCAATGAAAGGAATCTTTATTAAATATTTGAAATAACATCATGTTCCTAGACATACTAGTACACCTTTTTGACATAAAGTATATAACCACTGTATCTTATTCCTTTGACATGCACTGTATATAACCTGTAACTGATTCCCAATATCAGATTTTTTTTTAAAAAAAAATGTGTTTGTGCTTTTCTTTCTCAAGTAAAATGCCTCCTTTTTTTATGGAAAAAAGAACTTTCATACATTCAGTTTTATCCAGGAAAAGTCATTAGTCAGAAGGTTTCTAGCTACAGATCTCACTAGAAATTCAGGAGGCTGAAACAAGAAACAGAAATGAAAATTCACAAGTTAAAATTGCATTTCATGTAGAACACAATCCTCAATCAATTTTCTTTCCTCACTCCAACTAGCTATGATTTTTCACCTCAATATAGAGACATGACTTACCACAATTGTCACAAATGAAAACACATTTAAGACTATGTTTATTTTGCCTGGATGGAGATTGAACTAAGGGCTTTGTCTAGGCCGTTCTAACCATCGTATTTCCCAATTTGTACACTATTCAAGAAAAATCTTATTGCCATATCAGAAATACAGTCACCTCAACTTGCAAACTGTAGTGTTCATTAGAGTTAAATGAGTTTTCTGTGGTCATAGAACTAGACTTGGGGTCTGTCCTTGGGAGAATTTACCTTGATGTATCACAATCCTCTGTGTTTTATCAAAACTTTTTAGTAAATGCTAAGACTGTAACAAAATTTAAGTTTAAAGTTTTATATACATATATGTATGTATACATAATGATCATTTATTGGTATGTATTTCTGGTAGTTCATCTGTAATTCACCCACCATTCTTCTATATCTTACCTATTATCTATCACATAGTTCTATCCTTCTTATATCTATAAACAATCCTTCTATAATGTGTCTATCTATTTTCTGTCATCCCTCTGTCTTTCTGTCTGTCATGTATCTATCTCTGTCACCTCCTTTGAATCTTACTACAATGCTTCCCATGTGAATTTGCTTTTGAAATTTTATCAACTGGTCTTTACTATAACTTTTCCAGTCATATGCTAATTCTAGTTGCTCCCAATGTACACTGTTTTCACATAACTTTTCCCCCCATATTCCTAAAACTGTTTAAAGCACATATATAACATGCATCTCTGGTAATTAAGACGTCATGTTTTATTTCTACAACAACTATGTCTTTTGCTTCATGAAAATAAATTTATGAGTGAACATATTATTTCAGTCAGAAAAAGTCATTCTTTCAAAGATTTCTACTAGCATAGTTCATTAGAAATACACTGTGAGCCCTCTTGTCTTACACAGAAACTGCAGGAAACTAAGAGATGTTGAGAATGGGAAAAACAATCTTCCCGGGATGAGCATATGGCAAAATGGTCAGTGTGAAAATAATATACAAGTAATGTTATACAGATGGAACAGGTTGTAGTTAGGAATATATGTGTAAATGCATATACATAATACATGTAATAGCAATTAATGAAAAACTGGGCCATGACTTTGAAAGAACTCAGAGGGGAATATATGGGAGAGTTTGGAGAGAGAAAAGGGAAAGGAAAAGTGATGCATTATCATTTAAAAAAACAGAAATAATAAAAAATGTATTAAAATGCAGATAATTAAAAAAGCAACAAATATCTTGTCAAAGGTTATACAGACATATTACCACTGCAGTACGCAACAATTATAATTAGGGGATAATTGTTTTAATACACATTCCTGAAAGTCTGAGGTGCAGAAGTGTATTTGATCAATGTTACTGACTTTCTGGGTGGCTGTTGTTTGATTAAATAAGCCACCTTATTTGCTCAGAAGACGTGTGCAGATGACATCTCCAAGTATCTGAACTTTGAAATTTAGCAGGATAATAGCTTTGTTTTCGGGAATATATTTTATGTTTAATAATGCAGTGTAAAGGTCATGTTTTCAGATGCTAAGTCACAAAATGTTCAGTCTAAAATTTTGACAAGTTTGACCTTTCAGGAAAAAATATAGATCCATGTGACCATGGGTCGGCTGTGGAAAATATGTCTTCACTCATTTTCCAGTTGTTTAATACTCCTTAAATTCTTAGCTTACTCTTACACAATAGGTTCTATCACTGTGTACTTTTAATGTCAGTTTCCATACCTAATGCAAAGAGAAAATAATGATAAAACCGTTTTACTCCCCAGCACTCCTTGTTTCTACAATTGGTAATGAAGAACAGTAGAGTGTACTCTTCCTATCTGTTCATCTTTGCATCATGCTAGTATTGCTTAACCTCGAGATAACACTCACAGAACTTCTGCTAGGTCTTCTTTTCATGATTCTGGGCTGGACAAAGGCAGGGCAGGTTCAGCGACTGTACACTCATGGCAGAGGAATGTGCTGGCTAGTTTGATGTCAACTTAACATAAACTAGAATCCCTGGAGAGGATGGGATCTCAGCTGAGAATGTGTCAATGTAAGAGCAGGCTGAAAGCAAAGCTGCAAGGCATTTTCTTGCAGATGACCCATCTCATGGTGATCTATGCTATTGATCCTGGGTTTTATAATAAAGCTAGCTGAGCAATCTTTAAAGAGCAAGCCAGTAAGCAGCACCTATCCATGCTTCTACATCAGCTCCTACTTTTAGGTTCCTACCCTGCTTGAGCTCCTGTCCCAACTTACTTTGGAGATGGGTGATGCAGAATTATAAGTCAAATAAGTTCTTTCTTACACTATTTGCTTTTGATAATGGTGTTCTATTCCAACAATATTAACTCTAAGACAAGATATAAAGTGAAAAGTCTGTGATGAAGAAGTAAAGAAGTGATGATGAGAATAAAGGTTTTTAAGTACAAGAATATCAAGGTTAAAAAGATATCTGGGGCTGGAGAGACAGCTTAGTAAGTAAAAGATCCTGCGACCAAGTCTGATTACCTGAATTGAATCCCTAGGACCCACATGCTTGCATGCAAACACATACATACGAATACAAAATAAACCCATTGTTGTAGTTATGTTTAGTGTCGCAGTGATGAAATATTATGATCATAGTGACTAGGAGAGGAAAAGCTTTATTTGACTTGTTCTTCCACATCTCTGTCCATCACTGAAGGGAGTCAGGGCAGGAACGCAACCAGGACAGCAACCTGGAGGCAGTAGCTGACACAGAAGCCAGGGAAGAACACTGCTTACTGACTTGCTCACATGGCTTGCTCAGCGTATTTTTTTAACCCAGCACTACCATCCCAGAGAAGAAACTACCCACAATGGGTTGAGTCCTCTCTCATCAATCACTAATTTAGAAAATGCTCTAATGGCTTGTCTAAAGCCCAATCTTATGGAGGAAGTTTTTCAATCAAGGTTCCCTCCTGTCAGAAGACCTAGCTCATGTCAAGTTAGCATAAAACTACCCAACTGGTGTAAATAATATAGTTTTAAATCTTTAAAAAGAAAAGTTCTAATGTCTGAAGGTTTTCAGATTCAGACGAAAGTAAAGCAAAGTACCAATTCCGTCAGGACTGAATACAAAGCGTGTCCATGTGCACAAGTGTTATCAAGAACTCAGACTTTCTGTCTCTTGCTGGTTCCCTGGTCAGCTTTTCTGTATGACTTCCTTCTCACCATAGATTTTCTCCTCACTCACCCAGACGTGCATTTCTTGTCAGAGGAAAGGAAGCTTTACAATTTTTTCACAGACTCATGGTGGGAACGCTAACAACTCTCTGAATTCTAGTTAGAAGTTTCCACACCGTCCCAGCTGCACATTGGGCAATTGCTCTGATATCACACTCTCAATCTCTGCATTAAAAAGAAAGTTCTGAAAATGTTCATCAGAGGCACATGTCTTGCAGGGAAGCCGTGGTAGCAGGAGGGTCCTTAAAGGGGACATTTTCTACTTTCTATGTAACATTTTACATCAGGTGATTTGTAATACATAGAAAGAGTTAAAAGAAACCAGAAGGAAGATGCAAATAGATCGATATGTGAGAAAGAATAAAAATTTTAAATTTATATAAAATAACAAAATACTACAATGAGAAAAGCATGATACTGAAAACAATAAAGGAAGAAACATTAAGTTGATATATTTGTGCTTTTCTGAACCTCACAACATTTTCTAAATCTCTACCCTTAAGCAATAAGTCTGGGGAAATGACTGGGTTACTGATACATTTCATACAAAAAAGTTAAGCCTCAGTTAAGGCATATTATACTAAAGTGCTAAAAGAAATTCGAGATTTTAAAATAAAGAATTAATACACAAACACCAAGAGAAAACAGGGCAAATGCTAAAAGTAGAAAGTCATCAAGATCTCCCACACCACAGTAAAAACTGAGAAATTTCCTGCTTTGCTGCTGCAAGAGTCTGTGCATCAAGGAGAAGCCTAAATAAAACCTTGGAATTCAACCAGCATAAAAATCTCTTCAATGGTCTCTCATAGCCACGCTTAAGCTGTGTTTCAGAGGCATCCTGGGAAAACAACAGACTGGATTACAGTCCTGGCTCAAGATCCAGGAACACTGAAAGCCATCTCTGAATCCTCTAAAATCACAAACTAGTAATTCCACACTGTTCGTGGAAAGTCTGGCCAAAAACACCAGCTACCTTATCTTTTCAGAATCAGGGGAAGTAAATATCCATTTCAGCCGTCCTGCTCAGAAGTATGTAGAGTAGGAAAGTCTCTTTAGCTACAGATTGAAGAGCACCCTTCTTTATCTTTTTTAAGTGACTTAGAAGTAGGATTTGATTCATTGCCCCCACACTTTAGAAAGCAAGGCCGGTGCTGTGGCAGTGAGATCACTGAAGGGACACAGGGAGGAGGCCGTGAATCTCCTCCTACTTTCCTCACACCAGGAGGCCCTTGTCTGTTTTTCACACTTGCTAAAGTTAAATACACCTTGGGGCTTCTCTGGTCCTAGATTTCCTTGGTCTCTTTGCTGATTTCAATAAACATATCTCTCAAGCTAAAGGACTTTTCCCATCTTGCCTGCAGCATCTTAATGTGTGAACATTTCATTTCCCTAGTCACAAAACTGACTAATGCTCTTATATACAATTTTTGCTTCTCTGAATTCCCCAGACTTCAGCTCTTTATAAGAGTTAGTTTAGACTCCATAAGTAGAATTCCATGCATTTCTATGTGCATTTGACTTTGAAAGACACAGTTAAGTTAAAAAAAAAGAAGTCAAACTTCTCAATTTCATCAACACATGCTTTTATGAATTTTCCATAATCCCTTAGCACTCAATCTTTGCTTGAAAATGAGATGAAGTGTTGTTGAATACCCCAGGATAGGAGCTCTTTGCTACACAGATAAGCATTTTTGCAAATGATTTTAAAAATTGCTTTGCAAATAGTAAGGCCCACTTTCTACAGTAGAGTGCACTTCATGGTGACACACGTGGTGCCTTGGCAAGTACCACAAACTGAGCCACACATGCTTCTGTAAAGGAAGAAAAATAACTTCAACTACATCCTGAGGATGTTAAGGATAAAAGACAAGGTTCAACAAATAGAAAATACACAATACATATTAGTTTTGCAATTGTATCTGTGTTTCATTATTGAGCTTCATACCATGAAACGGTATTTGTGAGTCAGAATAGATCAAACTGATTTTACTCACATTCTGAATAAGAAGGAAACAGTGGAAATGTCTACAAAGCAAGTGTTTAAAAACATTGATCATCATCAAGAAACTGCCCAAGAAAATAAAATACCATTTATTATCCTGTATTTTGTGGCTTTGACACTTTAAAACTAAACACCGGAAAGTGATTGTTTGCATCAAGGGAAACAATTTTAGTTACACAATGATCAAGCAATTGGATTCAAAGAGATTTATTTTGAAATAAATATGTATTAATCATGGGAAAAATCATCATACTACTAATAAAGTAGCTGTCGTATTGCAGTCTGTTATTGTGTTGAATGTTATTTTTTCTAGTCAAATGATTCATGATATTTAGTTCAAATGTTTTTATAGGAAAATAGACAAAAAAGCAGGTATATGGGTTTGAATCCTTTTGTTTAGCTTTGTTTTTTGTTTGTTTCATTTTTGAGATAGGATTTCTCTGCTTAACAGTCCTAGATGTCCTGGAACTAGTTCTTGTAGACCAGGCTAACCTTGAACTCACAGAGATTCACCTGCCTCTGCTTCCAAGTACTAGGATTAAAGGCGTCCTCTACCACTGCCCGGCTGGATTTGAATCTTAATGCTGTGGGAAGTCCTTCTGTCTATGTGCTACTTTTTTTGATTAATAAATAAAGAAACTGCCTTGGTCTGTTGATAAGGCAGAATTTAGGTAGGTGGGGGAAAAACTAAACTGAATGCTGCAAGAAGGAAAGGGGGAGAGATACCATGTAGCCACCTCCAGGGATAGATGTGCTGAAACTTTTCTGGTAGGCCATGACCTCGTGGTGATGCACAAATTGATAGAAATGGATTAAACTAAGATGTAAGAGTTAGGCAATAAGAAATCAGAGCTAATGGGCCAAGCGGTGTTATAATTAATATAGTTTCTATGTTATTATTTTGGGTCTAGGCTATCCATGCGACCGGGAATGAACAAGCAGCCTTCATACAACACTGTGGTATCTATTGTAGGACAAAATTATCTTCATAGTCATGACCATCATGCCACAGAACACACTGACTAGAACTCCCATGACCCACTGCTGACAAAGGGTATGATTCTGTTTCTTTACTAGAAAAGAAAAATATAAAGGAACCAATGTTTATTGTAGGCACATAAGACTACACTATGCACCTCCTATTTAACTAGCATAATCAGTGCAGAAAAAAGTGAAGAAAGCATTCAAACTGCTGCTTTTCCTAATTCATGTATGGCTAGGGATTAAAGACAAGGTGGCTCTAAATACAAACCCTACAGTGTAACAGGAGGGCCCACTTGTTTTGTTGCAAGGAACCACTTATTTGTCCTGGCTGCCCAGAATTGAAATAATCACTTATAGACTATATTAATTAAATCACTGCTTGGCCCATTGGCTCTAGTTTCTTATTGGTTAATTCTTACATCTTAATTTAACCCACTTCTATTAATCTGTGTATCCCTATGTGGCAGTGGCATACCGGTTAAAATTCCCAGTGTCTGTCTCCGGCTGCTGTCTCTGGCAGATCCATGGCATCTCTCTCTCTGGCTCTGCTTTCTATTTCCCAGCATGCCATTTAGTTTTCCCCACCTACCTAAGTTCTACCCTATCAAAAGGCCAAGGCAATTTCTTTATTCATTTATGGTAATCACAGACACAGAGGGGACTCCCACATCACCACAGAGGTAGATGAATGTCAGTGGTAGAACCCTTGCCAATCATGTCAGCTTCAACCAGAAGCAGCACAAATACAAAAGACAAAACAAAGAAACAGTGGGCTTTTGTAGGTATTATTCTGCTTAAGTTGAATAGAATTACTTAACAATTTGTTTGGCTCTTGCTATTTGCCATAAATAAATAAGCGTTACTGGGGCATAGTCAAAGAATACCTTTAATATAAAAAGCCGAGAGTCGAGGATATTTTATGCAAAGTCTAGTATTTTGAATTAAAAATTCTCAGAAGTCAAAATTCCCATATTGTGGTGACATCCTATACACCAGACCCAGAAATCTTAGAGCCACTGCCTCTACTTGATCCTTTCATTTTAGCACTGAGAATCAAACCTAGTTCCAACCTGGGCACAAAACTATATTTCAACTCCTTAGAGTCAGTCTCTATTCTTTCTTTCACCCAGTCCAGAAATTTTCATCATTATTACACAGAATACACAAACATATGGAGTAGGATGGACTTTAATCTTGTGCAGTAAAGCACTGAGTTTATAACAAATACCAGAGTCAGTTACAAATTTATTTTCACATTCCTCTTTTGTAAAACACAGGTAACAGCATTGGTTCATAGGATTATTAGGAACATGAATAAGATTTTTTTAAAATTATTAATGTACTTGTTTATTATTATTTCTTCAGCTCTGTGTGTGACCTCAACTCCACATTGAGTTTAAAGTATGTTAATGAATTCAGCTCTTAGAAAAACACATTATTTCTAATTCTGGTCAACTGTAACAGACCTTAACAGATAAGCAGAGAGCAAATATGTCAGTGGCTACAGTGTTCCTCTGATTGTTTTATCTTTCTTTCTTACAGACATGATTCAAATGGAATAGAAAATGGTTATAGTAAGTCAGTTCTTTCTATGTAGATTTTCAGATGATGATTTGTTTCCCACACTAAAGTATGAAGTTTAAGAAAAATGAGCAAAAGTTTTTAGAATTGATAGTCTCCATATGCCTAAGGAACCCCTGCCAGCAATTCTGGCCTCAACAGTTTGCATATGATAGCTACTTCAATCTAAATAAAATATAGATAATAAACTTATTATTTTGTTTTGAGATGATAAAATACATAAAATGGTGTTAAAGTATATGACACAAACTTTTACTAATTTATTTATGAGAAAAAAATAAAAGCCATAGAGTCAAATGTCATACCTAGCATGTCACAGTTGGTATGAACAGACTTGAACACTTGGTGTTCACAACTGGTGATCTTCTAATTCATGTGTGATGTCCTGAAGTCAAAAATTCAAATTTTTTCTTGTGGATTTTTATCATAAATGGATGCTAAACTTGAACAATTTCTGCATCTATTGAGTACATAATGCTGTATTATCTTTTATTATGTCAAAGTGATATATTACATTATGTTTCAGGTATAAATCTCATAGGACATGGTATTTAATCAGTCAAATGCACATTGAATTGTCGTTAGTATTTTACTGAGGTCTCTTATATTTATGTTCATCAGTAATATATTGGAAACTTTCACCCTTTTGTTTATGAAATGATAAAGCCCTTTATATGGTTTATTATAATTAATATATCAACACAAATTATGTGTGTTCAAATATTTAATTTTACTACCATATCTTTTTACTAAGTCTTAATGTCATGGGCTATATTTCTTTCCTTTTTCCTAAATAGGATTTCAACTGGTAATTTTCTACTCTATGTTGGCTGGCAAATATGAAAACCAATAATATGTATCTAGGCGATATAAGAATCATAAATTCAGCAACTGAATTGGTTTTATAACTGATAGTTTTATCTTATACATCATGACTGTCCTAAAATGTGGTCACATGGGCCCTGATTTCTGTGCAAGACCCATTTATCTACCTTGTCATTCTATTCTTCACTCCATTTGTGTTGTAATTTTCATTTTATCACCAATCAAACTATTTTTAGTCACAATACCACATAGGCACTGCAAAGCGAAAGTGTGAGATGTGCAATTTAGAAATCTGACAGAAATACGTGTGGCAGTAGACCAGTGGCAAAGTCTGCTCACAAAATAGGTATCTAATTATACACTCACAATAGCCTCCCTGTTGAGTCTTCTCTCCCTCAGCCCAAAGTCTGTATTGACACTTGCCTTGAGCAAGGTATCCTCTGCATCAGTGGAACTTTAGTCTGGATCAGACAAGCTGCAGAGAGGCTGTGTGAAATAAGGTCACTCTATGGGGATCAAGGTCTGTTGAAATCTAAGCTCTAGGCAAAGCCTTAGTCTGAAATGCTTATCTAAAGCAATGGCATGTATTTTTGCTGATTGTCACCAGGCACAAAAATCCTCTGTACTTATGTGAGTGGTCTGGACATTTATCTGGACAGAAATCTGAATAGCTCTCAAATGTCTTGACATACTTTATTAAAACAATTTGTTATAAATAAAAGGACTTAGTATTGAACTAGCAGGCTAAAGCAAAACTTTCCAGTGACATGCTATTCACAGTGATAGGTACATGCAGATATTACATTGAAGCAAGTAGAATTAATCTATGTATAGTGCCACTGTTGGATAAATAGTAGGGATAAACTATTGAAAATCCAAGACAAAGAACAACTTCTAACAAGATTATAAGAAGTCCAACTATTATTCACCAAACATAGATATAAATGTGCTTTCTTCCAACCACATTTATTCCTTTCTTGGGAACTCTGATGGAAATTGTTAACCTGCATGAGATATTCCAGACCCCATTTCACATACTGCTATTGTTCAAATACCCATTCTTCCATTGATACTTGAATATTAATAGATAGAAGTGTTCATTATTGACAGCTGCTAGAAGAGGTTGGCAAATGGATCATCTCAATATGTGACTAACTCTAAACACTCTTTTGTAGCAGTTTAAAGGACAGAATGTGGAAGCTTTCCCTATGGGTAGAGTTTTAGGCCAAGTGAAGCAATCATTGGCTGAGATAAGGGATACTGGTGCACAGATGGCAGGAGACAGGTTAATTATCAGTAGAATGGATGCATTCTGAAGGTATTGGATTGTCTTTCTTGCAGTAAGACCTCCTCAAACATTCTGAGTTCACAACACAATCCTGCACCATTTCTTGTTAGAGCAATAGATAGATTATGAAAACAGATGCCAACCCAAACTATGAGACTCTCTTCCTTTCTCACACTAGTTAGGAAACCCTGAGTAGTTGGATTAGTAGGACAGAAAGACAGCCATGCCTCTAAAACAGCACTTGACAACAACTCCACTGAAAACAAAGAACTAAGCAAATAGGATGAAGCTCAGATGGCAGAATGCTTTCTCCCCAGGTTGCTTTTGATGGTGATATTTTCACCCAGTAACAGAAACCGAAAGGCACAGAACATGCCTACTGAGAGACTGCATGGATAGTGTGTGCCAGGGATACTCCTGTCTCTGCCTCCCGAGCATGGGGATTACAGGTACTTGGACGAGCCAGGCTTTGTGTAGATGGGTGCTGGGGATCTGAACTTAGGTTGTCGTGCTTGTGGCGGCCATGCTTACTTGCTGATCCATTAACCTAGTCTCTATTGTACATTTGCTAAACAATGCATTTGTACTGTTTTAGATTTCTGTGTTCACAGTGACCTACCCACTAAGAACCTGTAGTAGTGAATGGCTAAGCTAGAAAATAAGTAATATTTTAAGACTTTTGTAAGAAACAATTGTTATTAAACTTTGATGAACTAGAAGCAATTTGAGAGCAGAGAGAGAGAAAAAAAAAAGTGAAGCCTCATTATATGCACCAAATTCAAGCCAAGGAAAAGGCTCCATGTAATACTATCAACTTTTATTTGAAAATACCATAAGTTTTGTGTTGCATGATATGAGAATTCTTGCTAAGAGAGTGTAATTCTACAGTGTCTCTTATAATCTAGAATAAATCATACTGTCATCGTACACATTTTGACTTTGTAGGAATAGTCTGCAATCAATACCTATGTCATTATTTACATTGAATATATTTTGGGGAAGCTTTTCAATTTTAGTTATAAAAGTTGCTTTTTCATTAGGCTAGCAGAGAATGAATTTAATAGTGAGAACCAAGTTGCTGTCATGCCTTAATTAAAAGAAATCAAGTTAGAAGCCTTTACTGATATTCCTGACCATTCTCTAAAACTAAGTTTTCCATATTGACATGGCATAAATTTGAAGAAAAATTTTAAGTCATAAAATACATGATTATTTTGAAGAGATAAAATTCTGAAATAAAGAGGTTATTTTTATATAATACAAGTCCTTGCTTGATTTTTTAATCAGGTATGCTTCACAGTCAAATAAAGAAATGTTTTATGATGTAGTCCAATAATTATTTAAGTAAAAGTAATAGAACTGATTGGAATATAAATCATTGATCATCAAGAATCTTATTTTTATTGAAAAATAAATTTCTCAGTGTTAAAATATATGAGAAATAATAGAAAATGAAGGTGAGGTTACTCACACAGAGCTTTTTTATTCTAGTACGCCTGTTGATAAGAAGGCTCTTTTCTCCTTAATAATAATTATTTGAATTCTGTAAGATATTATAATGCTAATACATTATAAGCCTGAAATTCTTAGATGTGTTAACAAATATTCTTTATATGACCTTGAGTAAGTTAATTTTGAAACTATTTATTTTCCTTTGCCTTAAAAAGATTAATAATTAAGTTTACTAAAAATGTTACTGGCTTTAAAAGTCATCATACTATGGGGGAAAAGCCTGTGATCTGAAGGGTAGCGCTGTAGATCAAAGACAGAACACTTGACAGTATTGTGCAAGGTCCAGTTTTCAGATCTCAGGAAGATGTAAGGGGAAAGTATGATAAGTTTTGGAGGAATGCATCTGAATTTGACAACTGCCCTTGGCCATTTGAATAAGCAAGAAATTTATCCACTATTTTGAATGATATTACCTCTCCCTTTTTCCCTGGACACTGGTCAACATGACATTTTACAGGATGGGTATCATCTACTGAGAACAGTAGATTTTTATCTATTAAAGACAATACTGAACATCACGGCAAAATTCTGATCTTGAAAAAAGAAAGAAACAAAAACATGTTTTTTAAATTTTCACTTCAAATTTTTTTGTGCTACTTTATGGATTTCATTGTATATTACCACACACATAGTGAAACAGGTTTTATAAATATGACTTTCCAGGGTCTAAGACTTGTCCTATAGTGGATGGTTTGCATGGTTAGTTTATTTGAAAAATTTAATACCCTTTCACTCAATCTCAGAGTCATTGAATATGTACTAGGAAAAGAGAAACGAGCCACATAAATCAACTTTGTTTCTAAAATGTAAACATCTCTCTAGAAAGCGATGTACTCATGTGAGTGAAAATCCTCTAGACAAACAACCCATCCTTATTCTTCGATTCCTTTCATACATACAGATGAAGACGGTGTAAACATGTTTCACTCTCATTCTCAGAGAATGTGTACTGCTTGTCTAATTTGGAAAGCATATTGTCAGCATTCAAGTCAAGAGATGTTTCTTGTCCAGTGACTTGTTTGCTACATTTAAAAGAAACTCCACATGAAGATTCTTCAATGCCCATTATCTTCCCTGAAGTTGGTTAATTCTGCCAGAAGTAGATGTATCTTACTTTCATGAAGACCTTATACTATTAAAACATTTTAAATGTATATTCTGTTCTCTGAAGTGTCTGAAGAATACCTATATATCTAAGATATTTCTGTTTAGCCTTTTTAAACACACCTAACATGCCTAGATGTTTGATTATTATAGATGACTAACTACTAACCTGCATTTCTCAATTATCCTAAGCAGTTTCAAATAAAAGTTTTCAAAGGTGAGGATGTTACATTGCATTTTTTAATGTACTGCATCAATACAATACCTTAAACAGGTATAGAAACATATGTATAGTATTCTATAATAAAAAACCTTAAATTCGTATCACTATATAGAAATCTATACCAATTCAAATAATTGAGACTAGTAGTTACTTTTTAGTAGACACAATAATCTCTCCTTAACAGCCTATATTTCCCTTGTGTTTCTTGTCACCCACCATCCTCATACTTTTTAAATACTGGATAGAAGAGAAAGGACAGAGGAGGAAAGGAAGAGAAACAAACCCTTAATGTAACCTTCTTTGTTTACCTTTCTCCCTGACAATGACAAATAATAACTTGCAGCTAACTTCCCTAAACAATGAGAAACATCTATAATATCCATAACGACATCCAAACATGCAGACTGGGCATCTAAAAACTGCCCATCCCAAGTCTTAGGAATGTGTATGTCATGTTCTCTAGACTGCTTCCTGTTATCTGGGGGTGACAGCATATTTAGGAGACCCTGAAAAAATTAGATAATGGTCAAATCCTGGGACAGCTAGCTATGTACTCTGCTGTCCGTTCTCTATGTGATGGGAAAGTGCAGGGCTTAGCTGAAGCTTTGGCTGGAGGAGTATGTGAGGGTGGACCAGCTTAACCAGCCACATTGAATCTCTTCGGGACACAGATTTTTAAGGAAACTGCAACAGAGGCATTCAGAGAGGCTGGATTACCTCGTGACTTGTCTTCATTAGTGTTTGGTCATTTTTTTCTGAAAATACATTAACTTTAAAGGTAATATACATATCTGCATTAATACAAGAATGGAATGTGCAGTGTGCACAAATAAGTTAAAGATACTTCTCTGTTCTATGCTTGAACAGGTAAAATGCATCTGTCAACTTTATAAATATGTTTGAACTATATAACCAAATTATAATATAAATCTCCATTCATGTTATATGAAAGGGTGTCATTTAATAATAAGTCATGAGGACTCTATAGTCAATAAAATGTATCATGTCTCATGCAGTCTCAGAACTGTTCCCAGGGGGGGAGATCAGCATATATTTCATTTGTCTTGTAATTTTTATTTTTTTTCTTCAAGTATGTAGCCATGATTTTCAGGAGATCCTCCCCACTCAAATCTGATATTCATCAATTTTGAAGAAATCTAAACCTTTTTGTTCCTCAAGAAAAGAAAAGCATAGCATCTCCCCTCAAAAACACATTTCTGACTTCCATTCAGAAGTTAAGACTACCTTAAAACATATAGGCTGGTTTAACTTGACTGTTTTTTCTGCAATCCAATGTCACTTAGCAGCTTCCATATTTTGCTCATTAGCATTTAAAAAACTGAAATTAATAAAACACTATAGGGACTGAATGCCCAATGTTGAAATAGTCCCCTTCCCATGGCTTGTTGTTTTTGTATTACTTTACTCTCTCTTTAAAGACTTTATTATTTTTAAACTATTTATTTTTTATGACTATCCATACCTATTTTCTTTTCTTTCTTTAGCACCTATTCACAATTTTAAGTGTTCTGTTCTTGTTCAGAGATTGTCTTGTTATTGATATGGAATTCTGCTCATCTGCAACCTTCCAGATCTCACACGCAAAACCAGCCAGCTATTAGCTCTTAGCAGGCCTAGCCAAGTGCTCAGGTGCACAGGAGGAGCTGGCCCTCTGTCAATCGTGACTACCGGGAGTGCCTGGGAGACTGCAGCTGCTAGGAATATGTGTCCAGCTACTCGTCTAGAACTTTTCCAGGGTTTCTCAAGTCCTGGGGCTGGAAATACGGGGCTAAGCACTGGATGTCAAAATGTAACTGTACTTTGTTTGGATTGCCAGTTCTTGGATAATGACATGGAGACATTATTAAATATAAAAGATCCGCCACATGACTCTTTACCTCTCTTCAGTACTTTAAGTCCTAATTCCTCCACATCTGGCTGGTGGGTCTCCCATACTGGATTCTTTCCTTGAGGTCTTATCTCTGCCCAGAAACCCCACATAATCTCTCCTGCATGGCTATTGGTTGTTCAGCTCTCTATTAAATCAATCAGAAGGTTCTTAGTCAGGCAAAGTACAGAGATGTATCTTCACTCAGGGTGATCAGATATCCCACAACAGTCTGATGTTTGTTCTAAAGAAATTATAAACTAATAATTACATTAAAATCTTATTATTCAAATTACTGTGATGATATATGAATGGACCCTGAATACATTCCCCAATTTCTTTCTTTCTTTCTGAAAAGGCTGTCCTTATTTCCCTTAGCAGAAATTAAATTAAATGTGTGAGAATCAGATTGCCTGAAATAAAATTCTGATGCTTTGATTTATTTTTCAACTATGCTTTAGAAATTATTCTCATAGAAACTGCATTTTCCTTGCAGAGTTGTAAAAAGATAAATGTCATTTTATGTGAGGTGCAAATTAGAATCCTGATGAAAGCAGGAGCGAAACAACTTTGTTTCTTCTCCTGGGTTTATTTCTCCCGCCTCCTTACTGGGTTACAGCGACTGACAAGAGCATGTATAAATTCAAGAGCTATGTATTAAAACTATGGTTAAGAATCTAACCTCAATATTCCTTTTTAATGGGGCACCTTTCCAAAGTTCTTCCATTTCCTCATTCCTTGCATTGTGCATGACTTTGCCTTTGCAATGACCAATTAAATTATTTCTTTAAAAATGTGTCTACACAATGAAAACTTGCACAGACGTCATGTCTCGCCCTTGCTAAGAACACAAAGGAAAACTCAAAGAAATGGATAAGAATTTAGGGAAAGAGTTAGAACATGATATTTTTTTTTGGTAAATTCTCTTCTTTTTTCACACTCAAAACTATCCTGAAATATAAAATCACCCATCACCTGTAATCAGGGATGCTGGTTTATATCCCTTGACATGGAGAAAGGAGGAAGCACAGACCTAACAGGTCAGGCTTGGGTGGAGGTGAGGCAGAACTACTTCTGCCTGCAGACAGAGTAGACACTGTTCACTATCCCAGATCATACTGATTTCCTATGTCTTAATTAGTTTGTTAATGAGCTAATGTTTGCAGTGGACTGTGAAATTAAAGCAATGTATTTTCTACTGTGATAGCTAAACATTTTCACTGGACAGATTTGTGTTTCAACCTTACTGTGATGTCTCTTTTCTCTATTTGTAACAGAATAAAAAGGACAGCTTCAAAGAGGTGCAGGTGTCTGATGGGGGAATAAATAACCACTCCCAGCATGTGGAGCAATTAAATAATCTCAAACTGATGGGATCTGAGGCAGACACAGGAACCATAGTAACAACTCTTAGTAGACAGAACAAGAGGGTCCAGGGGACTTTCTGTAAAGGCGCCGAGCTCAGGAGGCCGGGTGGTCATACTGAGGCTTCCCTCTGCCATCGCAGGAAGATCTCCAAGCAATAACGAAGTTTGTTGTTGCCAAGAAATTAGACAATGGAACAGTGAATTTACAAAAACATTCTCTCCACAGCAAATCCAGAGTAGGCACTTTTTTCCTAAACTACAGTGACACAGTCATAAATGCTGTAATATTATCTCAACCTAGTATAATTTGTTTTTCACTCTTATTTTTATTTATAAATAATAATACTTACAAATAATTAAACATTACTATTTTCTTAAACCGTCAACTAATAAATCTGGCCTAAGGTAAATTAAAATAGTGCCTTTTTTTTCTTTTAGCAATCTTTATAATTAGACTTGCAATGCAAATAAGGAGCATGAGGGAGATCTGCACTATATTTCATGGAAAGATGGGCTACCTGGGAACAATGCAGAGCAGAATTGTGGTCATGAAAGCCAGACCCTGCAGCAGTGATAGCTTGGAAAATTCACATGTGATATAGGTACTGAAAATGTCTTATAGGAAGAAAATGATGCTAGTCTTGAAGATCAGAAAGAACTTTAAATTGCTCAGGGTATCTTTGGATGTTCCACTAAACATAGGAACAAGATGAAAGGCAGAGACAAAGAAAATCATTGATGGGGTTAACATATGAACCACAGGGATTTAAAAGGGTGTACAAGTGAACCAATTTGACCCTTGTCAGAGAGACTTTAAGCCCAACCGCATGCAGAAGTTAAGCCAGGAGATGAAGGGGAGCTCAGTTGGAAGCATCACTTCTTATATATATTGTAAATTTTCCATTTAATATTTTGGGATCATTAATCATCTGATGTGGAATTTCCCTCTGTATACTGTGAATATGTTTTCTTATCATTGGTTAATAAAGAAGTTGCTTTGGCAGGGCAGAATATAGCCAGGCAGGAAATTTAAACAGAGATATATTGAGAGAGTAGTCAGAGTCAAAGAGATGTCATGTAGCTGACATGGCTGCTGGTAAACCAGAACATTGCTGGTAGGCCACATCCTTGTGGTGATGCACAGATTAATAGAAATGGGTAGTTTAAGACGTAAAAGTTAGTTAATAAGAAGCTTGACCAAATAGGCCAAACAGTATTGTAATTAATATAGTTACTGCATAATTATTTGGGTCTGGGCAGCTGGGAAACTAAAATGCAATTTCCATTTACAATCACATCAAGATTTGAGAACATTAATCAAATTCTTGGCTTACCAGATTTGAAAGAAATCCAATATTTTAGGACAACATGTTTTATTGTGAAAGAAATGTTAAAGAGAAATATGGTGGCAGTTGTCAGCATTTAGGCATTTACACTGGCCTGCCCTTGGGGAAGGAACATCAGGACAGGTCAGCAGCAACAGCCAAGATGCAACACTGTGGCTATTGTCAACACAGAGATATCCACTCTCCTATATGTCTGTACTATATCGCCTTACAAAAAGCAAGGGCTTTCTCTCCACACTCTTTCTCTCTTTTTGCTAAACTCTGAGCCCCTCTCTCTCCCCCATAAGTCTCTCATATGAGATCTGTCACATGGTCTGACTTCGTGGCACCCATTGTCTCAAGTCCACTGAGGTAACTTTCACTATTAAATTGTTACAGTTGTCCTTTAATAATAATTATTTGGAAAGCACAAGAAGCCTTGCACCCATAAATTAATATGCATATCTATAGTCTCAATAACTCATGTTGGATGGAACAAGAGGATTAGATCTCTCTCTCTCTCTCTCTCTCTCTCTCTCTCTCTCTCTCTCTGTGTGTGTGTGTGTGTGTGTGTGTGTGTGTAATTTGTGTGCATTCTGGTGTCCACTGAGACCAGAAAAGATGTTGAATTTCTTCTAACTGAAATTACAAGTGAATGATCCAACTTGGTTGAAAGGAACTGAACTGGGATACTCTATAAGAGCAGTAAGTACTTCCAACCATCGAGTAATCTCTCTTGTCCCAAGTATCGTAAATTTGAAGATAAATTGGACTTCATAGTGCACATCTATATCAAAAATAAAATACAATGACTCCGTTACTTTTCTATTGTCCTCATAAGTCACCATGACCAAGGCTATTTTCAAAAGAAAAGATGTTTTGTGACCAACAGTTTTAGAGAAAGAGTACATGACAGTCACTCTTGAGAACACGACAGCAGGCAGGCATGATGTTGGAAGAGTATCTAGGAGTTGACATCTTAAGACACAGCCAGGAGACAAAGAGATCTAATTGGGAATGGCACGTGCTTTGGAAACGAAAAGATTTTTACCTGTGACATACCTTCTCCAACAAAGCCACATATGCTAATCTTTTCCAAACACTTACACACATGGCAAATGTGAAGAAAATGCTTTCCAAACACACACACACACACACACACACACACACACACACACACACACACACCGAGCAAAGGTGAAGAGAATGCTTTCCAAACATACACACAAGGCAAAGTTGAAGATAATGTTTTCCAAACACACACACACACACACACACACACACACACACACACACACACAGGCAAAGGTGACAAGAATGATGATGAAGAATACTTCAAAACACACTTTGATTGCAATCCTGGGAGCTGTATGTCAGAAAAGTGTCCCTGTAGTGAACTTCCCTACAGTCTTGGGGGACAAACAGGGATTAGGGATGAAGTTGAGGGAGTTTCTAGAGACTTTCCAGGATGAAAAAAAGCTTAAACTACCTCACAGAATTAGAAAATAGCATCGTGTATGGAACCTAGGTCAGTTTGCTCTATCAAAGCATCTTCTACAGGGCAGAACACCTCATGGCAAGGAAGGTTAAGTTACAGAATGAACCAGCCCTAGATTCATATCCCCATGCTGTGCCTTTTCTTTCAAAATAATCCCCATCAAAACACAACATCTGAGCCTCACAATGCAGTATTTAGTATTGGAGTTAGAATCACTATGGAGACTGAGGCAAGCCTGGATACTCACAGGACAGAATTTCAGTGGTGATTAAACAAAAATACAGAGGCCACCCTGAGTTTGGATGTTCAAACCCCGTGAGCTGGGGTCTTGGTTATAACAGAAGAAGAAGAAAGAGGATAGAGAGTTCACATTCCTCCCTCTCTTCTAGGTCTTCTAAATTTCAAGTTAGTTTAGCATCCAAACTTCAGCATACTTATATCTAGCTCTGCGTAGTGAGGTTTATAGAGTTGAGGTTTATAGAGTTATAGGTTAGATGTGAAAAAATGTATAGTTTGGTGAGAAACAGAACTGGACTGGGTTTTAAAGTGTGGGCAAAGTGGAACAAGCAACAAAACGACTGTTGTTAGAGTTTAATTAATTAAATTGTCATTTAAGAAGATCAGGTGCGTTACACCCGTACAGGTACTATGAGACAAAATGCTTCTCATTTAAGTTCTATATTGTAATGATACTTTAAGGCATTTCATTCAAAATCAAAAAATCTGAACAAAAAAAGACTTATACTATATTAGGGCTGGGCTTCCTAAGGATTTATTTCTCAGTTCAACCAAATATACTGTGTGAGAGAGCATTGCCTCGGAAGTCTAAAGAAGAAAGCTTTAGATAAGCAGGGGAGCTTGGCTTCCTGTACTTTATGAAAGTTCATAGGAAGGAAGAATGCCAAAGACTTTCCCAAAGTGGGAAACTCATAAAGGCTTGCACCAAAGTTCCAGAAAGCTGCTGAGACCATACTGCAATGTTGGATTCCCAGCATACAAGTCCTGAGCTGGCTGTGCTCAAATCTGTGAGGGTGATGCGTCCGTTGCCATGACTATCTAAAAAACCAAGAATGCTCTAATAAGAAAGTTGGGTGTACTTAGGAGCTAGTCCCAGAGAGAGGTAATAAGTGACACAGGCCACAGAACTAGTAGACGGTTGGAAAGACTTTTGACACTGCAAAGTTTATTTTTCCACCAGACTTTGGTCTTGCTGTGGTTCTCTTTCCACAAGTCTCCTGATCCTCTGTTTTAGGACCAGAATATTTATATCATTACTTATTGAATGATTTGCTTTTTGATATTGCAAGGCCCACAGAAAAAAGACAACTTTGAGTCTTAGAGGAGAATGGAATTTTTAATTCTTTTTATCTGTAGGACTCCCTAGTTCATGGTTGTAGGCATTTTGTGTTTTGGCATGACTGTAATCCTATAAAGGCAAGGATTAGATTGTATATATTAAAGTAATGAGTTTGGATGCCAAGTTGGCAAGGTACCAATGCTGACAGTTAATCTGCTAGAGTAAGTTTTTTCTTCAGCAGTTGAACTATTTTTCAAATGGTTAGTGATATGGTAAGTGACTTTGTTCTACTTTAATTAATATGCAGAGATATATGGCACAGAGCCACAAAGAGGAAGAATCACTAGCTTAGCTTTTTAGCCTCCAGACAAGTGTAGGATTAACTTAATTAGGAATGAGTCACTCTGAGTGCTCAACACGAAACTCAAAGAACCCTTAAAGCATGAGATTAGTTTTTCATTTGCAATGGAGAAAGGCCTTTTTCCTTACCAAAGTGAGTGAGCATACTGAAGCAGATCTCTTTGTACACAATCTCAGCATAAAACCAAAATAATGTGGACCATTTTCCAGTGGCAATCAATCCCAGTGAGGATTAGCTATTAGTTAGTAGAAAGCATCACAAGTAGACAAGGCTGAGAAAGCAAGTTAAATTTAATGCTAAGAACTGATATGTACTGATGGTCATTACATAGTCACAGTCCATCCCCTGAACATCTTTCCTCTGGTATTCATTAGTCTGTATCATCGTTTTCGTCATGAGATGCTTCATTAGATTTCTATTTAAACAGCCTTTTTAATGTGCTTTTCCCATAATGCTTCACCTCTTTGCCAAGCACCAGGATGGTCTATGTTCCTGAAGTATATAGAGATCAGGCCCTTGGCATTGAGCTTCACTGGGCTCCTTTAAATCTTACCTCTGTAATGTGCCAGGTATGAGACGTGGCAGAGAGTGTAACCTCCAATGTCACTTATTATTGGTTACTCAATAAACCAAAGCAAAAGTTGGAGGGAAATATTTTACTTATCGAAAAGTCATGATTTGATCCTTAAAGAAATATTCTTTAAAAAGAAAAATTATATGTGAGAGTGTCATTAAACAAAGCCTATGAAATGCTGTTTAGTCTTGTTTTTTTTGTTGTGCAATATCCACTAAATCCTACCAAAATACCATCTTTGACTTAAATTTTGAAAATAATTCTTGAACAGAAATGATCCCCAGAAGAACAAGCCTCTCATGGAGTTCAGCTAAATATATAGTGGAGAAGATGTATACATATAATTTTTCTATAACAAGGACAGTGACATATTTAATTTGATATTTTCTTTACAATTTTTTGAATCCTTTTAGCAAACATACAGCCCACTTTTGTGTCCTTACCTCAGCAACGCAGTCATAAACTCTATATTTACATGAACATTTTGACCACTTTCACCCACAGAAGATTTTACTGTAATAATGAATCTGACATGAAGATAAATGACTACAATTATTTTTAACTAGAATTATTTCTTTAGTCGTGACTGATTTATCTGTTTCAGTATCTGGTGATCCATGTTGTTTCCTGCCAGGCACCAAAAGAATAAAAATGAAGTTAAATTCAAAATCTAGAGCAACTGTTTTGTTTTGTTTTGTTTTGTTTTTTTTGTTCTCCAGAATAATCTTTGACTGACAAATTTATAAGACAAATTCACAAGGCTGTGTGGGAAAATGACCTGTTCTCTTGAAAGAACACTTTCATAAACCACAGAAATCAGTTTCAAGTCCTAGAATATAGAAAAATTTCCTATGAGTGTCTCCAGAAAATTATTTAAAACCTTATGTTGAATTTTCTTTCACATCTCCTTTCTCTTTCACTTCGGAAGAGGATCAGGACAGAGAATATGGACAAGTGCCTCAGCTTAATAGTTTACTGAAGACATTAGGTTCCTCTTAGCTGGTCAGGATAGTGAACTGAGAATAAAAATGAAAAACATACTTAAGGCTTGAGAAAATCTGTAGTCTACACCAACATCAGCAGAGGGGAGAGATTTCTTTCTTTTCCTCTACACTTTATTGTCATTATCGTCCTTTTTCTCCTCTTTCCAGATTGCCACTGACTTACTAACCCAATTCTGTCCTCTCCTTTCTTTGATATATGAGAAGGTGGCTTTATGTTCTTTAGGATGATCTTAAATATCTGGGCCCCAGAAAACGCTTGACTGAGTGAGGTAAGCCAGACCCAAAAAGAGGAACACGGTATGTATTTACTCATAAGTGGATTCTAACCATAATTAAAGGTCTTTGAGCCTATTATTCGTGATCCTAGAGAAGCTAAATAAGAAGATGAACCTGATGAAGATTATTTAGCTATCCGCCAGGAGGTAGGAAATAGACAAGAGTCCCAGGTAACCTCGGGTGCATGGGGGGGTGGGAGGGTTGTCGGAAAGGGAGAGGGTTAGAGAGAAGGGAGTAGGGGAGGAATGGGGAAAGCTCGGGGGACTGGGATGGGGAGGAGGGAGGAAGGATGAATATGGGATCAGGCAAGTATATACCTCAACTAAGGGAATCATTTTAGGGTTTACAAGAGACTTGATTATAAAGGGGATCCCCAGTCCAAGGAGAGATCCCCAGATGGTTCTCTGGACAGAGGAGAGGGTGCCTGAACCGGCCTTGGCCCACAACCATACTGATGAATATTTTGCATGTCACCATAGAACCCTCATCTGGCGATGGATGGAGATGGAGGCAGAGAACCACGTTGGAACACTGGACCTAGCTCCCTAGGTCCAAATGAGAGACAGAAGGAAAGAGAACGTGAGCAAAGAAGGCAAGGGCAGAGGAAACCTTCATCCGACGTTGGATGGCGATACAGCTCCAATTTCTTTAACACTGAGGATACCACTCTAGCAAAGGGAATGATTGACTGTGAAAAATCACTAACATCACTTTCTACTTGCTTTTATCTTCTGTATAAAAGAACTTCAAAATAATGATGCTGATTACATACTTGATACAGTTGTATAGATGTTTTTAACTTGCATGCAGTAGATTTTTCTTGGAAAGAAATCCAAGTGCTCTTCGTAGTACTGTGATGGGGAAGCTCTGCTAACCAATCACACTCACTTAAGGAGTGGCTGCCTGGAACTGAGGAAGAAAAACTGAGAGGGACCATGTGCACGCCCTCTCTCGGTGATTCCCGCAGGACACAGAGAAAGTCGAACTCCCCATTCTTGTGGAATGAGTTTCCCTTTATAACCATTAAAAATATAATTGTTATCTTTAAGCCTGGTTATTTCTTGTATTGAGCTAATTCCCTTCAGTAGTGTGTCTAAAGGAAATGAGGGACTGGAGAACAAGCAGAAAGTAGACATGTGAGGAATCTCTGAAGTACTCCAACTCCTGGTCTCCATCTACAAAGAACCCGATGGTGAAAGGTGAGTGATCTCATGGGAAAAAAGATGTAGTCACACTGAGCACTGCACAGGTGAAACAAGTTAAGGGTGGTAGAGATGGAGATTCAGAATAGCAGAATACTGAAGAAAAACAGGTATTTGTGAAAGAAATTTCAGCATGTTTACTCAACTCATTACCCTAACCTTGAAGAATGAGAAGAAATCCATAACAGAAAATAATATGAAGGAACTCTCAGATAGAAAAATCAGTTTTTGAATCATACTACAGCAAGCTAAACAATCAGAATGATGCACTAGAGAGAGCTCTATCTCTTTATCCTGGTGTTCAGAAAGGGTTAGATTGAATTAGCTTCATCTTCTCGGAATTGCCCATCCAGAAGGTGACTTATTCAATGCTTCAAACTTGACATCAGAACATGTATTTTGTTCAGAGAATACTTGGAAAAACAGTGTTTGATACTGTTTGGTTTGATTTTCTATTTGTCACCATCTTAGCTTTATTAAACACTATCTTATGAGTTATAAAACTAAAACACATACTTAAATCCTGTACCTTCAGAGAGCAATCAGGATATCCCTGGACACTATGGAATTACAGATGGGGATGGGTGCATACAGGATGTAAAGTTAAATTCCAAACCTGTGAAGGAGGCCAACTGCAGTCTAACAACAAACCAAAGTAAATGGCTGATCACTAACCATGAGACAGTAAAGTGTCACAGTAAAAGCGGCAATTTCAAAAGACTCGATGACATATAGAACACAGGGAACTCAGTGTGCATAATCTCCTTCAAGGAGCACAAGAAACATAAATGAGGGTTGGCATGAGATTATAAATTAAAATAGAAAGCGTTGAAGAAAAATAAAGTATCTTCAACACATGGCGTGATTTTGCAGACTCCAGCTTTCATCCTTTGACACACAGGTATCTACCACAAAAAGGAAATATGCGACTCTATGTGAAATGGTAGTGTTTATGTTTTCTTATCTGTAGTTAAAACTAAAGCAACAGACTTCTCCAATTGATCCTGACTTGTACTATGAGAAGAAGGCATTCATAACTACCCAACTGAATTATAGTAGAAAGCCAGGCAGGCCTATTGTTTGTTTTTTCTGTATATTAATGACAATTGAATCTACAATTACTTGGCCGTATAACTACAACTCTGTCCAAGGAGGACATTAGAGGAGAGTTCCAGGCAACTTCACCTGGTAAATCTTTAGATCACTTTAGATAGGCTGAGACAGAGATTCAATCCTGAGTTTAGCTGTTACATTCATTCCTTTCATCTCTGTTATTATTAGTATCATGGAATATTTTTGCAAGTCTCGTGTTCTCTCTGATTGCTAAGCCTTCCATATTCCAAACCTAAGAAGAGGAGATGGATATGCAGCAACTGGGAAGAGATCTAATAAATATCCTTTAAAGAAATCAAAATGGTCGGGGTCTTCCAGAAGCTACAGCTGGGCACCTGACATATAGTATGTGAATCTGAACATTGATCACTTGAGCTGGGTTAAGAATTAAAATCTCAACAGGATCTCCTGCTGTATCGTCTGTATCGCCATTCATCCGACGATGGATGGTGATACAGACGGAGACCCACATTGGAGCACTGGACTGAGCTTCCCAAGGTCCAAATGAGGAGCAGAAGGAGGAAGAAAATGAAAAAAGGAATCAGGACTGCGAGGGATGCTATCACCCACTGATACAAGGGGAATGATCTAATGAGAGTTCACCAAGGCCAGTTGGAATGGGACTGAACGAGGACGCGATCCAACCAGATTCTCTGAATGTGGCCCGATTCTCTGAATGTGGCAGGCCCGGAGTCTTTCTGAAAAGCCATTGACAATGACACTGGGACTTGTTTCCTCTGCATATACTGGATTTTGGGGATACAGTCTTTCTGGACACTCACCTCCCTGGACCTGGAGAGAGGGGGAAGGAACTTGAACTTCCCACAGGGCAGGAAACCCTGACTGCTCTTAGGGATGGAGAGGGAGGGGGAGAGGGAGTGGGGGGAGAGGGAGTGGGGGGGAGTGGGAGGGTGTTGGGAGGAGGGGCGGAAATGGAAACTTTTATAATTTAATAAAATTACTTTCTAAAAAAAAAATCTCAACAGGATCTCCAATGGATGAGCTTGCTTGTTTGTTTAAGCTTGTTTGTGCTCCCTTTTCCAAAAGTTTTTGCCCTATCAAAATACTATGGATTGTATGATCATTTTTCTGGACCCATGGATCTTGCATCTCCTTCTACTGTAAATGTTGTTAGGATTCAACTCTGGTTATGAGGCTTTAGACAGACATTTCTGTCCTGCCTGGTCCCACAGCCTTTCAGTCACAACACATAAGTTTATATTAATTATAAGCTGGTTGGCCTATTAACTCTGGCTTATTATTAACTAACTCTTACAACTTAAATTAATCCATAATTCTTCTCTATGTTTAGCCATGTGGCTTGATACCTTATTCGGTGAGGCATCCTCTTCTTGCTTTCTCTGTGCCAGGCTAGTGACTGCAGACTGAGCCTTTCTTTTTTCCAGAATTCTCCCAGTCTGGTCACCCAACTATTCTTCCTGCCTGGCTTCTGACCAATCAGCATTTTGTTAAATCAATACAAGTGACAAAACTTTACAGAGTACAAGAGTATTATCCCACAGCGATGGGGAACCTTCTCCAACCAATGGCCTTTGAGAGGCTGGACCAGGGTGAGGCATGGCTTTTGGGTACTGCCCCACTTGCTGTCTTCTTCCTGTGAGCCATACCTGGAGGTTGAACCCTATTTCTGCTTTCTCACTGTGTTCCGTGGGTTTCCTTATAATAAAGAAAACCTTAATGTATTTTTTTAGGAGTAGGCTTGGGATTATTTGACTCTCATTCCCCACATTTGATGCACTCTGTATCACCACAGCATCAAGCTTTGGGGAAACCATCTTTGCCTACTGGCCTTTATTTCTAGCCTCAAGATAGGGTTCTTCTTTTCTTTCTTTTGTGTATTTGTTTTGCAGTGTAGAGGATGGATCTCAGGGCCTAGACACACACTTCACCTCTAAGTTATATTCTTAGTTTATATTCTTATTCTTTATGTGTTTTGTTTTAGATAATAGAAACAAGATATTCAAAGATACATATAATAACTGAACTTTTAAAATGGGATAAGCTGAGATGATAAAGATATAAAAGCTCTGGAATTTTGTATCAATATTAAGACCAAAACCTAACCGGAAACATGGAGAATATTCTGAAGCATAAAGCTGTTAGTGACTATACCTGTAATATAAATGACATCCAATGATTTTCTCAGATTATTATTTTCAGACATTGTAATGGATCATTTTTGCAATTCTTTAGAAATAAGCAATGAGTTTAGAACAACGTTGAGAGAACTTGGACAACTGAGAAATCTGAGTTAATTTAGCCACTTAACAAACTTTACCAAGCCATTCTTCAAGATCTGACTCAATTCACTAAACCTTTTTCTGCTCCCTCTCCTTCAGTCCACAGAAAAGGAGCTGCCATCAGTTCTACAGGGAAGAAACTCTTTTGTTCTGGTTGCTAAGTTTAGCTGAATACAGACTATCCTTATATCACACTTAAAATTCAAGGGTTTGCCTTTATATCTGTAAATCTTTGGCCTCACTAGGAACCTTTTTTCTTGTATTTGGCAATACACTTGTCAGCATATTGTGTTGGCCAGTATTACAGTATACTACAGCTGCTTAGAAATCCATGTCACAGACTGAAGCAGATGTGTGAGGTTCCCTCAGGAACAATGGGGCCAGACACTAACAAATTAGTGACAAACATGTTACTTCCCCCAGTCAACTGAGGATCTCCCTCTCCTTAGAAGGGTCCAGTCAATCTG
This sequence comes from Myodes glareolus, assembly GCF_982192425.1. NCBI lineage: Eukaryota > Metazoa > Chordata > Mammalia > Rodentia > Cricetidae > Myodes > Myodes glareolus. The sequence continues at coordinate 52,864,069 of NC_142049.1, forward strand.
TAGAGAACTCCATACCTTTGTTCCCTCTAAGTCTTGGTCAACCATTGATGGAGAAGTGGACAGAGAGACCAGTGCACTGTCCCTGGGTTACAAGCCATAATGAGCCCTTCAGGGGCACCTACACCTTCCTCCACCTATCCAGTGTCTTTTGGCTCTTGATAGCCACAGTGTTATTTGTGGATTCTTGCTAATCCAGAATGTGAGCCCCCTAAATCTCCAGCTTTGGCCTAAACAGATTATCAATATCACAGCCATTCAAAACTCAGTAAATCTGAGTCTGAAAAAAATTGTCAAATTATCTGTGACTTGCCTGCTTTATATAGAGATCATACCTCAAAATAAAAAATAAAAAACACGAGTAAGTGTCTGTTAAGAAATGACAGCACACTCCACCTCTCAGAGACTACTAATGCCACATGCTATGTCAACGACAAAATGTCAGCAGCAGGGGGGAGAAATAGCTCCATGGCCACCTGCATTAATGACAGCATCTGAACCATTCTTTACTGTTGAGGGAGAAGCAACAGGATCTCATGAGGTGTCTCCCCTCTCCTCTAGAGTGATCATGTTTGAGACAGGATCTCACTATGGATTCCAAACAGGCTAAAAGTTATGAGACATTACAGCCTCCCATCTCCTGTACAGGGACCTCATGTGTGAGCCAGCATACCCAACAAGCTTTTACTTTTTGTTCGAGGAATGACTAAGCTAATTGCCTCGGGCCTCTGTGAAAACAAAGATGATATTAGCCAGCTCTAGCCCTAAAAATTCATGAAGCCTAGGACATTTTTTCCTCCATCATTGCTGAATTTCCTCATCTCATGATGAGTTTACAGTGTTCATATGCTGTTTAAATTCTGTATTTACCTCAGTCAAGGTCATGTATGCATGAATGAAGTTCATCTTGTCCTAATAAACTCCCTCTTCTAGGCCTGAGAGGACTGTCCTTCGTGACAATAAACAATAGCAAATATTTCAGTGACTTCCTATTTCCCATTTTCTTCATCAGCCCCTCTTCTTGCAGATAGGGCCTATCTGGAAGCCTCATGCAATGCCCACAAAATGAGTGTCATTGTGGTTAGTCTGGTGCTGAACTGATGACTAAGGAGAAAGTCCATACACACTTGACTAAAAAGTTCCATATTCCCACCCTCTGTTGCCGCCTGCAGTCTCGGTTGCTTTAGGCTTCTACTAAAACTCTAAACTTTGCAGTTCTCCTTTCTGGATTTGCCATGCCAATTCCGCCCGTGCTGGAAAATGCAGACTTAGGAACCAGCTTCAAGACTGAGCACACCTAGCAAGACTCATAAGCAGGTACAATAATTCAGAGTTCTATACTTGTGGGTTTCTATTTTTCTTGATTTTTATGTGTGTGAGTATTTAGGTTTCATGTAGCTATGTGCATTCCTGGTGATAGCTAATATCCCCAGATGCAGTTAGATTCTCTAGAACTACAGTAGAGAATATTGTGAGCCATCATGTGGGTGCCTAGTTCCAAACTCTGAACCTCTTAATAGAGCTGAATTCTCTTCAGCACTGAGCCTTATTTACATTCCATAAATGAGTGGTGCTCTGGACAGCACTGGAAATCAGAATGCTTTCTTTCTTCCTGGTCTATCTAGGAACATGTACAGGGATGACCTCGGACACTCAGGTCAGTCCTGTACCAGTAGAGCAAACTCTCTTAAAGCTATACACTTGCCTGAAGCATGTTGAAGGTGTGGGTGAGTTGGGTCTTGGGGGTGAGGTGTCTGTGTCTCCAGGGCCAGCTCTGATGTGGAAAGATATAAACTCTGACTTCACTTAGGCCAGTATAGCAGGAAGCTGGAGTGAGCACAACAGGAAAGGATCGAAATGGAAAAGTTTAAAGAAAGGATTTCTGGAGCAGGGTTGGGATGATATGGCAGAAAATACAAAGAGGACACCTACAGATCAACTTCCTGCACTCATCTAGCCAGAGACATCCACAAAGCCAGTAGTAAGAAAACCATGCACTGTGGTGATTGATTAACCATTAGCATGGCTTCTGAGTGTGACCCATTTACTGAGTGCTGACTTGAGGAAATAGGTGAGTACTCACTATTCCCAGGCAGAAATGGCTAGGGTAATGCTTGCCACCCCTGCTTGCCTTGAGGCATTCAGTAGAAATCATTCTCTACCTGAGATAGTCACTCCTGTCATGTTGCACATATTTCTAGACTTTATAAGAAAAAGTTCATTATTGACAGATATTGAATCACAGACCGTCCTGCATCTGGTGCTGGAGGAGTCAACAGGCAAACGCAGCTGGTGGAAGTCTAGGGAACTGAACCATTAAGGTGGAGTTCATCTGGGTTTCTCGAAAGTCTTCAATGCCCAAGGTGAAGATCTTGAGTCATAAAAACAAAGTAAACAGGAAGACCCACTTGAGAGAACACCTGCATGGTGTTCTCATGTTGCTTTCCCAAGTCATCGGTTGTCACAGAAAAACATGTTCCTGGTAAGAGATATTCCCTATGCATCTTCACTCAGGAGGGCCTGAGGCTTCTAAAATAATATAGGCTAGCACTATTTCTCCTGGTTATACTCTAGTGGTAGATGGTAAGTTCTTACCGATGAGGACATCACCCTTTTGTCTTTGCAAATAAATGGATGAGCTGAAACTGACAGCCCAACTTCCTCTGTGCTGCCTAGCTTTCATGTGTAGGGTGAGCCTATGCATAGTGCTGTGATAAAGCAGTCATCAGTGTTCTGATCAACTGGGGATTCTGCATATTTAATGTCCACCTGCTAGGGCTGATATGCCCACAAGTGCAATCATGGCGCTACAATTACAATAGTAATCAAGTACATTCTGCTAGTCTTTGACCAATTCATGTGGGTGCTAGAATTCTGGTGCTCAGTCCACACACTGGAATAAAGGCCCATGAGGAAACATACTACTGTCATTTTTCTAAATGGACATATTGTCAAATTGCTCCCCCAAATATTTATGTGTATATCTATAGGTTAATTTTGCATTTCCATCGATCAGATAAACTTCTTTTGGAAGGGGAGTGGATAATGCATAGAATCATTTGCTATTCAAAGGATTGAGAACATATGTTGAGTGTCTGGTATCAAATGAGACATCTATATCACACACACACACACACACACACACACACACACACACACACACACTTCTCCACTCAGAAGGCATGGTATAAAATGACCCTGAAATAATTTAAGAAGTGGATATTTGGAAAGAGTGCTGTGAAAACCTCTGGACAGGACAAGACCATTGTACTCAGGAAAGCCCAAGACTTGTGATTACTTCCACTAAAGCCCTTCAGTATTCCAGAATGGATAGGGTAGAGGCTAGTGTTGCACCCCTAGCTGAGGAGTTATTGATAGTTCTTTTCAGGGGAGGAGGAGTCATTTTTTCTCTAGGGGGTGTAGAGAGTGGGAAGTTGTCAAGAACCTAATAAAGTTGAACAAGTATGCACATGAAAAAAAATCCCCGATTAAACTTAGTGGGTCATGCAAAACAGAAAATAAGTCAGAAAACTTGGTTTTATTTTTAAAAAGGCCCTTGACACCAAGACTAACAAGTTTAGAATGGGGATTCAGGTAGGGTTAGCGGAGCGTGGGAGAGGGAGATGAGGACCAAGTATGACCAAGGTATAGACCTACAGGGCAATGTCAAACAATAAATTTTAAAGTTTACAATCACAGCAATTAAGTCTTTAATCCCAGCACTTGAAAAGCAGAAGCAGGTGGATTATTCTAAGTTCCAGGTCAGCCTGGACTATATAGTAAATTTCAGGTAAGACATTCCTTCACACTGAGATAAAGTTACAGTTTAAAAAAAAGACAGAAAGAAAGGAAAAATGATATGTGACCCCTGATCAGAAGGAAGACTCAAGAGCTTAACACAAGAGCTTAACAGAATTTAATCACAGAAATAGCATTTTTAAGAAACTACAAATCTGTTTCAAAATACACTTTAAAATAAAATATCAGCTTTGGTGAATTTTATGGAAAATGACAACGCTTTCTGGTTAGATTCTTTGCTCAAGAGGGCCAACATTAACCGAGAATGTGCACCCCACACAGTTCATGGTAAGCTGTCTTTGTCAGTCTGTCACTGACGGTGAATCTGTACCGCCATCTCTTCTGCAGGACACCAGTTGTGATGATAGAATCATTAGCTTCAGAGGTGAGGTCACCTCATCTAGGGAAATTTACAAACTTCAAAGAAAGGTTTTTCAGATAAGCAGACTTCTGTCTCTTGGCCATAGATAGTTTAGAGGTGTGTTGTATTCTGTTTAGTGGCCAGAGTGGTCAGTCAGGAGAATGGTTCCCCGGACAACATGGTTGCCAGACTGGACAATCTGGACAATCTGGAGATAAAGTATGAGGAGGAGATGAGAGCTATCTTGTGATGTAGATTAGACAACTCTAACTCAGTCCACAGAGCTGACATCGTCTTCTCTTGTTTTTCATGGCTTGTGAGGTTGTTCATTTTCTTCCAAAAGTCCTTATTCCAGACGTGATGCTCTGGAGCCTGATTCAGTGGGGAGGGGCTTGGCCCTTCATCAACTTGGTAATCTAGACTTTGGAGCCATCCCAAGCGAGGCCTTATTCCCTCTGAGGAGTGAATAGGGAGTGGGTTGGGGAGAGGTAGGTAGTCAGGAGAAGGGGTGGGAGGGGGAGCTGACATTGGAAAGTAAAATGAAATAATAATTAATTAAATAAAAGCAGGGCAAAAATAAAGGTGTGAAAGCAAACACACACGAGCACACGTGCAAGCACACATATGTTCCCAATGATACAGCTGTGTGGGTTTTAGATCAGAGAAAATCTGTGATGGTCACACTGCTCTTTTGGATGGTTATATGACTGCAGTCCTACAATTGGAGAAAAGGAAATGTGGTTAAGGCATGAAAATCTCCTGATTTGAAACAGCGTGTACTTTTTATATTATGCCAAAAGAGAACCTCTTGTGACCCAGACTAGAACACATAACCTAGGGACCCCAGGAGGATACTGAAATTATCCTTCTACCACTAGCTCTCCAGTGCTGAATTATAGGCAAACACCACCTGGGAAGATCTCAGTAGTGCTGAGAAATGAGTCCAAGACCTATTGTCTGAAACAAGAACACTATCAACTAAGACACATCCCCAGCAATAAGTCTCTGATTTAAGAAGCTCACTGAAGCCAGAGAGGTCTCAGTCTAGAGGTGAAATCCTGATACCAATAGAAGTGATGTTAAAAGATCTGTCACCCATCACTCCCACCTAGTTCTTTGGTTAGGGAGTCAGTGTCTCTGCAGGAAGCTCTGCATCTATTTTCCAGGGTCACTTGGAAAATTCACCTTTATTAAAAGGGGACAGTGAGTTCAGTGCAGTATTGGAGTCATGATTGCAATTGGACAGCAAAGGAGACTACAAAATGGGGGCTGGAGCATGGTGCAGTGTAGCAATATTTCATTTGTATTTTCATAAATAAAGCTTGCCTGAAGATAAGAGAGTAAAGCAACTTCCCTGATAGGCCTTACAGGCTAAGCAATGGTGACACACAGCATTAATCTCACTATCCACACTAGTTTGTCATGGAAACCTGGCAGTAGAGGCGTACACCTTTAATCCCAGCATTAGAGAGGACAATAAGACAAGGGGAGACAGCTCTCAGTCAATCTCATTCTGAGGATTCCTGGAGGCAGGATTGCCATTTCAAACTGAGGTATAGGTAAGAGCCAGTGACTGATGGTTTTGCTTTTCCTGTTTATTTACCTGCAAATAGAAAACTACTTGTTACAATTCCCTGGTACTGTCAAAATCCCATTCCCTTATAACACAAGTCAGTGAAGGCCCCACCCCTGCGAATGACTCTCACCCTCCTCCCTCACCTCAGGGTTTCATCACCTTTACTGCTCCAGTGCTTTTCTGTGTGAAGCACAATTAATAAAAACTTAGAGACGGATATTAGCGTTCAACCTGAAGACCAGAAAAGCAAAGCAGCCAGGCACTGGCTCTTACCACAACTTCAGTCCGAAAATGATGATCCTGCCTCTAGGAAACATCAGAATGAGACTCAGACTGAGAGATGTCTCCTCCTGTTTTATAAATCTCTCTAGTTCTGGGGTTAAGGGTATGCACCATTACTGTCTGGTTTCTACAGCAAACTAGTATGACTACTGGGATTAAATGTGTTATTGCTGTGTTGTTTATAAGTCTGCCCAGTTTTACTTTTCTGATCCTCAGGTAAGCTTTACTTATTATAATACAAATGAAATGCTACTACACTGGGGTGCTGTTTAAAAGCACAGATGATTAGATGAACCCAAACTGAGTCCCCCTCCTTTTAGAATTAGTCAGTCTGCCTATCTCCACGCCTTGTGCCTGCATTTCTGCTGCCAGCGTGAGTGTTTTTACTTCCATGTCACAGTGTATATGTGAGCCTGGTCTGAACTTGTAGGAAGCCTCTAGCCTCAGTTTGCCCATGACGGAGTCACCACAAAAATAAAAATTATTACCTATAACATTGATGTGGAGGCCTGAAATGTGACTCTGTTTCCTCATTGCCAAGGTCAGAGAGTTGGAACTTTCCTCTAGTTCCTTTAAGGTTATTGCGCTTCTACCTCAAACAAAGTTCCCACCTAGTTGTTGACCTAAGAGTTCTCTCTCAAGGTTATTGCCTACAGGTGTGGCTAATAGCCAGACCTGACCCATGCTCTAGAAAGAGAAAAGTAGATTTGTTCAACCTCAAATAAAAGTTTAAGGATCCTACTAAGTTCCAGTTCCCTTTATGGAGATTGCTTGGTCGAAACCCAGGGAATGGTTTGCCTAGAGAATGTACTAGGGTATAAGTGTGATTTGTATTGTTTTCTAACAACGAAATATTTAACTATGAATGTAGCTCATGACTTTCAATTGGTATGTTCATTTCCTTATATCATGTTAATGCAGTCTTTTGTCTTTCTCCTATCTTTTGGGATCAGGGGTATTATGAGCAGTTGGACATTAAACACAGGTGAATTTTTAGTACTCACTGGAATTCTCTCCCAATACTATCCTATATATTTCTCCATTTTACTATTTTCATTCATGTCTTCATATTCTTTACTATATTTCTAAATCCCCACACTTCTACCCTGGCAAGAGGTATTTTTGTCAAGGCTGGTCCCCAACACATTGAGGCAAATTGTTCAATTCAAGGGACTTTGCAAAGCAACCAAATACAAAGTCATCAAATACAAAGAAGTCAGTGTTATGGTTTAAATGAAATGCTTCCGGTTTCCAAAGTGGCTGCAGCCAGCAGCGGGCTATGAACACACCACAGGTAGGTTCCTGAAGTGGTGACTGGCAGTGGGTCCGGAGAGCAGCCAGTCCCAGGCAGAGAGTTGCAGCCACAGCAGGTGAAAGACAGAGATGGATAGGCATGCCATGCATAGTGAGGTTGGATATTTATTTGGTGGGTTATAGAGGGGAAAGAGAAGTGGAGAAAAAGAGAATGAGAGAGAGAGAGAGAGAAACAACAGAGGGGGAGAAGGGGAGAAGGGAGAGACAGAAGCTGCTTATTCAAGAGAGAGAGATGGAAAGGAAGAGACTCAGGCTGAAAACTGAAGATCAGTTTGCTTCAGCAAATGGGGGAGGGAGTGGGAGTCGCTTATCTCTTAAAGGGACAGGACAGACCATTAAAGTCGGTCCTTGTCACCTATGTTTCCTTCTGTAGAGTGATATGTATGAACTCTGGCCACGGATAGGTTTTCTGGGAGTCCTGGGAGCCGAGGGGGGGAAAAAAAAACAGTCTCAGGTCAGGAATGAGTTTTCTTATCTTTGCCAGGGTGCTGTATAGTATACCACATGTTTCTATTCTTTTTTTTTTTTTTGGTGTTCATCCATGCAGAACAGAGGAACTGATCATAAAGATCCTTCGCAAGGGCCATAGGGCAGAGGCTTTGTTGTTCTGAACTGCAATGGAAAAGAGAGAGAAGTCCGAGGTTACAGGGCCTGATGTCCCTGAGCAGAGCTCAGCATGGTGTCCTGGAGGAAAAACAAAATCATTGGGACTCTCTCCAGGAGTCTTCCTCTCCATGACGGAACCACAAAGCAGACAGGGAGTGTGTTCTTCACACTCTGCACAGCAGAATGGGAACTGCATGCACAAACTTCACTGTCAGCTCAAGTGTGTGGAAGAACAGATTTCTGAGTGTGATCGTGAGCTGATTGTAAAGAAATTTCTGTGTGGGTTCACAGACTCAGTGGGCAAAGTCCGCTCTCCACTCAGGTGGGTAACATGAAGCCAACTGGGAGCTAAACATGACAGGCAGAGAAAAGGTAAACTTGCACTGTGTCTCTTTTGGGACAGACATGTTTTCTTTATCTGTTGTTCAGATCTGCAGATCTGCTAGCCTCTGAACTCTCAGGTCTGGATTTTTGTTTCCCTGGGTCCTTGTGGGTCTTGAAACTGGGTCTCCCAAAAGTGGCTCCCATGATCTGTGCCTTTCAGACATAGACTGAGTCAAATTACTAATATCCAGAATTTCTACCTTGAAGAAAACCTGTTGTGGGCATGCTCAGCCATGTAGACCATTTTCCCCAAAAACTTTGAGATCATGAGAGCTAAGAGGTTGCAGTTGCATGGAAACATACACAGAGACTTTCTTAAGGTCATACTGTTATGATTCAGCCACAGCATGGCTGACACTTCCGGGTTCTAGGGCCATGCATGTTCGGATAAGCCCTCAGGCAGAAGTGTCCCAGGGATCTTAAAGTGTCTCCGTGTGACGAACATGCAGCATGGTTGCATCACCTACTTGTGATGCAGCTGCATGAGTACTTGCGTGCATGTGTGAGCTCCATCATCTTCATATAATTTAGCCACATCATCCCCCTATGTGCATGCACTAGGCAGCCTTTAAAAGCTGGGCACGCCATCTTCAGCTCTCTCTCTCTCTCTCTCTCTCTCTCTCTCTCTTTCTCTCTCCACACCGACCTCAACAGGCCTGTCCATCCCCTCCCAATAATCTCCTAAGTAGGTTTGTTGCATGTTCCCTATTTCCTTCTCACTCGCGCCAGGTAATTCCACATACCACCATCGACAATCACAAAAGGACACGTTGTAGGGGTGAGAGAGACCCTTGAGACCCTAGAACTACAGGGCAATCCATGTGCACATACAACACAGATAAGTGCAGCCCAGGATTCCAAGTGTGAGTGAAGATGGTTCACGAATTTCAGCAAAGACCTGGGGACAGGTTGTTCAACTTAGCTGGGAGTAGTCATCCCTTTCCTGATTGTTTCTCCCAGTCCAATAGGAACTGAACAGCCTACTCCTACTCCTTTAATATGCTATGCAGATGTGTAGATTGCTGAGTGCACAGGCTCAAGGCTCACAAGCTGACTCTCACCTGCATTTGGAAATGTGTGGATTGCTGACTGCACAGGCTCACAGCTCAGGAAAAGCTGACTCTCTCACCTATATCTAATTGAGACAGAGCATTGCAATTTCACTTGCCATACCTCCTCATTCAAAAAGAGATTTTGACTCATCCATACAAGACATCAACAAATACTTTAGAAACTTCTGAAAAGTCAGCCCTGGTGACACACACACATGGGATTTCAGCATTTGCTTGCTGAAAAAGCAACATCTCAACTCAAATTTTATCAGAGCCCTGAGAAGATGGGAATCTGAATTCCAAAAACTTTTAAGGACACTGATCTGGCTTAAACTAAGTTAAAGGCTATTTTTAAAAGACAGTCAGGGTGGCAGGAAGAACAGAGACAGCACTCATCACACAAGGTTCTCTTACCACAACAAAGTCGGCCCATGGAAGAGAAATGCTGAGGACATGGAAAAGGGAATGACGCATTCCTGTGTTGCTCAGTGCTCCAGACTTCAGACACCTGCCCACCAGCACGGCCCCACTTTACTGCTGAGCTGCTGTCTCAAATCTGTGTGGCTGACTCAAATGCAATGGTGATCACTTATAAACAAGCCTTTTCCAAATCATGAACCTGTGCTGACTTACCTGGGTCTTTTACTGTCTTAGTCTCCCCACAATGAATAAAAGATGTTGATATGGTGGGAATAATCTCCTCAAAGACTTCCTGTGGACCACACAACACTGCTGGTTTGATAACTGTGCTTCTTCCTGAAGACTGTTTAGCCTTTTAAGATGTCGGTGCCAGGATGAGCCCTACCTCTCCACTCCTGTTGTTATGACTGACATCCACCAGCCTATCTAGAAGGAAGCTCCATTTGGTTAAGACTAGGGAGTTTTTGATGATACTTCTTATAACCTCCAAGAAGGCCTTCTTTGCTCTTCTCTTGTTTTCTATAGAAAGAGAAACAGGTTTAGGCTAATACTTCAAACCTCAGAAGAAAAAGTCTTGACAGAAAAGAGTTGAAAAATGTGTAGGTGTGTTGAGGTCTGACATCTCAGTATAGGGTACATGTCTTCATAACCCTGGTACTAAAGAAACAACCACCATCATCACTACCTTACCCAGTTGCTATATAGTTGTCCTAAGTAACAACTAAGTCTTAACCTTCTCAGTACCCTACTGCACTTTGCATGTGTGTGTGTGTGAGTGTGTTGTGTGTGTGTGTGTTAGCTTGTATTTGTAAAAGTGCATGTTCAAGTGAATATGTAACCTAGTCACTGAATCACAGACTCCACTGAAATAGCACAACACAGTCCCGGGACACCATTTGACGAGGTGACACACAAACCTGCAGTCTTCATGCTCACACACTGACCTTATCTGCCAGGTTCCCTTTATGCTCCTTGGTATATTGCCTTAGGAGTTTTCTTTTGAGGGTCTCAACTTTTTCAAATACCTTATTTATAGTCTTAAATAAAACAAAACTGTAGACTTAGAACAGTTCTAATGTCAGAAAAGAGGGAAAGAAAACAAATGGGAGAGGCAGCGGTGTCTCCTGCAGGACTTGAACCTCATCCCATGCCATCTCTCTCCTCTCTACTGCTATGCTGAGGCAGCATCAGCTCCCCTCCTGCCCAGGGTCAGGATCTGTGTTCTTTTTTCTAAGATACTCCCTACTGCTCTGGAGAGATTTTAGGTCAGCCACATAGACAATGAAGACCCACCTTGTTGATTTTGGATCTTTTCGTGTGGGAAAGTGTTTTCATATTCCAGGCCTTTTCTCACTCTCTCCACAAAGAGTCTAAAAGAATAAAATAAAGAATAGTGACAAAGATGTAGTGAAAAATTCCAAGTGTCTTAACAGGGCCTTGAAGAAATTTGGTTACTCTATGCAGGGTTTCAGAAGTTCCTGGTGTGAGAAGAGTCACACCCTGAAAACCCACATCCATTACCCTTCCAGTGCCTGGATAGAGAAAGGTACTCATTCTTCTATCAACAGGTACATTCAGCCAGCATCAGTTACCAAGAAGTATAATAAATCTGATATGGTGAATGCTTGTCATCTCAACACTCAGGAGGCAGCAGATAGAGATAGTTAATGCTATCTCGATGATTTTGTTGCTCCCAGAACCTTGAGGAAACAGGCTATTCTCTGGAACATCAAAAGAGAATAAATCAGTGGTCTCTTTCTTCCATTCGAAATAACAACATGGATCTTTGTTCATACAAAATCTTAGTGTATTGTTTCCATCAGGGCATAATCTCACCTCAGAGAACATTAGGTAATTACAGCAGATAATCGGGATGCTCAGAGCTAGGGGGAGCTATGCTGTGGAACCTAGTGAGATGCTGCACTCAGGGAGGATGCTAACCTGCTTTAACACTCAGGCCAGTCCAAGAACCAGGAAAGGTTCCTGAGTGGAGGGTGTGATTGAAAACTGAATTTGACAAACTGATGTCTGAGTGGGCACATGAGTGTCATGGTAAGAGTTATTTTTCTTTGGAAATGAGAGGACTATTTACTGTGATCTCAAGAGATTGCCTTCAACTTGCAGAAAACCAACACTGAAAAACAAAAAGAACCCTTGTTCTAGAAGTAGTACAACCTAAAAAATAGCAAACTTTGGTATCTGAGCTCATCTCTAAACCTAAGCTTTCTCTTCCTTTGTGGAGCAGGAAGGTTATGTGTCTACTCAGCACACACAGTCTTCTGAAGATCAATGAAGTCATGCCCAAAGAGCTTGTCCACAATGCCTGAGCTCCTTAGAGTCATATGCATATATCTGCTTTGGTTCTGTTTCACAAAACTCAGGGCTAGATATTACTGTTGAAACATTCACTGTCTTTCCCTTCCTCAAATACAGAAATAATTCGTCATTGAGAATATAGGAGCCATTCTCTAGTGACAGTTCTGTAATCTTGTATTTGTTCTGATTACCCAAGAATGACGAAAAGCACAGGGACTGTGCTGAGCCACATTGACCCCAGGTAGTCCATAGTGCTCTGGTGATAGTGTGGCTACAGGAAAGGGTAACTGCTTTCCTTTACCAATCAATAGGCTATTGGCTGAAGAGAAGAGGAACCTGGGTTCTGCTAAATACAGCAATAAGCCTGTGCTGGATGCCTGGGTGGAGACAGAACAGTCCACACACTCACCAATGTAGACCCAGCCAGTTTATCAGCCTTGTCTTTTCTCTAAAATATGTGCTGTGTGGGAAGAAGCGCAAGAACTATTCATGAAATTCTTTATTTGTGATACCACACCTTTGGTCCCGATGTCTTTGAATAGCAAGGAAAAACATGTGTGTGTGTGTGAACTGTCAGGAATCTGATTAAAAGATATCTTTGACAAATTCCATAAGGTCAGCAGGGGTGAGAAGCATGAAGAAGAGGGCAAGGTGATGGGTTACAGGAAAGGATATAGAAACTCCATGTTAAAAATTTTCACTCATGCTAAACAATTTAAACATGAGGTAAAAAAATTGTGCTAAATTGTAAATGCTTCTTCTGAGAGGCCTTGTTTATAGAAGTCTGCTGCCATTTTTATGATGGAGTTCTTAAGCTCAGTACAGGATATCCAGGGCACTTTGTCATTGGCCTCAATATTTAGCTCCAAGGAAATTAAAATGGGAAACAGCTCTTGGGACAATAAAGTTATATCATCAGGTTTTCTGGTAGTACTCCTGCTCTGAGACAGGAAAGAGAAAATGGGGAACATCAAATCCCATCTCCTGCTATCTTGCCATCCTGTCATTTTAGCAGACTAGAAGACACATTGTGTGTGTGTGTATGCGTGTGTGACAAACCTCTCCCTAGAGAAATTAGAGAAAATAAAATATCACACATGGAGATTAAGCTCAATAAATTCAGTGAAGAACAAACGCAGACTAGGATCTTACTACAGTAGTAACATGATAGAGTAGGAACTAGGGGCATCTTTAACCCTTGAAACAACATGAAAGAGCTCTTGAGTAACATATAACATATATAAAGGAGCAGACTTTACAAATAGGCTATTTATTGAAATTAGCACTGGAAGACTTTACAGAGCTTTGGGTGGTTATGCATCCATCAGAGGGTTGTACATTAGTATAAACCCAGCAGTTACCACACAGGTTTCTCCTTATATCACAAGGCAATTCTGGAATACCTCAGCTTGAAGGAAGTCCGACTCATGCCTTCCACAATGCAATCCCAGCTAGAAGCAAAATGATTTGTGATGGGGTTTCCTCAGTAGTTTAATTAGTACCTGTGATACTCAAGTCTTCAAGAGCATTTGGGTGACAGTGAGCAACAAAAACTTGGTTTCTGCTGATAAGTTTTTTTAGGAATACAACTGAGAAGAAGCAGAAGGAAATAAACATCCATGGACCACAGCGTTGCACAAGGCTGTCTTAAATGTTTCCTTGTGAGTCAGGGTTTTGAGGGCAGAAGTGCAATGCTTTCTAAAGACAAACTGTCCATAGTATTGACCTATTTTCTGTAATCCCGCTGATAATGTGTAGAAAAGTGAGACACAAACACTAGAGAGAAAACAAATGAGGTTCATCAGTTTAAACACAGGAAAAGGCACCAGGCCTTTCATTTTGCCACAAATGATTGAATGCAAATGATCCTTTTTTTTTTTTCATCAGCAATGAGACTTACCTCTTTTGGGGCTTTAGCAAAGAAAGGTCCTGTAATACCTGAACTTGGACAGCTCTGTTGGTCTGTGAGCCAGGGATTAAAAATATCACCTGTAACCAGATATACAAGTAGTTAGAAAAGCAGAAGCTTTTTTTCTGCCATAATCAAGGTTAATTTTATGTTAATTAATGTATTGCTAAAATAATGATCACTATGGCCATGGAGATGCAGGTTTTAATCCTGAAATTCAGGTGCTGAGTTAGTAGTCATAACTTGGATTATGAAAAACTGGGATTAAATCAATTTTTTTTTCCAAGAATTTGCAATGGAAATCAATTCAAGACGGCAGTGGCTGCTGGCATCCACAGAACCATGAAGCAGCTCTAAGGAGCCTGAGATACCCATGGAGTCTGTATTCTGGTGGCCAGTGAGTCTGATGCTGAGCCGGGAACTGTGTCCTACACTTCTACAGAGTTGTGTTTGCTACTGAAGTCTCTCTTCAGTGTCATGTATGAGGTGTCCAGGTATACTTTCTGATGGCATATGCTGCGCTGGGAGAGAATGCTCTATGAAGTGAATATCTATCTTCTATTCCACTGCAAATTACAGCATAGTGTATCCATTGTGCAAAGGCTGAAACTCCTGAGAATTGATGCTCAGAACAGGTTTATAGACCAGGACTGCCTGCGGTAGGTTTCACTGGGATAAAGACATTGTTGAAATTGGGACTCCAGGCTATACAGGAAACAAGACTTAGAGGACTTTAAAAAAAAAGTGACTCTTAAACAGCCTAATATTGTTCTTCTCCTTAATGAAGAATAACCGTAGAACTCTATGTGCAACCAACATGTATTGTCATTTCACATTTATATGCCACAATCTTCTAATGTAAAACCTATTTTGAAAGACAACATCTTAAAACTAACATATTTTCTTAGCAATTTCAAAATTATCACTTTCTATCAACAAAGAAAAGAAATAGTTCTCACTGGGCAGTGGTGGTACATGCCTTTAATCCCAGTACTCAGGAGACAGAGGCAGGTGGATCTCTGAAAATTTGAGACCAGCCTGGTCTACTGAGTGAGTTCCACGACAGGCTCCAAAGCTACACAGGGAAACCCTGTTTTGAAAAACAAACAAACAAAAGGTTATAATTATCTGTGCAATATTTGATCCTTGTAATATTCATGTAATTACAACTTTCAAAATGCATCTTCAATATGGATGATATTAAATCTTAATGAAAATATCATAACATTTGGCCAAGTGCTTAACATTCACCAGAAAAATTCAGACTTATATCATGCCTATTTTTCTTCATGTGCTCTTTGTTTCGTCTTACTTTGATTGCTATTTTAACAAAATCTTGTTAAGAACAGGGGTGATGTAATACTGATTTTTTTATGGCTGAATTTTACTAGAAACTGGAAATATTTTTCAAATTAGCAATGTGTTGAAGTTAAAATTAATAAAAAAAATCCTTTGAACAAAATGCATTATTTAAATGTTTGAAAATGTAGAAAAACACCTGATGTGCTTAGGAATTTTCCCACTTGTAAGAAGCAACTCAGCAAAAGGGATATGAGTTTGCCTCTTTCTAAGTCAAAGAACTAAGCCTACTTCTTTTCCAAAACAAGTGTTCAAGTAAAGGTTGACAAATTCAGGATTGTGATATTTTACAGTTATCAAAAAGTTATGAATCATTAATAAATCATGATGTACCCTGTTATCATGTCTAATATCATTTAATATCCAGTCTTTTGTTGGTAGAGGCTGCTTGTTCGTGTACTGACCACCCAAACCCGAAATAATCATACAGAAACTATATTATTTGAAGTGTTGCTTGGCCAATGACTCTAGAGTATTCCTAGCTAGCTCTTACATCTTAAATTAAGCCATTTCTAACAATCTTTGTATTGCAACATGGTTGTAACCTGCTGGTAAGGTTCCAGTCAGCGTCTGGTGTCTGTCTCTTGTGGTGACTGCATGGCTTCTCTTTGACTCTGCTTACTCTGTCTCTCTCATCTATCTGCTTGGAATTCGTGCCTTGCACTATTCTATGCTATAATCGGCCCCAAAGAGCTTCTTTATTAACCAATGGTATTTATATCATACAGAGGGGAATCCCGCATCTTTTAATATTTTTAATATTAAAATTAAGAATTTTAATAATTCTTTTAATAAAATTTGCTTAAATTACATTTATTTACTTACTCTGTGTCTTTTTGTATATGTGTACACAGGTACCACAATGCACATATGGAGCTAAAAGAACAGCTTGATGTAGTCAGTCCTTTCTCACCACCATGTGGGTGGAGGAGATGAAGTTCAGGTTGTCAGGCTTGGCAGCAACACGTCCCTGAAAAATTAAAACATTTCTGAAGTTCCCATTGAATATTAGAATTATTCTATTCACATCCTGAAGTTCATATTAAATCCTAGAATTATCAGGCCTCTTGCAGTTGTGCATGGGTAGTAGCCACAAGAAGAAGTCTCGCTTGCCTTCTTCTGCCACGTTCTTCATTATAAAAGACTCTCAACATGGGTGAAGGGCCACTGCTGCTTGTCTTTCTAGGTGTTCCTAGTGACTCCTAGGGAAGTGGATACCAAAGGCCAGAGAGGCAAATGTTCTGCTATTCAGACCCAATGTGGCAGTTGTTGCAAGAAGAGGGTTGCTTGTTCATCTTGGCTGCCCAGAACCAAAATAATCACAGAGAAACTATATTAATTAAAACACTGCTTGGCCCATTAGCTCTAACTTCTTATTGGCTAACTCTTACATTTTAGTTTAACCCATTAATCTGTGTATTGCCACACGGCAGTGGCTTACTGGCTAAGTTTTGGAAGCATGTCTTACTCTGGCAGCAGATACATGGTGTCTTCCTCTGACTCCACCTCTCTTCCTCCCAGCATTCAGTACAGTCGTCCCCACCTACCTATGTTTTTCCCTATCAACAGGCTGAGGCATTTTCTTTATTCATTAATGGTGATCACAGAGGGGACTCACACATTAGGCAGTAACTAAGAAGTATGGAAAGCTCTCTACCTCAAGATGAAACTATACTACTCTTGGGGTTATACACGGAAGCAGCAGGGATCTGGCTCCAATCAACCATGTTCATTAATAGTCTATCCATAATAGCCAGAAATTGGAAACAATCTAGATGTCTCTCAATAGAAAAATGAATAAAGAAAATGTGGTGGATTTAACAAAATAAAGTATTATTCAGCCATGAAAAAAAATGAAATCATGAAATTCACAGGTAAATTGATTTAACTAGGACAAAAGACATCTTTAGTGAGATATTCCAGACCTAGAAAGACAAACAAAACATGAATTCTCTTTTATGCAGATATTAGCAGTTAAACTAATTATAACTAACCAACAATTTATATGATCACATATAATAAGTATAGAGTAGGGAAAGGGCATGCGAGTACAGGTAGATCTTCCTAGAAAGGGGAATGGAATAGTTTTGGATGGATAGGGGAGTCTGTTAGTAAAGGGTAAAGTGGAAAGGATGAAAGAAGAGAAGACAAGGAGGGATACAGGAGACAGCTGACATTAAGCCACCTGAGGGAAGTATAGAGAGCTAACACAGAAGAAGCTTCTTCAAACACATACATGTATGAATGCGGCGCGCTTCCTGACCAGCAGGAATAAACGCCACGAAATATGAGAATTCCTTCCCTATCACGTCTTTATTCGGAGCACTCGGTTGAGGAAAATTGGGGATGGGAAGAGAGAGTGCAGGGACGAGAGAAAGCTTAGAGAGAGGAAGCCGAGCCCAGAGGCAGTTGCTTTTAAACGGTGGAGAGGCTTGAATGCTGATTGGTTAATGCCAATTGCTGGTCTGAGCATGTGCAGGCAAGGGTGCTCAGCCCCACGTGGCTAAGCCAGGTATGGACTTGTATACCTCCAAACTGCAGGACCACCTGTGCCTCCAGGTGGCTCCCTACAGCTCCCCCTACTATTGTTAATAAGAGCAATAAGGCAAAACTATTTTCCAATCTGGTCCCCACCTCATGATGTGTGGACCGATTAAAGAAAAGAAAAACAAGGCACACCCTCCGCCAATGCATACCTTCCTCTGTGCCATGGGACTATCTGGTCCCTAGAGGGTATGCATGGCTAATTGCCTATGAGCTCTTTCGAGGCTGAGAGCCAAACTTGGGGTGAGGATACACATTCCAAGGCTGCCAAGGCCTGTGCCACAAAGACCCTGTCCCTCCTCACTTGGGCCAGCAGGTAGCACACCAATCAAAGACATACAGCACTTCCACCTAGACACAGCATGCCAAGAATATCTCTGCTCCCACCCATTCCTAAGGAAGGAAAAGGCAAAATAGAGTCAGTCAGAAAATTGTTAAGAGATAAGAGGTTGCACAGGGTGCTGCTCAAGGTGATAACGTGAAGCAGTTGCTCTTGACACCGCCCAGAAGGTCATCTCTGCTGCCTCCGCATGAATCTTCCTTGCAGCAGGACACTCAGCATCCACTGGATCATCTTCTTTATTTCTCTTGTCAGTCTTGCTGGCATCCAGACGTATGTCAGCATTCCTAGAAAAACATAAACAAAACTCTCCTCCCAAATTAACATTTAAGAGTACTAAAAATCTCAGTGTAAAAATTCAGCAAAATCAGTACTGGAAGTAGGCTGGTTTTGAACTTAGAGACCTGCATGTCTCTGCTCCAAAGAGCAAATCTTGTTTGCCTGTGCCATTAAAGCAGGCCTTAGAATTAGATGGAATTGCTTTCAAACAGAGCGTGTCTGTCTGTTGCTGTTTTTCCAGCAAAATTTTGAATTAAAAATTAAGTGTAAAGAATGCAAGAGAAATCCTTTCTCTGGGGGAAGCCGTCACTGCTAGTCCCCCTCTTTTGTCTAAAACCAAATAGTTGTCACTGGGAATTGAACTTGCAACCTCAGGAAGAGCAGGCAGTGCTCTGAACCTCTGAGCCAACTCTCCAGGCCTCTATTCAGATGAAAAAAAAAACCTCTAGGTAGCATTGCTTGTCCCACCTGTTGCCTGAGGCAATAGGTCCGCCTTTGTTACCCAGGATACGGGTAACCAGGTTGATGCGCTTTTATTATGATAATTATGACCAGTCCTGCTTGAAGTTTATGAGGGAAAATGGGCATCGACAGTCGAATCTAGCTGCTTCCTGCTGAAGAAGGGACGATGTGAATTTTTTGGGGGATAAATGTTTTTATCTGACTGAATTTTTGGCAACAAATGTTTTTATCTGACTGAATTTTTGGCAGCCGCGGCTGTGAGCTGCAGCAGCAGCAGCGGACGGCAGCAGCGGCTGCGACAGCTCCGCCTCTGAGGCAGGGCCCATTGTGGCGCGCTCCGCATGGCCCAAACAAAGGCATGGCCCCCGCCTCGCTCCGTGTACCCTGAATGCACCCGCCCATGTTGCTATGGAAACGTGGTTTTTCGCAGAGCCGGTGCTCAGAGCTCAGCTCCTCTCTGCCTTTTATGGCGCAGCTACTCACCCCGCAACTTCCGCCTCAGTCAGGGCAACTTTGCTCAGGTGCTGAAAAAGTCCTCCCAAAACCACAGCCCCGCCAGAAGGCTGGGAAACATAGCCTCTGTTGTTTCCGGACTTTAGCCCGCCCAAGTCGCCACAGAGATCTGGCTTTTCGTACGCCTCTGCGTACTCTAGCAAACTCCCCGCCAGCATCTAGTTAGCATGGCCACACCTCCCGGACGAGTTAGCACTCTCCGGTGCAGTTCTGCGTCTCCCTCCTGAGTAGCTGGGATTACAGGCGTGCGCCACCACGCCCGGCCCACTTCCGTGTCCCTAATCAGGCATCACCGCTCAAAGGCGGGCCGGCGGCCGCCAGCACTCTCTGCACAATCAAGCAGCCTGTCTTTCTCAGTCAAAAATTAAAGTTTTCTGTACATGAGAGCCAGAGACTGAGCTCTCTTATCAAAATTCGGCGAAAATCACCTCAAAAACTCTGTGGCTCTTTAAGAACAGGAAAGGCAGTCGTCAAACACGATCAAGCCCGCCTCCCTACGAGACTGTTGCCCCGAGTCTCTATCAGCGAGTATGCAGGTGGACGGAAAGGGGGCAGAAGCCGCGGTCTCCCGTACCCCATCGTCCTCATAGTCCCGCCTTTAGTCCCTCACTTTTTTTGGCAGCTGTTTTTTCACACTCCTCCTGCACTGAACTTAAGGGGTTTTTTCTTCCCCGTTGCTTCCTGTACCTTCTTTCAGATACCTTAACTTTGATTCTTTCTATTTTCTTTTCTTTTTAGGCCTATACTTTTTCCATTCTTTTTCCTCTCCTTTCTGGAGGATTTAACTGACGTCACTCACCGCTCCACGTGTAGGGTTCAGAAATATCTCCGCTCTCTGAGTCCAGTGTCTGATTTCAGCTCCTTCCCGGGCTTTCAGCACCAGTTGCGGCGCACTTCCTGACCAGCAGGAATAAACGCCACGAAATATGAGAATTCCTTCCCTATCACGTCTTTATTCGGAGCACTTGGTTGAGGAAAATTGGGGATGGGAAGAGAGAGTGCAGGGATGAGAGAAAGCTTAGAGAGAGGAAGCAGAGCCCAGAGGCAGCTGCTTTTAAACAGTGGAGAGGCTTGAATGCTGATTGGTTGATGCCAATTGCTGGTCTGAGCATGTGCAGGCAAGGGTGCTCAGCCCCACGTGGCTAAGCCAGGTATGGACTTGTATACCTCCAAACTGCAGGACCACCTGTGCCTCCAGGTGGCTCCCTACATATGAACATGATCTACATGAAATCACCAAACTTTGGGGAGACAGAGTTCTAGCTGGACATCTCCTGTCACCAAAGGATGCTTTCAGAAGCAGGACTGGGTAGATCTAATTGAGCTGTTAGCCGAAGCAGTTCTTGTGAACTGTCAAACAACTGAGGTTGTTGCCAAGACGACAGGTTGCATTCACAAACAGACAGCAAGGCCTCAACTGATGAAGACAACACACAACTCCTTGAACATGGAGAAGTCAAACTGATGTCTACATAAAAACTTCATACCTTTATTCTATCATCCTTGGTATAATAGAGTATTATACCAAAGGAGAAACATAAACAAAAACACAGCCATAAACTCCTTCTTCTACAATGGTATTCTGGGTGCAATATATGTTTAGGGCAACACTGTTCCAAAGCTTGTGGAAGTAACCAACCAATACCTTATTGGATTTATGGCCCACTGCATGACATGGAACCCAAGTGAACACTGATTGGGTAAACAACAAACTGAGACTAGAAAGCCCAGAAATCTTGAATAAAACCAAATAATACAGTTCTAAACAAAACAAAGCATGTAGCAATAAAATGACTCTTAATGACATTCCAAATACTCACAGTGCCACACTTAAAGATATCTATGCCATATCTATGACATACTCATATAGAAGTTCTCAGTCATCATCAAAGAGACTTTCCCCCAGCAGAAAATAGCTTTAGACACAGAGGCCTAAAGTCAGACATGCGGAGAGTGAGAAAACTGGAAAACTTAGCCTAGAGCAGATATCTCCATAAAAATAACTTCACTCAGACCTCAGGGGGCTACATGAAAGAGGAAGCAGATAGAGTGTGGGATTTAGAGGAGGTAGAGGAAACCAAGAGTGCAGGCTCTCGAAATCAAGAGGATGGATGCACATATGAGTTTACATCTGGTTCTTGTGACTTTTCTTGGGCTCTTTTCCTTCTGTTTGTGTTGTGGGTTTTTTATTTTAGTGTGTTAGTTTCACCATATTATATTTTATAATATTATATTATATTATTTTATATGATAATTCCTTGAACATCTGTTGGTTTTCTAATGAGAGACAGAAAGGGATAGATCTGAATGGGAAGGGAGGCAAAGAAGAAATAGGAAGTAGGGAGAGAAGGGCAAGCTATGTTCAGGACACCTTGTATGAGGGGAAAAAATCTATTTCCAATAAAAAATATGAAGAAAAATTTAAATTAATAAAAATTAAAACAAAAGCCAGAAAATCAAAAGTTGCCATGTACTGGGACATAAAGCCAGAGGAGTTACAAAGAGTCTCTATTGTGAGTAACAGTCAACCTGAGCCAGGATTTGCTAGGTTCTACCTCTGTAGTCCATTAAGAGCATGCCGGGTGGAGGTCCTCCTTTCTTTCTTATTTCTTGCCTGAGCAATATGGACATAACTAAATGTGAAGCGATATAGGACCTTAAAAGCAAAAACTCACTGTGTATTCTAAAGAATGTTGAGGTAGGAGACTTAGATTAAATAATTTCCTAACTCCAAAATTGATTTTTCCCCAAAATGTATAACAATAGAGAATATAACCCAAAGAAAAAGCATTAGTGCTTTAAGTTTATCTATAATTTATTCTATTTATTTATTTACATTCAAGAAAGGTCACATTCTATGCTCTATTGGCTTAGAATTCACTCTGTGGCATATGTTGACCCCAAACTCATGGTAATCCCTATGCCTCAGATTCGTAAGTGCTGAGATTGTAGGTGTGAACCAAAATATCTATCTTTTGTTTTGGTCTCAGATGATAAAAAATTAATTTTTAAAATTTAAATGTAAATTTCTTCAAGTTTCTATCACCATTTGTTTTCAATAACTTGATTGGAGAAAAGTATACTATGGTTTCCAAAATCATTTTAAATCTTTTTTTTATTTTACCAACACATATAGAGTAAAATATTTAGAATTTGTTAGGAAGAAAAAAAAGCTTTATCTAATTACATAAAGGCAAGATTAAATGTGGTAATATATTTCTTGAACTCAACATGATTAAAAATGTTTAAATGAGTAATATCTGATAACATTAGAAAGGGCATTTTCAAATTATCTACAGGACCTAGAAACGGCTTGTGGACTCTTAACACCAATCACAATCCATCCAGGAGCCAACATTAGTTGAGAACCCTCATTTGAAGTTCACAAGAACTGCACCATCCTTGAATGTCCTCAGGAGACCCGTATCACGCAACTGGAAGTAAGGAACATAGAGTCAAGGAGAGACCATGGCTTCTGAGGAGCATTTCATCCAACAATTTGTCATTCCAGATATGCCCAGCATTTCCCAGTTCCTTAAAAAGTTTGAGCAGCGTAAGTTTTCCAGTATTATTATTCAGCCTCATTAAAGAAAGCTCTCACATTTCTGACCTGTAACACTACTTTTTGGAATAAAATGACATAAAATATATATGATATCAAAATAGTAAGGAAATCAAGATGTTTTTATTTCATACATTTGTAATGCGTGTCTCAAAGGAAATGTCTGAAGGGTGTAAGGGCAGCTAAAAGCGTTATTATCTGTTACCCCTCTTCCACTGGGTATCTTTTTTTTTTACACATAACCACTTTTCTTCTTTTTCTCACTTTTATCCTTTGTTTCTTTATGATGAAACATTTTGAGTATAATGCAAATTGATAAACTTTAGATGAAAAGTATTCCTCCAGAATTATATTTAGAATTTATGCTTATATTTTAGTATTTTAGTAGTGTATTTGTTTGCCTCTCTTCAAGCGTTCAAACCATACATGAGAAAATTACAGGAACAGGAACTGAGAAAGGATCAGCAACAGTGGGTAGTGCAGAAGAAGGCAATCTGTACCCTGAAGTGATGTTTCATTTGTATTTTAATGAATCGTTTGCCTGAAGATCAGAGAGTAAAACAGCTGCACTGATCAGCCTTCAGGACCAGGCAGTGATGACACACCTTAAATCCCAGGAACCACAATAGTCTGACATAGAAACTGTAGAAGTTCACACCTTTTATCCCAGCACTAGAGAGGAATATGAAACAGGAGGAGACAGCTCTCAGACACAGTCTCATTCTGAGATTCCCAGAGGAAGGATCACCATTTCAGACTGAAGTTGAGATAAGAGCCAATGGTTGACTGCTTTGCTTTTCTGACCTTCAGGTTGAACCCCAATTTCTGTCTCTGGGTTTTTATGAATTGTGCTGCAGTACCCAGCAGTAATTAGTTCAAATTCTAATGGATAAATTGATAATACATGAAGGAGCTGAAGACTATTTTCAAGGAACATTTCTTTGAAGCACAAAATAAATAAAGAAACAGATTACACAGCACTTCACAATAAATCAATACTATTTAATTCTTGGACTGTTTACAAAGTAAATCTTTATATATGGATAATTGCTTTAAGGATTTATTTTTGTGTATCTTTCTTGCCTGCATGTTTTTCTTTGTACCGCATGTGTGCAGCACCTATGGAGGCCAGAAGAGGGCTCTGTATTCTTTGGATCTAGAATTACAGATGGTTGTGAGTGATCTAGTGATTGCTGAGAACCAATGATGGGGGAGGTTGTTCGTTCATTCCTGGTTGCTCAAACCCAAAATAATTACACCAAACTATATTGATTAAACACTCCTTGGCCAATGACTCTAGACTATACTGAGCAAGCTCTTACGTCTTAAATTAACTCGTTCCTATTATTTTATATTCTGTCATGAGGTTTGTGGCCTACCAGCAAGGTTCCAGCTAGCAGCTCTCCTCTTTCTCCTCTGGCAACTACATGGCTTCTCTCTGACTCTGCCCACTCTCTATAGATATCTCCTTTAGCCTGACTTTACTCTGTTAAGCCATTTCCCAAAAGCAGCTTCTTTACTATCCAATGCCCATAAAACATTCACAGCATACATCATATCTCACATCACAGAGGCGAGATGGTATGAGAAGTCCTTCTGTATACGTGTTGCTTTTATTGGTTAATGAATAAAGATATCTCAGCCAGTGGCTTGACAGAAGAGAACTAGGTGGGAAAACTAAACTGAATGCTGGGAGTAAGAAGGCAGTCAGTGAGACACTATGTAGCCCTTCTCAGGAGACAGATGCCTCTACAGAAGCCTTTCTGTAAACTTGCTGGTAAGCCACAACCACATGACAATACACAGATTAATAGAAATGGATTAAGATGTAAGAGTTAGCCAGATATACACTTAAGGTACTGGCCAAACAGAATTGCAAATACTATAGTTTCTGTGTGATTATTTCGGCTCAATGTGGCTGAGAATGAACAAGTATTATCTGCAACAAACCAAACCCAGTCTCTCTGCAAGAACATTTCTTGAGCCATCTCTCTGGCCCCTAGAAAATTACATTAAATAACAACAAATTATCAAATAAAAATATAGAATAGTTGAATAGATACAAATATAATATTAAATGATATGCTGCAATCAAGAGAGAGATGTGATAGACCTATCTAGACAGGAAAGGAATCATAGGATATAAAACCCATTTAAATTATCACTAAGGAAAATGGGGATTTATTTATCTATAATATGCAAAAATTCTTTAAAGCAAAAATGCAAAACACAAAAAGAATAAATGAAGCATATCATTTAATATTATATTTGTATCCATTCAACTATTCTATATCTTTTTATTTCATAATTTGTTGTTATTTAATGTAATTTTCCAGGGCTAGCCCTTGGTTTTTTCTACTGATTTCTAATGCAGCCTCAAAAGCACTGGCAACAAACCAAATCAAAAGTAGATGAAGAGGGCAGTGTTAAATTGAAAAGCACCTACCCTGTAAAAGGTACACTCTACAAAGCAAAAGGCATCCTGGAGATTATAATTCTATTTCCAAAATGGAATATTTCCAGTAATGCACTCCTGCTTAAAATTAATTTTAGTAATGATTTTGTTTATTGTTTGAGAATGTCATACACTATATTTTGATCTTATGCATCCCCTCCCTGAATTCCTCCCAAATCCTCTCATAATCATCTGATTTCATCAGAGTCTCTTTCTTTAAAAATAAACCATGGAGTCCAGTTTCTGTTTGACAACTACTCCTGTGTATGGAGCCTGCCCCAGCACGTGGTCAGTCTACTGTGTCACTTCATTAAAGAAAATTACTTTTTGTCTTAAACAGGTAGTGGTGCCAATGGCTCTTTGGCTGGGCCTGGGACTTCATGCCCACCTGCCCTGCCCTAGGTTGGGTTTCTGTCTTGCTGCATTTTGAGCAAGTTTTGTTCATGTGCTCAGTCTCTTTGAGGTTCATGTGAGTGTCCATCCTGCTGTGTCTGATCGAAACTGTTTATCTGGAGTCGTTTTCCACTTCTGGCTCTTACACTCTTGATGTCTTCCCTTCCTCATAGATCCCTGAACTTCAAGGACAGCTGTGTGATATAGATATGTCATTTAGAGCTGAACACTCTAAGGTCTCTGATTCTCTTGCATGTTGACTAGTTGTGTGTTTCTGTGTTGATTGCTTTATCATGTAAGAAGAAGCTTCTCTGATGAGAGTTGAGCAGTACAGTGAACTTTGGGGATAGTCATCTGTCATCAGAAGCCATTTTATTTTTAAGTCAATACAGCATATAAATAGTATATTTTCCATAAATTACATGCCTTATCTAGCCTCAGATTCTTGGCTTCGTTTACAGTGTCAGACATAGTGTCCAGGTCATGGGGCAGACCTAAAATCCAACCAGAAAGTAGGAATTACACCCATATCATTTGTGCCCATATTGCACCAGGGTTAGATCTTGCCAGGCAGGTTGTTACTGCACCCCACAGTCTTGCCACCTGGGTGAGAATGATGACTACTTTCCTCCTTTAAAACATTCCTTAGAACCATAGCAGCAATTTCCATAACTACAAACGCTAACCAGAAGGCATGAAGTTTCTATTTGATTATTGTCTCAATTTCTCTATGTGTTATGATGTAAGTATGTGGTATCTTCAGCAATGGGGTCTCAACATTAAGTTCTAGACAGTGGCCATGAGCACTGATGTGAGTGTCTGTGCAGGAGTCAAGGACAGCAGCAAAGCAACCCATAGAGAGGCGAGAATGGAGCTCACTGCATCATGACTTGATTGGAATGTATCAAACTTCTGGAGTCTAGGACCAAATAGTTTATTTTATTTATACTTAATCATAGTAAAACATTGGAAGATAGTTTTTCATGATAATTATCACAACAAAGACTAAAGCATGGCTGCATCAAAACTCCTTTGTAAAATATATCTCTTATGTAGAGCACTTTGACCTCTTCCACAAGAATGGATTCTATTGACAGAGAAACAATTCTCAGGACAAGGGCCTAGGGGAGAAAGAGTTGGTAATAAATGTAAGGATGGGTTCTTTTTACTAGGAAACAAGGCTCATAATAGGGGTCTAAGGGAGAAGTCTTTGTAATAATCATTATAGAAAACTCTTTTCAAATTACATGGGATCTCTTACATAAGGATGGGTTCTATTGACTGAAAAACAATGCTCAGGAGCCTTCGTGATTTAGATGAGGACTTGCAGAAAGATCACCAGCCTATTGAAAAACATTCATTCCAGCCTTGTGAATGAACAGATGTCAATCTTTTCCACTGAAGTAAATAGTCTGCATGTTTGACAATTCTTGTTTTGCTTTATTTATTTATTTATGAATTTATTTATTTTTATTTATTAAGAATTTCCACCTCCTCCCCACCTCTCTTTTCCCTGCCCCTCCCCACCTCCCCCTTCCTCTCTAGTCCTAAGAGCAGTCCGGGTTCCCTGCCCCGCGGGAAGTACAAGGTCCTCTCCACTCCATAGAGGCCTATCAAGGTGAGCATCCAAATAAACCAGGGTCCCACAAAGTCAGTCTTGCAGTAGAATCAAATCCCAGTGCTATTGTCCTTGCCTTCTCAGTAGGTCTTCATTGCCAGCCACATTCAGTGTGTCCAGTTAGATCACATGCTCCATCAGTCCCAGTCCAGTTGGCCTTGGTGAGCTCCCATTAGATCAGTCCCACCGTCTCAGTGGGTGGACGCACCCCTCGTAGTCCTGACTTCCCTGCTCATGTTCTCCCTTCTTCTGCTCCTCATTTGGTCTTTCGGAGCTCAGTCCAGTGCTCCAGTCTCTGTCTCTATCTCCATCCATCGTCAGATGAAGGTTCTATGGTGATATGCAAAATATTCATCAGTATGACTATGGGACAAGGGCAGTTCAGGCACCCTCTCCTCTGTTGCCCAAGGAACAATCTGGGGCCCTCTTCTTGAACCTGGGAACCCCTCTAGAGTCAAGTCTCTTGCAAACCCTAAAATGGCTCCCTTAATTAAGATCTTTACTTCCCTGCTCCAATATCCACCCTTCCTCCATCCCATCCATCCCATTCCCTCAAGCTCTCTCGAATCTTCCCCTTCTCCCTTCTCCCTTTTTTCTATCCATCTCCCCTTACATCCACCTCCCAACCCCCGTGCATCCAACTTTTGCCTGGCAATCTTGTCTACTTCCAGTATTCAGGAGGATAACTATACGGTTTTCTTTGGGTTCACCTGCTTATTTAGCTTCTCTAGGATCATGAATTATAGGCTCAATGTCCTTTAATTATGGCTAGAATCCACTTATGAGTGAGTACATACCATATTCCTCTTTTTGGGTCTGGCTTACCTTACTCTGTAAAGCATTTTCTATTTCCATCCATTTGCATGCAAAATTCAAGATGTCATTGATTTTTACCGCTGAGTAAAACTCTAATGTGTATATGTTCCACACCTTCTTTAACCATTCTTCTATTGAGGGGCACCTAGGTTGTTTCCAGGTTCTGGCTATTACAACTAGTGCTGCTATGAACATAGTTGAACAAATGCTTTGTAGTATGATAGGGCATCTCTTGGGTATATTCCCAAGTGTGGAATTGCTGGGTCCTGAGGAAGGTTGATCCTGAATTTCCTGAGAAACCGCCACACTGATTTCCAAAGTGACTGTACAAGTTTGCATTCCCACCACATCCTCTCCAGCATAGGCTATCATTGGTGTTTTTGAGTTTAGCTATTCTGACAGGTGTAAGATGGTATCTCAAAGTTGTTTTGATTTGCATTTCCCTGATCACTAAGGAGGTTGAGCATGACCTTAAGTGTCTTTTGGCCATTTGAACTTCTTCTGTGGAGAATTCTCTGTTCAGCTCAGTACCCCGTTTTTTAATTGGGTTAATTAGAGTTTTAGTGTCTAGTTTTTTTGAGTTCTTTGTATAACTTGGAGATCAGACCTTTGTCTGATGAGGAATTGGTGAAGATCTTGTCCCAATCAGTAGGTTGCCTTTTTGTCTTAATAACAGTGTCCTTTGCTTTACAGAATGTTCTCAGTTTCAGGAGGTCTCATTTATTCATTGTTGCTCTTATTGTCTGTGCTACTAGGGTTCTACCTAGGAAGTGGTTTCCTTTGCCCATTTCTTGTAGACTTTTTCCCACTTTCTCTTCTATCAGGTTCAATGTGGTCAGATTAATGTTGAGGTCTTTAACCCATTTGGACTTGAGTTTTGTGCATGGTGATAGATATGGCTCTACTTTCATTCTTCTACAGGTTGACATCCAATTATGCCAGCACAATTTGCTAAAGATGCTTTCCTTCTTCCATTGTATAATTTTAGCTCCTTTGTCGAAAATCAGGTGTTCATAGGTTTGTGGGTTAATGTCTGGGTCTTCAATTCGATTCCATTGTTCAATCGATTCATTGTCCCTATTTTTGTGCCAATACCAAGCAGTTTTAATTACTGTAGCTCTGTAATAGAGTTTGAAGTCAGGGATGGTAATGCCTCCGGAAGTACTTTTATTGTATAGGATTGTTTTGGATATCCTGGGTTTTTTGTTTTTCCATATAAAGTTGATTATTGTTCTCTCAAGGTTTGTGAAGAATTTTTTTGGGATTTTGATGGGGATTGCATTGAATCTATAGATTGCTTTTGGTAGAATTGCCACTTTTACTATGTTGATCCTCCCAATCCAAGAGCATGGGAGATTTTTCAAAACCTTAAAGTTCTTGTCAAATAGATCTTTCACTTCCTTGGTTAGCGTTACCCCAAGATATTTTATGCTATTTGTGGTTATCGTGAAAGGTGATGTTTCTCTGATTTCCCTCTCAGTATCTTTGTTCTTTGTGTATAGGAGGGCCACTGATTTTTTGGAGTAGATCTTGTATCCTGCCACAGTACTAAAGGTGTTGATCAGCTGTAGGAGTTCTCTGGTAGAGATTTTGGGGTTGCTTATGTACACTATCATATCATCTGCAAATGATGAAAGTTTGACTTCTTCCTTTCCAATTCGAATCCCCTTGATCTCTTTATGTTGTCTTATTGTTATTGCTAGAACTTCAAGCACTATATTGAAGAGGTTTGAAGAGAGTGGACAGCCTTGTCGTGTTCCTGATTTTAGTGGGATGGCTTTGAGTTTCTCTCCATTTAATTTGACGTTAGCTGTCAGCTTGCTGTATATTGCTTTTATTATATTTAGGAATAAACCTTGTATCCCTAATCCCTCCAAGACCTTTATCATTAAGGGGTGTTGAATTTTGTCAAATGCTTTTTCAGCATCTAATGAAATGATCATATGTTTTTTTTCCTTCAGTTTATTTATATGATGAATTACGTTTATAGATTTTCGTATGTTGAACCAGCCCTGCCTCTCTGGGATGAAGCCTACTTGATCATAACGGATAATTTTCTGAATGTGTTCTTGGATTCTGTTTGCCAGAATTTTATTGAGAATTTTTGTATCGATGTTTATGAGTGAGATTGGTTGTAATGCTCTTTCCTGGTTTAGTCTTCGTGTGGTTTTGGTATCAGGGTGACTGTAGCTTCATTATAGGAGTTAGGCAATGACTCTTCTGTTTCTATTTTGTGAAACACATTAAGGAGTATAGGTATTAACTCTTCTTGGAAGTTCTGATAGAATTCTGTATTGAAACCATCTGGTCTAGGGCAGTTTTTGGTAGGGAGGTTTCTGATGACAGCTTCTATTTTCTCACGACTTACAGGTCTATTTAAACTGCTCACCTGGTCTTGACTTAATTTTGGTATATGTTATTTATCTAAAAAAGTGTCCATTTCTTTTCCATTTTCCAATTTTGTGGCGTACAGGCTTTTGTAGTAAGATCTAATGATTCTCTGAATTTCCTCTGTGTCTGTGGTTGTGTCCTCCTTTTCATTTTTGATCTTGTTAATTTGCATGTTCTCTCTCTGGCATTTGATTAGTTTGACTAGGGTTTTGTCAATCTTGTTGATTTTCTCCAGGAACCAGCTTTTTGTTTCATTAACTCTTTGAATTGTTTTCTGTGTTTCTATTTTGCTAATTTCAGCCCTCGGTTTGATTATTTCCAGTCTTCTACTCTTCCTGGGTGAGGGGTGAGTCTGCTTCTTTTTTTCCTAGAGCTTTCAGGTGTGCTGTTAAGTCTCCAATGTGTTCTTTCTCTGTTTTCTTTAATTGGGCACTTAGTGTTATGAACTTTCCTCTTAGCACTGCTTTCATAGTGTCCCATAGGTTTGAGTATGTTGTGTCTTTATTTTTGTAGAATGCATGGAAGACTTTAATTTCTCTCTTTATTTCTTCCTTGACCCAGGGATGTTTCAGTAGTTGACTGTTCCGTTTCCATGAGTTTGTAGGCTTTCTGGGGTTAGAACTGTTGTTGAATTCTAACTTTATTCCATGGTGATCTGATAGTACACAGGTGATTACTACAATTTCTTTATATCTATGGAGTTTTGCTTTGTTACCAATTATGTGATCAATTTTTGAGAATGTTCCATGAGATGCAGAGAAGAAGGTATATTCTTTTCTGTTTGGGTGGAATGTTCTTTAAATGTCTGTTAGGTCCATTTGGTTCAGTACATCTGTTACTTCTCTTATTTTTCTGTTAAGTTTCTGTCTGGTTGACCTGTCCATTGGTGAGAGAAGAGTGTTGAAATCACCCACTATTAGAGTGTGGGGTTTGAAGTATTCTCTGAGTTCTAGTAATGTTTCTTTTACATGTGTGGGTTCTTTTATACTAGGAGCGTAGATATTCAGGATTGAGACTTCCTCCTGATGAATTGTTCCTGATATGAGTATAAAGTGTCCATCTCCATCTCTTCTGATTGATTTTAGTTTGAAATCAGTTTTGTTAGATATTAGTATAGCCATACCCACTTGGATTTTTTTTTTGGTCCATTTGATTGGAAAACCTTTTCCCAAACCTTTACTCTGAGGCGGTGTTTGTCTTTGTGTTTGAAGTGTGTTTCTTGTAGTCAGCAGAATGTTAGATCCTGTTTTCGTATCCAATCTCTTAACCTGTGCCTTTTTATAGGTGAGTTGAGTCCATTGATAACAAGCGATATTAATGACCAGTGGTTGTTAACTCTGGTTATTTTTCCTGGCAGTAGTGTTTGTGTGTTTCCCTTCTTTGAGATGTTCTGGTGGAGGGTTGTCAGATGCTTGTGTTATTATAGGTGTTGTTAGCTTCCTTGGTTTGTGATTTTCCTTCTAGTATTTTCTGCAAGGCTGGGTTTGTAGATACGTATTGTTTAAATCTGTTTTTGTCCTGGAATATCTTGTTTTCTCCATCGATGGTGAATGCAAGCTTTGCTGGGTAAAGTAGTCTGGACTTGCATCCATGGTCTCTTAGTTTCTGCAGCACATCTATCCAAGACCTTCTGTCTTTCATGGTTTCCATTGAGAAGTCAGGTGTAAGTCTGATAGGTTTCTCTTTATATGTTACTTAACCTTTTTCCCTTGCAGCTCTTAATATTTGTTCTTTATTCTGTATGTTTTGTGTTTTGATCATTATATGGCGAGGGGATTTTTTTTTTTAATCCAGTCTATTTGGTGTTCTGTATGCTTCTTGTTTTGTGATCTCTGGATTCTGGTGACATTATGTTGCCTTTCGGGTTATTGGAGGAATTCTTGCATTGGTGCCTGCCCATCTCTTCCTTCAGATGTAGCCAGGAGAGTCTTGGCATCTTGGTCTCATCTTTGCTGTGACTGACTCTGTGTGGATCTCCTAAGTGCAGGCGGAGCAACTGTTTCCCCAGTTGACCGATCTGAAAGTTTGTCCTCAGCACAGGGACTGGACTCATGGAGGTTGAAGGACCCTGCAGAGAAAAGGGCGAACTCGAGTGGGAGGGGAGAGTTGTGTGGAGCCAAGAAGCCCCTGCAGCAGGAGCTGGAGGTGCCGTACACTCCCCTCCAGCCAGGCAGGTGTGCACTCACCCCTGTGGGTGGGTAACCTCAGAGAAGGAGCAGGACCTGTTCCTGGGCCAAGGACCTCGCAGACTATAGGGCAGGCTTGGGGACGTAGGGGGTGGGCAGGGAAGTGTGGAACAGAGAGCCAATTCCGGTTTCTTTAGTGCTCTCCGTAAGTACACGGACTTCACGCCCTCCTGCACATTGACAATTGGCTATAATGTGTGTGAGGCGGTTCTGCAGGTCCCCAAAAGCAACAACTCAAATGGACATAACTGATTCCTGATGCTACAATCTTTACTTTGTAATACAGAATATATAGTTGGGATATTGCCCCCTTATTATAGGTTAATTCGTATTTAAATTCCTTTTTCATCTGTATATGTTTTAGGGAACTTCTAAGATAGTAGTTTCCATATTTCTTTTTCAAAAACCTTTAGTATGAATTATCCTTCCCCATATTCCTTCCTTTCATTTTCACACTTTCCTGTTCTATTTCTCCCTTTATCCTTTACAATGTTTTTCTTGACTGTGTTGTAGCAGATGGCAGACAGAATTTCCTAGACAGTCAAGAATTTCCTATACAGAGGACAGGAGTTTTATTACATTTAACTGTATTTATATAAGTAAAACTTTTCCCAAGAAAAACATTAACATGATCATCAACATTCCCTGTGCCTTTTAGTGTGTCTCTGTATTAATCGTCACATTGCATTTATACCATCAGCTAATAAGAACACTTCTTCCCTTCTAAGTTTCTTTGTCAAGTAGCTACACATCTACAAAACAAATGAACATAAACCATCTCAGTCCTGCCCTCTGTGGCCCCTGTGGTGGGGGCTCCAGTTATACGGGTATTTTCTCTCCCCGTGTTCCCAGGGCGTGTGGAAAGTGCACTTAAAGAGTCACAGGAAACAAGACTAGTAAGGTTTGTAATTTCATCCTCTAGGTTTTCTGAGACAGGATGATCTCATGTTTGAGGTCAGCTTGAAATACAGAGGTCTCAACATTAGCCTGTGTAAGTAAGAAAGAAGTCATCCCCTAATAAAACAGAAAAGAATAAAAGAAAAGTGAATATGTCTCAGTGGTGAGTGCTTGTCTGATGTGTGTGGGGACCTGAACTTGGTCTCCAGCAATGGGATAAATAGAGGCCAAAGGACGAGCACCAATAAATAAATTTTTAAAAAACAGCATGGAAGTCTTAAATGGACCATTAATATAAAATTATCTAAAATTAAATAAATCCATAATTAACTTTAATTTTCTACCCATAGATAATTTGCTAAAATAAAATCACAACTGAGGTAGCATTCTGTATTCTGTTTTCTTTTTCTTCCGCATCTCTTCTGTCTGTCCCTGACAACCCTTCCCCTCCCCTGACCACCCTTTCAGTTAAGCATCTCAGGCAGTTTCTGTAGCTTCTCTTTCTTCATCTGCCCCTTCGGAATTGGAACAGAAGAAAGGAGGAGATGAAGGAAGGAACGAGGACCTGCAGGCAGCACTTTGTTTTTCTCCCCTTGAAGGATTGCTGACAGGAGAGAGGAGTGGAGATGCCCCTTCTGGAAGTCTGAGGCAGAGTCTAAAGAAAAACTAGACAAGCACCAAAGTCCTTTGAACACTTGATGAAATCAAAAGTAAGATTTGTGCAGCATAGCTGTTACCCTGATTTAAATAAAAAAGTAATATTGAGTGTTAATTTGTTCCTATTAGTGTTCCTCAATTAAATGTTAGACCAAAATTAATCCCATTAAGGCATTTGCATGCCTAGAGTACCTTAAGTATCTCTCAAGGAGGGGAAGGTAAACTTTGTATCTTACCTGACTAAATCAGGGACATGAGCAGTCTCCATGCTTCTGATGCACTGCAAATCACAGGCTCACTATGTGGAATGTAACACGAGGTGAAATTTACAGAGTCTAGATTTCCTACCTGTATAGTTAAGAGACATTTGTTTTAATCTAACATCCACAAAGATTAAAGAATAGTTTGTGCTTATCCACTTTTACGTTGTGTTTCAAATTGCTCCAAATGGTGGTTAGTCTTTGTTGCTATTAGCTTCATAGAAAATCGTTTTATATATACATACATTCATACATACATACATATATATAAACAAATGAACATAAACATACATACACACACACACACACATATATATATGTGTGTGTGTGTGTGTGTGTGTATATATATATATATATATATATATATATATATATTCAGATCCATCTGCTCTGGTTTTGGAATTTCTGTAACATTATTTTTCTATCCCATTCATGTTAAAATAGTAGTGACTGCTTCTAAATATAGGGAACTTTATATGTAAAATTATCTATTTTCTAAAATTTTCTTTTTTCCTGATTTTCATGGCAAGTAAGAAATAGATTACATGGATTAGCTTGTGAAATTTCTGCTAGTGTTTTATTGTGATTGGTTTAATTGTGAAGCAGCTAAGTTTCATTGTAAAGGCTTAGTTTTTATATTATCATTTTTTTTCTATCATGGACTTGATCCAGTCTCCAAGTAGCTGTATTTTTTCTTTTTTAATCTGAGAATGTTCAGATTGCTGTGAAATATTAATTTAAGGTGTGTTACGTTCATTTATGCTGTGAACGGTTTTGTGATGAAACAAAGCTGTACTGCACTCTCTTATGTTGCATTTATTTAACACTGTAAAGCTGTGTTACTTCGCCTGCCTCAATCACCTATTTAATAAAGGTGATTTTTATAAAGGTTTAATAAAGAGCTGAATGGCCAATAACCAGGCAAGAGAGAGAAATAAATGGGGCTGGCAGGCAGAGCGAATAAAGAGAAATAAGGAGAGATCAGGACTCCAAAGAAAAGAGATGAGGGAGGAGCGAGAAGGCGAGGGTAGGAGCCACCCAGCCAGTCATGGAATAAGAAGGGAGGAAAGATATACAGAATAAAGAAAGGTAAAAAGCCCAGAGGCAAAACATGGTTAAAGAGAAACAGGATAATTTAAATGAGAAAACTGACTAGAAAAAGCCAAGCTAAGGCTGGGCATTCATAAGTAAGAATGAATCTCTGTATTTACTTGGGAGCTGGGTGGTTAGCCCCAAAGGAAAATAAAAACCACTACATTGGATTAGACATGGAGATTATCTGGGAGTCCTGGGAAGACACACATACAACACCACATGTATGGAGATTAACTGGGAGTCCCGGGGTGACACACGTGCAACACCACATGCACGAAGGATAACCAATATTTCCATTTGCGAGGTTTGTAACTAACTCATAAAATAGTTTATCACTTTTGCTATTGTCTATAAATGTCTGCATGGATGTGTGTGTGTGTGTGTGTGTGTGTGTGTGTGTAATTTGATATCTGGTCTAGGTATTTGGCACTAGATGGGTTCCAACACATCAACAGAAAGTAGAGGGAATGGTGGGATTCACTGATTCTCTACTTAAATGCTTCTCATTTAAATAAAGATCTGCCTTTCGTAACAGGTTCATCTCTTATTATCAAGTAGCATTATCATTAAATAGCTAGATAGTACATGTTTATTATTTGGCCTTGAAGTTTCATTAAGGATTTTTAATTTTGTGAAGTATAATTGCTCACTCTATATCATCAAGCATCTTTTCTGCAGCTATACAGAAAATGAAGGCTTTAATTAATGACCATCTTCAAATCGCGGTGCTCTTGGAACTTGCATTCATCAAGTACAGCTGTTAATTTGCTCTTGGGATCAATCATAGCTATTTGTCATCAAACTATTACCTGATATTTTGTTGCTGATGTTAGTTTATGACATTTTTACTATAATTTTTGACATAAGCTTTCATGTTGCTTGTATTATTTAAATAACATATATGTTTAATAATCTTTTAGCTTGATTATGCAATGTATCTCATTTACTTGTAATTACTTGCAGAAATTTTGATATTTCATTTTGTGAATTGTTATTACTGATATGTTAATGTGTACTATCATTTTAAAGGTATTTTTAAACAGCTGGTGTCTTCTCAGTGTTTTTGTAGTTTTTGAGATTATTTTGATGGGAATACCCTATTTCTGTTACTTATTTTTCTGAAATCTCATATAGTTTAGTGTGTGGTATAAAGTGCAGCAGGGTTTACACACCACTGGAGTTTATTAAAACCGTGCATCTTTTATCATCAAACTTCAAGGTTGATATGCCATATAATTGGTCTAAGATTAATTACAGGAGGTGGGTTAAAGTCAATGGTAATGAGTATTTCCACCACCTTTTAAATCTTTTCAGTAAATGTCACTGTATTTAACAGGCTTCTAATAAGAATTCCCAAGCACTATCCTCAATACTTTCTCTGTTCCTGCTACACCGAGCACACCACTGGATGTTCCAAAGTTCTGTCTCAATCCCATGCACACAACGCTATTTCTTCATCCTCACTTTATCTGACGAGCATCTTCTCTTTGTCTCCTACATGACACTAGTTGTTATTACTACAAATGTGGGGTCCTTCAGCTGTGGAGGGATTCCTGCAACGTTACAGATTTCTATAAATTTCAGTTTACTCCTGCAGTCCCATCTGTCTCCCAAACAGCCTGCTCATCTACCTCCTCTATCTCTATCTCCCCGACCCCGTCCCCCTTTATCCCCTTATTTCCCATCTCTCCATCCCATCTCTTCCCATCTCCTAGCCTTCTCTATTTCCATTCCAAGGTCCTCTGTATCTCCATCTCCTGACCTCCACTTTATTTTTCCCTTCTCTCTACTGTCATAATTTAGGAACCACTCTTAGTAGGTCTTAGTTCCAATTCAAAGCAATGATGCCAGCTAACCAAAAATGTAAATCATTGACACCAGAATCCAAAATGAATATCTTCTACCTTAATGTGATTCTATCCAGGCTCTCCTATAAATGCTGTGAGTTATTGGTTCATTCCACCTTTACACTAGTGCTCCTAAGAAAATTAATGAGGTCAGGGCATTCCTATATCAGTAGAATGATCTTGGGACTATTGAATGTGGGCATGCAGAGTCTATTGACATAGAATATATATATATATATAGAATATATATCATATATATATGACATAGAATATATATATATAGAATATATATTCTATATATATACACACACTCACATATATACACATACATTTTTCGAAACAAGATTTCTCTGTGTAACAGTCCTGACTATCCTGCAACTCACTTTATAGACCAGGCTGGCCTCAAACTTACATAGATCTGCCTGCCTTTTCCTTCCAAGTTCTGGGATTCGAGACATATGCCACCACCATCAGGCAACATGGACTATTCTTATGATGTTGCCCCCTACTAAGTTTGTATGTCTTAAAGATGAGAAAATGCACGTGAGCCAAAATTACATATCAACAAACAATTTTGAAGTGAATCAGAATAGTTACATGTTACATAGTGTTTTATTGCTGTTAAGGGCCAACATGAGCTAGGCAACTTACAGAAGAAAGCATTTAATTGGGGGTTTCTTACAGTTTCAGAGAGTGGATCTATTATTCCCATGGCAGGGATTGGGGTGACCGTCAGGCATCTCACTGAAGTAGCAGCTGAGAACTTGATCTTGATCTGAAGGAGGAAAATAAAGAAATCAAGACTTGGCCTGGAGTAAGCTTTGAAATCTCAAACCCACCTCTCCTCCAAAAAGAAGGAATGACACAGCTCCAAAACCATATCCTAATCTTTCCTAAATGGTCCACCAACTGGGAGTCAAACATTCAGGGTCATTCTTTTTATTGTATTTTATTTTTAGAGACAGGGTTTCCCTGTATAGTTTTGCCTTTTCAAAGAGAGCTTGAAGAGCTGACACAGTGTTGTCTAGAATCGCCCTCATACAACTGAGGACTGAAGCTAGCTGTCTGCTGTACTGGTTCTGTACCTTCTAGGTCCCAAGAAAAGAAACAACATGATCACAGTTATCCTGCTGGACTGTTCCTTTCATAGCATTGAGTCTGTTAACACCAAGTCCCCGAGATTACACACAAATTTTGTGCACAAATCTGGTGAAAGAGAACAAACCAGGTGTTCTTCTCCATCAGTGCTTAGACACCTTTGGAAAGAGATAAAAGCAAATTTGTCAAACTACAGGGGAGCTGTCTACTATTCTGTTCCTTGAATGAATTTCTTTCTTAGTCCCTTCTTACAGGCTACAGACATCAAAAGGATTTCTCCTGCAGTTTTCTCATTTCTTCTGCAAGACAAATGAGGCAAAGGTCATACTCTGAGTTCAACCAGCAATGTCCCAATCACAAGTTAATGTTCACTATTTCAACTCAGTCTGACCCCAGCTGACCCAGTCATCTGACTGAGCCTCATTCCCTGAAATATTGTTATATATTACATCAGATTGTCTTTACCTTAAAAATGCATATATTCTTTACTTAAGGAGGCTCTTCTCTTCTCTTTCTTTCTTTCTGGAAGGGGGGTGGGTGGGGGGGTGGGGGTGGGGGTGGTGCTTTGAGACAGGTTTTCTCTATGAAACAGCCCTGCCTATCCTGGAACTTTCTTTGTAGAACCAGTTGGATGTGAATTTAGAGATCCACCTGCCTCTGCCTCCAGAATGCTGGGATTAAAGGCATGAGCTACCACTACCTGGCTTCCTCTTAATGCAAAGAATAGAATCCACACAACTTAGGTGAAGTTTAAGTTCCTAGTAAATAACATTCACAAAACCCTGAAATTTTTAAATAAATCAAAAATTCAGTCTTTTGTAAAATTTAAAGACAGTTTCAGTTCATCTACATAAATAAGAAATTGTCATGCATTGCTTTAAGCAATAAAATGTATTTAAAATTAAAGAATTTACTCCTCATTTGACCTTGGGGGCTCAGTCCAGTGCTCCAGTGTGGGTCTCTGTCTCAATCTTCATCCATCGTCGGATGAAGGTTCCCTCTGATCCTGCTTTCCTTGCTCACATTCTCCCTCCTTCTGCTTCTCATTTGGACCTAGGGAGTTAAGTCCAGTGTTCCACTGTGGGTCTCTGTCTCTATCTCCATCCATCGCCTGATGAAGGTTCTATGTTGATATACAAAATATTCATCAGTATGGTTATGGGACAAGGCCAGTTCAGGCCCCCTCTCCTCTGCTGTCCAGGGAACAATCTGGGGATCTATCCTTGGACCTGGGAATCCCTCTAGAATCAAATCTCTTGTAAACCCTAAAAGGGCTCCCTTAGTTGAGATATATACTTCCCTGCTCCCATATCCATCCTTCCTCCCTCCTCCCATCCCAATCCCCCAAGCTTTCCTCAATCCTCCCCTGCTCCCTTCTCTCTAACCCTCTCCCCTTCCATCCCCCTCCCCCACCCCCCGTGCACCCAAGTTGCCTGGCACTCTTGTCTACTTCCAATATCCAGGAGGATAACTACATGATTTTCTTTAGGTTCACCTTCTTATTTAGCTTCTCTAGGATCATGACTAATAGGCTCAAAGACCTTTAATTATGGCTAGAATCCAGAAGGAGGGAGAACATGAACAAGGAAGGCAGGACCGTGAGGAGTGCGTTCACCCACTGATACAATGAGAGCTCACCAAGGCCACCTGGACTGGAACTGAACGAGCATGTGATCAAACTGGATTCTCTGAATGTGACTGGCACGGGGACTGAGAAGCCATTGATAATGGCACTGGGACTTGTTTCCTCTGCATGTACTGGCTTTTTGGGATCCTAGTCTGTTTGGATGCTCACCTTCCTAGACCTGGAGGGAGTGGGGAGGAACTTGAACTTCCCACAGGGCAGTAAACCCTGACTGCTCTTAGTGCTGGAGAGGGAAGAGGAGAGGGAGTGGGGGGAGTGGGAGGGTATTGGGAGGAGCGGCGGAAGTGGAAACTTTTATAACTTAATAAAAAAAAAATTAAAGAATTTATAGAGGAATGACTCCCAACGTTTACTGTCTTGACATTATCTAATTATATAAAGTATGTATATTCTTCTGAGTGCTTCCTAATTCCTTCGCAGGAATGTTTAAATATGATAATAACTCCAGTGTAGACAATTGGATGTTTCAGCACTGTCAGTGTAACGAGGCTGGGACTCACCCAGAACACACACTTCTATGCATGGCTGTAAGGACATCTTCAGGTGTAACTGAGAAGGGAGGATCCACTCTGAACATCAAAGACATCGTCCCACATGCTGTATGTCAGACTGAATAAAAATGGAGAAGGGAGGAAGTCAGGAGAGCCCTCAGCATCCATCTCTTCCTCTCTGCTTCCTCTTAACTCATGTGACCAGGGCTTCACATTCCCACTGTCGTGCCTGTGTATCACATTTTTGTCTCACCTCCCTTATTATTTTCCTAATGTTTGTATGTATAATAATCATAGTTAATTCTTTTCTTATCTGCTTGTATTTGATGTCTTTGCCTACCATGGCAATTGTGTTAAGGATTTGGTCTTTTTGGACTTAGAACAATGACCCATCAAATTTCCTGGTATATATTTCAAAAAAAAAAACCCATAAAACTGAATGGAAGACTCACCTGGTACCATTTGAAAACTTCTGTTAATATGAGTGAACTGCTTCTGTACCAACATATTTCCACAAATTTTGCACTTAAACAGTAGACGTTTGTGTTCCTATAGTGCTAGGATGTTGAGGACTGTTGAGGTGAGTTCTTGTGAAAGTCTGAATTCCATGATTCAAGGACACAGGTCTTCCTCTCATCTTTCCTCTGTTGTTTATGACCACATCAGCTCACCTTATAACTTCCACAGCCGTACTGGATCAGAGCCACAGTAATAGCTTCATTTTCATTTAATTTAATGAAGACCCCATCTCCCAGTGTGTCCCAGTGTGAGAAATTTCCAGTTACTTCTTTAACAAATGACTTGGAAAGACATATCTTCTGGCAGTGTCAAGAGGAATTCTGTCTTGGGTGTGAACAGAGCTTTCGCTTACCCTGAGCCTTTTTATTATCTAGTTCTTTGACAATTTCATGCATGTGTATAATTCATTCTGGTTGCTCATTCCCCTGTCCTTTCTTCTCTTTCTCCCACATCTATCAGGCAACCCCAAGCTCTCCTCTTCTCAGATTCATGACACTGGGAGTTGTTGTGTAGCCCACATGGCTTAGACAGGACATCTGTTTCTGCACAGAAAAGATTCCATTGTGCATATCAAGCCCATCATCTCTTATGGTGCATCACAGAAGTCTTCTCATGACATAGATTGTCCTGTTCCCAACTTTCCCTGTCACAGAAGGTGATACCATCACTCCCTCTCTGAATATGTGTAGTCCTCAGCTGAATCACTTAATACTTCCTTTACAAAAGAAATATTTCATTTAGGTGTGAAGAAAACTCATTTGGAAGACAATTTATTTAACACCAGAAATTATACAATGTTTTCCATTCAATGAAAACTGTTAAGGTAATGCTCTAATGACATTTCTATGGAGAATAGCAATGGGGAGTTGGAGAATTCTGAAAAAAGGGGGTAATAAGGAAAAGACAAGAAAAATGAATACAGTCACTTCATACTCTTCTCAGGGTAATAAACTGAAGGTCGGTGTGCACAGACACAACAGGCAAGTCTGCCCACTTGGGTTTAATCCCAGAAGCTACTTCAAGGGCAAGGAAAGACCTCCACACAGCTATCCTCTAACCACCACACCACACTCATCATCCATCTACAGACATACATACAG
Organism: Myodes glareolus; assembly: GCF_982192425.1. NCBI lineage: Eukaryota > Metazoa > Chordata > Mammalia > Rodentia > Cricetidae > Myodes > Myodes glareolus. The sequence goes on from NC_142049.1 coordinate 52,906,611, forward strand.
CAATTAAAAAAAAGAAATAGGGAAGAAATAATAATAATAATAATACCCAAGGAAAGAAATATTTAAATTGCAATACTTCCAATTATTCCCTAAGTAAATATTTCTTTTCTGAATTCAGTCTTGGTTCTTGAGAAAGGATGTCTCTGTGTAACCGCCCTGGTTGTCCTAGAACTCACTTTGTAGACCAAACTCAGAGATCTACTTGCCTCTGCCTCCTGAGTGCTGAGATTAAAGATGTTTACCACCATCCATACTCAGTTTTATTATTTATTCTTAAATGACATCAGTTTGTCAATATGAGCCTTAAAACTTGACTTACAGCTATCATAGCTGAAACATTTAATACAGTCTTTGCAAGTGAACTAAATTAGTATTTAGCTAAACTGTTTTTCTTTCAGATGTCAGGAGTAGAGATAGTCCTTTTTGTATCTTGTTTAAATTCACACTTAGAATATTCTCCATGGCATCATTATCAACTATGAAAATGAGGGGCATGTATTTATATTTTCCATAACAGAATTATTCCTTACACAAGTTTTATAAAGTGTAATGAAGAAATTACTGAATGAGAAGGCACTGGATAGAGGCACAGGGTATCTTATTGCTTACTAGCTTATATCTCTTTGGAAACTGCACTAATAAACAACTTATAAGAAAAATACATTAAAGTATACATACAAATAAATATTAAATAAATAATAGAATATGATGGAGATTAAATACTGTCTTTATTTAAACTTGAGTAAGTTATAATTAGTCTCATTTTGGAATGGTTTTATTTTCTGATATTCATGAAGTGAACATGAGTTGAGATGATTTTCTGAAATAAAATACTAGTGATGAAGTTGTCTTGAAAAAGTTTTTTTTTCTTTTCCCTCATCCAATTTCATGACCAAATGTACTCACCATATCCCTTTGACAGAGAGGTAGACTTGAAATGTCTAGCCTAGTTGAATTGTGAGATGAGTGATGTCATTGTGAAGCCAATTCTCCAATCTCAATATGGACTGGATTCTCATAGCATGGTGATCTATCATATCATACCCAAGGGTTCTTACCCAAACTCAAAACTTCTACATCAGTGCTTCTACATCAGTATGACAGGTACTGGTAACCATAACTTGCTCTTTTGGGTGTCATTTCCACACATATATAGTGGGGATCATTGCTGTTGGATATAAGATAAAATGGATATATGATCATCTTTAGAAGATGCTGCTGAATGTTAAATAAAATAATTGCTAATTTTAAGCTTCCAGGAGACATGTATGGAAACCCTAGTTCCATATCATCACTGTTATGGTCTTATTAGAATTATACTTATACTCATTCTTTCACAGATTTATTGCTATTGCATTGTAACTATTATTTCACCAGAGTTTAATAAAATTAAGCTTTTTAATATATTGATTTGATATTGGATGTGCCCTTTTATAGTGTTTCCCCAGTGGAATTTTTACACATACATGGACATTTTATGAGTTCACAGCAACCACCCATTAATGTAAGGCTGCTTTTAACATTCCGATGAAAAGTCTAAGCCTATCTTTGCATATTTCTGTGTCATTCTTCATTCAGTTCATGGCTCAGTCATCTCATAAAAATGCAGACATTAATAGGAAGACAAGCAAATTACTTACAGTGACATGAACTTTGCTTGCAAAACTGACTTTGGTATCACAATGGGTTCAAATCTAATTTCACAGACAAGTGAAGTAACTGTGGGATTGTCTCAAACTTCATATGTCTGTTTTATTTCTTTAATTGTTTGTTTGCTTGTTTAGTAGTTTATTGGTGTCATCCAATCAGTAACAACACCATGGGTTCTACCTAAGAAGCAACAGGCAGGCACCATCTCCAGGTTCTAACAACAGTTGTGTGTTAGTGTCTTCTGCTTTATCTCTCTGTAGCTATTTGGGCTGTCACTCCAGAGAAGGGAGAGGTGAGAGAGGTAGAATTCCACTTCTTACATTTCTCACTCACCTTGGTCTGAAGACTTTAGTATTTCAAAAGGAAAGCCAGAGAGGTACTTACATATTTTTTTCTGCCAAATCTCATTTCATGAAGTGGATAGGTGGTTGAGTAGGAAAACAAATTATGAGATAAATCTCAGGAAAATTATATTATTTCAAATACATTATCTTTATGAAATGATCCAATATAATAGTATAGTAGTTTATTTTATTTGAGTGATCTTGAATAAGTTACCTAAACTTTCTGAATCTTATCTCTTTCATTTGAGGACATATACTAACAATATTTCATTGTTTATGATTATTAAATTGTAGAACAACTCTTTATAAACATCACTGCTAGAAGTGTTAACTTTGTAAAAACCTGGAATTATTATTCAAATAATTTTAAAAGAGAGCTAAGATAAAAGAATTTCTACACAATTAAGTTGCAGTGGTCTTCAAACTACCTCAGCTACTACCATTTTATTTGTAAGGTTAAAACTCATCTTCCTGTTAATAATCTCAAAAACCTCTTAACAGTAACTGTAGTTTGAAAAGACCTTCCTAAGTGTCTGTAAGGGTAAATACAGCAAAAGCAAAACTGTAGTCTCTAAGGAAGAAGGACCAGATCAGGTGAATCCTCAACAGGAATCTTTGTTCCCTGACTTCAAAAACCAGAGGAGGTCATGGATGAAACAGCCTCTCAGATTCCCAAGGCTGCCTGCTGGCGCAAAACTCCCCACTCTCCTACTGGGGTCATAAGATCCCAGAATAAATGCTCTTTCATTGGCTTTACATTAGCTTAGTTCCTTGGACTTTGTATTTCAGATGTCAGAGGAGACATGCACAGGGACCCATGAGCAGTGTTGTGAAGACTCAAACAGTTACTGAACACTTCCTCACAGGTCAACAGTTATGGAACATGAGTTGCAAGGGAGGGCCAAGTTCTCTACACATCACTTTTTGATATTACACTTGAGGAAATATGTATGCTGCTGCATGGAAACAACTGAGTGCATGGTAAGCTGTGTCTGAGCACCTGCACAGCCGGTATTCATGTCATTGGTAATAGCGTGAAGCACCATGAATGGATACATAGGCAACTTCTGCAGTCTGAAGTTCTTTAAGATCATGTATTCAGATTAAGTCAGTAGTCGTGCAAGGTTGTTTACAGAAAACACAAATATTCACAGGTAAACAGTGTCTCCTATTAGCCTACCTAGAAAGTCAATAGCTGTTCCAGATACATCATCTGTATGTCTCCTGCTATACTTCCCTCACCACAGTTCCTCTTCCCCGTGATGCCTGAGCACCAGAAGCAACCACCCCATGAGTCCTCATAGTGTTGCTTTTTAAGTTTAATTTTCAACTAAATTCTTTTTTACATGCTCAACAGATGAGAGTGCACTTTTAAATTAAAACTTTCTTGTGAACAGCTTTCAGATTGAAAGCTGTACACAGCAAATCTGGCAGAGTCAAAGACTAGATGTCTCAGAGAACTGCGCAGTTAAAGTAGCCATTCTGAAGCTGTGGAGCTTTCTGCTGCGTTTTCTGCTTCCACTATCATTTATATTTTTAGATACTTATTGACTGCTAAAAAGGAATAATTACATGACAGAGTGGAAGCTGGAAAAACAATTAGACTTATATCCTCTTGTGTGACATACAAATCATTTATTTGCATTCTATCCTTTCTTATTACCAAATATTTACATGTTTTTGATCTCCTTTCTATATGTTATACTGAACCCACGTGGACATTGCTTACATTTATACATGTATATAATATAGGTTAGGATTCACATACGAGTAAGAACATGTGGTCTTTTCTGATATTATGTGACTTACCTTAAGAATATGCAAAACCCATCCAATCCCTCACAATTTTAAAACAAAACAGACTACTGTATCTGTTCTTCTGTTGTTGGGTAATTAGGCTGACTCCATTTCCTTGCTAGAGTAAAGAAAGCTGTATAAGATGGTAGTGAAAACATCTCTATGGTAGTATTATATTCATAACAAAAGAATATAAAGTTGTAGACATCAAAAATTTCAAGAGATTAAAAAAAATTAAAGGAGATGCTAGGTGACAAACAGATTGTCCACATTCCTAGATTGGCAAAATTAATACTGTAAAAATGGCTTTACCTCCAACAATTATCTAAGGATTTAATGCAATATCTGTCAAGATACCGATGTCATATTTCAATTTTAGAAAAAAAATTTAGTATTTGTGGAAATACAAAAGACAGCAAATAATCATAAAATAATGCTGTAGTTAAAACAGCTGGAGACATTACAACACCCGACGTCAAATTATGCTACAGAACTCCAAAGATAACAACAGCCTGGTAGTGGCATAAAAATAAACATGGACCAAGTGAATATAATGGAACCATCAGAAATCAGCTGTCACAGGTATGACAACTTAATTTTTGATAAAGATGGTGAAAGCACACGTTGGAAAAAGCATAGCTTGTCCAACAAATGGTGCTGACAAACTGGGTATTTGCCTGCAGGAGAATGAAATTAGGATCATACTTTCCACTCTGTATTAAAAAAATCAAAATGGATCAAATACTTTAATTTAAAACCTAAAGCAATGAAAATTTTCTAAGCAAATAGGGTATGCCCTTAAAGACTCTGTGGTCAGCAAGAGCTTTCTGAACAGAACACCTACAGCACAGAACTGGCCTCAAGAATCAATAAATGGAATATATGCAATTAATTTCTGCACAGCAAAGAATACTATCCGCAGAGATAGTAATGCCTTTTCATTGGAAGTTTAAAAGGGAAATTTTCAAATATAACTTTTTATTATTGTTTTCTTCTTTTTATTAAGTGTATTTTAAGTGTAAAAATATTTCCCACATATACCTCAAGTATTCATATCTGGGTCCTGTAGTATGTACATTGATTCATTTTTTTTGTCTATATCGAAATTAATCTCAGGTTTGGTATAAAAATGCCACAGTCCTTGACACAATATAATTTGTTTTCTAACATTGCTAGAGGCTCAGAGTTCATAGCCAGGGTATCACATGACAGACACTGGGTTGGTCTGTCTTACTACTGTTCTCAGAGCTGTCTCCCTACTCAGTACACGTATACTTTTATTGGTATTTGCTCACAAAAAGTCAGACAGAGTTCCCTCTCGCTTGCTCTCACTCCCTCCCTCTCTCTCTCTATCACACACACACACACACACACACACACACACACACACACACACCTTCCGAGTGTGTCTCTGTGTGTGTGTGTTTGATTTGATTTTCTGAGAGAGGGTGTTATGTGACCCCGGTTCCCTCAGACAGTGAACTCTTCACCCTTCTGTCTGGATTTTCTGAGTACTGGGTTTGCAGATTTGTAACTCCCATGACTTGCCCCTCTCTTTACTAATAAAACCACCACTGTAGGAATAACTTTTGACATCATTTAACCTCAAGTTCCTTGGAAGATACCAATATACACAAGGAGTTAAATGGTGGTAAGGATTTATGCAACTGAATTTATGCTTTCAAAGTTCAGACTATAGAGCCATAAAAATCAGAGAAATATTTATTAAGGTTCATTTATACTTATACAACATTCAATTAGTTTATTATCAGTACTTCTTTTATTATAAAACCTTTACATTCCTACATTTAACAATTTTATACACTTACAGTTAATATTTAGATATGTTATATAGATATTTGTAAATTATGATATGATATTACTATGATCAAGACAGAAAGTAAAAACAATTGGGATTATAGAGAAAAAAATATTTGAACTAGACAGTAGGATGAAGATTGTTAAAGTCCAAAAATGTGAGCCTATTACATTTTGTCTGAAGGTTTGAGTTTATTTTGCTCCCTCAAGTTTCTTGACAATACCCTGACCTAGGGTTTGGTTGCTTGGTGTTTTGGACATTGTGATGGCCCACGGAGGTATATCTGCTCCACCCTGAACAAAGGTCAGGGAATTCAAGCACAGTTTTGCTCCTTCTTTTGAAATAGGAGGTTTGACTTAATGAGTGACTGCCTGAGGATTTCTGGTCTAGGGTGTTTTCACTGCCCCAAACTTCAAATACATTTCTCGAGAATTAATGGCTTGATGCCTCAATGTATTGAAGCAAGTAACTGTTCTAGTTGTTCTTCATATCATGTTAAAGCAGCCTTTTGCCTTTCCCCCCCTTTTATATTGAGGTTAAAAGTATATGGAAAATTCAATATGGACAAATTTAGAACTCAGAAGTCCGAACAAGAAGCCAGCATTCATGATTCCCTGAGTTGCCCTCCTGATACTATCCTGTCTCTGTGTTGCTTTCTTATCTCTGTTCCTCCTACATAACTTTTCTAATCTTCATGCCACTACCTTGGAACTTACAAACCAGCAGCAACTAGGATGGTGACAGAAGTCACTACAAAATGGTGACTCCCAACACAGGATGGACCACAAAGTAATATAAGACTGTAGTGTGGAGACCCAAAAATGTGAGCCTATTTCCAACTTGACAAAAGATCAGAGAGTTGGAACTTACCTCTATTCCTTCAAGGTTATTGACTTTTTTTTTTTTACCTGAAACAAAGGTTTTACCTAGATTTAGATCAGAGAGTTCTGCTCTCTCAAGGTTTTTGTCAACAGACGTGGCTAATATACAGACCTTGTATTTCAGGAATAGAGAAGCAAATCTGTTTCTGCCTGAAACAAAAGTGTAAGGATCCAACTAAATTCCTGCCCCCTTAAGGAGATAACAATGGATTCCACCCAGGGAATGGTTTGCCTACAAAATGTTTTGGTCTAGGGCGTGAGCATTACTTACCTTATCTCAGAAACAAAATGTTTACCTAAGAATGTAGCCCACAACCTTCAATTGGTATGTTCATTTCCTTGTATCATGTTAAGGAAGTTTATTTGTTTGCTTGTGTTTATCTTACTTCTCCCTTTTGGAGTCAGGGATATTTTTAAGCAATTAGAAACTATATATGAGCAGATTTCAGTATTCACTAGAACTCCCTCCAGATACTGTCCTATGTTTTCTGTTTTATTAATTTCACTCACGTCTTCATACTCTTTACTATTTTTCTGATCCCGATGCCCCTACCCTGGTAAGTGATATTTTTTTCAATGATAGTCTCCAACACTATAGTAAAAAGAGAAATGGGAGGGACTGTCTCAGTTTAAATGGTTTCTCTTCCTTTTTCTTTCTTTCCTTCTTTCTTTCTTTCTTTCTTTCTTTCTTTCTTTCTTTCTTTCTCTCTTCCTTCCTTCTTTCCTTCCTTCCATTCTTTCTTTTTTTTTTCTGTGTGACGCAGGCTCCTGTAGTCCAGACAGACCTCCGACTTGTCGTATAGCGCGACCTGTCCTTCAGCTCCTGCCCTTTGTCTTCTATTTCAAAGGCTAGGATCACAAACTTCTGCCCCTAAATTCAGTTCATGTTCATTTTCTGAAAGAAACATCTAATTTATACTTGTGTTAAAGCAGAAGCTACTATCTCATGCCCTTAATACATTCTTCTAGGTTTATTAAAGTATAACACCATCTATAAAGTCATTGATTAGATTTCTGTTTGAAGCTACATATTAAATTTGTTCTGTGGCCAGGTCTCAGCAATACTACATGGCTATATCTATTTACCTCTTTTCTCTCTATCATTGTATTTATATCATGTATCACAACAGAAAATCATCTAAATTTTCCATTCCCCATAGAAATTATTTAAGTCTAGATAATATTTGGTTAGCAAAACATAAGAATCCTATATAGACAGATTATGTGGTATCTATATTTTCCTAGTACTGGGGATAAAACCAGTACATCTTGCATTTGTGTAAACACCCACCAGAGGGGCCTGCATGGATTATACGGTTTATGAGTAATAGACTAAATTTACAGTGTTCAGCCTACAGGGAACATTGTGAATCAGCAAGGATAACCTAAAGCTCTGAAGCTTCTATAGAAATCGGAGCCAAACTCTGAATGAAGAAGATGAACAGCTGTGATGAGTCCTCAAATTGCCACAAAGTGCCAGTTTCCTGAACATGAGCTTATGATATAATCTGCCGAACGAAAACACCATTCCTATTAAATGGTGCCTGTTTTCAGCTGCCTTATCTTTATAAGTAGAGTAAGCAGAATAATGACTTTCTAAGATACTAAGAATCTCACACACAAGAAAGAGTGCCTATCCCATTGCACTTGGGCTTGCATGTGGAATTAAGGTTGTTGATCTCAGATTTAAGGCTAGGGAGATATGGAAGTTTGAAATAAAATGAGCTCCAAAGGGTTTAGGAGGTGTGGCCTTGTTGAATTAGTTTTGTCCTTGATGGAGGAAGTGTGTCAATGTAAGGATGGGCTTTGAGTTCTCTTTTACTCCAGCTTCCCTCAGTGTGACACTAGACCACTTCCTGTTGCCTACAATTCAACATGTGGGAATCTCAGCTCTTCCTCTAGCACCATGTCTGCCTTCAGTCTTCCATGTCCTGCCATGATGATAATCAACTAAATTTCTGAAATTGTGAGCCACTCCAGTTAAGTGTTTTCCTTTATAAAAGCTCCCATGGTCATGGTATCTCTTCATAGCAATAGGAACCCTCACCAAGACAGACATAATCCTCCACATTATCTATGTGTGTCCAAAGCAATCTCCAAAGACTCTCAATGAGAGAGCAGTCAGAACAATATGTGAGTGTGGGGGAAAGAACAGAGTCAGCATGACTTGTTTGAGGTGGATGATGCACACATTTAGACCTCTGGAAGAATCCAGAAGTGGATTATCAGTTAGGAATGAAAACAGGAGCTGTCATCGCAATTCTTCTGGTCCACTGAGGCATGTGTTGGACTTCCTACCTATGAACAGAAAGATGATGATTTATTTATAATGCTTAAATTACTAAATGTGTCATAGCCTGCCAAAATAGCAATGATTATTTTCCTAATAACTGATATCCTAGAACAGCCCTCCTTTCTTAATATTTACATGGAATAAATTGTTTTTCTAATTATGATGGGGAAAATCATATTCACTCTTTACAATTGATCTTCAGATATGGATACCATATTGACATTCATTTTATAAATCAGGACACTTTTTACAACTGATCTTCAGATATGGACACCGTATTGACATTCATTTTACAGATCAGGAAACGAAAGCACCATAAGTGACTAGCATCAATAATCAGACAAACTAGTATTTAATTAAACACTTTATAAATGAGAAAAAAGTGGGACTAAGAGTTAGATGTTCACATAGCTCTGCTTCAGTGTGAACAAAGATGCTGATAGTAAAACACAAAGTGACCCTAAGAAGTACCATGGTTAGTTACAGTTTTACATTTACCTTAGAGTCTCACCTTCTTGCAGCAAGCATGTGTTCTTAAATAATGGCATAGTTTAATCATTTCCCTAGTGCTACAAATTTCTCTATTAGGGTTTGTATTGGGAAGGCAGCTTTCCAAAAAATACTCTGATAGAATTATGATGGAAATATAGATTATTATATCAAGGTATAATGAATTAGTAATGCTTTATATGAGGAGAGAAAACTCACTGATACCTGATCTACCCCATTATCATTGCCAGCAGAGGAGGAGTCAGGTAATACTCAGAAGTAGGAGACATAACATTCTCTGCTGACTCAGAGATCTCAGCTCTACTTGAAGAGCTCTGAGTTTACTTATGCTTGGTCCATCTTGTACTTAATAAGCTCACCAGTTTCTCCTACTTGTGAGAAATTAACAAGTTCTTGAAGAAAATCCCTAGCTGAAGAATCCTTCTTGCTGTAGAAGTAATGAAGAACAAGAATCAATGTTTTTCCCTACATATGCAGTGAAGCAGGTTCCGAGGACAAAGCAGTTTGTACCTTATGCTCCAACCCTGGTTGCTATTATACAAACTGTTCAATCCATGTGGGATTTCCCCTCTGTATGCTATGAATATGTTTTATTGCCATTGGTTATTCATGAAGATGTTTCAGACAATGACTTAGTAAAGTAAAGGCAAGTGGCAAATTTGAACAGAGATATAGACAGAAAGTAGGCAGAAACGAGGAGACGCCATGTAACTGCTGAAGGAGAAAGACACCAGCTGCCAATCAGAACCTTACTGGCAGGCCACAGCCTTCTGGCAATACAGAGGTTAACAGAAATGGGTTAATTTAAGATGTAAGGGTTAGCTAGAAATATACCTAAGTTATTGTCCAAACAGTATTGTAATTAATATAGTTTCTGTGCTATTATTTGGATCTGGGAGTCTGGAAATGAAAGAGTAGCACCCACCTTGTCAGGAACCAGCGTAGACAAAAATACCTCTTACCAGGGTAAGGAAGTAGGGATTAGAAATACAGTAAAGAATATGAAGATGCGATTGAAAATAATAAAATGAAGAAACATATAGGATAGTATCAGGAGGGAATTTTCAAGTGAGTACTGAAAATTTGCCTGTGTTTAATTTCCAACTACTTAAAATACCCCTGACCCCAAAAGGTAGGAGTAAGACAAAAGACTAAATTAACATAGTAATTGAAAATCACAGGGTACATTCATCGTTAAATATTCTGTTGTTAGAACAAAGCAAGTTGCCAAGTCACACTCAAGCCCGAGACTCAAGCCGTAGACCAAACATTTTGTAGGCAAACCACTCTCTGAGTGGTTCAAAGTTATTTCCGTAAAGGGAACTGTAACTTAGTTAGATACTTAGACTTTTGTTTGAGGTAGGAACAAACTACTTCCCTATTCCAGCAGCACAAAGTCTGGCAATTAGCCACACCTGTTGACAATAAACTTGAGAGGGCAGAACTCTCTGATTTACAACTAGGTGGGACCTTTGTCTGAGGTAGAAGCTCAATAACCTTGTAGAAACTAGAAACAAGTCCCAAACTCTCTGCCTTTGGCCTTTTTGGGCCTCCACACCACCTATAAAATGGCATCCAACATGGGGCAACTACAATCACATAAAACCTGACTTTGGGAAGGAATTTTAGACTCAAAGGAACAGAGTTAAGCACAGCTTCTTGGTAGCAGTATATTTTCAGATAGGCTCTATTTGCTGAAGACAAAGAGAGGCACAGTTTTTTAAAGAGGTTTCTTTACTCAGTTTTAGTTGCAAAAGCTGAACAGTTTCTTTAAGGGAAGGTTTCCTGGTTTCTGCTTGCAAATGAACTCTGCCTCCTTTGGCATGTCCTGCACTCAAATGGAGTTTCTTGGCTGCATACTGCAAGTTACTTGGGGGCAGCATGGGCCAACTGCTTCCCAGAGTTGAGGGTTGAGGTCGTGAGCAAATCTCCCACCCTGTGGTCACAGAGCTGGTGATGAACTACCTCTGCCATATTAAAAGGCTGAGAGAGGTGGAGTCAGTATCCTTGGCTGCTATAACCCCACTGCTTAGCATTTTAAAATTTTCCTTGTTGGAAAAGAATTTCAGATACACAATAGTACAGATTCAGACATAATAGACCTCTAAACAAGGCACAGTGTGTTTAAAAATGTACATAGGCTTGGGAGAGAGAAGAAAAAAATGTATAGACAGTTATAAAAAATAAATCAATAGTTTTAAAAAAATAAAACAAAGTCTTTAAAGTGACAGTAAAAGTAATATAAAAGAATACAGACAGTCATGGATTAAAGAAGCAAAAAAAACAGCCACGAAAAGATGGAGTATATGCAGAGAGTCTGGAATATGTATGTTTTTGTGTTTTCTTTGAGTTTTTTGATTGTAGGAAGATATTTGATTCTGGGAATTGCTAAGTTAAGCCAACATAAAGGTATCTTGATTTCAAATTTTGAATCTAAACATACGTTACTTTGGAAAAGAGGTTCCACTTTTGTTTCCATAGAGGATCAGAACCTATGAGTTCCTTTGAGGCTAATGTGGTTTGATGGAACAAGACTCCCTAAACAGTCTCTGAGAACCCATAAAAACACTTTGCCTAAGAAACAGCAGTAAGCAGTTTGGAGAAAACTATACTCAAATTCCCAACATGATCGTCTATAAATGTTTGTTTTCACTTAAAAGGAAATATAATATAGAAATGAATATTTAACATTAGTATGAATATGTATATTCCTACTCTTATTTAAGGTATTATGTTTAGACATCTCATTTAAAAATACAATGTATAATTTAAAATAGCAGATTAATAGGTAGTCATTTACATAGTCAAACTTGCAGTCATGATAGTTTTTTTTACATGTACAAAGATATATTTCAGATGGATAATTATTCTTCAAACCTTTCATAGACCTACAGAACATTGCATTTAAAAGTTTTTAAAAAATTAGATTTTTCTAAATCTATTTCTGGCAGCTATTCCTGGCAACATCAATCTACTTTAAGAGGATGATGGACATTGAAAGAGCTCCTTATGAAGTTTGCTAACCACTTTAACAAGAAACTGCTCTTGCCTGTTCTGCTTGATGTTATGCTGTATGAACTGAACATTGATGCAGGAGAATTGTCTGTATTCTGTCAATCATATTTTAATAAAACGCTGATTGGCCAGGCCGGCAGTATAGGCGGGAAAGCCAGACAGGAAGTAGAGGTGGAACAAAGAGACTGGGAGTATTCTGGGAAGCAGGAAGCTCCCTCAGCTATTCCTGCACAGATCATCGAAGAGGCAGGATGTAACCTGCTCAGCTGAGAAAGGTACTGAGCCATGTGGCTAATGTGGATAAGGGTAATGGGGTAACATAAGTTATAAGAGCTAATAATTGGCCTGACCTAATGGCCCAATCAGTTTATAATCTAATGTAGACTCTGGGTAATTTTCTTTGGGATTTACCGGCTGTGGGGTACTGGGTGGGACAGATACCCCAACAAGTCGGCCCTCATGTTACAGAACATGATGCAGGACCCACAGAAAAATGACTGCTTAACTTGCCTAAAAATGAGATCATTCTTCAGGGTTCCTGCTTCATGAAAGAATCTGTTAGACATTCTACAGGATACAGAAGAAAGTGACTGACAAACTGCCAATAGAGGCAAAAGAGATCTTCAAATTTCCTGCTTCATGGAAAAGTTACTATTACTATTACTATTCATGGAAAAGATACTATTGACCTGTTGGCTGAAAATAGATACCCCAATGTTACAGAAGAACCTTGGATGACTGACTAGGCAGCAATATATCTCAATCAATTCTAGAGTTCTGGAAGTTGCTTGCAGTGCACTTCCAGCTAACTTAGGTAATATTATAATCTTCTGGGGTCTTTGATGGAGTTGAAGAATAGATAGTTATAATTATAGCTTTTCTTAGTTATGATAAAAGATAAAGTAGATATAAATATTGTATCTGTAATTCTTGCTTGATACCTCTTTTGTTATATGTAATTTTACTATGTTATAATTAAAACCTTTCTTTTTATTAAGACAGAAAAGGGGAGATGATGTGGGATTCCCCTCTGTTTGATATGAATATGTTTTATTACCATTGGTTATTTTAAAAGCTATTTCAGCCAATGGCTTAGTAGAGTAAAGACAGGTGGGAAATCTGAACAGAGATATAGAGAGAAAGTTTATTGAGTCAAGGAAACCCCATGTTGCTATAGAAGGAGAAAGATGCCAGTTACCAGCCAGAACCTTACTTGTAGGCCACAGTCTCATGGTGATACTCAGATTAATAGATATGGGTTAATTTAAGATGTTAGAGTTAACTACAAGAATGGATAAAAAAAATGTTTTACATTTACACAATGGAGTACTTACTACACAGCAGAAAAATATAACGACATCTTGAATTTTGCAGGCAAATGAATGGAACTAGAAAACATCATTCTGAGTGAGGTAACAAAGACCCAGAAAGGCAATTATCACATGTATTCACTCATAAGTGTTTTTTAAACATAAAACAAAGAAAACCAGCCCACAAATTACAATCTCTCAGAGAATCTAAACAACAATGAGGACCCTAAGAGAGACATACATAGATCTAATCTACATGGGAAATAGAAAAGGACAAGATCTCCTGAGTAAATTGGGAGCATGGGGCCCTTGGGAGAGGGTTGAAGGGTAGGAGAGGGGCAGGAGATGAAGCAGAGAAAATGTAGAGCTCAATAGAAATCAATAAAATAAAAGAAGTAAAAAAAAGAGTTAACTAAAATTATGCCTAAGCTATTGGCCAAACAGTGTTGTAATTAATATAGTTTCTGTCTTATTATTCATGTCTGGACATCCAGGAGTTGAATGAATAGTCTCTGCCTACAAGCTTTCAAGCCACATCTATCTACCTGCCAGCTCACCTGCGGACATCAGAAAGCCACTGCACATGCTTGGGAAACCTTGCCAAATCCACGATGGAAGTTTCTATCACAGGATCCATAGAACACACCTTGTTCAAAAGGTCTCTAAGGGAAGACATGCATATTTTCTCCCAAAACAACCTCAAAATTTCTGCTTTGAAAAATAAATTACTTCTGGATTAATTTCTAGTGATATGTCTTTGTTTGAAATTTAAGCTTTTCATATTTATGGAGCACAAAGATTCAATACTCAGCTCAGCAAAAGGCTTTTCTTGCATTTGCAATTTGAATACAAAGCACTTCACAAATCAAAGACACACAGAAAGGAAAATAGTGCAGCAGGGGTAGCAGGTGACCTCCACCAAGATTTACCCAACCGTACACAAGAGAAATGGTTCTGTGGCAAAGAAAAAGAAAATGTGCACTCTTGGTAGAGCAGTTACCTTAAACATGTATACCAGGAAGATGTGAATGACTGCCTTCCTGTGCATACAAAAGTGTTGTTTGCATAGTAAAGATGTTATAGGTAAACATTCCTTGACAACTAGGAAGGGCAAAGCAAAATGGATGACTTAATTAGAATGTTCTCTGTTCTGTTATTGAAAAGACCAAAGTCTTGGTCTTTTACTTGAGAGACTTGAAATAAAACAATTCATTAAACCACATACAAGTGACCTAGAGAGTACATAACTGGTACTTCTCTGTGCTCTTTGATGGATGCAAAGACTGCAATAAATACACAAAAACATGAAGATTATTTTGTGTTTGATAACTGTTCCTGAGCATAGGCTCTTCTCTGTAGTGTAACTGATATACCTACCAGCATTCCTTTGAAGAAAACTGATTTTCCCTTTCCTGGTAGGTATATAGCAATTGTGTTAAGGATGAGATATTGTGTCTACTTCCCCGCATGAGTGCTGGTACCCCTTCTGGCTTGAATCTATGAAGGTCTTGTGGATGTAATAACAGTCTAGTGAATCAGCCCTGTTATATCTGGATTACAGTTTTCTTGGGGTAATTCACTACCTGTAGCTCTTGCAACCATTGTCTCCTGTTCTACACCTAGCCCTGAGCCCTGAGAGGAGGACTTTGATGAACACATTCCATTTAGAACTGAGAGCTCCAGGATCTCTCATTCTCTATGCATTGTCCAGTTGTTGGTCTCTGTGTTAATTTCCATCTATCATAAAAGGAACCTGCTCTGATGAGAGTTGAGCCATGCTTTGATATGCCTTTCAGGCTAGTGCGGCAACTGTGAGAACCTTAGATTCTAGTTTTGCTTCTCTTCTTATATAAAACACCAGGGCTCACTGAATGTAGACTCTATATTGTATTTCTAATATAGCAGTAGAAGAGCAGGAGTCTGTTACAATGACCTCGAGAGTTAAGTCAGATTTGAGCATAGCAATATGTTTTCCAAGCCCTACAGTGAGTATAGAACACCTATCTACATTGAAAGAGAGAGAAAAAGGGAGGGAGAGATGTCTAGACAGACAGACAGAGAGAGACAGAGAAAGATGACAGGAGGGACAGAGAGAGAGAGAGA
Organism: Myodes glareolus; assembly: GCF_982192425.1. Taxonomy (NCBI): domain Eukaryota; kingdom Metazoa; phylum Chordata; class Mammalia; order Rodentia; family Cricetidae; genus Myodes; species Myodes glareolus. The sequence continues at coordinate 52,922,333 of NC_142049.1, forward strand.
GAGAGAGAGAGAGAGAGAGAGAGTAAGAAAGAATAAGAGAAAGAGAGAGAGAGGGGGGGATAGGAAGTGAGGGGTCAGTTTTATCTAGAACTTTAGAAGATTCATAACTGTAATAAAATATCACAATTCATTAGCTGTGAACTCATGTTAGTGGGATTGCAACTGGCTGGTCATGCTAGTCTCACTCTACATCTATCCTGTGCATAGGATCTTGTCAAAACTCTCATCATTACCTCTGCTTTCTGGTATACTAGATCTCTTAATCTATCCTTCCTATATAACACCTATTAAGTCACTGTCAGTTTCATCAATTCACATGTTTATCTTCCAGACTAGAAGAATTCACTGAAATAACAGAGATCACATCTTATTTTCACTCCTAGGATCAAGCATAGTGACCCATGAGAGATGAGGTTCTGAAAAGTGACAAATTTGCTTCTTCCTCCGTCAGATGTTGTAACTTCCCCACATCGATGGTCATCATTAAATGCTTCACAAACATTGTACAGTGATCTAAAATGAATATTTGAGGTTTTTTCTGTTTATCTTTTATTTTGTTTGCTTTTTATTAAATATTTCCACCTCTTCCCCTCCTCCCATTTCCTTTCCCCTCCCCCATTCTCCCTCCCCCTCCCTCTCCAGTCCAAAGGGCAGTCAGGGTTCCCTGCACTGTGGGAAGTCCAAGGTCCTTCCCTCTCCATCCAGGTCTAGGAAGGTGAGCATCCAAACAGACTAGGATCCCACAAAGCCAGTACATGGAGTAGAATCAAAACCCAGTGCCATTGTTTTTGGCTTCTCAGTCAGCCCTCCTTGTCAGCCACATTCAGAGAGTCCAGTCTGAGCACATGCTCCATCAGTCCCAGTCCAGCTGGCCTTGGTGATCTCCCATTAGATCAGTCCCATTGTCTCAGTAGGTGGGCACACCCCTCACAGTCCTGACTTCCTTGCTCATGTTCTCCCTCCTTCAGCTCCTCATTTGGATCTTGGGAGCTCAGTCCAGTGCTCCAATGTGGGTCTCTGTCTCTATTTCCATTCATCATCAGCTGAAGGTTCTATGGTGATATGGCTATAGGATAGGGCCAGTTGAGGCACCCTCTCCTCAGCTGCTCAAGGAACAATCTAGAGCCATCTCCTTGGACACCTGGGGTCCCCTCTAGAGTCAAGTCTCTTGACAACCCTAAAATAACTCCCTTAATTAAGATACATACTTCCCTGCTCCCATATCCACCCTTCCTCCATCCCAACCGTCCCATTTCCCCAAGCTCTTCCCATCCTCCCCTTCTCACTTCTCTCTCCCCATCTCCCCTTACCCCCACCCCACCCCAACCCTCAAGCTCCCAAATTTTGCCTGGAAATCTTGTCTACTTCTAATACCCAGGAGGATAACTACATGTTTTTCTTTGAGTTCCCTATCCTATTTAGCTTCTCTAGAATCACGAATTATAGGCTCAGTGTCCTTTATTTATGGCTAGAATCCACTAATGAGTGAGTACATACCATATTCATCTTATTAGGTCTGGGTTACCTCATAGAACCTGATAGAAGAGAATGTGGGAAGTAGGCTACTACACATGGACACAGGAGACCACTTCCTACGTAGAACCCCAGTAGCACAGACAATAAGAGAAACAATGAATAAATGGGACCTACTGAAACTGAGAAGCTTCTGTAAAGCAAAGGACACTGTCAGTAAGACAAAAAGGCAACCTACTGATTGGGACAAGATCTTCACCAACCCCACAACAGACAAAGGTCTGATCTCCAAAATATATAAAGAACTCAAGAAACTAGAGTTTAAAATGCTAATTAACCCAATTAAAAAATGGGGCTCTCAACTGAACAGAGAATTCTCAACTAAAGAACTTCGAATGGCCAAAAGACACTTAAGGTCATGCTCAACCTCCTTAGCAATTGGGGAAATACAAATCAAAACAACTTTGAGATACCATCTTACACCTGTCAAAATGGCTAAAATCAAAAACACCAATGATAGCCTATGCTGGAGAGGATGTAGAGTGAGCAGAACACTCAACCATTGCTGGTGGGAATGCAAACTTGTGCAGTCACTTTGGAAATCAGTGTGGCGGTTTCTCAGGAAAGTCGGGATCAATATAATCCTGGGAATATACCCAAGAGATGCCCTATCACACCACAAAAGCATTTGTTCAACTATGTTCATAGCAGCACTATTTGTAGTATCCAGAACGTGGAAACAACCTAGATGCTCCTCAATGGAAGAATGGATTAAGAAAGTGTGGAATATACACGCGTTAGAGTATTACTCAGTCGTAAAAAAACAATGACATCTTGAATTTTGTATACAAATGGATGGAAATAGAAAACACTATCCTGAGTGAGGTAACCCAGACCTAAATGAACATTTGCAACGCTCATTCTAGCCTGCTGTAAATGTCTACAGAACACACAAAAACCCTACCCTGCAGTGCAAAGCCAAGCAGTTCTAATCTTAGCATGATTAGGAAAGCCTGCCAGGACCCCAGCATACTAGAATGACTTTGTTGCTTCTTCTTCTCGTGTTAGTGTGTGGATGTGCATGAATATTGTTGACGGTGCACATCATTCAATCCATTTGAAATGACTGAAGAAAGGAAAGCAACATTCTGGAAAGTAGGATGAGTGTTTGTTGTTATAATGTCGAGCAGAACTTAAGGCTAATCAAATCTTTCGCATAATGTTGATTGAAGATGAAAGTTGATGCCGCAAGGCTTTGAAGTGAGCTACTCTCCAGAGTACAGCTTCTGATGGCCCGTCCTCTGAAATTTTCACATAAATGGGCTGTGTGAGAGAGCAGCAGCTTTCTTTAAAAGCGGTGTAACAAACATTGAAAGTATTTCTTACACAGTGAATTAAAAGGACATCAAGGAGAAACTTCCATAACTAATTTTGTTTGAAAGAGTGTTTTTACTTACTTACAAAGTGAAAATGTTAATAATAAGATCTCTAGCAGAATTTTACCACAAAAACATCTGCAACAGGAATAAGGAACAGAAAATATAAATTTTCCTCATGTTTCATTAAGTTGTTTAAAATCTACATTACTTGTCAAAATATCACATTCTGCTTATATACTAATTGTCTGTTCTCTTTCGGTTGAATAGAAATCTTCTCAGGTCACATTTGCACATAGATTGTAAAACATACTATGGCAATTGTGCCATAGTAAATAAAATGTTATGTGTTGCATTCACCTTGATCTGTATAAAAATATTAAAATTTTAAACATGTTTTCAATCATATATCACTTATTCCTGATTTAAGCAGGTATTCATTTTTGCAAGGTATAAACTCTTATAGTGGTATATTATTTGAGATTTAATAAAAAAGTTTGCCTGAAGATCAGAGGGCAATGGAGCCACTCTAGTTAGCCATACAAGCCAGGGAGTGCTGATACACACCTTTAAACCCAGAACTAGAGAGACAGAGGCAGACAGATCTCTATGAGTTCAAGGTCACCCTGGGCTACAAGAATGAATCTGTCTAAAAGAGAAACAGAGCTCACACAAAGGTGATTCCAACTCTAGGGATCCCACGCCTTTAATCCTCACAATAGGGAGGTGAACACAGGAGTGATATTGCTGGGTAGAGGGATAAATATATAAGGGGAAGAGACAGGAACTCAGTGGAGTGTGCAGTTTGAGAATTCGTGGAGACAGGATCTTGCCCTTTTGTTCTGAAGATTTGGTAGAGGTAAAAGGTCTGTCTAGTGGATTTGATTTTCTGATCTTCAGACTGAATCCCAATATTGGTCTCTGGATTTCTATTATTCATGCTACAATGTCTGGTCAAAATATATGCTAAATTTATACTACTTTATTGTAAAACATGATTTATCTCACAAGTTTCCACTAAATGACTTATCCTTTCTCTAAGTATTTGTAAATTTTTATTTCTTATCATCTACTCCTTTTATCATATAATTTTTCCCTCAGTCAAATTTCTATATATTCCTCCTTTCAGTTGATACATCCCTCTGTATCTGTTGATTGGTCATAATTAAGGTATTTTTACTAGGAAAACTTTCTTGTGAGTTACTGACTCCAATCCTTTGTAAAAAACCCCCTTGGATGTGTTTATTTATTGTACACAGCATTCGTAGTGAGGTAGGTTCTATATTTGCTGCCATACTGTGAGCAATGTAATACCAGAACAAATAAGTACAGCAAATCTCCACCACCAGAAGGGAAGCAAACAAAGAGACAGGATAGCAAGGCATCTTCACTCCTAGATCATTTGCTTCCATGGTCCAATGCACTTTGATTATCTGCTCTTTTCCTGTCTTTTCTACAGATCATTACCCAATTTCAAGATAACTTTGAATATTTTCAAAGAAAATAATAACATTACCTGTATATAAATTATTACATTAATGTTATGTCATGGGTAAACAAGGCATTCCATGTATACTGAAATATGTACTTCATGCTGAGTGCAAAGCAAAGGTGAAGCAACCATTTTATTCAGGTAAAGAATAACTCTACTAAGTCAAGACACTTTTATTTAGCATCAGTCACTCAACACTGACATTGAGATACACAACTGGAAGCAAGTTATGCAATGACACATAAACTGAAAATCTGCTCTGCATATCAGTAATCACAAATCCAATTTAAAGCTACAACTTGTATTAGCACATTGTGCAGAATTACTCTCTTAGCAGCCAGTACAGTTCACATCCTCTGCACACCGTGAAGCATATGGTGCTTAGCCTCAACACTGACTGAAGACTCTGGCTAGTTGTATGCTCTCAACATGCATTTACATTAGTGTTGTTTATTCACTGGCACTAATGTAAGTGAAATCAACCCTTTCAGTCCCAAGATTCTTCTTCCTTCAATATCCTGCTGCTCATAATACCGTTGTTAATGTTCTAGTTTGGGAGACTTTCAATGTTAGGTCAAATTACAATGTAAACTTTATGTAATTAACATATATTACATGAATTATAAATGTATGGTTTTACTTCTAGCATTGTGATAACACATTTTGTTAAAAAGCATTTTGGTTTACATTTCAATCACTGAGGGAAGCCGTGTAGGAACTTAAAGGCTGGTCTTCTCCCTGCCCACCCAGAAATACCTTGAGCCAGAGCACATCAAACCGTGAAGGCTTCTGCTTGTGGCTCCATGACATCCTCATGCTATTTGTTTATTTACTTAGCTTTCTCCTACAGCCTAGAACCATCCACCTGGGAAATGGTGTCATCCAGAGTGGGCTGGGCTCTCGAACATCAATTAATAAATAAATCAGCCAGTGTGATGTAGGGGTCCTTATCAGATGACTCTAGGCTTTGTCAAGTAGACAGATAAAGCTAAGAAGGACAATAGTTATAGAGCTTATTGATTTCTCTCTATGCAGTCAGGAAACATGTCTTTGGCAGTGATTGGCAGACAGGTTTTTGGAGATAGAGACATTACAGGGCTTCCTTTTTTCTGTTATTCTGTTCTTAGCATTTTTCCTAGGACCATAGATTTTAACATATATTCAAATATTATTCATAGATTGCATACAGAGAAATGTCACTTTAAACTTTATTGTTTTACATGTTACTAAGAGTTAACAATTAAGTAAATAAAACAAAAGTTTATTGACATCATACTGAGAATTACAATTGGTATATATAAACTTATATAGCGAGTAATTGCCATTACTTTATGATTTATTAATAGTTTCTTCCTTAACTGAAATTCAACATGCTATTGCGTATGTGAACTGCACAAGTATGCTAAACCATAGAAAACATGTGCATAACAAGAACTTCACTTACGTAGTTCTTAATATGTGCATTTCCTAGGTATGTGTCTTCTATGCTCATCGTTCAGGCTTTGTATTGTTGCTACATGTTTTTTTAATAGAATATTTTACTTATTTGTAAATGTCACATATCATATACATCCTCACTCTCTGTTTTCGACTCCTTCAGGGTACCCACTCCACTTCTCCATTTTTCACATCCGATGAAAATATTCTTTACGTGGGAGAAGTGAGTTAAACGGTTCTGTTTTATAGTTCTAAATACAGGACTTATATGCATAGTGTAAGATTTATTTTAAGGAAAGTGCCATGTCCTTCATTACGAGCTCTTAACCTCATAACTCTGGATGCAGAAAGCTCATCCTAATTTCAAATTAATTATATCTCCATTTTATCACATGTCCCAGATGTTTTTTGCTAGTTATCTTCTATAATTTTATGTCTAAATTCAAGCAATATATAGTAAATGCTGATGAAATTGTTCCTTTAATAAAGAGTAAATAAATTAAAACAAAAATGCAAATATTAAAATTATATGTTCAGAAATTAACACAGCCATGGATAAGAGCATACAACAATAGCATGCATCCATTGTTCTAAACTGCTGTTTTATCTCACCATGCAAAAAAGATACATGAGCAGTCATAATTCTATGAGCATAAAACATCTTCAAATTTTATGTTTCCTCGAAACAACACTAAAATATATTAATATATTTGCGTTCTAACAGTATCCTAAAGATTAAACTAATACACAAGCTTCATGGCCTCTTAGGAGATGATTTTAAATTGACATGGAGCCTGGAAGCTTGAAAATGGCCTTAGTATAAAGCCTAAAATTGTGCATGATTTTAAAGTAAAACAGGCTGCCTTGGGGTGGGATGTATTTGTTTGCTAAACATTCTATATCTAATCAAATGAATAGTCACCAATAGTGTGTATCTCAGAGAAAGCAACTGTTTCCTGTGTTACATGTGACCACCTTGAGGAAATGATGGTGAAGTCATTTTGAAAGAGACCTTCATTTAATGAAAGCACCATTGTTTTAAAGCGCCAGACAGAACAATTAATCTTTCATGAGTACAGGCAATATTTTCAAACAAATATTGAAATGAAAATTTAGCATATGAATATGACACTTTTGGGTTCAACTGCAGTTCTTTCTTACAGCAGATTTGAATTTCCATTCTTGTTGAAGAAAAGCAATGATTTAATTCATCTTAAAGCCTTGCTTTCATCTCTCTGAAAAGTTAAGTAGATGTTGATAACTTATGAAAACTAGATTTACAGAAACCTTATGAACAACTAGGAAGACATAATGCACAGAAGCAGCCAGCTGCCTCCTCAGAGGGGCAAGATTTCTTTATCTCTCTGAAGTTTCAGGGCTTAGAGACTAGAAGAATTCATTCTCCCTGACCATGGGAGGGAACTCTATCTACTTAGAAAATACAGATTCCATAGCTTTCTTTTCCACTAGTGCAATAAATACTATCCAAAAGCAACTGGTAGAAGAAAGAATTCTGTGACCTATGTTTTAGCCCATCAATCAGTAACCCAAAGAAGGAACTCAAGTACAGGACCAAAAGGGAGGGCCTACAGCAGAGACCATGATGGTTCACTCTTACTGCCTGCTCCCAGGCTCAGTACAGCTACCTTTTTTCCAGAGTCCAGGCCCAATTGCCTAGCGATGGCACTTGGTCACAGTAGGTTGGACCCTATACATCAATTGAGAAAAGAAAAAGGGGTCAAGTACACAAATCACTCTAAAATCGAACTTCCCTCTTCCTTGTTTTCTCAACTTGACAACCATGATTAGGTATCACAATGGGGTTTTCTTAGGAGGGAAACTAGTTAAATGGTGTTAAAATGAACAGAGGACTAATGTAACAACAGTGAGTAATACACTCATTAAAATAAGACATTTGTGCAAGACTTTTTAAAAAATTATTTTAGCTCTTACTAATTGAGTGATGAATATGCCCAGAATGGTATCTAAAGCTATACTTACATATGCATATCTGAGTACCCAATCTTTATCCCTACCGTTTATTGCTACAAACTGAGGTCAAAATAATGAACTCAGTAGCAGAGTAGTTGTCTATAGTGTGCAATGTCCTGGTTTAAATTCCAGCAGCATCAGAATGAATTTAATGAAGCTCTCTGTGCAAATGAGAACACAGCACCTCAGTGACTAAATGATACTGCTGTTGTCACGTATTCAACCTCCTTGTCCTCATACAACATTTACCACCAGTATCAGTGTGTTTATTTTTATAGAATAATGGGCTTCACTGTGAAAATTCCATGAAGCAAATATCTTATTTTGACTATACCTCCTCCATAATCTGTTTTATCCAGATCCAGTTGGTCCCTGCTTCTCACATAAACCTCTCATTATTTCAAAGTCTTTCCTTTTCAAATGTTGATCACATGTGGAAGGAAATAGAGCATATTATTTACTTACTAACAAACTTATTGGTTTTTCAAGGCAGGCTTTTTCTGTGTAACAGCACTCGCTGTCCTGGAGCTCACTTTGTAGACCAGGTTGTACTAGAACTAACAGAGATGTGCTTGGCACAGCCTTCAGTTGTTAGAACTAAAGGCAAGTACCACCACACCCAGCTTACGTTTCCATTATAAATGTAGTTATTCTGCTTAAGAAGATATTTTTTACTGCTGAGTAAAACTCTAATGTGTATATGTTCCACACCTTTTTTAACCATTCTTCTATTGAGGGGCACCTATGTTGTCTCCAGGTTCTGGCTATTACAAATAGTGCTGCTATGAACATAGTTGAGCAAATACTTTTATGGTATGATAGGGCACCTCTTGGGTATATTCCCAAGAGTGGAATTGCTGGGTCCTGAGGGAGGTTGACTCCCAGTTTCCTGAGAAACCGCCACACTGATTTCCACAGTGGCTGCACAAGTTTGCATTCCCACCAACAATGGATGAGTGTTCCCCTCACTCCACATTCTCTCCAGCATAGGCTATCATTGGTGTTTTTGACATTAGCTATTCTGACAGGTGTAAGATGATACCTCAAAGTGGTTTTGATTTGCATTTCCCTGATCACTAAGGAGGTTGAACATGACCTTAAGTGTCTTTTGGCCATTCGAAGTTCTTCTGTTGAGAATTCTCTGTTCAGATCAGTACCCCATTTTTTAAATGGGTTAATTGGAGTTTTAGTGTCTAGTTTCTTGAGTTCCTTGTATATTTTGGAGATCAGACCTTTGTCTGATGAGGGGTTGGTGAAGATCTTCTCCCAGTCAGAAGGCAGCCTTTTTGTCTTACTCACGGTGTCCTTTTCTTTACAGAAGCTTCTCAGTTTCAGGAGGTCCCATTTATTCATTGATTCTCTTATTGTCTGTGCTACTGGGGTTCTACTTAGGAAGTGGTCTCCTGTGCCTATGTCTTGTAGACTACTTCCCACTTTCTCTTCTATCAGGTTCAAAGTGATCGGATTAATGTTGAGGTCTTTAATCCATTCGGAGCTGAGTTTTGTGCATGGTGATAGATATGGATCTACTTTCATTCTTCTACAGGTTGACATCCAGTTATGCCAGCACCATTTGTTAAAGATGCTTTCCTTCTTCCATTGTATACCTTTAGCTCCTTTGTCGAAAATCAGGTGTTCATAGGTTTGTGGGTTAATATTCGGGTCTTCTATTCGATTCCATAGATCGACTTCTCTTTTCTTATGCCAATACCAAGCTGTTTTCAATGCTGTAGCTCTATAATAGAGTTTGAAGTCAGGGATGTTAATGCTTCCAGAAGTTCTTTTATTGTATAAGATTGTTTTGGCTATCCTGGGTTTTTTGTTTTGCCATATAAACTTGATTATTGTTCTTTCAATGTCTGTGAAGAAGTTTGATGGGATTTTGATGGGGATTGCATTGAATCTATAGATTGCTTTTGGTAGAATTGCCATTTTTACTATGTTGATTCTCCCAATCCAAGAGCAGGGGAGGTCTTTTCATTTTCTGGTATCCTCCTCAATTTCTTTCTTCAAAGACTTAAAGTTCTTGTCAAATAGGTCTTTCACTTCCTTGGTTAGAGTAACCCCAAGATATTTTATGCTATTTGTGGCTATCATGAAAGGTGATGTTTCTCTGATTTCCCTCTCTGCTTCTTTATCCTTTGTGTATAGGAGGGCCACTGATTTTTTGGAGTTGATCTTGTATCCTGCCATGTTACTAAAGGTGTTTATCAGCTGTAGGAGTTCTTTGGTAGAGTTTTTGGGGTCACTTATGTAAACTATCATATCGTCAGCAAATAATGAAAGTTTAACTTCATCCTTTCCAATGCGAATCCCCTTGATCTCCTTATGTTGTCTTATTGCTATTGCTAGAACTTCAAGCACTATATTGAAGAGGTATGGAGAGAGTGGACAGCCTTGTCGCATTCCTGATTTTAGTGGAAAGGCTTTGAGTTTCTCTCCATTCAGTTTGATGTTAGCTGTCAGCTTGCTGTATATTGCTTTTATTATATTTATGTATGATCCTTGTATCCCCAGTCTCTCCAACACCTTTATCATAAATGGGTGTTGAATTTTGTCAAATGCTTTTTTAAGCATCTAGTGAGATGATCATATGGTTTTTTTCTTTCAGTTTATTTATATGATGGATTATATTGATAGATTTGCGTATGTTGAACCAGCCCTGCATCTCTGGAATGAAGCCTACTTGATCATAATGGATAATTTTTCTAATGTGTTCTTGGATTCGGTTTGCCAGTATTTTATTGAGAATTTTCGCGTCGATGTTCATGAGTGAGATTGGGCTGTAATTCTCTTTCTTGGTTGTGTCTTTGTGTGGTTTTGGTATTAGGGTAACTGTAGCTTCATAAAAGGAGTTAGGCAATGACTCTTCTGTTTCTATATTGTAGAATACGTTAAAGAGTATAGGTATTAGCTCTTCCTGGAAGTTCTGGTAGAATTCTGCATTGAAACCATCTGGTCCTGGGCTTTTTTTGGTAGGGAGATTTTTGATAACAGCTTCTAATTCTTCGCGACTAATAGGTCTATTTAGATTGTTCACCTGTTCTTGGTTCAAATTTGGTATATGGTACTTATCTAAAAAAAATGTCCATTTCTTTTACATTTTCCAACTTTGTGGCACATAAACTTTCATAGTAAGATCTAATGATTCTCTGAATTTCCTCTGTGTCTGTGGTTATGTCCCCCTTTTCATTTCTGATCTTATTAATTTGCATGTTCTCTCTCTGCCGTTTGATTAATTTGGATAGGGGTTTGTCAATCTTGTTGATTTTCTCCAAGAACCAGCTTTTTGGTTCATTGACTCTTTGGATTGTTTTCTGTGTTTCTATTTTGTTGATTTCAGCCCTCAGTTTGATTATTTCCAGTCTTCTAGACATCCTGGGTGAATGAATCAGCTTCTTTTTTTTCTAGATCTTTCAGGTGTGCTGTTAAGTCTCCAATGTGTGCTTTCTCCGCTTTCTTTAATTGGGCACTTAGTGCTATGAACTTTCCTCTTAGCTCTGCTTTCATAGTGTCCCATAGGTTTGAGTATGTTGTGTCTTTGTTTTCATTAAATTCAAGGAAGAGTTTAATTTCTTTCTTTATTTCTTCCTTGACCCAGGGGTGATTTAGTAGTTGACTGTTCAGCTTCCATGAGTTTGTTGGCTTCCTGGGGGAAGCATTGTTGCTGAATTCTAATTTTAGTCCATGGTGATCTGACAAGACACAGGTAGTTACTAATATTTTTTTGTATCTGTGGAAGTTTGCTTTGTTACCGAGTATGTGGTCAATTTTCGAGAAGGTTCCATGAGCTGCAGAGAAAAAGGTATATTCTTTCCTATTTGGGTGGAGTGTTCTATAGATGTCTGTTAAGTCCATTTGATTCAATACCTCCAATAAATCTCTCAATTCTCTGTTTGGTTTCTGTCTGATTGACCTGTCCATTGGTGAGAGAGGAGTGTTGAAGTCTCCTGCTATTAGTGTGTGTGGTTTGATGACTGCCTTAAGCTCTAGAAGAGTTTCTTTTACACATGTGGGTGCCTTTATATTAGGAGCATAGATATTCAGGATTGAGACTTCCTCCTGATGAATTCCAGTTATATTATATTATATTATATCCTGATAATTTCAGTTATGAGTATGAAATGTCCATCTCTATTTCTTCTGATTGATTTTAGTTTGAAGTCGATTTTTTTAGATATTAGAATGGCCACATCTGCTTGTTTCTTAGGTCCATTTGCTTGGAAAACCTTTTCCCACCCCTTTACTCTGAGTAGGTGTCTGTCTTTGTGGTTGAGGTGCGTTTCTTTTAAACAGCAGAATGTTGGATCCTGTTTTCGTATCCAATCTCTAAGTCTGTGCCTCTTTATAGGTGAATTGAGTCCATTGATATTAAGTGATATTAACGACCAGTGGTTGTTGACTCCGGTCATTTTTTTTTTTTTAGGTAGTAGAGTGTATGTGTTTTTCTTCTTTGATATGTGCTTGTGAATGGTCGCTAGATGTTCGAGTTATTGTAGGCCGTGTTGGGAATGTTGGATTCCTTCAGTAGTGATTTTCCTTCTAATATTCTCTTTAAGGCTGGATTAGTAGCTACGTATTGTTTAAATTTGTTTTTATCCTGGAATATTTTGTTTTCTCCGTTGATTGTGATCAATAGCTTGGCTGGGTATAGTAGTCTGGGTTTGCATCCATGGTCTCTTAGTTTCTGCAGTACCTCTATCCAGGATCTTCTGGCTTTCATGGTTTCCATAGAGAAATCCGATGTAAGCCTGATAGGTTTACCTTTATAAGTTACTTGACCTTTTTCCTTTGTAGCTCTTAAAATTTTTTCTTTAATATGTATGTTTTGTGTTTTGATTATTATATGGCGAGGGGATGTTTTTTTCTGATCCAGTCTATTCGGTGTTCTGTATGCTTCTTGAACCTTCATAGGAATATCGTTCTTTAGGTTGGGAAAGTTTTCTTCTATAATTTTGTTGAATATATTTTCTGGGCCTTTGATCTGCAGTTCTTCTCCTTCTTCAATCCCTATTATACTTAGATTTGGTTTTTTTATTGTGTCCCAGATTTCCTGAATGTTTTGTGTAGAGAATTTGTTGGATTTGCCGTTTTCTTTGACCAGAGCATTTATTTTCTCTATGGTATCTTCAGAATCTGAGATTCGTTCTTCTATCTCTTGTATTCTATTGGTTATGCTTGATTCTGTAGTCTCCGTTCGTTTACCTAGGTTTTCCATATCCAGCTGATTCTCGGTTTGTGTTTTCTTCATTGCCTCCATTTCAGTTTTCAATTCTTGGACTGTTTCCTTTACTTGTTTTATTGTTTTTTCTTGGTTTCTCAGGGTCTCATTCACGGATTTACTTATTTCTTCAAACTTTTTGTTATATTTCTCATTTAATTCTATACTCATTTCTTCAAACTTTTTGTTATATTTCTCATCCAATTCTTTAAGGGAGTTATTCATATCCTGTTTAAGGGACTCTATTGCTTTCATAATGGCACTTTTTTCCACTTCTTCTGGGTTAAGGTGTTCAAGTCCTTCTATTGTAGGGTCCTTGGGATCTGGTGTTTTCATGTTGTTTTTCAGATTGTTGGATGAGGTCTTGCCTTGGCGTCTGCCCATCTCTTACTTCAAATGTTCTCTATTGGAACTTCTGTTACCGGGTCAGGTTCCCTTCTTGGGCAGGGACTTCACTGACAGAATGCCCACCTTTCCCCAGGCAGGCTATTGAAGCACAGGCACTCCCTCTTTCCGGGATGTGCTTACAATGCAGGCCCAGCTTGCATGGCAGCTGAACTGGGGAAATTTTATGGCCCCAGGGGGAAGGGAGAAATATAGGAATTCGTACCTGGATGGGAGCTGGGAAGGCAGGCGGGAGGGGGGTAGCCAGCACTGCAGGGCAACCTGGGCGTCTATGGGGTCGGGGAACGCCCAAGCTCCTCCTAGCCGGGACCCTGCCCCGGCCCGAAGGAAACTTACCCCTCTGATGGCCCTCTGCTAGAAGTCAGGGCCCCTGCTGGTCAGGAATGTGGCTGAGCTGGCCCCTGGTCCACCTGTCCTCAGGGAGGCCTTTAAGACCCAGCAACTGCCTCCAGCCGGGATGCGCCTGCAGCACAGGCCCAGCTCGCAAGGCAGCTGAGCTGGGGAAATTTTATGGCCCCAGGGGGAAGGGAGAAATATAGGAATTCGTACCTGGATGGGAGCTGGGATGGCAGGCCAGAGGGGGTGGCCAGCACTGCAGGGCGACCTGGGTGTCTATCTGCTACTGTGATCGTTATTCCATGGTATTTCCTTGGTGCTTTCTGTATAATCTGTCTGGTGATATTGGTCTTGAAAGTTCTTCAACTGTATTCTCCTTCAACTATTTTGTTGTTCACATATGAAAATAATTTTATAATATTATTTTTTTATTTTTTCAAATTAGGTTTGTATTCAAGTTATCTAATGGATATTGAGATGAATTAATTTTATACACTTCAGACTATATTTCTTAAATTATAATTTAATAGAAGCATATGCATTTGTAATATGCCATGTATTCTAACATATTTATACATGGAGAATTTGTTAAGTCAAACTGTTAGCATATTGATCACTTCATGGTTTTGTCTTATAATTTATGTAGAACAAAGAAATAAATCATTGGCTGTTTTTAATTATAAAAGTCACTATTATCAATTTCAGTATGGTAACATTAAATATCATTGAAGAATGGCAGATCCTAGAGCTTCTCTATTGTCGAATTGATGAACCTATTTTACTGATTTCAAAATTGGTACAATGTTTACATCATTCTTTATTCCTACTGCATGGTGGTTATGCTCCAATACAGTTTACATGTTTGTGACTAGATTTTCTCTATTATAACAAAATTCTGCAGAAAATTTTGTGAGGGGATAATCTTTTCAATCAATGCACAAACAATGAAATAATCTTAAATGAGTATATATTTAAAATTGGCAGGTTTTCAAGTAAAGAGTTACAGTTCTGGACTCACTCTACTACAAGTGATCTACATGATGAATGTCCTTGTCTGAATGCAGCAGTGAAGGACAGTGAAGCCGAGTAGCATGACTGTGTGTTTGAGTACTGTTCAACTGATTTATCTTTCAGATCTGCCACAAAGGAGTGTTTAGTATGCATTCATTGTTAACAGAATCATACCTGCATGCTTACTTCTAGAGATATTTCTATTTATATGGCCACAAGCTGAGGTATTGACTGTTACAACTTTAAATTTTCTTTAAGTAGATAAAGCAACTTCTAATAAAATTTATACAAAATTATCATATTGTTGAAAATTCTCCTGTGTATTAAATGCAATCACCTTAGGGGAAATAAAATGAATGATGCAGAGACTAATTTACCAAATAATTATTTTAATTCAGCATTTCCTATAAATCTTTTATTTTAGTGACATTTACTTATTGTGCAAGCACATTGAATTATGTATTATTATGAGATAAAGATTCCTTTTATTGGGTCTCTTTTGTTAGCTCACAAAACTGAAGAAAATGCCTTTCAAAAACAGTCCAGCAATTTGGTAAAACATAATTTTATCATGCTAGAAATATATTCAAAAATTACTAAAGCAGTGTAATTGTGTCAAGCTTTAACTGCAGTGTTACTCTATTGAAATACATTTTTGTAACAAGTAGATACTAGGAGAATCTATTTTTAAAAGTTCATTTTTTATAGAATAAAAGTCCTTGAAACAAAACTTATCAGTGTTTTTGTTAGGATGTTATCCTGATAGATGATGAAGTCTGCAATGTGTCCAGGTCATATATTCCTGATACTTCCCTGCCATCTTTCATTTCTATCTTCTCCATCCTGCATACACAAGTGTAATGGTCATTATACTAAACCCAAAAGACTCAATCGGGATTATTGGCCTTTTAGTTCAGGAGAGACCAAGACATAATAGCACTAGTGAGCTATTATCCACAAATACACTTTAAAGGGGCTAGAATTATACTGAATGAAGTGAAATTTCAAAAATAAAAGGTAAAAAAATATTGAATAGGAAGAGCAAAATTGGATGACCACAGGACTTACTAATATAGTGCATTTTAGATTTCAAAACATCTACCAATTACATTTTTATTTGTTCAATGAAATTCAGCAAGACATGTGGTGTATACAAAGAATAATTTATCCTTTATTCATATATTTTAAATCTTACAGACCATCACTTTTATCATCACTGAAATGAATGAATTTTCAACGCCATTTAACAAACCGTTCTCCCTTTGTGGAACCCAAATGATGTCAGAATAGCTGCTGTCGGAAGACTTGAATGCTTTGATGATATTGGTATATGGAACACGTCTGGATGCTTCAGAGGGCATTCTACCAGCAACAGCAGTTTAAAGCCCACACTCTGTTCAGTTTTTCTTAAGTTCGTAAGTTCTGTCCATTTTCAAAGCCTATCACTCTATTTTGATTTCCATTGCTGAGATAAAACACTGTTTCTAAAAGCAGCTTAGGAAGGGAAAAGGATTTATTTCAGCTTACAGACTATAGTCCACCATTGAGGGAAGTCAGAGTAAGAACTTTAAGTCAGACTTTCTTGTTAGTTCACACACATTACCTCTGACCAACGAACTCATTCCTGGTCTAAGGATTACAGCAGAAATCAGGATGTCATGCTGCTTTCAGCTCTTAGGCTCAGGCCTAGCTAGTATTATGTACACTTCAGGTTCACCTCTCCAGGGAATGGCCCTGGCCACAGATGGGACCTCAAACAACAATTAACAATCAAAGTCATTTTCACCCAATTGAGACTCAATTCTCAAAGGACTTTAGACTTTGGAAAGTTAACTAGAATGTTTATTATATTTAGATTAGACTGTTGTATCTGAGTATAATTTCAAGTATGAATTTGTTGTTATTTGGTTGTTTTTCCCAAGTGGTCTGAGATCCATCTGACTTCCCTAGGGGACAAAGAGGGAGGAGGAGAGGGAGGGGGGGAGTGGGAGGGCGTTGGGAGGAGGGGCGTAAATGGAAACTTTTTATAATTTAATAAAATTACAAAAAAAAAATTAACAAAAACTTTTATTTGAGACAAATTGCTTACTGGTGCTTTCCTTAATAGTCAAAAGTTCTCAGTATCTTCAGTCATTTTCTCCCTCATATAGACCATCTGCATATTCAGAAATCAATGTTCCAAAGTAAGCTTCATGTGACAAGATCCTACTTATCTCTCTGGAATCTTTCCCATTGAAATTGAACTCTTAATGATTCCTTGTTAGAACTGATTTGGTGAATCATGAGCTATCAGCCTGTCAATAGTTAATGTTGATGGCTTAAAAACACTTTAAGTTATGTCTTCAGACTACATAAGTATTTGACTCCATGAGTATCTGCTTTTTAAATGAGCAAAATATGTTTTTGAATGCTTAATAATCTTCAGAGCTAGATGTTACTATTAGGTTAAAAACTCTAAATCTGGCTTCAAGGCACTCTTCACACAAGGGGCTTTGTTGAAAGTTACAAGACAATGTGACTATTCTTCAGGAAGATGGCTGTGCAGTGCCTCCTTGGTGTGCTAATGATGGCATTAAAAACAAGCAGTCCAAGAGTTATCTGTAGGATGGAACAATGTCACTATATCTTCTCACCATTCTGGGCCTGGGAACCCATGAGCAGGCCTGGTCTCAGGTTTTTCTCCATGTTTTTAAATGGATCCATACTGATGTATATTTTGCTTATCACCATAGATCCTTCATCTGGCGAAGTACGGCGATACAGTCGGAGACCCACATTGGAGCACCGGACTGAGCCCCCCGAGGTCCAAATGAGGAGCAGAAGGAGGAAGAACATGAAAAACGAAATCAGTACTGCGAGGGATGCTATCACCCACTGATACAAGGGAACGGATCTGATGAGAGTTTACCAAGGCCAGTTGGACTGGGACTGAAGGAGGACGTGATCTAACCAGATTCTCGGAATTTGGCCGGATTCTCTGACTGTGGCTGGCCCGAAGTCTTTCTGAAAAGCCATTGACTATGACACTGGGACCTGTTTCCTCTGCATATACTGGATTTTGGGGATCCAGTCTGTTTGGACACTCACCTTCCTGGACCTGGAGGGAGGGGGAAGGAACTGGAACTTCCCACAGGGCAGGAAACCCTGACTGCCCTGGGGGACGAAGAGGGAGGAGGAGGGGGAGTGGGGGGAGTGGGAGGGTGTTGGGAGGGGGGGCAGAAATGGAAACTTTTATAATTTAATAAAATTTACTTAAAAAAAATAAATGGATGCCATGTTTTGCCTTCACTGAGATCAGGAGGTGTAGGCAATGATTGCTGCACATTTGCAGGATTATCAGGCCATGTTGGAGACAGAAAGCTCTGCAGAAAATGCTTGTTGTGTGTCCTTCCCCTATACCATCTCCTTGGAACACTTTTCCTGAAATGAAAAAATGAATCTCAGTATGTGCATTTAGAAAGTAAGTCAACTTTTTTTCTTAACAATGAGAAAGTGAAGAAATTGCATCTGAATGAGGAATAGAGATGTGGCTCCAAAATGACACCCCGTCAGCTGAACACAGTTGTTTCAGGTTCTGACATGTCATTAAGAAAAATATTTGAAGTTTATGTTCACTTGAATTTGACACAAGATCTGTATTTGAGTCTATATTCTAAAATCTAATTCAGAGTAGAGGTGTCTTTGTCTCGGTGATTGGAGGTAAGCACGTGGATAAAGCAGGAGTACTGCATCATGAATTAAGCTGAGATAGTCAGAGAACTAGTGAAACAAGGGGAGTGAACTAGGATTCCCCTCTGTATGCTGTGAATACGTTTTATTAGCATTGGTTAATAAAAAAGATGATTTGGTCTATGGCATAGCACAATATATCTAGGCAGGAAAACTAAACTGAGTGCAGGAAGACAGAAGGTGGAGTCAGGCAGACACCATGCAGTTGCCAAAGGAGAAAGATGCCAGAACATTGCCAGTAAGCCACAGTCTCATGACAATACATAGATTAATAGAAGTTAATCTAATTAATAAAAATTTAAGATATAAGAGCTAGCTAAGGCTACACCTACACCATTGGACAAACAGTGTTATAATTAGTATAGTTTCTGTGTGACTATTTGGTTATGAATAGCTGGGAAATGAAAGTGGTCTCCGCTTACAAGGGCAGGGTCCAAAGGCTGGACTTATCTTATAATGACAAACCCTTATGAAACTTATCCTACTGTAATGAGAATCAATCCTATTCTAGAAATAATTACCCTTGTGTCCTTTATAAGGACATAATTTTCATTGAAGGCTCTGCATTTGAGCACTGCTGCAATGGGAGTTGAATTTCAAATAGTTTCAGAAGACAAACCAGAAATGAACCATAGCACTGATGATGAACCAAGATCCCAGAGCATCTTGGGATGCATGATTGGCCTGCAGAAGATATCTAATACTGGAGAGTTTGTTCCTTGTATTATTATCCTGAGGGTGGCAATTTTCCCTATGGTTGACCCAAGGGAAGTTGTACAGAAGACTATAATAATAACAATGGTTATCGATCATGTTGATGTGCTGCACTACAAGAATGACGTTTTAGTTCTGCAGAGGTAAGAGGGCGTCTGGCAGATATTTGTAGAATATAAGCACACAGTGGGAAATCAATCACAAAGCCCATATGAGAAATGAGATTTTAAAAAGGTCAATTAGCCCTGATGCTACAACACATTTTAAATAGGCTGTGTTTACTTTATGAAAATTTTACCAAATCTCTCTTAAAACACCACTCCTTGGCCTGTTCACTAGGGAGCAAATGTGTGGCTTTCCACACAGCTGTCACTCAGCCGTACTCCTGCTCTAAACTTCTTTCAAATGATCGTTCATTAACAGGCTACTTCTGAAGGTTCCGGATGGTATTCATTTCTTACCACTTAAAAATAATATCCGTTCAATGATTAATATGTTAAATAGTTTTGTGATCTTGTGTTTATGACTCTCAGGGGTGGCAGTATGTCTGGGGGCTCAACTTACCATTTTCATATGCAACTCACATTTTTCAAGAATATTACCAGCAAAAAAATGTATGATAGAAGCATTCTTAAAGAAGGAAATGAAAGCAGAAAACAATTTCCGTATTTTGATACCGAGATAAGATCCTCACATTTTCTTATATAAACTGTATTAGAGGATTTGTTAAAAATGAATATTTTAAATTTTGTGTTTAATTATTGTATTGGTATTTGTTTAACTCCACAAAGTAAGCCAAAGATTGTAATATATGGGCTTTTAAAAACTTTATTTCATGGGCTGGAGAGATGGTTTACGGTTCAATTCCCAGCAGCACAGGGTAGCTCACAACCATCTGTAATGAACTCTGGCTCCCTCTTCTGGCCTTCAGGCATACATGCAGGCAGAACTTTATATATAATGAATAAATACATCTTAAAAAAAGTTTATTTCAATATGACAAATAAGCTTTCTCCTCTTTTTTATTGTAAGTAAAGTAATTTAAATATATCTTTATAACTATCTGTAACAAACCTAAAGAACACAGTTAAATAATATCATTTGTGAGAGCTATATGTGTGAACAACGTGAATGATAGGTGCTAAAGCAGGACATGAACATGACTACGTCTGTATAAAAATTGTGCAGTCACACTGAAGCTTCTGATGAAGAGTCCACACCCTGATGAAGGAGTGGACATTTGACTGAATATGTGGTAAGTCACAGCGGGCATACCGAAGTCAGGGGAAAGGAGTGCTGTCTTCTTGGACACTGATTGTGGTGGGGGAGACCAAACAAAACAGTTAATGAGCTGACTACCAATTTCATGTAGGTGTCCCCTCTGTGTGCTGTGATTACCATAAATGAATAAAGAAACTGCTTTGGACCTATAGCAAGGCAGAACTTAGGAAGACGGGGAAAACTAAACTGAATGCTGGGAGATAGAAGAGTGGAGTCAGAGAGAAGCCACGGAGCCACCAGAGATAGACGTTGGGAACATTAGCCTGTAAGCCACAGCCACGTGGTGATATACAGATTAATAGAAATGTGTTAAATTAATAGAAAAGTTATCTGATAAGAAGATAGAGCTAATGGGCCAAACAGTGATTTAATTAATAAAGTTTCTGTGTGATTATTTTGGGTCTAAGCCAGCCGTGCAGCTGGGAAACAACAATCAGCTTCCTTGCAACACCAATTTGCACTCTGGTGCATTTAGTGTCCTGCAATAAACACTCTAAAGTAGTCCTACCTCAAATCAATGCATTTTAAGGGTCACATTCTATTTTAAGATGCTTAATAGACACTTATTAATTATCTTTAAAACTGTTCAATAGGAAATCAAAAGGCTGTTGCCTCTTGATATACCAGGGACAGATTTCATTTATGTGTACTTATTATTTAAATATGTGGTTTGGATTTATGCCTGTGATTGCTCTAAGGATTCCATGCCTTTAATAATGTAGCACTTGAATCAAGAAACAAAGGCATGACTGAATAAAGGACCATTTCCTGTGTGTTTCTCAATTAGGACACAAATCTGGGGAAAGATCTGTGTTCTTATTAAGTCCAATCCCCATGTGCTATCACAAAAACATTCATCACATGAATAAAGAAAGAGTTGGGAAGATGACCTTATTATTTAAAATTTTATTGTATTATGAACATGGACAATAGAAACTTATTTTTTACTTCAGTATTGCAGCTCATAACAATAGCACAATGATAACAGTATTGATTAGCATATAAATGATAGTATGGCAAAATTATGATTTACCAAATGAATTCACATATACTTACATCTAACTGATCCCCAAAGCAACCATCTGTTTGCTTGGAGATAGATAATAATATTTTCAAGATCTCATGAAGTGAAATGTAAAACTTGTCTATAGTAGTTAATGTATGAGTCACCTGTCCAAGCAATATAAATTCATTAGTCCAGATGCCCTCAATTCATGAAGCATAATTAGAAATTGTGGGGATTTAATAGACATAGAGTTATGAGGAAAACCACATTACTTGATACATAGAGATGAGATTTACACATATGACACATCTATTTTTATCAAAAGAGATGTTTTTTAAACTAAAGTTGTTCATTAAGGAAGTTTTCAATGTTTTACCCAATTCAACACCATTTATGAATGAGCCATGTTTTGCTCTCTAGTGCATATACCTCTGATTTTACCATAGGAGTAATTCTTGAAGGTTCTCAACTTTATAGACATACTTTACTTACTGTTCTTCTTCACTGATATAACAATGCAGATTATTGATTATTATAACCAAGAGGTCATAGTTAATACTCTCAATGGTAATCTTAGCTAGGTTTAAATATTGACATGTGATGTCAGTCCTTGAACCTCTTTGCTTTTATAACTGTGATAAACAATAATTGTCTGTATTGTATGATCTCCTATACTGCACCCCTCTGCTGTTAGACAATGGGTTTGCAAAGGGACCTTGTTTTTCCTGTCCCCAGATTTAACCCTACTTGAGACACAAGCAGATAAACTATAGCTTGTATTTTCTCTCCGTTGTTACTATAAAGAACTGAGCAAAAGCATCTCAGGAGATGAAGTTTCATTCTACATTAAAAATTACAGACAGTCCATCACTGAGGGAAGTCAGGGTAAGGGTTCAAGCAGGAAAATCAATCATAACCCAAGAAGTAATGTGGCTTGCTGGCTCACTCATCCCTTCTTAGCTTACTTTCTTGTACAACCCAGGAACTTATGTCCAGGGAATGACTGCTGACCACAATAACTTAGGGAACCTATAGCAATTAATGCTCAAGACAGTCCCTTATAGATGGATATTCTCATGGGCCAATATTCTTCACAGATGACTCTAGACTGTGTCAAATTGGCAGTTAAAGCAAATTAGGGCACCTATACAGAAACCAAAACATAAGGATTTGGGGGAGGAGGAATAGGGAGTCTTATTGAAGTACAGAAGGCAATGCATTCATAAATGTATATAAACTAAGTGCACAAAAAAGTGGATTTTCACAGTATAGCTTCACATTATTTGGTTAGGTTTCAGAATTAAGTAAAAGAATGTGTCCATCAACCCAACTCTGTTCCCAATTCCCTTTCAGACACTAAATGGATTGCAGGATGCTAAGTGTTTGTGGCTGCCTTGACTTCACCATTTGCAGTGATGGGATGATACATATTAACAGGTGGATTGTGGGAAGATTCAGGGTCACCAACCATCCTCATCCAGTAGTCTCTTTCCAAAAGCCACATAGAAGTTTGCATCATATTACCCTCTGCATGGCATGGACCTAAAATAACCTAAATGCCCCTCAACCAAAGAGTGGATAAGAAAAATGTGGTACATTTACACAATGGAATACTACACAGCAGAAAAAAATAATGACATCATGAAATTGGCAGGCAAATGGATAGAGCTAGAAAGCATTATTTTGAGTGAGATAACCCAGAAAGAGAATTATTGCATGTACTCACTCATAAGTGGTTTTTAAACATAAAGTAAAGAAAATCAGCCCACAAATCACAATCCCAAGAACCTAGACAACAATGAGGACCCTAAGAGAGACATACATAAATTTACTCTACATGGGAAGCAGAAAAAGACAAGATCTCCTGAGTAAATTGGGAGCATGGGAACCATGGGGGAGGGCTGAAGGTGAAGGAAGAGGCAGGGAGGGGAGCAGAGAAAAATATAGAACTCAATAAAAGTCAATAAAAGAACCGAACATTGTAAAAAAAATGTTAGATTTTTTTCAGAAAGGAGTGTGTTCTCTGCTTCTTGCTCATATGTTGTCAGTCACATTGATTTCTACTTCCCGGATAAGATTCAGGTTACAGCCTGAAGTATTCACCTAAATTTAAAATAAGCTTACCTTATTAGACAGGTACCTTTTGACCCAAGACCTTAGGCATATAAAATAAGACACTTGCCATCAACACAGCTACCCTAAGACTGTGGCCATACGAAACTACTTACGTCATACAGAAAACTCTAAGAGCTCACTCTATCTTCTAGAAGCCAGGAGATATTACAAGGTCAATGGTGAAAAAGTTCTTTCTTTAGAACATTTGACAAGAAAGGGGACAGAATGTGGGCAAGCTTGGAGGCCGAAGGCAGGGAAAGAGCTAGAAAAAGAAAAAGAAACGCAGAAAATGATGTACTCTATTTTAACTAAATGAAAGAATGAAATGAAGAATGGAAGAAAAAGAAAGTAGGGAAGAAAAGAATATGGGGGAGGGAGGGCAGGAGGGAAGATGGAAGGAAAGAAGGAAGGAAGAAAGGAAGGAAGGAAGGAAGGAAGGAAGGAAGGAAGGAAGGAAGGAAGGAAAAAAGAAATCCATCATTTGCTCAGTGACCTGCCTTATTATCTCTTGACTTACCAAACAATCCATTTTAGCTTCTACAAGCTGCCTTCTTGTCTATTTCGTCTCACACCGGAAGCTTTAGAGGAGCACATGATGTTCAGCTCATTGTCTTGTAACGATCATTAAGGGAACAACGGTCAGGTTCATGGATTCCCTGTAGGATCATCTAAACCACTCTACTCTGTAATTTGCCAGACTTTCTGATAACAACATTCCACTTAAGAAACCTCTACAGAGGCAAGTCTCTGTACGGGGATATTGGTGTCAATCATCAAATATAGGACAAATAAATTTAGTAAAATATGTCCCAAGACCAATGGTTCACTATCAGATTGACAGAAACCCTTCTAGGTGTTTGCTCAGCTAGTGTTGATGAAGAAAAGGGAAGCACACAAAGCCAAAAGACACTAAACCATTGTAGATGGCATGTAGCACTCTCTTTCAAATGTGAAAAAGAAGAACTATTGTGACCCAACAAATAGATTCCAGGAATTTCTATTCACAGAACCACCATGAATGTATCCACAGTAGTAGAAAACACTTCATTTACTTACAGGAACAAGTGAAAGAACATAGTTATCAGTGGGAACATTGGAATTAATTCAATAGAAATAAGACATGGACTGTAAAAGGGCTTGCTGCTCTTGCAAGGGACAGGGTTCAGCTCCCAGAATCAAGATCCAGTAGCTCACAGTAGCCTGTAACTCTAGATCAGATGCCCTCTTCTGCTTACAGAATTATTTGTACTCACATGTACATACTTACCCACAGACAAACACATACATATGCAAATAGAAATAAAATATATAAATAAATACAAATACAATGAAACCACTCAAGGAATAATGTTGCTCTACAGATTGCTTTGAAATAAAAAACTAATGTGGTGTGAGCAAAGACTATAGAGGAAACCAGCTTGACAGTGCTGTAATAAGCAAAGATAAAATGTGGTAGGAGGCCCCTTGTTTATTTCTGGGCCACCCAGACACATGAAATAATCACCCAGAAACTATATTATTTGCAATACTGTTTGGCCAAAAGATTTTGTGTATTGGTAGCTAGCTGTTATATCTAGAGTTAACCCATTTCCATTTTATATTTTATATTTTACCACGAGGCTTATGGCCTACTGGCAAGGTTCCAACTGCCTGCTC
The DNA here is from genome assembly GCF_982192425.1 of Myodes glareolus. NCBI lineage: Eukaryota > Metazoa > Chordata > Mammalia > Rodentia > Cricetidae > Myodes > Myodes glareolus. The sequence continues at coordinate 52,947,577 of NC_142049.1, forward strand.
ATGTCTCTCCTCTCTGGTAGCTAGATGGCATTTCACTGACCCTGCCTTCTTTCTCACAGTGTTCAGTTTAGCTTTCCCTGCCTATCTCTATTCTGCCTTGCACACTTCTTTATTCATTAACCAATAAAAGTAACACATAGACAGAAGGACTTCCCACACCTATAAAATTTATACTTTAACTGGAGCTTTCTCTCCCACCTACCAGTTCTCCAATAACCACTCTGAGGCTTAATGTTAATCATAAACTGTTTGGTCAATGGCTCAGGCTTATTACTAACTAGCTTTTACATCTTTAATTAACCCATTTCTATTAATATATATGTATATTTTACCATGAGGCTCATGGCTTGTTACATCACATCTTTCTTTGGTATCTGCTGAAGTCTCCCTGACTCTGCCTTCTTTCTTCCTGTCTCTCTTCTTAGATTTCCTGTGTGTTTCTATTCTGCCTGTCTATTGGACAAATCAGCATCTTTATTAACCAATGATAATAAGACATATGCACAGCCTACAGAAACGTGTCCCACATCATGATGAAATGAACAATGTACATTTACTTTTCTCTCCAGACCCTTTGTCATTAGTATGCCATGAAGTAACTGAAGAACTTGGCCAAACTAAAACAAACCATACCGCAGCAGTTATACATTCAAATCTTGTCAGAATGACTGGCTAACATAGCTTCCTGTCTCTTTCAATCAGTTCAGATCAACAATGGGAAAACAGCAAGGAGGAGCATCCTGTGTTTATATCCCAAATCTGTAAAACATAAGAAAACCCCTTATTTTGCCACAAGTAACAGTTTTGTTTTGGTTTGGCTTCTAGAAGGCACTCAGTTCAAAACAAGAAATGGATCCAAATATTTATCCATCAACAGATTCTTAAATATTGTAATTGTAACTCTTGCTAGATTGCTGTTATACGTAATTTTACCATGTTAAAGTTAAAGCCTTCCTTTTTGTTTAAACAGAAAAGGGGAAATGGTGTGGAAGGTCCTTCTGTCCATGTTCAACTTTTATTGGTTAATGAATAAAAAAAACTGTCAGGGCATGTTGATAGGATAGAACTTAGGTAGGCAAAGAAAACTAATTGGCATGCTGGGAGAAAGGGGGCAGAGTCAAGGAGATGCCATGGATCTGCTGCCAGAGTAAGACATGCTGCTGAAACTTAGCCCATAAGCCGCTGCCACGTGGCAATACATAGATCAATAGAAATGGGTTAAGATAAGATGTAAGAGTTAGCCAATAAGAACTTAGTATTAATGGGCCAAGCAGTTTAATCAATACAGTTTCTGTGTGGTTATTTCAGGGCTAAGCTAGCCAGACAGCCAGGATAAACAAGCAGGCCCTCCTCCTACAAAATGTGTTTCTTTGTAAGGAATTTTTTTTCTAGAACTGCGAAATCTATCACAAACCAATTCTAATCTTAAACTAGTAGTTGGTTCTACTTACATTAATATATAATCGTGGGTTTTTATAATGTATTTGTAATTATTATCACAACACGTCATGGAAAGCACATAGCATAACCATGAAATATTCAGAAAATCAAAGTTCAGAGAATTTAGGGTACCTTATGCAAGGCAATTATACACATTTAAACAAATCCTGGTATAACTAAAGACAATGAAAACAGCATGTGATTCTCAGTGGCTATCGTGCCAGTACTTTATTTCTGCTGCCTGCAGCACCCTCACAATGCTTCTGCAAACTGGAGCTGCTGATCTGTTTTACAAATGATAGGCTGAGTGTAGTCAAGCTGAAAAGTTTATTTTATAGGACGACATGATATGAAAAGTCTAACTACAAACTTCACGAACTACATGCACAATTTCCATGTAAAGGCTACAGGCCTTTAAAGGATGGTGAAAACAGCATTTCATTACAATTTTATGAAAGACTGACTATCAGCAGGAATTAAGTGCTTGTCCGTGGAAATGCTTTCCCCTACCTCCTGTAAGTACAGATCAATGTGATCACAAATAGCTCTGAAAAGCTACATAATAACTGAGCTTCGCTCATGCAGGGAAAATATGAGCACTTAAAATGGAATTTCACGTTGTAACAGATCCATGGCATTTTTCAATTTAAAGAATGCTTTAAATGTGGTTTCTCTCAAATTTCTGAGAAAATCCTAATAAAGTTCCTGCAGGTTTGAAGAACTGGGATCAAGGTTTTCATTCATGTGATGAAATACCATGTTAAAGTATTTAGTATTAGTTTTACATGTGGGTGCTGCACTGATTTGTGTTTCCTCTATTGTTCATAAATAAAACTATATTAAATAAATAAATAATATTATATTTTAATGATTGTACACATAAGATGAACTTTCATGGTGGGGATTTTTTGCATTTTAACACAAAAAATATTTTGGAATCTAAAGTAACAGCACACATCTAGAATCTCAGCATTTAAGTACTGAGTCAAGAGAATTTCTCTAAATCCAAGGGCAGCCTGTGTTACACAGTAGCAGCCTAGATATTTGCATAGAATCTTGCTATGGTTTGACCTACTCTGACAACCCGCATCTCTCACAGGTTTTATTTATACACAGAATCATTTCTTCATAGATTTTAGTCATTGATTGCAAAGCCTTTTCATGGTACATACTCTTTCTAAATTCTTTCTTGATTACATAAGCCAACCAAAGTACAAAACACAAAATGAGCAAACAAATTTCATGAGAACTGAAATCTAACATTGATTTTAAAAATCAATTTTTAAACACATTGTCTTTTTCCTTAAAATTGGTGTCATAAAACTTTGTGGTTTCTAAAATACTAGACAGGATATCTCTATTTAAGTTTAGCTAAGTTAATTTACCAGAAATTATTTCCTACTAGCTATTATGTCAAGCTTATCCTGTATTAGTCTACTAATCTATTATAATGAATATAATTAATCTATTGTAGTGAATATAATGAATATTATAAGATAATATCTGATCTTTCTATGGAGACCTAATCCCTCCGTTCCTTGTTCATTTTTTTCTTGTCTTTTTTCTCTTTTTTTATATCTGACATAAGAATACCATCCTTTCCTTTGACTTTTGAAGTGTTGTTCCCCACTCTTTATTCCTTCTACAGTATCAGAAAAGTCCTGACCTGACCAGAAAAGGTCAGGATACCAGGCAGCTGACTGAGCCAGAATATTTCCTTTTGTATCATTGTCACAAACTCTTGTTTCACTATGGTCCCTACCTGTGTTACAATCCAGGAAAGGGTAGAAGAAGATCAAGATTCCTAAAACTGCTTACTTTGCCTCCAAGAGGATACCAAGACTTGTCATTTGTTTTATAATCATAATCTTTGTACCAGGAAGGCTGCTTGTTTGTCCCAGTCACCCAGAACTGAAATAATCACTCAGAAACTGTATTCATTAAATCACTGCTTATCCCATTAGCTCTACCTTCTTATTGACTAACTCTTACATCTTAATTTAACACATCTCTATTAATCTGTGTATCTCCACAAGGTCATGACTACCAACAAAGATTCAGCACATCTCAGGTGGCGACAGCTCCATGGCATCTCTCTGACTTAGCCCTTCTTCTCCTGTCATTCCATTTATTTGCCCCCCCACCCTACATAAGTTCTGTCCAATCAACAGTCCAAGTCAGTTTCTTTATTCATTAATCATAATGACAGCACACAAAGGGGACCCCACATCAAATCTTTTTCTGTATTTTCTATTTCTTTTGCTTTCAAGGAAGAACATGAAAACATAATGATTCAGTTATAGTTTGTCAACTTCTAAAATTCCCCTAAGTTTTTTTTCTTTAATGATTTTTTCCAAATCTTGTGTCTCATGCTTACTAATACCATGTAAGTAAAAGGTTCTATAGAAGATTCAATATTAAGCACAGCTGATTTTCCTAGGGAACAATCTTAAATTTTATTCTCATATATCATCTTTCATAAGAATTGCTATGTTATCCCATCTTTAGCCTTTGGTGATGGAACCTTAACCTCATGGGATTCAAATAATAAAAATGTCAAAAACACAAGCAAAATTTTTGTAGCAAACTCTACCAAGGGCAGTGAAGCGTCAGTTCAGGTCATCCAAGCACTGAGACATTGTCAAGCGGTGCCTTCATGATTGCTGGTACCAGCCTAAAGAATGAGAAAAGATCTTCACCAACCCCACATTGGACAGAGGGCTGATCTCCAAAATATACTAAGAATTCAAGAAATTGGTCATCAAAACAACAAATATCTCAATTAAAAACATTGGGGTACAGACCTAAACAGAGAACTTTTTACAGAAGAATCTAAAATGGCTGAAAAACACTTAAGGAAATGCTGAACATCCTTAGTCATCAGAGAAATGCAAATCAAAACAACTCTGAGATTCCATCTTACACCTGTAAGAATGGTCAAGATCAAGAACACTGATAACAACTTATGCTGGAGAGGATATGGGGTAAAGAGAACACTTCTGCATTGCTGGTGAAAATGCATGCTGGTACAGCTGCTTTGGATGTCAGTGTGGCAATTTCTCAGAAAATTAGGAAACAACTTACCTCAAGACCCAGCAATACCACTTTTGGGTTTATACTCAAGGGATAATCGTACCACAAAGACATATGCTCAATTATGTTCATAGCAGCATTGTTTGTCGTATTCTGAACCTGAAAACAAGTGCCTGTTGACTGACAAATAGATAAGAAAAATGTGCTACATTTACACAATGGAGTATTACACAGCAGAAAAAAATAATGACATCTTTAAATTTGTGGGCAAATGGATGGATCTAGAAAACACCATAATGAGTGAGGTAACTCAGACCCAGAAAGACAATTATCATATGTACTCACTCATATGTGGCTATTAGACATAAAGCAAAGAAAAAACAGCCTACAATTCACAATCCCAAAGAACCTAGACCACAATGAGGACCCTAAGAGAGATCTACTTGGATCTAATCTACATGGGAAGTAGAAAAAGACAAAATTTCCTGAATAAATGGGAGAGGGGAGAGGAGAAAAATACATAGTTAAATGAAAACCATAAACAAAAGATTCTTGGCACAGCCATTGCTTTCAGAATATTTTTCTAAGAACTGAAGTACAAAGAAAAAGCTTCAAATGCAGAGAGTGACTCTCACATGGCTACTATACTGCATGATGAATGCATTGTTCAAATAAATGAAAATCTGTACAGTTTACTATAGCCATTATTGTTATATTTATAGAGAATCTTTGTTTTAAGCAATTAATATATATTTATGGCAAATCTTTGCTTTCGATAATTAATAAAAATATTCTGCAAAACAAAGTTATAATGAAACAAAGTCTAACAGAATTTTTTTAACTGAGTGAATTTCTGTCTGTGAGTGACATATCTTCTGAGAGGGTGAAGTCCTTCCAGTGTGGTTGCTTTCTGGTCACCCACACCTGCCCATGACCACTCATCCAAGCTCTATTAGGAAGCCTAATAAACTATTGGTTCCCTTAAATGAAATATGGTATAATTATACCTCAGTTTATAAACCTTATAAGAAGGAAACCTTATAAGGAGGAGGTGGATGTTGTTTATGTCACACCAGGAGATGAATTCTAACAATAAGTCTACAAAGACAGGGCAGATACTGCCTCCCTGGCATAGGTGAAGTTCATATCACACAAATATTTCCTGGTCTGCAACCCTCTCATCAGATACATAATTGGGATTAAATTCATAGATGCCTGCACCTTTCAACTCAGCCACCAATACTAACTTGGGTTAAGTATTAGCTCTCCCTAGGAAGCTACATGGAAATAACAGAGAGGTTTTCATACCCTGATCATCTGTATGTACATCAACATTCTTTACATCCCCACCAATTCTGTATGATAGGGCTAACCACACCTCCAACAAACACTAAACAGGCATTTTGAGAAGACAAGCATATTCTCTTTAATGTCCCCCCCCAAATGTGCACAAACAAATACACACAGAGAAAGTCTAGAACACACCAGCAATAAAGTAAGAAATAAAATTATAACAGTATTTTATTCTTAGTAGACTGGGGCCTTTGTAATTTAGCTATTTTATATTTTGAGAAGGGTGTCATTAAGTATAGATGTAGTGATGAGAAAGTTAAATTTTATTGTGTGTGAAACAAGTTTTGGAGGATGTTGACAGGATATGACACATGCAAAAGCAATCACACAGTGGTCATTACCGGAATAACTCTTAGAGGAATGGAAGACTGAAATTACAGAGTCTGTTATAAAATGACAACAGCAACTGAGGCCCCAAACGATGTTGTTTGAGTTGGAAAGGACTGGGAGGAGATAGTGGGACTTCACAGAAGATGGATTCGTGAATTCCAGAGTGAAAGGGGAGAAGACATGGGGAGGCCACTGTTTTGTGTTGAGCACAGTAGGCTTTTAGAAAGGCACTTTCATGGAGTTCAAAGGGCTCAAATACAAATGGATCCGTGATGCAGACATTATATATTGCAGGGATTTGCTTAATACATTTTGCAAGAAAGAGCAGAGAAAGTCTGTGCAAGCCTGCTAACCTGAGTTCCAACTCTAGAACTTATGGTGAAAGGAAAAACTTCACTCCCCAAAGTGTTCCTGTGACTTATACATGTATTGTATGGCACAGATATTCCTACGCATGCATATACATATCACATATACATCCATATAAATAATAATAGCAATGATAACATAAAATTAAAGCAACAGAGATTATATTAGCTAGATAAGAGGATTCAAATAATAAATTTGAAAATATTTTATTGATCAATCTGTGCTTGATCATGCAGATGAATAATCTGAGCTAGTCAGTTTACTTGGGTAGAAAGTTCAAGGTCAGCTTGGCTTACAGAGGGAGTTGGGTAAGGCATATTGATAAACCTTGGCTCAAGGTCAGCCTGTACAATCTTTTGGTACTCCATCTCAGAGAGTGTGAAAAGAGCGATGTAACTCACTGTAGAGCACTGGCCTGCATACATGAGTCCCTACTTTTAAGCCCCACAACTGGAAAAATGTGACTCTGAGTTAAAATAAAAACAAATTTAATAAAAATTCTATCATTATCATACATTGATGGAGATACATAAGTAGATGTGAAATCCTGAAGATGGAGTACACTGTATAACAGCTGTCAGGAGACAAGAAGCTAGGGAACTGCAGAACCCAGGGACGACCTGCCATGAGTTTCTCCTTGAGAAACATCCATTCATCTCACTGTGAAGGGGAAACAAAATGGGCATTGCCAGTGGGAGTAGGAAGGGGCCTGTAGAGGGGAATTGGAATGAGAACAGGAGAAATCAGATTGTGGGAGGATGGAGCGAGAGAGTACTGGGATACACAACTGGAATCTGGGGCATTTCTGGGATGAGCTAGAAAGCTAAAGGAATGAAAATTCCTAGGAATCTGTGACGGTAATGCTAGGTAAGACTCCTAACAATAGGTAGGGGATGTGGAGCCTGTAACTGGCCATCTCTTGGAACCAGGCAAGGGGAGGGCCTGGGACATCAACCCAGCCACAACCCTTAGACCTACAATTTGTCCTGCCTACAAGATGTGCTGGGATAAAGATTGCACAGAAATTGCGGGAGTGACCAATTAGTTTATGCCACAGCTGAAGACCCATACCCTGAGAGGGAGCTCACCCTAGAGGACCAGGACACAGAGGTAGGGTATCCCAGAAACCTGACATGGAACCAAACATAAATGGCACAAAAAATAAGATAAAGTCAATGAAATGATTTCTAATGGTATTCTGCTTTACTCATAGATTGATGCCTAGTCCAACGGCAGAGATACTTAACTCAGCAGCTGATGAAAACAGTTGCAGAGACTCACAGCCAAATTTCAGGTGAAACTTACACAATCCTTCTGAAGAGAGTGAGGAAGAATTGATTGTAGGAGCCGGTGGTGTCAAGGGTCCCACAAGAAAACCCATGGAACCAACTAACCTGGGTTCATGGGGCCTCACAGAGACTGAACCAACAACCAAGAAGCCTGCACGGGATTGACCTAGACCTTCTGAATATTTGCAACAGTTGTGTGATTTGGTGTTCCTGTGAGACTCCTAACAGGGAGAGCAGGGGTTGTCTCTGACTCTGATGCCTGCCTTTGGGACTCATTCATCCTACTAGATTGCCTCACCCAGCCATAATAGAAGAGAAGGTGCCTAGTCTCACTACAACTTGATATAACATGGTTGACTGATATCTGGGGGAGGCCTACATGTGTCTGAAGAGAACAGTGAGGGAAAGGGAGATGTGGCATGGGTAGGGGAAAGAGGGAAGTGGTTGGAGGAAGAACTGGGAAAAGGAGGGAGAAGAAACTTTGATTGTGATGTAAAATCAGAAAATAAATAACAACGAAAAAGAATATCAGTTCAGTTACAAATAAAACTCAATATAGGGAGCTAAGAAGACAAGTTGGAATCTTTGATAGTGGAACTTTGCAGAAATTCTTTCCTAATTTTTCAAATGTCCTCTGAGTTTGTTGAAAATCTGAAAGGCAACACATGAAAAAGTAATGTCAACTAAGTTACAAGGTTACCAGTAGTAGAATTTATGAGCTCTACTCTATGAGTCCAAAATGTTATAAACTTTAAGCCATGGCCAAAGAGCAGGCTTCTGTTTTTTTCCAAACTCATGGGAAATAACTGAAGGATATCAGAACTGAGTTCATATTGCATGTATTAGAGAAGTTTTCAGATACAGACACAGTTGGTGGGAGTGGGCAGATGAGCAGGCAGTCGGGGAGAAGAAAGAGAAACCATAAATACTATTAGGAACCAAGCTAACTAAATAATTTCCATCCTCAAGGTGAGGACTTAGGTGATGAAATTAACTTCCAAGAAAAATCTAGTTAAAATACAAGTCTGATATATGTCAAAGAATAATGGCGAAAACCCAAGTCCAATATCTGCCAGGGAGTAATGGCAAAAACTGATATCTGCAAAGAAGTAAGGGATGACTTAGGAGATCGCAGCTGTATTGTGCCCTGCAATGTTACATTAGGCCAGAGAGATTTTTACTAGAGTGAGAAAGATAAGGGAGGAGCCAGACTAGATGTTAAGACAGGGTGAGGGTTGCTGAAAATATCTTAGCAGTGGGAGGGTTGCAGAGAAGCTGTCATCCACGATAGAGAAAAGCATTTCACATAGATGAATGAGACATAAGCTAGGAGCACTGGGTTTTGGATGGTGACTGGGCTAGCAGGGATATCAGCAGGATGAGTTGACCATGAAGGTGTCTTAGAGGAGGTCATGATGCATCCTAATTATAGCATTTTTTATAACTTTCTGGAACTGGTCTCCCAGACAGATTGCAATGGACATTTGCACATCCAGGGAAGAAGAAGGGGAGGGAAACTTGCCAAAATATTCAGCTTTTAGAGCATTCTGTTCTCAAAACTGTCAAGAGCAGGGCTGCTGCCAAGCAATTAAAACATTTCTTGAAGTCTGAAAGTTAGAATGTAGTTGCTATATGTATGTTTTTGTGCATATTTTGGCTAAAATATTTTAAATATTCTGGGGTCAGACAACAGATTTTAATTTTCTGTGTTTTAAAATACTGCTTTAAAACATGAAGGTGATATAAGTGATACAATATTTTCCGATAATTTGGTTTAATGTTTCTTGGCAAGGAAAATGTGAACCAACTTCCTTCCTAATTTCAGTCCTACTGTTTTCTCATTATCTGAATCCAGCTAAAAGAAATCTGCTTTTACCAGATCCAAGATGCGAATTCAGACACTAAGAATGCTGTATATTAACAATGAAAAGAACTAAGGAACACAGTCTAAATGCACCAGACCCGAGAGTTTCACATTTGAGAGATCTGTCTGCATTTGAATGTAACTTATTTCAACTACTGAGCTAAGAGTGCTCTTGCTCGCACTGTCTTTGTAAATTTCAGTTCTACAGTAAATCTGGCTCAACTGTCACGTTGTTTGTAAATTGTAGTTAGTCCTTCATTTATGATTTCTTCTCAAAGTGCAAGTGGAGGATATAGTAAAATAAATAGAGACAAAACATGATTTATATCGTTCAATGCCCTTTACTTTTAGTACTGCATAATCCCACTTTTGTTTCTGAGTTTTTGTTGGGACAAAAACTATCTGTTAAAATGAGATGTAGTTTAAAATGAGACCCCTAAAATAGACAGGAGAGCAGGAACACGGTTGCCGGTTAATGGGTGCAGTAGAGAAAGTGATTCCTGAGGTCAAGGCTCCAGCCTTACAAGTCACTGAGTTACATTCTCTGCTCTGAATTCCTTAAACCACTGGAAATTTCTGTTAACTGTCCTGTCTTGCTGCTCACACTCTGAGAATGTTTATCACTTCATTTGTAAAATATCTGCATTTAAACTGAACGTATATTGTAGAATAAAAGTTGACAGACTTCCTAGCAAGATTCCAAGTGTTGCAGGACGTGCCTGTCTTCCTGTCTATCACTGACAAGTAGTTCCAGACAGTGCAAAGGGAAACACTGACCACAGCATCTCATGGCCTTCGCCAGTGGTCGCCCTAGCAGTTTATCACCACTCACAGGTAGTAAGAATTTCATCATGTGTTTTTTTTTAATGCCTTACATAAAATCATAACATCTTAAAATTGAGTTGATCCAATTTTATTGTTTGGATCAATAACCATTTTTAAAGAGTAATGAGACCCATAAACTTGTGTAATCAATGCATTCCAATAAAATCACACTTGGAAAACATCAAAAAGATGCTCAATATGAAAAATAATTGAGGACTGGCAAGATGGCTCACCTGGTAAAAACACTTACTACCCAACCTGGGAACTTGTGTTCAATGCCCAGAATCAATATAAAGAGGCCAAGGTTGTTACCTGACATTCATACACATACATGAATACACTCATGCATACAAACACACATGTACTACACACAAATACACAATATCAGAATCTAAAATAATTTTGAAAATCAATAAGAAGAAACCAAACAGGAAATATAATATATAATCAAATAGTCAAAAAATATGTCTGGTATGGTTCTTGCATGCCAGATACTTCTATGTTCTATATCTTCATCTATGAAATATATTGCAAAATCGAGCCAGATTGTAAGTGTGCAAATTAGAGTATATGATGAGACTTTAGAGTATAATAATGTTGCTGCATCAGTAGTTAACAAGAGAATGCAAATTAAAATTCTTGACTGGAAACATCCACTATATGGCAAATATGAAGCTACCACAGTGGTTGCTCATACATCACGCATATGAGAGCCACATTTGGTGAGGGAGAATTGTCTGTATTCTGTCAATCATGTTTTAAGTAAATGCTGGTTGGTCAGGCAGGAAGTATAGGTGGGAAAACCAGACAGAAAGTAGAGGTAATGCAATGAGAACAAGAGAACTCTGGGATGGAGGAAGCTGATTCCTCCCAGTCCTGTACAGACTACTGAGAAGCAGAATGTGACCTGCCAGCTGAAAAAGGTACTGAGCCATATGACTAAAATAGATCAGAATAATGGGTTAATATAAGCTACAAGAGTTAATAGGAAGCCCGAGCTAATGGCCCAATCAGCTTATAACTTATCACCTCTGTGTGATTTTCTTTGTGGCTAAACAGCTGTGGGAGCTGGGTAGGACAAAAAACTCCAAGAAGCCAGCCCCTCATGTTACATTCATTGTGTTCCTGAAACATCTGTGGTTGATAACTTAATAATCTAACTTTTTCTTTTTTAGTTATTTGCTAGGGAAAAAAATAGCATTTTTGTCTAGTATGGTATACTATTTCTTTCCTTTACAGTATCCACAAACTGGAGAAAATCTTAAACATTCACCCAGAAGTAAATGTGCAGCTGAACTAGGTATATTTTTATGATTAAATACAACCAATAACTTGCTTTGAGGCACCCCGCAACATAAGTAATCCTGGTCTAATGCAAGTTAAACTTTGAATAATAGTTACACTTCCAACCAAAGCAATTTTAGGTAAAAATTCTAAGGATTCTCCATATGATTTTCTTTGTCTTCACTTACTTCCAATTTCAACAACAAGGTGAAAATACTTTCTTTGTATGTTTTGCTGATAGCCACTCTACTGATGTCAGGTCAATGTTGATTTTGGTTTGGATTTTATTGACCTCTTGTCTTAAACATTGTTGTATGTATTTGTTGAGCACTTGTATGGCATCTTTTGAGAAGCCTACTAATGTGTGTTGCTCATTTTAATGTTGTAAAAGGAAGTAGCAGGCTGTGCTCTTGCCCAGATCCCGGCTAACTTACCCCCAAAATAATTACACTGAAACTGTATTCTTTTAAACACTGCTTGGCCCATTAGTTCCAGTCTCTTATTGGCTAACTCTCATATCTTGATTAACCCATTTCTATTAATGTGTGTAGCACCATGAGGTGGTGGCTTACCAGGAAGTATCTTAACCTGCATCTGTCTCAGAGAGGAGAGTCATGGCAACTGCCTTATTGCCTTCTTCCCAGCATTTTGTTCTGTCTACTCCACCCACCTATGATCTGACCTATCAGGCCAAGCAGTTTCTTTATTAATTAACCAATGAAAGCAACAGAAATACAGAAGACTCTCCTCCATCATAATGTGATTATTTGAAGATTTCCTATAGGACTAAGTCCCACATGTACCTTGGATAGCACCTTCTGGTCAGAATTGCAGCTGGCAAACATTTTCCTTCCTGGGTTTTGTTTATATGCATTACTGATCAGCTACTTTGCTATGGAGAGTTGTTGCATTAAATATAATAAAATTACTTATTTTTATTTAATGTACTTAAAAGTCCTTGCCCATTGCAACATCCTGAAGCATTTTTCTATGTTCCTTCATTTTCTGTTACTATGGTGAAATGCCATGACCAAAGTAACTTAGGGGAGCAAGGGACTTATTTATTAGTCTTACACTTACACATCCAAGTTCAACAATAGAGAAACTGAATTCAGCATTGCAGGGACTGAAGCAGTAACTGAAGAAGAACTCACAGAGGAACTCTGCACACTGGCTTGTTCCCAGGCTCACGTTTGCCTCCTTTTCCTATACAGGTCAAGTCCATCTACCTTTCTCACAGTGCTTATGGCAGGTGCCTCTAGAACAGTCACTGTTACATTAAATGACTCAAGTTATATGAGCTCCCACAATTCTTGTGGATTTAAGCCTGCAAGTTTAGTCTGTGACCTTGAGTCATGCTCAAAACTGGTAATTCTGTTTTAGCTTCAACAAATCACCTCAGCTTTTCTACACCCGAGGAAAAGGTATTCTGTTTGCAATGCCATAGAGAAAGTGTCCTATGCACTCTCTGTTCTCACAAAAAATATTCATTTTTCTTGGTTGACTGGGCTGTATTAGTCTTTCTTTTTTCCTATTTTTATTTTGTTATTTGGTTTTTGGTTTTGTTTTGCTTTGACTTTTATTTCATTTTGATTTTTCGCTTCATATTAATAGTTCTCTGGAAAGTTTGCACCGTATCACCGGGTTCCTTTTACATCTTAAGAGTCAACCAAGGCGGCCGGGTGGTGGTGGCGCATGCCTTTAATCCCAGCACTCAGGAGGCAGAGGCAGGCGAATCTCTGTGAGTTCGAGGCCAGCCTGGTCTACAAGAGCTAGTTCTAGGACAGGCACCAAAAACTACAGAGAAACCCTGTCTCAAAAATCAAAATAATTATGGTTAGAATCCACTTATGAGTGAATACATACCGTGTTCCTCTTTTTGGGTCTGGCTTACCTCACTCAGTAAAGCGTTTTCTATTTCCATCCATTTGCATGCAAAATTCAAGATGTCACTGTTTTTTACCGCTGAGTAAAACTCTAATGTGTATATGTTCCACACCTTCTTTAACCATTCTTCTATTGAGGGGCACCTAGGTTGTTTCCAGGTTCTGGCTATTACAAATAGTGCTGCTATGAACATAGTTGAACAAATGCTTTTGTAGTATGTTAGGGAATCTCTAGGGTATATTCCAAAGAGTGGAATTGCAGGGTCCTGAGGGAGGTTGACTCCCAGTTTCCAGATTCTCTGAATGTGGCCGGATTCTCTGAATGAGGCTGGCCCGAAGTCTTTCTGAAAAGCCATTGACAATGACACTGGGACTTGTTTCCTCTGCATATACTGGATTTTGGGGATCCAGTCTGTTTGGATACTCACCTTCCTGGACCTGGAGGGAGGGGGAGGAACTTGAACTTCCCACAGGGCAGGAAACCCTGACTGCCCTTAGGGACGAAGAGGGAGGAGGAGAGGGAGTGGGGAGAGTGGGAGGGTGTTGGGAGGAGGGGCGGAAATGGAAACTTTTATAATTTAATAAAATTACTTTCTAAAAAAAAAAAGAAAGTGAAAAAAATCAAAAAAAAAAAAGGAAAGAAAAAAAAGAGTCGACCAAGGCAACAAGTCATGGGTTAACTTTTTACTGGCCAGTTCTTAGATTTTTTTGTCAGACTTTTTAAATACTGAACCCAGAAAAATGCATGAAAGCAAGTGGATTGTGACTCTTTTGGACTTTCATGAGTGGTCATGGTGTAATGGGGACATCCGTTCGGTTCCTCCCAGCTTTGCAGTCATACACTTAGCTCAGCTATTGTAGAACACAATGTATGCAAGCTTGTATCTCAACTTAACTTCTGAGCAGAGAACAGTACCATATGTCTGTATGCTGGGGAGATAGTGAGGGAAGGGATGGCTGAAGTATGTTCTATTTCAGAGGTCATACTGACTTTTATTAGAGAAGGGCTTCTAGCTTCCCAGGCTCTAGGAATTCGGGAAGATCTTCTTCAAAGACATCTGATTAAGTTCCACCCAGAGAACTCATAAATGGTTCTAGGTCCCAAAATTTCTGAAGAGAAATCTCTGCAGCTCAATTGCATCCCCAAACTGATGCCCACCACTTCCATTTCATGCTTTCATTGAAGCCATCAAAGTATTTGTGAACTGAAGTCCCCACAGAAGAAAACGTCAGGTATGTATTGAACCATAGGCTAATTAACTAACTTTGGGAAATCTTGAGGGTTAGATATTTTAATTAAGATTACTTTGTGTTACCTCAGCACCTCTTTTATTCTAAGGCAGGGTTTCTCTGTGTAGCCCTGGTTGTCCTGGAATTCACTATATTGACCAGATTTGCCTCAGAACCACAAAGATCAGCATGCCTCTATCTCCCAAACGCTGAGATTAAAGGTGTGTGCCACCACCACCTAAGACCCATTTGCTGCTTGTCTCTAAATGAGATCTGACATCTGTGTGGTTACCAGGAAACATCCTTTGGAAATATACAGACAGAAACCAAGCTTCTACCAACACAAAGCTAAGCATATTATTAGGTTGGAAAACAGTGCAAGGAAGTCTTTGGTGGGCCAGGGGGCACATGGTGGATAAGAGCCATTGTAGGTGATGGACAGACACACTATGAAAGCAGAGTTTATGTGGGAATTTCACTGAAATAAAGGTAGTGTGGAAGGTAGGATAGAAAGACAAATCAGAGAGAAAGAGGAAGAGAAAACAGAGGCAAGGACCAGGCAGCCTCTAGAAAAGCAGCAGGAAAAGAGCAAGAATGGCCCAAGCTTGTCTCTTAAAGGGACATTTCTTCCTGCATACATATACAGTGGCATAGAAACCATAGGACACTGGGCTGGCCAGGGTACTTACTTCCTGGGCTCATCCAGGTGACATGGGCCAGAAAAATGCCTGAATCCTAACATTCCCCTCTATTTCTTATTATAAAATTGTGGAGAAATTAAAGGGGGATAGCAGGTGGGATGAGGATGGGGGTGCCAGGTTCTCAAGACTGCTTCCTGCAGATCTAGGGGGTTGATCATCTTTGGGGGACCTGAGAAAGCTAGGATGCTGGCCATGTTCTGGGGTATCTGGTTGTTTCACTGCTGTCCTATCTGTGGAAGTATCTGGTGTTTCTTGGACCTGGCAAGATATTGGCACAGCAGAAGACAAGGTTAAGTTTGGGGGAAAAAAATCTTTAGGTCCAGGTAATTGAGAGGGAGGGTGTCAGAAACAGAGAAGTTGGGGAGGTTTGAACATTTAGGTCCTGGTAACTGAGGGAGGGAAAAATGTCACCTGTTTGAGGTGAATCCTTCTTGTTGATTCCCCAGAACTTACAATAATTGTTTAAGTTTGCGGAAACATGTTTTAGATATATTATTATTTCTGCTGTTTATAATCTCTACTGCGATTTACATTGTATAAATGGCAGTATATTTATGCCAGAAATGACAGTCACAGATGTTTTAGCACAATGAAAAGTATCTTTGAAGCCTATAGTTAAAAAGCCAACAACAGAAATGCAAAATCTTGAGCTTTTGCTTATGATGATAGTGGTATAGTACGGTGTTTAGTGCTCTGTGAGAGTTGGATTGAAAGTTTCTTAGAATTTTATTGATTAATGGAAGACTATGGACCCTTGGAGTCCTAATATAACAGTAGAAAGTTAAATCTGATAACTTGCATTTGTACATCTTAAAACACTTCCTTATACCCTGAAGCATTCTTAGATCCTCACATTTTAAACTTTGCTATCTTCATATAAGTGAACCTTAAACTACCTGTTTTTCCCCATCCTTCTGGCATCACCTTTGCATTTAGGAGAAATCTGTTTTGTGAGTTTGTCTCTTCTTGAATCTGGAGGCTAGAATCAAGTAACTGTTTTTTAGTGTATGCTGTTTTCCTTTTCTAAAAATTATATCATCCTCTAAAATTCTTAGGGAACAACACAGTAAATGAGAACATTTTTTTAAAAGAAATAAAAGGCAGCCTTCAGACAGGGAAAAGACTTTCAAATGCAGTCTCCTTGGGAAGACAGAGCCATTGAAATTAGTAACTCAGAGCAACTAAGGATGCTTGTACTAAATTCATAGACCAATGGGTCTGTTGACAGTGAAGCATGGATAGAAGAGGAGCTTAGAAGTTCTCCTTCCTGTGGCCAAACACCTGTTATTGATGGATTTAAGGAGATGTAGAGTCCTTACTAACAGGCTCCAATGGATATTCCCAGTAAAATTATCACAAGGTGACTGTCAATAAACTACACGGGTTGCAAAACAAAATCAAAGGGTTGGGAGAGACACTGGTAGGAATAAGGGTGGTTGACAGGGTTGGGTCAGAGATAAGAGAGGGTGTTGGGAGTAGAGTAATCAGAATATATAATATACATGTATGAAACTTTCAAATGAAATTAATCAATAAAGAAAGAAAAAGAAGGTATTATTACAGCTTTTATACTGGCATACTTTACAATTTACTGTAATGCAAACCTTAAATCCACATGTGTTAATTGTTTCCTTTGATTTTTTTGTATATTACCTATCCTTCTCTGAAGCGATTATTAAGTTACAGATACTGTACAAGCTACACCTACAACTTTTACTATTTATTTAAGTAACTAGAGAGTATTTATAAAAATCAGAGAATAATATTGACACTTCAATTTATCAGTCCATCTTTCCCATTAAATTTTTTATTAATAATCCCAATACTTTCCTTTATGCTTGTAACATGATTTATGAGCAGTCCAGATTCTCAAATTGCTCTTATAAATTAATTTTCATTACGTGTTTTTCTCCCTGATATTGTTCATTAAATTTCTGAAAGAGTTAAATATCTCAAACTCTTTCTTTAATAAATTAGTATTTTTGTGATTATAAACACGGTGTGCACTCATTATGCTGACAATGAGTTGTAATATTTTAAAGAATCCATTTACAGTGCTTAAGCAAGAAGTATACATGCAAATGTATACTAGTATTTAAGCATAGTCTTAGATGTTGGTGTGCAGTAGAGAATAGAGAGAGGAGTCCCATCCACAGTGTAAGAGGTAAGATACTGTGGCTGTAGAGATGTCTCATGAATTAGGATTATCCACTGCTCTGTAGTAGGTTTCAATTTGTCTTTCAACATAATGTAGAGTGGTCAAAACCACTTGTAACTCCAACTCCAGGGGAGAGAAACAAGGGTCAACAGGCATCTGTATTTATATATGCAGATAGTCCTACACACACATATCAACATAATTAAAAATAAGTAAAAGCAATCTTTTAAAAAAGAAAAAAATATGATCCTTCTTAGAAAATTGTAGATCAATATACCTCAAGGCACAGCTATATCACTCTTAGGCATATACCCAAAGGCTACTCAATCATACCACAAGGACACTTGTTCGGATATTTTCATAGCAGCATTATTTATAATAGCCAGAACCTGGAAACAACCTAGATGCCCCTCAACTGAAGAATAGATAAAGAAAATGTAGTATATTTACACAATGGAGTATTACTCAGCTATTAAAACCAATGTCATCATGAAATTAGAAGACAAATGGATTGAACTAGAAAAAAAATCATCCTGAGTGAGGCAACAGAGACCCAGAAAGACAAACATGGTATATATTCACCTATAAGTGGACATTAGCAGTAAAGTAAAGGATAGTCATGCTACAATTCAGAGACACGGAGAGGCTAGGAAATAGGGATGGCTTAAGTGGGTACACTTGGAACTCCCTTGGAAGGGGAAACAGAAGAGATTTCATGGGTGAACTAGAGGCAGATGGAAATGGGATCACAAGGGATCAGGTGGTGGTCAGGTCAAGGGGTAGAATACTGAAAAAGACTTACAGTAGGAAATTGTTCATTCATTCCCAGCCACCAAGTTCCAAAATAATCCTACAGAAACTATATTATTTGCAATTCTGTTTGGCTAATAGCTTAAGCTTCTTATGAACAAATTCTTACGTGTTAAATTAATGTATTTTTATTATTTTGTGTATTGCCACAAGACTGTGGCTTACTGGGTAAAGTTCCAGACATCTGTCTCCTCTTGCAGCTACACAATGTCTCACTGACTCCACCTACTTTTTCCTCTGTCTCTGTTTGGAAATCCTGCCTTGTTCTAGTCTGCTCTGCTAAAGGCCCAAAACATACTCTTTATTAACCAATGGTATACAGAGGGAATCCCACATCAGAGACTACTAGAAAAGGGGAGATTTCATGGTCAGAGTAATAAGTTGGTGCAAGAAAACTCCAGGACTCTCCAAGGGTGAATCCTGCTAAGATTCCTATGAATAAGGGTTATAGAGCCTCAACAGCCATTTCCTGCGAACAGACAAGATTATCAGTGGAGGGATTGGGACACCAACCCAGACACATAACTGATGGAGGAGGGTCATCGGTCTATCTGTTACTCTCATTGGTTAATTAATAAAAAAAACTGCTTGGCCTGATAGGTCAGAATATAGTTAGTAGGGGAAGACAGAACAGAATGTTGGGAGGAAGAAGGCAGTGAGGCACATGCTATAGCTCTCCACTCCAAGATGGACTCAGGTTAAGATCCTTCCTGGTAAGCTACACACATTAATAGAATTGGGTTAATCAAGATGTGAGAGTTAGCCAAAAAGAGGCTGGAACTAATGGGCCAAGCAGTGTTTAAAAGAATACAATTTGTATGTTGTTATTTCGGGTGGAAAGCTAACCATGTGTGAGCCGGGTGGGAATGCAGCCCACTGCTCCTTTCTACAAATAACCTTTGAAATACAGAATGTCCTGCCTAAGGGATATGCTGGAGAAAGGGTGGCACAGAGATTGTGGAAGTGGACTACCAGTGATTGGTCCAACATTAGACTCATTAGATGAGAGTTAACCCACACCTGGGGCTCCAAGACCCAGAATATGGATGGCCAAGACACCTAGGTTAGATCCAAAAAGAATTGGAAAAAATTTCAATGTAATGATGCCTAATGTGATTCTGCTATACTCATAGATTGGTCCCTAAGCCCAGTAGTCATCAGAGAGGCTTCATTAAGCAACTGATGGAAACAGATGCAGAGACTCACAGTCAAGCATTAATCTGAGCTCAGGGAATCCTACTGAAAAGATGGAGAAGGGAGTAGGAAATAGAAGGGTCAAAAACATCACAAGAAAACCCACAGAATCTACTAACCTCGGATCATATGGGCTCATAGAGTCTGACCTAATGACTAGGGAGCCTGCATGGGAGAAACCTAGGCCCTCTGTGTATAAATATGCCATGTTTTGTTGATACCCGAGGGAGTCCTGCCCTTTACTGAATAGAAAAAAGGAGGAATGGATGGGTAGAATACAGAGGGGAGTTTAAGGGGAGGGACTGGAAGAACAGGAGGAGGAGGAAACTATGATTAAGATGAATACTAAGTAAATAAACAATAAATAATAAAATAACACATACTGCACAAAAAGGCATAAGAGTCCATGCTCCTGTTTCTGTATATACTCCCTATAACATAGCAAAAACAATCCTAAGTTATTTGAAATTTATGTGAAGCCCACAGAATTCCACAAGTCCAGGAAAATGTTTAGTGACCTATAAAGTGGGGGATACTGGTGATTTTCATGAACTCTGGTGTGTGGGCTACAAATTCAATTCTAACAAGTGTGAGCATTCAGATAAACTTAAGAATCTGAATCCAGTTCCTACCAGGAAATCAGCTGACACAAGTATTCATAACAGGAAATGATGTATCTCCTGACAACTGTTGCCTGGTTGTTTCCAAGGAATCCTGTAAACTTCCTTTATCATAGTACACAAAGGTGGAGGTCCCAGGAAGCAGCAGAGTCCCTTTTTGCTGTAAGGTTGTCAACTTGTTGGCTGTTTCTAGATTATTTAAAGACTGAAGACAGAAAAGAAATGGGAAAAGGGTAATACAGACATCAAAAATTAAAAAGAAAGAGAGAGGAATAAAAGAATTGGCAAAAAATGTAAGTCTCTCTCATTAATGATAATGTATAATGGAATACTGGAAAAAAATCTTTTATTGTGATGTGCTTGTTTTGTGTGCAAAGTCTCATGACTATATATTATTACTCCTCGTTCCTCTTGCCTTCTCCTCCTCCTCAGCACTGAGATTAGAGGCCATCACCTCATTGAACTTCTTCTGAAAAAATTCCTTTAAAATCTCCTTCTTGCAAAAGTAATTTAATGACAAACTTCTCTTCTTTTCCAGATAGAAGACATTATTTAGAAAGAATTCTAAAAGCCTGTGCATTCAGCACCCGAATCTCTTGTTGCCCCAGAGAGAGCCTAGCTTATCTTTCTTCACCACAAATACCTCCTTGGGCATCTATCTCAGGATTAGAGGATGCCACACTGTGTTCATGAACCAAGTGTATCTCTTCTGTATCACCTGGAAGTACATTTTTTCTCACAGTGCAATTTTCTGCTCCTAATCTCCTAATAATGCATCTAATTTTTATCTGTTGAGCATTAACTTCATCTCACATGAGCTTGTTTTTAATTAAACTATCCCACTTTTATGGCTGAGATATTTTATCAATTATATTAAATCATGAAAGTTATCCACAATTGGAAAAACATCTCAGAAGCCAGTCTGCTGGTATTCGAAATTGATAGAGTTGATAGTTAATGAATTCCATTCATTGTGACTTTTGTCTATATGGCTTTGCCTATTTATTTATTTAATAAGTATTATATGTGAGTGTACATTATTGTTTTGAATAATTTTAGCAGAATATGTCTTGAATATTTGATGATGGGTAAAAATATTTGACAAATTAAATAATCAGACTGAAACTCAAAACTCTTATGGTTCATGGATGTGTTTGATAAACAATAACAGAATCCAATTGCTAGTTCATTCAATATTCAGTATGGCACAGATACTGCTAATCAAATATTATAGCGACCAGGTGTGGCACCTCATGTCTGCAGTCCCTGCATTCAAGATGAGGAGGAAGCAGGTTACTGTGTTGGTGCTTATGAATGGTTTCTTGCCCCTGGTTCCTTCCTGTCTCCCTGTCTCATTCCTGGTGAACATTAGGTAAACATCCTCAGCCAAATATCCTATCAATATTGATGCTTTGGCCTCACCTTAGCTCCTAATCCATGGGTACAGGCAAGATTTGATTGAAAGATCTAGACCCATGAACACAATTAGTCTTTTTTTTTTCTTGTAAGCCATTCCTTTTGGAAATTTCTCACAGCAGTGATGAATGGATCCAATGTACAGCAAGTGTACAAGTTGTGAGGGTTTGAACCGGGGTTTTCATACTTGTTCAGGAAGTACTTTACAACCACCCATCTTCCCCAACCCAAGATTTTCATCTCCAATTTTCTTTAACCATCTTTTTATTCTGTAATTATTAGTATCCTTATTACTTTTACCATTATAAAAGGCAAGGATACCATGAAAAACCACAGGGAGTTGAGTAGCTGACAGGTCACAGCAGAATTCAGTCTAAGAAGAATGGGCTTCTACTCAGTGGAGCTATAGTGGACCTCCTAGGCCTTAGGAGCCCAATAGTCACTGCTCAGGAACAAGTAGTAACAGAGTTCCACCTCTGAAAGCTCAGGAACCAGGAACCCTGACCCAGGTAGCCTTAAGAAACAGTGATCTCTTAAATCTCATCTTTCAGTTACCACAGAAATAAGCACTGCCACATGGGGATAAGATATCTGGGGGCAGGGGTATGGTTCAACAGTTATGAGTGCCTCTTGTTGCTCTTCCAAAAGACCCTGGTTCCATTCCCAGAACCCATCCGTAGCTCACAACGGTCTTAGATCCCTAGGATCTAACAACCTCTTCTGGATTCTGTTTACATAGACAAAGGCATATATGGATAAGACAAGGACATATATGGATAAGTATTTTTAATTATTATTTTGATTTTTGATGTGTATGGCTATTTTGTCTGCATGTGTTTCTGTACACCAAGTGAATGTAATGCATGCAGAAACCAGAGTAGGATCTCCTCGAAAATGTAGTGACAGACAATTGTTAACCATCATGTTGGTGCTAGGTATTGAACTTGGTCCTCTGGAAGAGCAGTCAATGTGCTTAGTCAGTGAGCCATCTCTCCAACTATAAAAATATATTTTAAAGGATAAAATATTATAAGGTTAACTTTTAAAGTACACCAAGAGTGTCACTGATGCATTGTGGTCTTATAGGACAGGAGTGATGTCACTCAAATAAACAAACAAACAAACAAAAAAAACAACAACAAACTTTTAGTGGACTCATGAGTATAGGTGACTTAGCCAGGGAGAACTGTTTTCTTGGTTAGTAAGGAAGACAGCGAAGGATTACCTTACACTCCTAATGGCTTACTAATGGTGAAGGTCAGATGGAGAGTGACCTTCAGGATTCAGGAGACAGTAATTTTTGTTCAACATACAAAATGGAATATTTTGACATAGAGCATCTTTGGAAATACCCACAGTTATTTGCTTCTGTGAACTGCCATGAAGAAATTATTTGGTTCCCTACATTTTTCTGTTTCATTGGCTTAACTCCCCACCCACTTAGAAGATTCCCCACTGTGTACCATCAGGTATCACACAGTGGGCTGGAGTTCAGTTCTGACAAGGGTTTTCAGTGGACCTGCTTTGATTTCCGTTTAAAAGCTCATGTTTCTTCAGCCATTTACTAGAAATTTAGCTAACTTCCACTATTTAGGAATAAAAGCGTCAGGATCATAAACAAGAGGTCTAAAATCTTTTTATTTGATTACAGTCATGATAAACACCCGAGGAAGTTCTGTGAAGTAGGACAAGCTGGCCAGGAAGGCTGAGGTCAGCAGTTGCTGTTGTGAGAGGAACACAAGGAGGTGCAGGGAAGTGATTTTTAAAGGAGTAACATTTCCAATAAGAACAGAAAGGAAACGTGTGTGAATCAGGAATAAGAGTCAGAAGAAAAGTGTGTTCCAGGATAAGAACATCCAGGGTCATCCTTGTGGATTCCTGGTGCCATGATTCTTACTAGCCCTTTAATGGCTCCCTCAATCAAAATATCTCTTTCCTTTATTCCCCTTCTTGAAGATCCATTCCGTCTTTGGAGGGATACCTTGCTCAGTCTAGATATAGGTGGGAGGACCTTTGTCTTGCCAAAAAAGTGTCAGACTTTTTTGACTCCCAATGGGAAGGCTTACCCTTTCTGAGGAGTGGATAGGGACGTGGGGTGGGGGGAAGGGTGTGACAGGAGGAGGGGAGGATGTGGGAGTGGGGATAACTGTCTAAAATGAGTAAAGATTGTATTGAAAAATTCTTAGTAAAAAAAAAGAAAAGAAAAGAAAACCTGCGATAAAAAAAATGAAAACGGTCCACTCAATTTAACTTGAAGAAGAAAGATCTACCCCACAAAGACCTAGGGGAAGCTCCAGTAAGGAAATGATCCCCTAACATGATCCTGGTTCTTTTCCCTGAGCACACTTTGTTTACCCATTGGAATGATGTGTGCTTCTGCACAGCCTTTCTTGACCTATTCTGAGATGCACTCGGGAGTATCCACATACAGAAGCTTGTGTTTTATACTTATTGAATTGTCTTAATGACATCTGGTTTCCTGTTCATTCTATCCCCAGAGAGCTCCAATTATCTCTCCCATTTTAATGCTTCTTCTTTGGCATCTTGTTCCATATCTGATTGCAAACAGCAAGTTTTCAACCGCAGTGAAATGTCCTGAGTGATGTACTTTATGCATAGACAACATACCTTTCATTATTATTATAATGTATCATTAAATATTTATGAGCACCATCCTAGCATGAGGCACTTTACTGAGCATTTAGCTGCAGAGATAGTTTCTAATTGTGGCATCATGTGCATCATCACGATTCAGGAGTGGTGAAGTAGAGGCACTGCCAGTGAGTGACTGCAGGGTATGAGAGTTAGGCAAAGACAAGCCTGCTGCCCTGACAGTGGAAGTTAACACGTGAGGACACAGTGTCCACACTCTCCTTTCAGCATATATCTGTGGACAGATAGCATGTGTTCTAGGAAGTGGACACATACACACAGTGATTTTACTATGGTTGAAGAAATAGCTAGGCAAATTATCAGCATCTATTAGAGTTGAGTGGTCTGCACTGGATCTTGCCAACACTTAACTTCGGGACACCAAGAATAAATCTCAAATGCTGGCATAACATCTGTGAAGGTTTAAAAGTACCAGACTTGACATTCTGCCATCTCTGAGCAACAGAGCATTATTAGCGAATCAATCCCACACCAGTTATGGTTTAAGGGGTTATTTATTTTGGGGGGTAAAACTTACATACACCATAAACCGTCAGGAAGGGAGCCTAGTCGCAGGAGCCGGGAGCAAAAGCCAGGAGCAAGCATCGAACCAAGAGCTGGAACCAAGAGAGCCTGATCCGGATATGCTTCTCTTTTTAAAAGAGAAATATACCACGCCCCAGTGGGCTGGTATTTCAGCAGCTATTGGCTGACGGAGCGGAAGTCGCTCACCGCTGCACTGTGGGCTCGTATTTCAGCGACTATTGGTTGAGGCAACAGAAGTTACTCCCACAACACCTCCCCCTTTTGTTTAAGTAAGAGAGTTCTAAGCCTACTACGAAATTATATACAGTAAGTACAAACCTACACAATTATATACAATAAATACAAATATCCTATTCTAACTAGCTTAAGTCTTGTATAAGAAATAACTTGGCCACGTCATGAAAAGAAAGTAACTACGTTTATATAATCTTCAATCCCATCAAAGATCTAAGAAGGGAAATAATGTTACCTGAGTAATTAGGAAGTGCAATCAAACTTCCAGAACATGTAACAAATCACATAGACAACTGGCTACCTGGGCAAACACCCAAAATCACGTTTGCAGCGTTGAAGCAACCAATTTTGGCTAAGGCCTAACGTAACTGACATACCATTTTCAAAGGCAAGGAACTTTTCAAAACTATCTTATCCTGTCTTGGCAGGATATGACAGTCCTGTTTTATCCATTTACGGATACTCTGTAACTCTGTCAGTAGTTGAGGTATGGGCATTTCTTTACCCAAAGGCCAGTTCTGCCAAGAAGAAAGGCTCCAGGTGGAGTGTCTTTGGTGCTCAACATTCTTTCGGGAATAGATCAGTGTTGCCAGGAGCGATTGTGTCTCCCTATCACAGAACTCTGAGTTAGATTAAAGGTCATTTTCTACAGCTCTTTGAAGAGGTTGAAGATTATCTATCTATACTGAATATAATGTCTATGTATCTAAAGAACCTGATTAGTCTAATTATAAATGACAAACTTAGATGACTATTGATCTATATTATTCACAATATCTATCTAACTTAAAGACTGAAATAGTAAACAACTGTGCAATAAATGGGGACAATATGACCTCCAAATATAAACAATGTGCAAGTATACATTGCAATATGGTAAATATATATATCAATACATAAACAATATATAAGTATCTTAATCAGAGGTAGAAGTGTACAATGCAATATGGTAAAATATACATATATCAATACAATATATATATATATATGTCAATACATAAAAATGTTTTAAACAGAGGTAGAAGCATGTATGCCTAAAATAGTCAACATAATTTAAGTTTGTATCAATATATAAGAATCAATACCAATATATTTGTCTAAAAACAATAACTCACAAGTACAGAGCTATTATCCCATAATCCAATTATCCCTCTCTCTTTTTTTTTTAAGGATTCCTGAGCTTATAAAATTCCTCCCCCAACCCTCAACCCTATACTAATTATAACCAACCCCTAAATGATGTCCCTAAACCCAAGGACAAACTTTACTGGGAGAGTAAAGTTGTTACTCCCACAACAGAGCATGACTGAGTTAAGGATAGAACACAAAAAAGGACAGCGCAGAAGGAAGAACAAGGGGTTCATGAGTTGCATACCCTACAGCGAATGGTCTGATCCATGATGCCACAGTGGCTGAAGCTCAGGCTTCAACTTGATCTTTTGTGACTGCTCTTTGAAATATGAGGGTAGCAATGATCCTGCAATAAAGACAAAAGGATTTTATGATTCCATAAAGGGTAGGGCAAGGTAAGCTTTCAGAGTCGTTCTGCAACAAAAAAGGGATTGCAAGTCAGAAGCTGATCTGTGTCTGCTTAACTTACTCACCCCCACCAGGGAGAACAAAAGACTCTAGTGGACATGATGGTCCTTAAGAAAATCTAGGTTTTATCCAGCTGTGTGCGTGATTCCTCACCCTGATGAGTCACTGGATAAAGCATTGAATCTGGTGTCACCGGAGCAATGAATGGATATGAGCTCAAAGATAAATAAATACTATCCCAGAAGTTCTAGTCTTTCTCAGTCAGGACTATGTACACAAAAATGATATTATGAATTACAGATAATCTAAAAATGGTATTTAATTAGGTAGCACAACAGAGTCACCATATGTGAATGGCAGGGGTGGTATACACCTATAACTGCAATCCTTCAATCATATTGGTTCTCCAGCTTCTTCTTCATGACCTCCTTTAGATCTAGACAGTTATATTTTTATCTCCTATTTTCATCTCTGGGTCTTGCTTTAATATTTACCTTGTTCTATTGAGGTTTTTTGGCTGACTTCATGTCAGAAAGAACCTGGCAGCTTTCCTGGTTCATGGCCTTAAACATTTGTTCAAAGAGCATCCTGTGACCACCCAGACACAGCTACACAGACAAGGAGCACCATGAGTCCTCCAGACTGAGGTACATAGACAGAGGGAACCATGTGTCCATCAGACACAGGTACATAGAAAGAGCACCATGAGTTCTCCAGACTCAAATACATAGAGACCACTATGTGTCTGTCAGACTCAGATACATAGACAGAAGTGCAGACACTCACACAGCTCAGCAAGTTGGGTTTTGTGTCCATGGTCACTTGTGATCATATTCAGAATGAAGTTTTCCTATATATTTCCTGAATTCTTTTCTCATCACTACCAATATAATTGAAACATACAGTACAAGACTCTTGAGGGGAGACACAGTTGCTGACTTTATTTTCACATTACATAGTCTTCTGCTTTATCAAGAGCTCCAAAGACTTAGCCATCTCTGTGTAGAAAAACAGATGACTCAATCGTTCTGAAAAGTGTTGTCGACAGAAACAAAACCTTGCACTTGCATTTTCTACGTTCGTTTTAAAAAACTGTGAGAAAAATCTTCATGAGCTTATGTTTCTTCTTGGATGCTCCTTCTACTCTGTTTACTAGAGTGATATCCAGATCACATTAGTGTCTTTTCCTCAGCAAAAACAAAAGTAAAAATCATAGGTCAATATGAGAAACATCATCTTATTTGATTTCAAGTCAGTGTGTAATGGGATCAGCTTTCCACAGGACGCTGTGTTCTGAATGATGTGGAGGCAGCGGCCCAAGGCAGAGAGAAACCAGGCTATCAGCATGGCTTATTTCACCGTCTTCCAGCTTTATCATGTCTCTATTTATTTTGTGTGAATGTGGACTTTTTGTAACTTTTGTATATTTCATTTATTTTTATTGTACTGATTTTATTCTTGAGAATTCAAACTTGTGTACTAGGTTTACTTTTTTATTCATGTTAATTATTTCTAACAGCTATTGCTAGTAGTCTCAAAATAAAACCATATAGAGCAAAGGTAGTAAAATGTTTTTATGACAAATATAATTTTCTTTCACTTTTTCATTTTTTCCAATGATGAATCGAAACTACAGAACAATCTACCTTTTAGTCAAATGTTCTACTACTGAGCTGCATCCCCATTGCTAGAACCATGTTTTCTTTCTAAATGTCACAGTCTTTATGGAGTTTGTTAGTGTCCAGTTCAATGAGTTCATTATTGGAGATGTTTATTCAATCTTCATCTGGAAGTTGAAATGGAAAAGATACAAAGCAGAGAGAGGAGGATGACAAACTATTTATGACTTCGTAAAGAAATGATTCTCAAATTATTCTAGCTGCCAGTGAGGTTTTGTCTCAGAATTATATTTTGCCTTTTTAAAACAACATAATGATCTCTATTTATATCACATCTATAAAGTATCTCCTTTTGAGTAAATGTTTGAGATTTTGCCTGTGCTATCAAATGACTACCTTTCCAGACTTGATACACTCAAATAGACAGGAAGAAGCTGAGTGTGTGTTTGGTCAACTACTAGTAAGGAGAGTTGATCAGCAGTTACCACAATAACTGGGGGAAGAAGACTTCAAAAAAAAAAAACACAGCAAAGCTGTTGGGACAAAATGATTTCAAAGCATAGGATGGGGCCATGGTGATACTTAGAGAAAAACAAAAGAAACCTGCTTCTACTAAGTTGCATTAACTTAGCAACAAATATAAAATTAATTAACTGATTCAAAAGAAAAAGAACTAAAATGAGGCATGAAGATTAATTGAAGGCAATCAAAATGAGAACAGAGCATAATTTATTGTGTTTTTTGCTATTGGAGGTTAAACAAGGTTTTATGCATGTCTGGGACCATTTGTCATTGAACTAACTCAAAATTCACAAAATTCTCTTCTTATTATTTTACTACTTCCTCTTTTACTGAATCACAGTCTCTCTTACAAGCACTTTCTATGGCTAATATGTTTAATTTTAGATTACCACATATCAATACTGAATCAAGAGTATAATATAATTTAGAAATGTTGTATTTACAAACGTCAAAGACATTGAATGCTTTCCTTTCCATCCTTTTTGTTGTGAAAAACCTCTATTTGCAATAAGTGTACCTTCCTTAATCTCTAGTTAAAACTTATGGTATAAAAGGAGTAGGGTGCTCTCTCAGCATCTTCAAAGGATGGCTTGCATTTGATCCCTAATGGTACAAAAACAAACAGACAAATGCAAATTTGTCTGTACCCAAATATCTATGAAATGTTTCAAGTACCGCTTGTAGTAGATCAATACTTTTGCATTTTAATAATTTTAAGTAAAGATATAAAAGAAAAATGCTTCCAAACTTCGCATTGTGTGACCCTCAGAGGAGCCAGAATAGGATAAGTGCAGCTTTATCTATCTTGCTACTGACCTCTGATGATAGCATTCTAAATGAGAGTCTTTATTTGTATTGGTACTTTAAAATACATACATATTCCATCTGTAAAACATATTTAATGGAATTCTGTATCACTTTACCCACAGCAAGAAGAGCCTAAACACTTACTTTTGGCATCTCAAAGCACCTCTGCATACCATTTTTTGACAACATTCAGAAATTGGTGATGGTCCATTATAAATTAGATGCATAGCTTTTGTTTCTTTGTGTGTCTAGTGTACAAGATCTTGTGGCTGTATTAAATTAAAGCTACTGTCATTTTTTTGCAATAGCTCTGCAAAGTTTGCTTATGTGATCCATATATTTATTAATAATATTAGCAACATATTTGTTATTGGATGTTTGTGGGACTCTGTCCTCCCTGATCCTTAAGACCAAAATACTGGATGCAAATAATGTTTACACTAACCAGCTAAGCTTCCTGCTAGTTCTGTCCTTGGTTCTGCTACAGCCTGGTACATTAGCCTGAGGGATCTATTTTACTTTAAAATGGTAATTTCTCAACCTGCCTCAAAGAAGCTCAGGCGCCAAGGCCCATCTAACCTGTCTGACATTGCCTTGAACCCTCGACCACCTGCCTGCGGAAAATATCCCACAGAGGCCAGTTTCCCCAGCCCCCTCTGGGTGGGAGGAGTTTTCCTTTACTGGGGCCTTTATTCTCCTTCCTGCTTTTGTTGGGAGGAGGCCTTGCCTTTTTGATCCTGGTTGCCCACTGGTATAAATACCCGACTTGAGTTTAATAAAGTTGCCATTTACTCTTGGTAAATGAGCAAAGGTCTCTTTTTTGTGTTTGTCTGTTTTTAACCTTCAGGACAGTCGTCCATTCTCGTGGGCCTGAGTTCGGGAAGGCGCTCGCCTGGGTCGGGTGTGGATATCCACTGGAAGGCGGGGTCTAACAGATGTTTCCATATAAGGTGTAGGTAGCTACATATGCATGTGACTAATAAAGTACTTCTGCATAGGAAACCAAATGCTGTTGATCATTTGGTCACTGCCATAGATGGACCTTACAGTATATAACCTCAATATGATTTATTTTGTGAGCAGACTTCTTAGAGAGGCTCCACATTTTTCCTGCTTCAGCTAAATCTTCCCTGCAAATATCAATAGCTATGAGAGTAATGATGTGGAGACGGAGAATGCTGAGATGGAGAACTGTCTTCCACAGTTGGCTGGAAATAACACCTCAAGTGGGATGCAGGCTGAATATCTCTGATGAGATTATGCAAAGGCATTTCTGTGAAGTTTTGCCATCTCCATTCAGAAGCTGAGAAACCATTACCACCTTTAAAACCTCTGACTCTCCACACTGGGAGTTCATATTTTAATAGTCTGTGTTTAATAGTTGCATGGGTTTGGTATTGTCTAAATTTTAAAACACTGAAATTTAAATACACAAGAAATAGTCTTCTTGTTACAAACACAGGAGCTAGCAAATTATTTCTAAATGGGGTCAAATAGATGGTGTCCATAAATAAAATAGAGTATTGATAGTTTGACCAGGGACACAAAAATGCCATATCCTGATCAATGAGAGTCAAGGCCACACCAGTATGAATCAGCATGACAGCTCATTTGCATCATGGGGAATAATTCTGCTATGTACCTCAGTGACAAAAGACACCAGTCACATGATTTTCTGTGTTCCTATTAGCCCAAGTCACAGGAATTCAATTGGTTGTCCCCACTATGCAGAGGAAAAGCCATGTCCTTATTTTGAATCTTATATATTTCTAAGTGCTTCATGTTATGTTGAATACTTTATCTCAAAACCATCTTAAAGTGGGTGCTTGACAGATGAGGAAGCATAGATTGCCTCAATGACTTTGCAGGCACTCAGGTGTTCAGTATGGAAGATGAATACTGAACAGAAGCCCTGGAGCTCTCAGGGGCTGTCGAGCATCAGTATTCTGTTAATGGTTGAAGCAACTGATGCAACAAACAGTAGGGATGAAAATATGGTGACCCATAATGAAGTTCTGGAAATCATTCCTTTCTGTTAATTTCCATTTGTTCAAATATGTTCATAGCAGCATTATAGGTAACAGCCAGAACCTGGAAACAACCTAGATGTCCCTCAACCAAAAAATGGATGTTAAAAAAGGTAGTATATTTGTACAATGGAATACTATTCAGTAAGTAAAAAGCAATGACATCTTAAAATTTACATGCAAATGGGTGGAACTAGAAAAGGCCATCCTGACTGAGATAACCCACTCGCAGAAAGATGAACATAGCATGTACTCACTCATACGTAGATACTAGCTGTAAATCAAAGAATAACCAGCCTATAGTCCACTACCCTAAAGAAGCTAAGTAGAAAGGTGAACCCTAAGAGAAACATATATAGATTTTTCCCCTGGGAAGGGGAAATTGACAAGATCTCTTGACAAAAGAAGCATGGGAGTTGGGAGAGAAGAGAGGGCAGAATGGAATAGGAGAAAAGAAGGGGATGGGGGAGGAGAACTTGAGGTAATGGGATAGTCAAGATGGGGGAATGACACAGACAGAGAGCAAGGAAAGAGATATTCTGATTGAGGGGGCCATTATGGGTCTAGCAAGAAACTCAGGAATCCACAAGGAGGACACCAGCTAAAACCCTGAGCAATAGTGGATAGTGTTCCTGAACTGGCCTTGCCCTGTAGTCAAATTGATGAATATCTTAAATGTCACCATAGAACCTTCATCCAGTAACTGATGGAGACAAGGATAGAGACCAGGAGCAGAACACTGGACTGAGCTCAAAGTCCAGTTGTAAGTGGGAGGAATAAGAATATGAGAAAAGATGTCAAGACCATGATGGGGTACCCACAGAAATAGCATCTTACCTTAGCTAATGGGAGCTCACCAACTCTGATCAGACAGGGAAGGAATCAGCATAGGACCAAGTTAGAACCTCTGTATGTGGGTGACAGTTGTATGACTGGGGTGGACTGCAGGACCACTCTCAGTGGCACCAGAATTTGTTCCTGCTTGTTTGTACTGGCTTTTTGGAACCTATTGTTTCTGGGTGGATACCTTTCTCAGCCTGGATAAAGAGGGGAGGGCCTTGGTTCTTCCTTGTGCAATGTTCCTTAACTTCTCTGGGGAGTAGATGGGAGTAGTAGGAGGTGGAAGGTAGAAGGAATGGGAGAAAGGGAGTGAGTGGGAACTGGGATTGGTATGTAAAATGGAAAAAACATAGATTGTTTTCTATTTTAGAATAAAATAAAACAAAAAAGACAGAAAAAATAAACATAAGTGAGCGATGGACACTTCACAACAATTAGATAGATAGGTTAGAAATTTTCATATAAGGATGATAATATTCTATGAATTAAAAAATCATATCATTTACAATTCATTAGAATTTTATGTTTATAGTTCATGCTTAATATTGTCAGACTATGTGAAGACACAAAGATCTATTCCCACAATGTTTTTCCTGACACAGCCTCTCCAGCAGGCCACATCATGAAACATTCTTGTAATTGATTTAAATGTGCCCAATGCAAACCTATCCCCTTACAGAAGAGCTTTACTTCACACTTCATTTCAAACTGAGATGACACAAAATAAAAGACTTGTCTCTTATTTCTGTGCCTGTAATCTTCAAAACTTAAATTCTCTGTCATTTATTTACTAGACTTGTTCTCAGTGTAAATGTGTGAAGCATCCTCAGGGAACAGGAGATGACGATAGACAGAGAGACAGCCTGTGAGGAGTGGGTGCTACAGAGCATTCCAAACCCTGAGTAGGAGTGACATGGAAATACGTAAGGGGAGAGCAATTTAGGGAATCTAAAGTTTAAAATATGATGCCTGGGTTCAAATATGAACTGTTTCAAATTAGAATGTCAGTCATACAATATGCACGTAAAATTGAGAACATTTAGAACACATTTTGAGAATGTGAACAGTTGTGAGGAATTATGAGAAATGTGTCTCAAACCATGATCATCTCAAAAAGACTTCATACTTCAAAAGAAACTAAAATGTTACATGTCAAAGTTACACCGATGAATAGGAAACCTTGATTGCAAAATGATCTATCATCATCTCTTAGTCAAAAGAAATACATTATGCCTTTCTGTATATTAATCATTTGTACAGACTACAAATCAGAAAATAAACTTTATTTTATTTATTAAATAACATGTAAAAATTACTAAATGCATTTTCATTAAGTCCAGCTTAAATTGACTACTTCTGTATCAGATAACCAATTGCCCTCATTACTCACAATAGTAACTTAAAAGTCTTAGGTACAGGGTTTATACAGTATATGGACACTTCACTAACATGGTTGCCTAAACAAGACATAAATAAGTACAGCACTCACAGAACTACTGACATGGGAGGTGGAATCTCACAGGGCCCCAATCTAGGCAATTAAGGAATAATGAGAGCAGGAAAATTGTCTTCCCCAGGGATAAGCCTCTTAATTGGTTATCCAATACAAACTAGTCAGCTCTGAAATTGGTGACACCAATCAAATTGGGTTTTTATATTCGTGTGTGTGTGTGCGTGTGTGTGTGTGTTTGTGTGTGTGTGTGTGTGTGTGTGTGTGTTTGAGCAAGATAACAATGCATATAGAAAAGGAGGCCATGAATTTGAGGTAGAGCAAGAGAAGGCCTGGGAGTAACTAAAGAGTGGAAATAAAAGCAGGGAAATGTTGTAATCATGATTTAATAAAGAAATTCTGAGCCAACCTTCCCTACCCATTTAGAGTCTCTGGAAACTCCAGACACGAGCAGATCTTCACCTGCTGAGTGATTCCAAAGTCTAGTGAGTGTCTCAGTGAGACAGCTGTCATAGGAAGTCTCTGTGAGGACATGATAATGTGGTGGGCCCACAGTAGAGGCTGAGGGAAAGGGACCGAGTTGTTGGGTATACTCAATGAATGACTGCTGTTAATATTAACAATCTTTGTCAGGGAAATAAAGAAGGAAACCTGACACAATGTTACCACATCACAGATGGAAAAAAATAAAATGCTCCAGGTTTTCAGTGTCCAATAAAGTTCAAAGAACTAATGCTTAGTTTTGCTGGGACTGTTTTCTAAGTTGACCTGGTCTCCAGCAGCACCAGGTTGTGGATTCAATGTCAAGCAACATACCCCTGGCTAATGTCTCCTCAATGGAGTCAAGGAAGCATTATTACCCCTGCTCAAGCTAAGTAGAAGGCTGTCCTGTTTACTGGGAAGCACACAGAGAGACTGGAGCAGAGTCTGGCAGACTCATTGCTGTTACAAGAGTCATTTTATTAAAATATGATAACTTGAAATTCCTGCTACAAAATATTGACAAATGCAATGTGGAAACCAGCAAGAATCCTGAGAGCAAGTACACCATACTGAAAGAGGTGAGCATGGGAGGTCACTGCCTCTAAGGTACGGTAATGGGATCTCACTTCCCTTGTTCCTTTGAGGTCTTCATTTTCTTTGGACAGGGTTTTCTGGGTTAAAAACATGGTGACAATCATAACTAGACAATATAACAATGAATGTCACAATTACATACAATTTTCTCATTTGTTATTTGCACTATTTCAAATATCTTACTGACCTAAATGCACAAAGAAAAATGCAGACAAAGACCTGTTACAGCACATTCATATATATTAAAGAAAAGGAAATCACTGTTAAAAATTCAACAGCAGATGCAACATAAAACAAATTGTCAAAAGTAAAAAGGACAAAGTCTGTTGCGACCGCCTTGACCAGCAAGGAAGACGCAACACCAGAGCTCTTCTTGTAAGCAGTTTACTCAGGACCTTGTTACAATAGTTTCTCTCCCTGGGCAAGCTCCTCCCAGCCCTTAAGTAGCCCTGGGCAGTCAATCCTGGATCGTCATGTGGGCACTGTCCATAGGTCCGCTTATACGCAAGGAGGTTACGATCATTGCGTGATCCTGGCCTTAGCCAAATAAGGTGTTGTTTATCACTGAGAGCACTCACTTTCGGGATCACGGAAGGCCGAAGCTGGCACCATCTTTTAGGTGCAGCTCCACGCAGTTCTCTACAGGTCCCCCTTTTTTGTTTTAAAAGCAACAGGCAAGAGTAGAGGTCTGATCTCTGTTAAAAATGAAGCATGTACTATTGTTTATCCAGGTGTCCTCCACCCAGAAAACACTAGACCCGCTTGGTGCCCTTTTTACAGAGGTGAGAGTTAGGCACCGACCCACGTGCAATCAGACTTGCTCTTCTTGAGGTAGGTGTAATTACCCTCAAGTGCAGTGCGCAAGCCTCACATTCTGTGCTTATATATCTTTTAAAGTAGTTAACTAAACTTGGGGGGACTGTCCTGCTTCAATAGCCGTGAAGGCTTGAATGATCATTGCTGCATTGTGATGTTGTGAGGCTCTCATGTGACAAATGCACCACAGACATACCAGGGAGGCAAGCACCATTAGGCCTGTCAGGGCTCCTATTCCCGCCCACTCCTTAAAATAACTAAATGTTCATTTCAGCATATTAAGAAAAGCATTAACAATAGGTAATTCCAGCCGTGTGGCATTCAGGGAAATAATCTGGTTGATCAAGGTGTCCATCAGGTTCTCGAACTCCTTGTTCCAGTTTCCCTGGAGGTATGCGCTCAGCTGCCAGCTCAGGTTACCGTTCTTTGTAAAATTTTCAGCCAATCTGGAAGTAATACATAAAGAGGAGAGGGAATGAATATATCCTACACTGGTTAAGGTTGCTAAATCATCCACTTGCTCTTGCAAGAGGTCTACTCTTTGGTTTACTGTCAAAATGCCAGCTTTTAAATGACCATAGATAGATTTCAAAGTGGTCATTGTGGAGGCTGTCCTGTCCACGATTTCATTAACTGTCTCTGCAATCTGAGTTGCTGCAGCCATGGCAACAGCAGCTGTCATGGCAGCTGCAGCAGATAAAGCAATTGCGGAGACTAGGGCTGCTGTTATCCCAAAGTCTCGTTTTGTTTGGAGTAAATGAGCGATTGGGAAGGTACCAGTATCAACTCTGACTGGGATGGGAACATATGTGGGAACTCTCATTACCACAGCTGTGTTATAAGTACCATTCCAGCATTGACTTGTGAGGCAAGTTGCCTTAGAGAAATTACAATAGATCACATCCTCTGTGGCATTGGTAATATTAGTCAGCAAAAAGAAGGGTGCCTTTAAGCACACTGGACTGGCAGAAACACTAAGGTTGTTTATCATTTTATTTATAGTAACATTTGGAAGAACTCCCTTCATATCTCAGCTGGCAGAGATGTTAAGTAGCCAGACAGTCAAATTACGAAGGGCAGCAAAAGGCTCTAGGGATGAAAAGGCCCCTCTTTCATTAGAAAGAATCCATTGAAACCTGGGCCAAGTATTTTTCCTATTAGTTTTCTGATTAGTCCGATTAGCAAGATTAAAGGAATATAATCCTAAAGGAGGGGTAAATTCAAAACCTGGTGCAATCTGCGTTGACCTATGATCTGGGCTTTGACATGGTGTCCAATGAGGAGGGTACCCTAAATTAGGGGCACAATAAGGTAATACTTGTCGAGCAGTGGAATTCCCTAATCCAAAGCATGAACTTGAAGGCCGAAGCCCTTCCATCAACATCAAGGAGGTAGTAATATTTGTGGCATTACTACAATTTTTACCGCTGCCAGTGCCTGAGGTAACACTCGTATTTATTGTTTTCAGTGCTTCCGCGAGCATGGCAAAAGGCACATGATTATTGGTCAACGGGTCAAGCCAATTTCCCACCGAGCTATTTTTCAACCATATCCATGGGCTAGAATTATTTTCAAGAGAAAAACATAAGACTCCTTGAAGAGGAACATCACTTGCATTATACACAGCCATGCCAGGGTCTAAATTTATGCAGGATAAGCCTAGTGGAAAAAAAGACAGGTAAAACTTTTGACATAGAATGAACAGGTATAGGAATTGGCCATGCTTTTGCTATGGCACACAGGATTTGTTCATTGGCCTGGATCAACAATGGGGACATCAGGACAGTCACCATCAATAGGATCACAGTCTGAGGCTTCATCTTGCTTGTCGTTCCTCTGCACTTGTACTTTTCTCACCAAGCGCTCCGGTACCCAAATAGGGTCCAAATGATCCTGTGGAAAAACACAAACAGAACCTCGTGCCCATGCCAGCATGGGATCAGGGCCATGCCAGACCCCTGTCAGAGCATCCTTCTATTTTATCAATCCTTTTAAAGGACTGGATGAGCAAGAATGCCTGTCCGCTGCAGACTGATTGGTATTATCCAAATTTAAAAAATTAAGTGTAAACAAGGCTAAGGAAAGTCTATTCTTGGGGGTCTGTTGATGACCTATTCCCCCTTTTTGTTTATGAAGCAATTCCTTTAAGGAGCGATGAGCATGCTCTACAATGTCTTGGCCTTGTGGATTATAAGGCAGTCCATGTATGAGTTGAACATCCACGCATTGGCAGAAGGAGGTGAACTTTTGTCCCATATAAGCAGGACCATTGTCTGTTTTCAATTGCTGGGGTTTTCCCCAGGCGGCCCATGCTTCTAGACAGTGAGCAATCACTTGGGTTGCCTTTTCAACTGTCATAGGTGTGGCATGGATAATGCCAGAGCATGTATCT
Organism: Myodes glareolus; assembly: GCF_982192425.1. Taxonomy (NCBI): domain Eukaryota; kingdom Metazoa; phylum Chordata; class Mammalia; order Rodentia; family Cricetidae; genus Myodes; species Myodes glareolus. The sequence continues at coordinate 52,985,900 of NC_142049.1, forward strand.
ATGGAGATATGTATGTATTTTACCTTGCCAAACTCAGAGAGATGGGAAACATCGATTTGCCAAAGTTTTAGGGGGAGAAATACACGCGGATTGACCCCTAAAGTTTGAAGGTAATGATGTATGAGACATTGTGGACAATCCGCAACCACCTTGCATGCATCAGCACAGGAAATGGCAAATTTTTGTTGTAGGGTTTTGGCATTAACATGAAACTCTTTATGAAAATCATGAGCCCTTTGCAGGGCAGAGGCAAAAAATTCCATTCTTGTCTGGTACATTGATCAACCTTGTCATTGCCGGCAGCCGGAGGGCCTGGCAAACCTGTATGTGCACGAATGTGCTGTACAAAGAAAGAATTCCTACGTTGCCAGAGTAATAGCTTTAATTGTGTAAATAGCCTATGTACGAGGCTGGAGGATTTAATAGGTCCAGCGCACTCAAGGTATTTTAAGGCGTTAACAACATAACAAGAATCTGAAATTAAATTAAATGTAAATGGACAGGACTTAAATACCTCAACCACGATTGCTAGCTTCACTTGCTGAGGAGCTCCAGGAGAAAACTGATATTTAACAGGTTCTGCAGAGTCCAACATGTAAGCACCACAGCCAGTCTTAGATCCATCTGTAAATATAACACTGGCTCCTGGAATGGTCCGTAAGGCAGTAATTTTTGGAAAGACTACTGGATGCTCTTTAAAAAAGGTTAACAGTGGATGCTTAGGAAAATGACAATCGATGCGCCCAGAATAGGAGCACCATAAAATAGCCCAATCATCAATAGTGGCACATAAAATATTAACTTGATTAGTATCATATGGGGTGACTATTACACATGGTGCAACTCCAAAATGTTGAAGGCAATTTTGAATGCCTTGCTGAGCAAGCAAAGCAACAGCAATAGAATAATATTCTATAGATTTCCCGGGGAAAATCTTGGGATGAATCCAAAGTAATGGTCATTCCTGCCACAGAATACCCATGGGTTGTAGATTAGTGGGTAAAATGCATAAAGCAATATCCTTTTCAGCCTGCACCCATTTTAAAAAGACTTTAGATAATTTTTCCTCTACAAGAGAGAGTGCTTGTCGAGCTTCACTAGTTAATTGTCTGGGAGAATCTAGAGCTACATCACCAACTGAAACATCATACAACACTTTTAACTCATAATTTGCCATGCCCAAACTGCCCCTAATCCAATTTATATCTCCCAATAATTTTTGAAAGTCATTTAATGTATGCAAATGATCTTTTCTTAATTCTACCTTTTGTGGCTATGTTATTAATATGATCATACACTTGAGGAGGATATGCACTTTGCTGGTTGGCGAACCTGCCTTGTCCAAGCAACATGTCTGTGTCCCAGACTGCTTGTGCCCCTCCAGCTGCTAGATTTTTTGCAGCCTGAGCATTGGCCAATTCAACTAAAGGAGCTTTCCAATCTAGATACTGGCCAGGGGACAAGCATGCTCTGCTAGGTTCATCCAATCAGCTGGAGTCATGGCGTGTCTATGTAGAGCTTCAACTTGGCCACCGTAAATCTAGATACTGGCCAGGGGACAAGCATGCTCATGCTAGGTTCATCCAATCAGCTGGAGTCATGGCGTATCTATGGAGAGCTTCCACTTGGGCCACCATAAATCTAGATACTGGCCAGGGGATAATCATGCTCATGGTAGGTTCATCCAATCAGCTGGAGTCATGGCTTATCTATGTAGAGCTTCCACTTGGGCCACCATAAAGGCGGCTGTAGTGCCATAAGTCCAGACAGATTCTGCCAATGTCTTGATGACCTTAAAATTCAAAGACTCATGGAATCGATTGCCTTGTGGATCCTGAAATACAGGAAATGCTGAGGCCATCATCATTTCTGCCCTAATTTCTCTCCATGCCTTAGGATTGAAAGAAATCCCTCCCTCTGCTCCTATAACCTCTGGATACGGGGGCGGAGCTGAAGGGGTTACAGTCCTGCGCATGCCTTTAGATGTCTTATTTTTCCCTCCATTTCCCTTTTTCTTGGAGATTTTCATTCTTTTCAATGTTTTCCTAAGGGTGTCTCTATCTTCTTCATCCGTTTCTGTCTCTGGGTCTGGTTCTCTGGGTCTGGCCCTGTCTCTGAGCTCGAGGAGACAGAAGAGTCTGATTCCTCCAATTCTGACAGGCTAGGATATAATTGACCCCTTTGCTTTTCCTGGGCCCTTTTCTTCTTCCCTCTAGCTGAATCTGTATCAGATGCCACATCAGACTTTGCCTTTTTATAGGCTGCCGTTTCTGAAGCTGCCCTCTCTGAACGTTCCCCCTGTAATATCTCTAAGGCTGCTTGGCCATTTTCTACTGCTTCACTGCGCTTTTGATCCTCGAGGCAGCTTTTCACTAATTTCCAGATAGGTCTTACTCCAGCCTTAAGTGTTCCCTGTTCTGCAGCAAACTCAAGGTCTCTACCTAGCTTTTCCCATGATGGAGTCATAAGCTTCCCAGAGACTGCAAACCAAGGTGCAGTGGTAGAACATTCCTCCAGGAACCTCCCTAAGGTACTTTTATTAAGTTTTAGATTTTTTGAACGAAGCAGCTTGTTCAAAGCCAGAAAAATTGGGTGAGAAGGAGAATTCCCCATGTTTATTCACTGAGGATTCTCAATACACTCCCTACAACAATAAGTAAAAATGATGAACCAGAACACTGTATTCAAGAGTACCCAAGCTGCTAAGAGCAAGTAGTAATCCATCAAGAGTATACAACAATTTTACTTTCAGTTCGTTGGGCTAGCGAACCGAATGTGTTCTACAGACTTGTAGCCCGTTCGCTGTGGTAGGCTTTACTTTCACTTTCGATTTGTCCGCTCTGGTCTCTGCTCTACTTCCCCTCTCTGCCTTTGTTTACAGGTGAGAGCAAATAACTCGCTTTGGTTGTGGATCCCCAATCTTACCTTGAGGACTTACTGGTGCACCCCCTGACTGCTGCAAGTTCTGGGCTCCAGGGAGAGGAGAGGAGAATCACCATATGGGCCACCACTTGTCGTGACCACCTCGACCAGCAAGGAAGACACAACGCCAGAGCTCTTCTTGTAAGCAGTTTACTCAGGACCTTGTTACAATAGTTTCTCTCCCTGGGTAAGCTCCTCCCAGTCCTTAAGTATCCCTGGGCAGCCAATCCTGGATCACCACGTGGGCACTGTCTATAGGTCCACTTATATGCAAGCAGGTTACGATCATCACGTGATCCTGGCCTTAGCCAAATAAGGTGTTGTTTACCACTGAGAGCACTCACTTTCGGGATAGCAGAAGACGGAAGCCGCGCCATCTTTTAGGTGTGGCTCCACACAGCTCTCTACAAAAGTCCAAATAACTTTTGTCTCATGATGATTTTCAAGTAATATGTCTGAATAACTCTCTACAGATAACTGTAATACCAATTAGGAGACCATGATCAGTAATACAATATTTTAACTTGAGGTTTATGAGTGAAATCATGTTTTTATTAATTTTAACATTACATGATCTTAAGTTGAATAAATTTAGGTGAATGTTTTCTATGTAATATTTCAAAATTGTATAGTTGGTAGCTTGATAGTCATTTATAAATGTTTAAGCATGCATATTGAACCTCTATTTCTAAACCATCAAACTTTTGCTTGATATATTTCTAAGAGATTATTCCAGACAAATTTCTTTCAGTTTTTGTGTATTCCATCATATGTCAGCATAATTATATGTCTATGAGTTTTCTTCTTTGAAGACTGATAACCTATGTGACAAGATAACAAATGAAAGTCACACCTTTTGTTTTAATAGCCTGCCTGCAGGAAGGTAGGCCTTCAGTCAGTGAGATTCCTGACCAGCAAGGGGCACAGATACTGTAGCAGAAGATCCATTGGAGGGGTGAGTGTGCTCCTGACCTGTGGCAAAAGCCCAGAAAGGGAACACAGACATTCCCTGACACCCTTATCTCCCTGGTCATTCTGCAGGGGCTGCTTCACCCTGCTAAGCCCTCTCTCCTCCTTTCCCATCCTAGCTTTCACCCAGGAACCCCTTCCCTTCCTCCCTTCCTTCCTTCATTGGGGCCATAAAATCCCCCAGCTCAGTCTGTTTGGGTACTGGGATGGGGTGGTGAGTACAACTGGGCAGGAGGGAGTTCCTTTGTTTTAATAGCCTGCCTGCAGCAAGATAGGCCTTTTGTCAGTGAGATTACTGGCCAGAAAGGGGCACTAATACTGTAGCAGAAGATCCATCAGAAGACAAGGTCCCTGGCCAACAAAGGAACCCAACCCTGTACCAGAAGGTCCATTGGAGATCATTTGAAGGAAGAGATGTGCAGACAACAAAGCAAGAATTCCTCCAACCAACCATCTGAGAAACAACATGAAAACACCAGATCACAGCGATCTTACGACAGAAGGATTTGAACAACCTATTCCGGAAGAAGTGGAAAACAGTGCCATTATGAAAGCAATAGAGTCCCTTAAACAGGGTATGAATAACTCACTTAAAGAAATGGAAGAGAAGTATAACAAAAAGATTGAAGAAATGAGTAAAGAAATGGAAGAGAAGTATAACAAAAACTTTGAAGAAATGAGTAAATCCATAAAGGAGACCCTGGGAAACCAAGAAAAAACAATCAAACAGGTAATGGAAACAGTTCAAGATTTGAAAACTGAAATGGAGGCATTGAAGAAAACACAAACCGAGGGCCGGATGGATATGGAAAATCTAGGTAAACGAACAGAGACTTCAGAAACAAGCATAAACAATAGAATACAAGAGATAGAAGAACGAATCTCAGATTATGAAGACACCATAAAGAAAATAAATGCTCTGACCAAAGCAAACAGCAAATCCAACAAATTCTCATCACAAAACATTCAGGAAATATGGGACATAATAAAAAAAAAACAAATCTAAGAATAATAGGGGTAGAAGAAGGAGAAAAATTGCAGATCAAAGGTCCAGAAAATATATTCAACAAAATTATAGAAGAAAACTTTCCCATCCTAAAGAACGATATTCCTATGAAGGTTCAAGAAGCATACAGAACACTGAATAGACTGGATCAGAAAAAAACATGCCCTTGCCATATAATAATCAAAACACAAAGCATTCAGGATATTGAGAGCTGCAAAGGAAAAAGGGCAAGTAACTTATAAAGGTAAACCTATCAGGCTTACACCGGATTTCTCTATGGAAACCATGAAAGCCAGAAGATCCTGGATAGAGGTACTGCAGAAACTAAGAGACCATGGATGCAAACCCAGACTACTATGCCCAGCCAAACTATTGTTCACAATCAACGGAGAAAACAAAATATTCCAGGATAAAAACAAATTTAAACAATACGTAGCTACTAATCCAGCCTTACAGAGAATATTAGAAGGAAAATCACTACCGAAGGAATCCAACATTCCCAACCCGGCCTACAATAACTCGAACATCTAGTGACCATTGACAAGCAGAAATCAAAGAAGAAAAACACATACACTCTACTACCTAAAAAAAAAAAAAAAAATGACCGGAGTCAACAACCACTGGTCATTAATATCACTTAATATCAATGGACTCAATTCACCTATAAAGAGGCACAGACTTAGAGATTGGATACGAAAACAGGATCCAACATTCTGCTGTTTACAAGAAACACACCTCAACCACAAAGACAGACACCTACTCAGAGTAAAGGGTTGGGAAAAGGTTTTCCAAGCAAATGGACCTAAGAAACAAGCAGATGTGGCCATTCTAATATCTAACAAAATCGACTTCAAACTAAAATCAATCAGAAGAAATGGAGATGGACATTATGTTCCATCATAACTGGAACAATTCATCAGGAGGAAGTCTCAATCCTGAATATCTATGCTCCTAATATAAAGGCACCCACATATGTAAAAGAAACTCTTCTAGAACTCAAGGCAGTCATCAAACCACACACACTAATAGTAGGAGACTTCAACACTCCTCTCTCACCAAAAGACAGGTCAATCAGACAGAAACCAAACAGAGAATTGAGAGATTTATTGGAGGTATTGAATCAAATGGACTTAACAGACATCTATAGAACACTCCACCCAAATAGGAAAGAATATACCTTTTTCTCTGTAGCTCATGGAACCTTCTTGAAAATTGACCACATACTCGGTAACAAAGCAAACTTCCAGAGATACAAAAAAATATTAGTAACTACCTGTGTCTTGTCAGATCACCATGGACTAAAATTAGAATTCAACAACAATGCTTCCCCCAGGAAGCCAACAAACTCATGGAAACTGAACAGTCAACTACTAAATCACCCCTGGGTCAAGGATGAAATAAAGAAAGAAATCAAACTCTTCCTTGAATTTAATGAAAACAAAGACACAACATACTCAAACCTATGGGACACTATGAAAGCAGTGCTAAGAGGAAAGTTCATAGCACTAAGTGCCCAATTAAAGAAAACGGAGAAAGCACACATTGGAGACTTAAAAGCACACTTGAAAGATCTAGAAAAAAAAGAATCTGATTCACCCAGGAGGTCTAGAAGACTGGAAATAATCAAACTGAGGGCTGAAATCAACAAAATAGAAACAGAGAAAACAATCCAAAGAATCAATGAATCAAAAAGCTGGTTCTTGGAGAAAATCAACAAGATTGACAAACCCCTATCCAAATTAATCAAATGGCAGAGAGAGAACATGCAAATTAATAAGATCAGAAATGAAAAGGGGGACATAACCACAGACACAGAGGAAATTCAGAGAATCATTAGTTCTTACTACGAAAGTTTATATGCCACAAAGCTGGAAAATGTAAAAGAAATGGACATTTTTTTAGATAAGTACCATATACCAAAGTTTAACCAAGAACAGGTGAACAACCTAAATAGACCTGTTAGTCGCGAAGAATTAGAAGCTGTTATCAAAAATCTCCCTACCAAAGAAAGCCCAGGACCAGATGGTTTCAATGCAGAATTCTACCAGAACTTCAAGGAAGAGCTAATACCTATACTCCTTAACGTATTCCACAATATAGAAACAGAAGAGTCATTGCCTAACTCCTTTTATGAAGCTACAGTTACCCTAATACCAAAACCACACAAAGACACAACCAAGAAAGAGAATTACAGGCCAATCTCACGCATGAACATCGACGCGAAAATTCTCAATAAAATTCTGGCAAACCGAATCCAAGAGCACATTAGAAAAATTATCCATTATGATCAAGTAGGCTTCATTCCAGAGATGCAGGGCTGGTTCAACATACACAAATCTATCAATGTCATCCATCATATAAATAAACTGAAAGAAAAAAACCATATGATCATCTCACTAGATGCTGAAAAAGCATTTGACAAAATTCAACACCCATTTATGATAAAGGTGTTGGAGAGACTGGGGATACAAGGAGCATACCTAAATATAATAAAAGCAATATACAGCAAGCCGACAGCTAACATCAAACTGAATGGAGAGAAACTCAAAGCCTTTCCACTAAAATCAGGAACGCGACAAGGCTGTCCACTCTCTCCATACCTCTTCAATATAGTGCTTGAAGTTCTAGCAATAGCAATAAGACAACATAAGGAGATCAAGGGGATTCATATTGGAAAGGATGAAGTTAAACTTTCGTTATTTGCTGACGATATGATAGTTTACATAAGTGACCCCAAAAACTCTACCAAAGAACTCCTACAGCTGATAAACACCTTTAGTAACATGGCAGGATACAAGATCAACTCCAAAAAATCAGTGGCCCTCCTATACACAAAGGATAAAGAAGCAGAGAGGGAAATCAGAGAAACATCACCTTTCATGATAGCCACAAATAGCATAAAATATCTTGGGGTTACTCTAACCAAGGAAGTGAAAGACCTATTTGACAAGAACTTTAAGTCTTTGAAGAAAGAAATTGAGGAGGATACCAGAAAATGAAAAGACCTCCCCTGCTCTTGGATTGGGAGAATCAACATAGTAAAAATGGCAATTCTACCAAAAGCAATCTATAGATTCAATGTAATCCCCATCAAAATCCCATCAAACTTCTTCACAGACTTTGAGAGAACAATAATCAAGTTTATATGGAAAAACAAAAAACCCAGGATAGCCAAAACAATCTTATACAATAAAAGAACTTCTGGAGGCATTACCATTCCTGACTTCAAACTCTATTATAGAGCTACAGTATTGAAAACAGCTTGGTATTGGCATAAGAACAGAGATGTCGACCTATGGAATCGAATAGAAGACCCAGATATTAACCCACAAACTTATGAACACCTAATTTTCGACAAGGGAGCTAAAGGTATACAATGGAAGAAGGAAAGCATCTTTAACAAATGGTGCTGGCATAACTGGATGTCAACCTGTAAAAAAATGAAATAGATCCATATCTATCACCATGCACAAAAATCAAGTCCAAATGGATTAAAGACATCAACATTAATCTGTCCACTTTGAACCTGATAGAAGAGAAAGTGGAAAGTAGTCTACAAGATATAGGCACAGGAGGCCACTTCCTAAGTAGGACCCCAGCAGCACAGACAATAAGAGAAACAATGAATAAATGGGATCTACTGAAACTGAGAAGCTTCTGTAAAGCAAAGGACACTGTCAGTAGGACAAAAAGACTGCCTTCTGACTGGGAGAAGATTTTCACCAACCCCTCATCAGACAAAGGTCTGATCTCCAAAATATACAAAGAACTCAAGAAACTAGACACTAAAACTCTAATAAACCCAATTAAAAAATGGGGTACTGAACTTAACAGAGAATTCACAACAGATGAACTTCGAATGGCCAGAAGACACTTAAGGTCATGCTCAACCTCCTTAGTGATCAGGGAAATGCAAATCAAAACCACTTTGAGATACCATCTTACACCTGTCAGAATAGCTAAAGTCAAAAACACCACTGATAGCCTATGCTGGAGAGGATGTGGGGTGAGGGGAACACTCATCCATTGTTGGTGGGAATGCAAACTCGTGCAGCCACTGTGGAAATCAGTGTGGCGGTTTCTCAGGAAACTGGGAGTCAACCTCCCTCAGGACCCAGCAATTCCACTCTTGGGAATATACCCTGAAGATTCCCTAACATACTACAAAAGCATTTGTTCTACTATGTTCATAGCAGCACTATTTGTAATAGCCAGAACCTGGAAACAGCCTAGGTGCCCCTCAATAGAAGAATGGTTAAAAAAGGTGTGGAACATATACACATTAGAGTTTTACTCAGCGGTAAAACACAATGACATCTTGAATTTTGCATGCAAATGGATGGAAATAGAAAACGCTTTACTGAGTGAGGTAAGCCAGACCCAAAAAGAGGAACAAGGTATGTATTCACTCATAAGTGAATTCTAAACATAATTAAAGGTCTTTGAGCCTATTATTCGTGATCCTAGAGAAGCTAAATAAGAAGATGAACCTGATGAAGATTATTTAGCTATCCACCAGGAGGTAGGAAATTGACAAGAGCCCCAGGTAACCTCGGGTGCATGGGGGGGGGCGGGAGGGTTGATGGAAGGGGAGAGTGTTAGAGAGAAGGGAGTAGGGGAGGAATGGGGAAAGCTCGGTGGCCTGGGATGGGGGGGGGAGGGAGGAAGGATGAATATGGGATCAGGGAAGAATATATTTCAACTAAGGGAGTCATTTTAGGGTTTACAGGCGACTTGATTATATATGGGATCCCAGGTCCAAGGAGAGATCCCCCAGATTGTTCTCTGGACAGGGGAGAGGGTGCCTAAATCGGCCGTAGCCCATAACCATACTGATGTATATTTTGCTTATCACCATAGATCCTTCATCTGGCGAAGGACGGCGATAAAGTCGGAGACCCACATTGGAGCACCGGACTGATCTCCCCGATGTCCAAATGAGGAGCAGAAGTAGGAAGAACATGAAAAACTAAATCAGTACTGCGAGGGATGCTATCACCCACTGATACAAGGAAAGGGATCTAATGAGAGTTTACCAAGGCCAGTTGGACTGGGACTGAATGAGGACGTGATCTAACCAGATTCTCTGAATGTGGCCGGATTCTCTGAATGTGGCTGGCCCGAAGTCTTTCTGAAAAGCCATTGACTATGATACTGGGACCTGTTTCCTCTGCATATTCTGGATTTTGGTGATCCAGTCTGTTTGGATACTCACCTTCCTGGACCTGGAGGGAGGGGGGAGGAACTTGAACTTCCCACAGGGCAGGAAACCTTGACTGCCCTAAGGGACGAAGAGGGAGGAGGAGAGGGAGTAGGGGGAGTGGGAGGGTGTTGGGAAGAGGAGCGGAAATGGAAACTTTTATAATATAATAAAATTTACTTTCAAAAAAAAAAGACTACAGATGAGGGAGGTGGGGAGGAAGAAAAGGGAGGCGGGGAAGAGGTGGAAATTTTTAATAAATAAATAAATAAATTTTAAAAACAAAGCAACAACAACAACAAAAAAAACAAATGGAAGTTACTTGCAGAACGTCCACTTTAGAAAAACTTTACATGGTCTGGATTATAACTGGAATGAAAAATGTGTTTAAAGGAAATTGTGCTGTGTTTAAGTGAGGACAGCGTAAAAAAGAAAACATTTTGGATCAATATATAAGAGAGTTAGAAAAGAATTATAATCCAACACTCTCAGCTGATCACAGCCACATGGGTTCATTAACATAGAGGCTGTATAAAAATCTTTCCTGAACTAGAATACCTGATATATATATCATACATATACATATATATGCATACATATAAATGCATGCACATATATGTACATGTATATACGTACATATACATAAATGTGTATTTATATGTATGCATATATATTTATATACATGCTAAGGATATATATATGTATATATACACACACACACATATATGTGCTCGGAAGATAACTGTATCATTATATACACATGGTTTCATAAGTATGTGAGATGTTTTTCTCATGAGTAATTAGAAAAAGAATATGATGTTTTGCTTCTTAAAGAACTTTTGGGTACACTCTCAGTTTGTAAACCATTAAACAATATAAAAGGAATGTATTCTCCATGCATAGTGAATTCCTTCATCTAGATTTTGAGTAGATGCACATATTCCTACATGGTAGTGTGAATTAGATTGGCAACAGAGTATTAGCAGTTCTCTTTCATTTGCTATAGCAAGTTAATAACCATGTGTCAGGATAATTCCAGAAGACTCCGAAAGCTTTGCTCACTGCAAAGCTGAGAAAACATGTTGATGTTTTGACATCTTAAGCCACTGGGCTGGGGAGTTCACTTAGCTATCGATCTGTTTTTCTGCAGTTTTCATCTATTCTACAAGCTTTCTAGGTGCTTTCTCTTCATTTAATACATGTCATTTGATTATGTTTTGAACGAGGGGTAGAACAAGGAAACGATGGGTTGGAATGATTCTCCACTGCCTTCCTCAGCTCAAGTCACTACTGTGAAATTTTAGAGACTGAGACCTCCCCACTCACAGCTCTGTAGACTGAAAGCTCTAAACAGCAGATGCCTCCTAAGAGTTCATAGTTCAGAGAGTGACTTCTGTTTGTGTTCTCACAAAACAAAAGGACATTGTATACTGACCTCTTTCATGAGGGTTTATCCTCAGACACCCTGCTATCCTGTGTGCTTCTCAGTTTATTATTAATGTATTGAGGTTTAGATTTCTATTAATTATTTTTCACTTAGACATTTGTTGATTGATCTTGGTAGGCAACCCCTCTTCTATTGAATTAGGTCTTCAACTTGAGGGATTATATTTTATGATAAAAGATTTATAGGGGCAGAGCACTTAATCCACAGTAATCATATTTAGCATAATTTTTTCAGCTGTTGAGTATAGTTTCAAAACTCAAGAAGAAAATCAGTAACTGTCAGAAACTGTACCTTACTAATTCTAGGAAGTAATAGCAGACATGTATCTATCCAAAAATAAATATATTTCAAGGCTTCATCAGTCATTGACTGAGGTTTCTGTCCTGCCCAGCTCCTGCAGTTATTAAGTCTCAAAGAATCACACAGAGGTCTACATTAATTATAAACTGATTGGCCCATTAGCTCAGGCTTATTATTAACTCTTACAACTTATATTAGCCCATTATTCTTGTCTATGCTAGCCACGTGTCTCAGTATCTTATTCGGCAAGGTGCTCACATCTTGCTTCTTCTGTGGCTGGGTCACAACTGCAGAATAAGCTTTCCTCTTCCCAGAATTTTTCTGTTTTGTCACCCTGCATCTACTTCCTACCTGGCTGTCCCACCTCTATGTCCTGTCTGGCTACTGGCCAATCAGTTTTATTAAAATACCATCGACAGTGTACAAATCATTGTCCCACAGCAATCAGCTCTGGTAATTTTGTGCTCCCCATCTATAACACACCGGGTATTTCCCAATGCATCTGTCCTATCACACAGCACTGTCTCTCCATGCATCCCTGACATGGTCCCATTTATCATCAGAGTCGACAGGTGTCTAACCACTCTGCATCTCACAAAAGAAGTTCTTTCCACTCTATGTTACACATTTATTATCATTGAAACTATAGATTAATGTTAAAACTAGATTTCAACAGCTTGACTACAGATCAGTGACTCTACAATTTAAAACTCAAGGGTTTTGACTGATTTAAGGATCAAGATCTACTAAAATGGTACACTTAAAAAATTCCAGGTGTGGCTGAACAGTGGTGGCACAGGCTTTTAATACCAGTACTTGGGAGGCAGAGGCAGGAGGATCTCTGTGAGTTCGAAGCCAGCATGGTCTACAAGAAGTAGTTCCAGTACAGCTAGGACTACTAGCTGAAACCCTGTCTCAAAAAAAAAAAAAAAAACAAATAACAACAACAAAAAAAAAAAATTTCCAAGTTTGCACTAAGAGATAAAGTTTTCTCTCTAAGATTCCTTAACTTCATGTTCTTTCATTAACATGTATTTATTCCACCTGAATTACAGATAGCTTTTCCTCTGGCCATGCCGCCCCCTTGCTACAGGTCCACGCCTGTTCTTGCAGGAGGTCCTATTGCATTCCCCAAACACAGACTACTCCGTGTACACCTCACGGAGTCTGAGATGGTCTACTCCTCCACAGGTATCCTGTGCTCTAGTCTTCAAGACCTACCCTACCACTTTGCCCCATGTCACCTTTTCCCCATGTTGAACTATATAGCCCGAGAGATTGAACTGCCTTTAAAAAATGTTCCTTTACTAATTGTATAGATTCTGCCCATAATCTTGCAATGAATATGTTATCAGACAATCTCTTTATATATTTCTGACAACTGTTCTGCTATAAAAACTATGTCATGTATATTTTGAGACAGTTGATACAGCCTTTTCCTAGCTAAAATGGTTTATTACTGCCTTGTTCACAAATTTAACTTAGCAGGTTGACTTCTAACTACAGTTTTGGTCCCACAGATGCACACTACCAGCCAGGTAAACTCTATCTAACAATGCTTCATCAAAATACAGTCTGTATTTTAAGTTATCTAAGGCTGATACTTCCGGGTTCTAGGGGTCATGCAGGTGCAGAGAACCCTCAGGCAGAAGTTCTAATTGCCCCTGGGAATGTTAAAGGGGGAATCCACCCATGTGCCATGGATTGCATCATTCATTTATGACTCATCTAAGCCCTTATGCACATGTGTCAGCCCCATCATCTGCATATGACGAGCCAGGTTAACCCCCTGTGCACATGCATTAGGCAGATTTGAAAAGTTGGACACACCATCTTTCTCTCTCATTCTGCACACTGACTTCCCAGGCCTGTGCACACCCCTCTAATAAACTCCTAAATGGGTTTGTTGTGTGTTCCTTCTCACTCGTGCCAGGTACTTTCACAGTCTATTAATCAGAGACTAATAGATAAATCTAAAATTTTAAACTAACACTCTTTTCTTTTTGAACTCAAATCTACAACTTTTAGACACACTTAACCATATCATGTCATAGTAACAATTACAGATTTTTATATATTCTTCTGTCTTACTGTATATGACAGATTGAAGCACAATTAATAAAAGCTCAGAGACAGATATTGGGATTTAACATGGTGACCAGAAAAGCAAAGCAGTCAGTCACTGTCTCTTACCTTGACCTCAGTCCAAAATGGCAATCCTGCCTTTGGGAATCTCAGGATTAAAACTTAGCCTGAGAGCTGTCTCAGGATTTTATAATCCTCTCTAGGTCTGGGATTAAAGGTGTGCACCACTACTTCCTGGTATGGCAAGCTAGTGTGCCTACTGGGACTCAAGGTGTGTGTCATTGTAGCTAGGGGGATTAAAGGTGTGTGTCATTGTAGCTACAGGGATTAAAGGTGTGTGTCATTGTAACTACAGGGATTAAAGGTGTGTGTCATTGTAACTACAGGGATTAAAGGTGTGAATCATTGTGCCTGCTGGGATTAAAGGTGTGTGTCATTGCTGCCTGATCCCTAAGGCTGGTTGTAATGATTTCAGCCACATACGGCTGATACTTCAGGGTTCTAGGTGTCATGCATGTGCAGACAAACCCTCAGGCAGGAGTTTCTAATGGCCCCCAGAAGATGATAAAAGGGCCCTGTGTGACTCACGTGTGGCATGGATTACATCATTCACGTATGACTCAGCTAAGCCCTTGTGCACATGTGTGAGCACTGTCATCTGTGTGTAACGTAACCACATTAATCTTTGTGAGCACATGCTAGGCAGGTTTTAAATCTGGATGCACCATCCATCCTCTCTCTCTCTCTCTCTCTCTCTCTCTCTCTCTCTCTCTCTCTTTCTCTCACTGACTTCCCAGGCCTGTACACACCACTCTAATAAACTCCTAAGCAGGTTTGTTTCGTGTTCCGTGTTTCCTTCTCACTCACACCAGGTAATTTCACCGGCAGTGTGGCTGTTTTTCTTTCCTGACCCCCAGGCAAGATTTATTTATTAAAAGACAAATGAAATGCCACTACAAGAGATATTTTAAAATCATTTAAAATTCATCTGTAAGATGGCCAAATTAGTTCTCAGTTTGCCATCAATAGATTACTGGCTATTAATTTTAAAATTATTATTCATTGATCAGAGAGACATACAAAGCTGCATTTATTAAATAAATGATGGGGAGATTTTGAAGTCCACAATTATCATACAGCAAATGTACAACTGACAGACCAATAGGCAGTCCATGTGAAGTGTATATGAACACATCCACATGAAGAAACCCATTCATCAGAACTGCAGGAGCACTTGTCTTTTGGAAAAGTTGTTCTCAAATCTGTAAAAATCTTGGGAAGCCATGATTCTCCCTTCAAAATGGGATTTAGTCTCAAAATATCTCAACTTTGTATCTTTCTCCTTCTGCAAGACCAACAGAATGACCTCCCATGAGGCCTTAGAGTTATAACATTCACTCTTTGTTCTAACAGTCAAATACCCCCAAATTACCTGTGCTAACAAACCACTTAAGAATTTCATAAAGATAGGAAGACAGCATCTGGGGTTTATGAATGTTTAGTAACTTTATCTAAGGGGTTGGAATGTCAGATATTTTCCTTAGTGATACCTCCTGTTTTGAAGCACTGCTTTGCCAGTTTCTCCAGCTTCTTTATGATCCTGAAATGCATGTGATATCATTGTTTTGCCTATGAATTTTTTTAGCCATGTCTATAAAAAATAAAATCCTAGTAGACCTCACCCCTCTTTTTGTCTTTGCTGCTTTGTCCAAAAAATAATAAAAAAAAAACATGTACAGGTAACATACATGAGTTGGTTTATTCCGTTTACCCTCAGATGGAATTACACGGATTTTTGCTGGCCATAGGGAAGCTTAGCTGGACCCCTGAGTGCTGAGGCTGGGACTCAAAGCCCCTGATAGCTAGCCACCCCACTATATATAAAGATGATCCCAATCAGAGAGAAGAGATTAAAACAGTCCTGATCTCTGCAGTTCATCACTGACCCATTTCTGTAGCTTTACTCAAGGAAAGGAAGAAAAATACAGGTGATCGATACCACTGTATTTTTATTATGAGTTCTAATTGGTCTTAATAACAACCTGCAGTCAGATATTGGCATAAAGGCTGAAAGGTCAGAAAGACAAAAGAGCAGGTCACAGCCAACTCTGACTTGCTAACTCCTCAGCCACATCACTTCCTGTCTGTCTATAAAGACCTCCAGATCTGTATGTTTAACTACTGGCTAGCTCCACCCTCTGATCTTCAGGCAAGCTTTATTTGTTAGAGCACCAAGAAAATATAACCATACACCACAACTCAATTTTTCAAGATCAGTTGTCTAATTACATCTCAGCTAACAGAGTTGCCCTCAGGTGAAAATTCAGCCCTGTTTGTGTTTCTGTTTGGCCTCCATGGCACATTTCCCATCGTATCACCATGTGAACCTTCCATTGCACACAAATGACTGAGACTGAATACACTAAACATTAATACCTTCATCAGGAAAGTAGCAGAGAATGATGATTAACCGAGGATGAAAATGAAAATCGAACAATAAGATATCTATTACATAAATAAACAAAGGTATATGGTATATCATGTACCTGATTATACAGGAAAAGCCCTGAGTGATCCATTTTCATACAATTTTAGGTCCTTACCATTGCTGCAAGGGGGTTTGTTCAACATCTCTCCCAGTTCAAGAAGAAATAAACTCAGGTACATAACTGCAGATTATCTTTAAGAAACTACATGTCTGAACTAATCAACCATTCCCCATGTGAGAAGACAGCAGAAAGCTTTGAACGCCCAATGACAGAAAGCCATGCCTTTGTTTCCCCAGATCACTGACCACGTTAATGAGCACAGTTGATAAAATCCCTCACAAACGTCTCTAGAGACCCTTTTCTCAGGTGATGTTAGATTGGGCCAAAGTGAAAATGAAAACTAAACATTAGAGTAATCAAATCCACAGTGTGATTCAGATGTTAAGATCTCACATCAATAATCATGAAGGGGTTATTTGAATAAAAAGGAAGTTCACAGTGAAAACCTGAAGATAAGTATTCAAAGCCTACTTCACAAGATAGAACTCATGCAGGCACTGTATCCCTAACTGGGTCTCAAATTTGTGGCTTAATAGATCAGAGGCCCTAGGGGAGAACCACCTACTATTATCCTACTAAATTATTATCTTTAAAACATAGGTATAAATTTAGACAGGTAAGTTCATCTGTCCACCCTGATTAGAGAAGTTCCCTTCACAGCAGATGGTGATTAACACAGAGACCCACAGGTGGTCATTGTGCAGAGGTTAACAGACTGTGCAGTGCTCAGCTCCAAATGAGAAAGGGGTGTCCACATCCCTCCCAGCAACGCTCAGAGATCATCACAGAAAGGAGTGTAGAAAGACTGTAAGAGTCAGAGCAAATTTATACTCTGAACTTTACAGTTCAGTCACACACACGAACACACAGTTGCTGGGAGTGACTTGGACAATATCAAGCCATCTGGCGAGAATGGATGGGAAAGGGATCAGGAAGTTTTATTCTCTTCTGAGAAGTTATTTGCAATTCATGGCTTCTGGAAAGAGAGAGTCAACTTTCTTCAGGGACGCACCCCTGAGAAACTGCCAAGCTTCATTCAGGATAAGATCCCACTCCCAATCACAAACTGGCAGCATTGAGTGAACTCAGTGGATGTGGATCTCCTTCCTTCAGAGCCCTTGGCTGCCAGCCCACAAGAGCAGAGGGGTCAGAAGCTGCAAGCAGGTTCAGATGGCCATGAGTACAATGGAAATAACCAGAAATCAGCTTCAGAGACACAGCTTAGTTTATAGCTTAGGCCAACTTGTATAGTCTAAGCGGGGGTGGGGGAGCACAGCACTATACAGACTGACGAGAAAAGGGGATGTAGACCTAATTGAGGACAGAGGAATGTTAATGGCGCACTCACTCAAGTGAGGTGGTGGGCAGTTGTGTGCTGAATCATTTTGCCTTTGCGGGGAGCTTTCCTACAAGGTCATCCTCCAAATAAGGTCAAGCAACCATCCAGGCCTACAGATAGTATCTAAATAAGGTAGAAAGGGAGGCCTGCTGCAAAAGGAGTCCTCTGTATCACATGGAGCTCAGGGAGATATCCAGACACGGTGAAATGCAACTTTTAAAGCAAGATACTCCAACAGATTGAGTGATACAAAGAGATGAGGGGCAGAGGGAGAGAGAAAGATCGTGAAGTCATGAGCAGAAAATAGGCAAGACAAGAGAAATTGGTTGAAAGGGAATAAGGATTTGATCCATCCACATTATAGAAATGTATTACTGTGAAATAAAATGCTTTAAAAGAAAACCCAAAGTGGAGAATATAAATGTATTACTCTTCTAGGTCATAATTTAACATCTTCATTTAAACACTTCTCTAATAATCAAAAAGTTGTTAGAAGGTGCAAAGTAGTACTTGACTTAGATTCTCCAGAAGCAAGGTTTAAAGCTGTAAGAGCAGAGCAAAGCAGCCATTACAGATGAGGTTGCCTAGCAACCAGCTCTACACACCATGGTGAAGCCCTTTGAGTGTCTCACAGCCAAAAATGTCCTGTGTGCAGATCAATTATGTAGACAGGGGATTAAGACAGAAATGAAGATGCTAGCAAAATGTTCCATGGAGTAAAATAATGTTCAGATGCTGCAAGACAAAACTGCCATTAACACCTCTGTTTATACATTTCTTTCCTGAAGGAACATACGTACAGATACACAGGACTTTGAAAATGAAACTTTCCAATTTCAAGGTAACAAATACTGGGCCAGAAGCAAGCACTGGTGATGTTTGCTTTGGAATCGCAGCTAAATTAACTTTAGAAAGACAAGGAAGGGTTTGAGTGTTCTGTTTTTGTTTTTCGTCCTTGGATCAATTTGTTTTAAAATGAATCTTTTAGTTGATAGAGGAATATTGACTAAATTGTTTTATAATCAGAACAGTAGGATTTTACATGATATTCTATGCAGATTAAATACTTTCTATCTCTTTGGACATTAAATTTTTAACTTGGAACTATTGTTCAAAGAAGGTCAAATAGATTAAGAGGCAGAAAACAAGAGGGTTCCAATTTTGAACATGTCTTTTAATATGTTAAATGTGTCCTCCTGTGGTGCTGGAGAATTGTCTGTATTCTGTCAATCATGTTTTAAATAAACGCTGATTGGTCAGGCAGGAGGTGTAGGCTGGAAAACCAGACAGGAGGTGGAAATGATGCAAGGAGAGCAGGAGAATTCTGGGGAGGAGGAAGTTGATTCCTCCCACTCCTGCCCAGGCCACCAAAGCAGCAGGATGTGAGCTGCCCCACTGAAAAAGGTACTGAGCCACATGGCTAAAATAGATCAGAAAAAATGAGTTAATCAAGACATGAGCGTTAGCTAATAAGTAGCCTGACCTAATGGGCCAATCAGCATTATAACTTACAGAGATCTGTGTGTGATTTTTCTCTGGGACTAAACAGCTGGACAGGACAGAAACACAAACAAGCAGGCCCAGGCCCCCTCATGTTACACTCCTGGGTTTCTAGACTTTTCCATTTCACCACCAACCATAATGTTGAACACAAGGCTTCTCACGGGTCTGAAGAACTATCAAATTTAAAGAATCAATTATACAAATTTCTGTCTAAAGAACAGAGATCTGTAGTTCTAATGCACAAAGAACAAGAACAGAAGAGTGCCCCAGGCTCAGGGGGACAGAGGGAGGGAGACAGGGCCCATCTATCCTCTGCCCTATTTGAACTGTATTCCTAGTTAGCTATAGGGTTCTCCTTTGTCAGTTCACTGATATGAATCACAATCTCTCCGGGAAACATTCTCACAGACATACCACATGCAGTGACTTCACAGCTACCTGGGTGTTCCTTTGATCAGCCAATGTGACATCTAAGATTAACTATTTTATCAATCCCAACTTATCTTGATACAAATGGGCAACATAATGGCCTTCTGTTATCGCAAATAATTTTCTAAATTCCCTTTATGCAATATTTTGTCTGATCTTTGAGAATTAAGTATTTGGACAATCATGAAGTCTTTTTTATTGATATTTATTGAGCTTTACATTTTTCTCTGCTCACCTTCCTGCCTCTCCACTCCCCTTAAAAACTCCCCCAAGGTCCCCATGGTCCCAGTTTACTCAGGAGATCTTGTCTTTTTCTTCTTTCTACTTCCCTTGTAGATTAGATCTACCTAAGTTTCTCTTTTTGGCCTCATTGTTGTCTAAGTTCTCTGGTATTGTGGTTTGTAGGCTGGCTTTCTTAGCTTTGTGTTTAAAATGCACCTAAGAGTGAGTACATGTGATATTGTCTTTCTGTGTCTGGGTTACTTCACTCAGAATAATGTTCTCTAGCTCTATCCATTTTCCGGCAAAATTTAAGATGCCATTATTTTTTTCTGCTGTGCAGTACTACATTGTGTAAATGTGCCACATTTTCCTTATCCATTCTTTGGTCCATGGGCATTTAGGTTATTTCCAGGTTCCGGCTATGACAAACAAAGCTGCTATGAACATAGTTGAGCACATGTCCTTGTGGCACAATTGAGCATCCTTTGGATACCCAAAAGTGGTATTATTGTGTCTTGAGGACGATTGAAGGTCTATAATTGCATGTCCAGCTCAGGAAAGTATCAGGAAAAATTATCTGATGAGTGCACAACAATGTGTTAGTCTTTTACTTACATTTGCAGCAAGCTCTTGACACTATTTGTCACCTATGATTATGTACCTAATTCTGGTCTTGCTGCTAACTAAGAGAACCAATGACTCTGTAATAAATATTCCCCTTTTGTAAGGGCATTATAAAAGGCTTTATAAATAAACAAAATACTGTTTAGAAAGCCATGTTTAAGTCAGAACTTACAAGTTTCCAGAATCCTTGAACAACACTGTTAATTTCTAGAATTAAAGTGTCTTTTACAGTGAAGTAGAACTACGCAAAGTCTACTTACAGACATCACCACAGTGTAGCAGCATATTTTGTTGGCAAATTGATGGGTCCGTGAGGAATTAAGGCATTTTCAAAATCTTGAGCAAAATAAGAGCATACTGCTGGTATATTTGAAAGCTTATGGAAGAAAAGTCTAATTAATATAACAAACTAGTGAATCACTGCAACGTGGCTAATAGAAAGATGGGATCACATGATGCAGTACAAAGATGTCCCACGCTGCTGTCTCGCCAGCAAGAACGACGCAGGGCACGTAGGATCCTTCTGCAGAACAGCTTTTAATGCATCTTGAGAGCGAGAGCATAAGCCAACATGGCGGAGACCCAGAGCGAGGCGAACCCAGCCCTTTTATAGGAAACAGTCCCCGCCTCGGACGTGTCACTCTCAGATTGGTCAGTTGCCCATCATCCCAGATGACGCCTCGGGAGAGGCAGGGACTACAGCGTTGGAAATTTGCCAACACATGCGCATTATCCTGTTCACCGGGCGGGGGAACCGGATGTCAGCGGCATCTTGGAATGGCGAATGTGGTTGCGGTCCTCTACATTTCCCCCTTTTTTTACTTCTTTGCAGAAAGGCAACTCCCTCAGAAGGCAGAGATAGAGGTCGCACTTCCCAAAGTGGAAAACATTATAATGGGCTTGCATAGAATCTGCCCCTAGGTTCATGACACCTGGAACTTATCCGGCCTGCCCTCTGCCATCTTTCTGGGAAAGGGAATATACGGCAGGAAACCCTTATGCAGGGCAACATATCTCTCAGAGAGGGCCATTCTCTGTGTGATGCTCTTTAGCTCGACAACCTTCAGGGCTAGCTAAGCCAAGCACTCCACCCTGTGCAATGGACAGAGGTGTCCTAGGGTTGCAGGAGCTGGTTGGCATAAACCTTACTGCTTCAGCATAGATAACCACATCAGTAGAGGTTCCCTGTTTCAGGGCAGCCAGCGCTTGTGCAATAACCACACTTTGTCCCTATGACTTTGGGATTTGAGTCAGCAGACCATCCAGAGGAGAAACACTGATTCACAGCATAGGGCTGTTCCAAACATTCCCACCGCCACCCAATCTTAAAGTAGGAGATGAAGGACACAACTCAGGACTGGAATCCTTCGGCTAAGCTTATAAATAGAAGGTAGGGGAGCCCCAGAGTCTTATTGGTTGTAAAATTAAAAAAAAAAAAAAACGAGGAAACACTGCCACTCTATGGCTGACTGGTGTCGGTTTCAGGAAGGCTGAGAGTATCCCCCATCGCTGCTCCTTCGTAACCTGCTCCTTCGTAACCATTGTCATCCATCCGCAAAATGGTAGGAGGAACAGAAGCCAAATCTTCAGGCGAGTCCGCGTGTTGTGGGTCACCCCTCACCCTTCGGGTCAGTCTTTCTGGCACCCAGAATGGATTTTTCTGGTCCTGTGGGAACACACAAACAGCTCCCCTGGATCTCAACAGGATGGGATCCGGGCCTTTCCATTCATTAGAAAACACATCTTTCCATATAACCAAATCCTTAGGCCGCTGCGGATCCGAACTATGTCGTGTTGCAGCATTCTGGCCATTATCGCCCAGATTTTAAAAATTTATAGTGAACAGAGCCATGGCAATGGCTACTCTTGGTGTCGGGGGTAATTCCTTCAATATTCCCCCTTTTTGTTTAAGTAGATAAGATTTGAGTGTGCGATGTGCTCGCTCTACAATACCTTGCCCTTGGGGGTTATAAGGCAGGCCTGTAATGTGTGTGACTTGCATATGTGCACAAAATTGTTTAAACTTTTGAGAAGTATAGGCAGGCCCATTATCCGTCTTTAAAGATGTGGGCTTGCCCCAAGCACTCCATGCCTCAAGACAATGTTGAATGACATAAGAGGTTTTTTCTCCTGTAAGTGGTGTGGCATGAATAACGCCAGAGCATGTGTCAATTGACACATGCACATACTGAAGTTTTCCAAAGGCAGTGATATGAGTCACATCCATCTGCCATATTTGCAAAGGCGCAATCCCTCTGGGGTTTACGCCAGTGTGTCTGACAGGGAGAAACTGGCAACAATTGTGACATTGGGTTACAATATCACGAGCCTCCTTTCTGGTAAGAGAAAAACGTTTACGCAGGGTTTCAGCTGTAACATGAAAATTATCATGAAAGGTTTTAGCGGTCTGTAACGGGGAGGCAAGAGCTACCGCAGCAAGCTGCGTAGCACGATCAGCCAGATCATTACCTAAACTCATGGGGCCCGGGAGCCCCGAATGTGCTCTTATGTGTGTGATAAAAAATGGAGCTCTCCTATTTCGTAAACAGTCCTGTATCCTCTGGAAAAGAGCTGCCACTGTACTAGTAGGTTTTATAATTCCAGCGGTCTCTAATAATTTAACAGCATTAACCACATAGGCAGAATCAGAAACAATATTAAGAGGACAATGAAATTTTTGAAGAACCTCTAAAACCACCATGCATTCCACCACCTGGGGTGAGGTGGCAGAAAAGTTCTTTGTATATATTTTAGAATCCACAACATAGGCTCCCACACCATTTTTGGAGCCATCTGTATACACCATCACCCCGTCTTTTAGCGGGGCAGAAGACGTAACTCAGGGAAACACAATGGGATGATATGCAGCAAACTGCAGCAAAGGGTATTTGGGATAATGATTATCAATTTTTCCTGAAAAGGTGGTAACCAAAATTGCCCAATCGTCAGAGGTGGCGGCCAAAGTTTGTATCTGAAAGGAGGTATAGGGAACTGTCATAACCGCTGGATGCTTACCAAAATGACTAACAGACATTTTAAGGCCTTTAAGGGCAATTTGAGCTATAGCAGCTGGATACCAATCAATACTTTTGTTAGGAGAAGCATGCGGATGGATCCACAGTAACGGTCCATCCTGCCATAACACAGCAGTGGGTAGCTTTCTTGTTTTAAACACACATAGAACAAATGGTTGAGTTTCATCATACGGCACAGCTGTGCCTCCTTAATGGATTCCTCCACTAGTAATAAGACTGCTTCTGCTGCCGGCGTCAAGGCCCGAGGGGAGGTAATATGAGTATCCCCTTCCAAGATATCAAACAATGGCTTCAAATCAGCAGAGGGGATTTTTAAAAACGGTCGCAGCCTATTAATTTCTCCTAACAATTTTTGGAAATCGTTTAATGTTCGCAAATTGACCCTATAGATTTTTATTTTTTGTGGTAGAATCTTTTCAGGAAGAATAACAGAACCTAAGAATTGGCCAGTGTCTGTAATCTGGACCTTCTCAGTGGCTACTTGAAGACCCCATAGCTGTAAACTCTTAATGAGCAATGGGTAGGCTTCCCTTAGGACCTGTGGATGGGCCCTTAGGGATGACCTCATGGCCCTACCGCTGGTTAATTCTGCCTCCTCCTCTGTATCTAGTTCTTCTACCTCTTCTCCTGAGCCAGAACTTTCATGCTCACTTTCATGGTCACTTTCAATTTGCAGAGCTTCAAGCTCCTGCAGAGGATATAAACTACTGTCCTTTCCTTTTTTCTTATTGTTGGTTCCAGAAATCTTTCGACCTTGTAAATCAGTCTTCTCTCCCATTCTTATTTTCTTAAAACCACTGGAGGGTCCTTTTTCCTTATTTGAGACTGTGCGCACACCTAACCTCTCACTGTACTCAGTTTCTGAAATGCTATCCTGGACTTCCTCCGTTGCAGCAACCGCCTGGCAGGATTCATCTTTTAAGCAATCTTTGGCGAAAAATAAGAGGACTACTAAAAGAGGTAGCAAGGCCCCTACGAAACCTTCCCAATGCGGAAACAAGTCAAGCCCAAAACCGAAAAATCCAGGAAAAGCCATATCTCTCTGAGTATACAGACCTGCAGTTCTGAATCCTCCTTGTGTCCAAGGGGTCTCCGGCGGTGCAAGCAGTTGTCAGGGTCCCTCAGCGTCCCGAGGGATACGGCACCAGATGTCCCGCGCTACTGTCTCGCCAGCAAGAACGACGCAGGGCACGTAGGATCCTTCTGCAGAACAGCTTTTAATGCATCTTGAGAGCGAGAGCATAAGCCAACATGGCGGAGACCCAGAGCGAGGCGAACCCAGCCCTTTTATAGGAAACAGTCCCCGCCTCGGACGTGTCACTCTCAGATTGGTCAGTTGCCCATCATCCCAGATGACGCCTCGGGAGAGGCAGGGACTACAGCGTTGGAAATTTGCCAACACATGCGCATTATCCTGTTCACCGGGCGGGGGAACCGAATGTCAGTGTCATCTTGCAATGGCGAATGTGGTTGCGGTCCTCTACAATCTGACACATAGCATGTATCCTGTAATGCCCAATTCATTTGTCTTGTCCTGACATTTTGGCACATGTTTAAAACAGGTCCTAATGTCTCCCTACTGAGGTGAGAGTGTAAAAGCATTGAATTTTTTTTACAGGAGGAAACAAGGAAACAACACATCCAGATTAAAAATGTAAATAATCAAATTAGGAGATATTATTCTTGCAGGCATATTATGTTCCCTGATGTTATAAACATTATGATGCAATTACTCAGAACCAGTGTGCTCCTTGCACCAGAAAGCCCTCATGTGACCACACAACTGAATTCTGCATTTTTCAACTTATGTAGAAGAATTAACTTTATCTTTCTCTTCTTCTTTGCATTTTAAGTTTTCGCAGTTAATACTGAACTCAATATGAAATATTTTATTTATTGGCCAAGTTTTCAAATTACCTAATGCTGAAGAAATGGGATATTAAATGAAATAGTTTTATCTTTACCATATTCCAGGTAAAAATGGAAATTTCATTCTACTCAGTGATAAAAAACAATGACATCTTGATTTTTGCATGCAAATGGATGGAAATAGAAAACACATTACTGAATGAGATAACTCAGACCCAAAAAGATGAATATGGTATGTACTCACTCATTAGTGGATTCTAGCCATAAACAAAGGACATGTGCCTATAGTTTGTGATCCTAGAGAACCTAAATAATAAGGTGAACCCAAAGAAAAACATATATTTATTCTCCTGGAAATTGGAAGTAGACAAGATTGCTGGGCAAAAGTTGGGAGCATGGTGGTGGGAGTGGGGTAGGGGGAAGGTGAGGGGGGGAAAGAGAAGGGAGAAGGGGAGGACTGGGGAGAGTTTGGGGAGTGGGATGGTTGAGATGGAGGAAGGGTGGATATCAGAGCAAAGAAGATGTCTTAATTAATGGAGCTATTTTAGGGTTGGCATGAGACTTGGCTCTAGAGGGTTTCCCAAGTATCCAAGGGGATGTCCCCAGCTAGGTCATTCGGCAGTAGAGGAGAGGGTGCCTGAACTGGCCCTATACTATAGCCACACTGATGAATATCTTGCATATCACCATAAAATCTTCATCCGGTGATGGATGGAGATAGAGACAGAGACCCACACTGGAGCACTGGACTGAGCTCCCAAGGTCCAAATGAGGAGCAGAAGGAGGGAGAACATGAGCAAGGAAGTCAGGACCGTGAGGGGTGCGTCCACCCACTGAGACAGTGTGACTGATCTAATGGGAGCTCACCAAGGCCAGCTGGACTGGGACTGATGGAGCATGTGCTCAAACTGGACTCTCTGAATGTGGCTGACAATGAGGGCTGACTGATTCTCCTTCCATTTTCTTCAGAAAAGAAGCGGTCTCCCTTGTATATCAATAAAATAAGGCACAACAAGTTTCAGTATAACTAAGCACCTCCCCAATAAGCCTTTTATTAAGGCTGGGCAAGGCAACTCAGTATGAGGAATACAGTCTAAAAGCCAGCAAGAGTCAGAGACAGACACTGCTCACTCTGTTAGGGCTTCCACAAGTAGATCAACCTATAAATTGTAACATATATGCAGAGGGCCTAGGTGGGTCCCACACAGGCTCCCTGGTTGGTGGTTCAGTCTCTGTGGGCCCCTAACACTCCAGGTTAGTTGAATCTGTGCGTTTTTTGTTATGTCCTTAACATCTCTGACTCCTACAATCAGTCCTTCCTCTCTTCAACGGGATTCCCTGAACTAAGCCTAATGTTTGGTTGTGGGTCTCTACATCTGTTTCCATCAGTTGCTGGATGAACAACTATTGGGTTAGGTACCAATCTATGAGTATAGCAGAATATCATTAGGCATCATTACATTGACATTTTTTCTCCAGTCATATTTGGTTGTATTCTAGGTCTCTAGGTAATCCAAACACTGGGGCCTGGTATTCTAGGCAGTGTCAGATATGGGCTCACTCTTGCGAAATGAGTCTAAGACTGGAACAGTCCTTTGTTTGCCACTGCCACTGTCTTTGTGCTACCCTTAGCTCAACACATCCTATAGGCAGGACAGACTGTAGGTCAAAAGTTACATGGCTGGCTTGTTGGCCCCATGCCTCCATTAGAAGTCTTGCCTGGTAACACAAGATGACCAGTTCAGGCTATGTATCCTTTTATTGCTTGGAGTCTTAGCAAGGATCATCCTTGGAGATTCCTTGGAGTTTTCCTTGCACCAGGTTTCTACCTCACCCCGAAATGTACCCCACCAGTCATCTCTTTCAATGCTCCCCTTATCCATGCTCCACCTGATCCCTCATGTTCCTGCCCCAACTGCCCCTTATCTACTCACAAAATTTCTTCTATTTCCCCTTCCCAGGGATATCCAAGTGTCCCCCATTGGACCCTCATTGTTATCTAGCCTCTCTGTGTCTGTGAATTGTATCATGGTTATCCTTTACAGTTCTTAAAGACATCTTATAATATTTGTTTTAGAGACCACTTGGAGCTCATTTAATTACTCCTTGGATTACTTAAATCTAAGCTACAGTTCCCTTACATCAAGCTACATTTTGCTGTACATTGCAAGACGGCTGCTGTGATTGGACTTTTAAAACTCAGCAAAAAGAAATCTGTCTAGAAATACAATAACAGTAAACTGACTCAAAGATTGTATTGTAGTCAAGTTCCAATTCCTATTTGTGTATACATCACACACACACACATACCCTTGGGTCTTTATAGTATTATTCGCCTCACCAACACTCATCCACCCATTCACTCAGCACTCACTAAGATGAAGAATTATATTTATAGTTGGATATGGTGGTTCCTGTTTGTAATCCTAGTAGTTGGAAAACTGAGGTCAAGGGATTATTGCAAGTTCCTGGGAAGGTTTGACCACAGAGTGAGGTACTATCTCCAGGAAAATAAACAAACAAACAAAAACACTTGGATTGAAAGAATAAGCAAAGATTGTGAAAGTGTTTAGTTGAGTTGGTTGAGCAGTACACATAACGACTGGGAAGGAATGAGGGACAAAGGAAAGAAGTCAGGTTTTCATAGTTCGAAAGTGAAATGTGTAGTGTACTTCACAACAAGTCTGCCCTGGATTCTTGTGTGAAATAGGAACAGAATCTTCTCTCGTTCATGTATGGATTGTCACTTAGAATCTAGCAGGGCTTTTGAAAGAGAAAGAGTAAGAATGTGTGCCTTGAGTTCATCACAAAATTGGCTACATTACCTGAAAATCAGCAATACCAGTGTAGAACAAGCAAGGAAGATAAAATAATCTTATTTAGTTAAAATGGTTAAAATGAGTATCTTAACTTTTAAAATATATGATGCTCTATATATTTTATTATATTCTATATATGAATACTTCATGATGCATTTATAAACTTGTCTCATTGGACTAATTAGACTTAAGTGTCAACTTCCCTTGGGGTCATTTGGGAGGAGAAGTACAATTGAGAAACTCTGTAAATCACCTTGTTCTGTTGGCACATCTGATGGGATTACCATATTATTAAATAATATGGGAAGGTACACCCAGTTGTGGTCAGTAATATTCCTTGGGTGGTTCAAGGCTATAAAAATACCAGTTAAGCATGAGCCAGGGAATGTGTAGGGATAGAACAAGTATGTAGTGTTCCTTCACAATTCTTGCCTCCAGATTTTCTCCATGACTTTCCTCTATGATCGATGATGATGTGGGAAATGAGGACTTTCTTCCTCTGAGTGGATTTTAATCAGCATGTTTCATTACAGTGACAACAATGATGCTTGGATACTAGTCAGAGGTGAAAAATAATATTGAAGCAGAAGGAGTACATCACTAAAATATAAAAAAAAAGCCCTCAGCATCAGTATGGTTGCTCTTCTGCTTTGCATTCATTATTAAGCTAAATTAGGGAGACCTGCCTATAGTTCCTGATACAAAAGAAGGGTCATCTGTAACTGAGGCAGACACTCCTACCAATGGGAAAGCAAATGAGGTGATGTTATAGTCATAGTGCTCTTCTCAATGCATAGCTTTCATTCAGACAAGGATAGAGGAAGATATGATCAGATTGTGTCATATAGCTCAAATTTTCAAAATTATATAGGGCTTATAGTTTTGGATTTTAACAGTAATTTTCTAATGGAGTTGAGTTCAGGCAAACTAAACTTTAGGAGAGAAAATGGCAGGCAAAGAGAACTCTGCCTAGATGACCTCAACTGGTTACCACTAAGATTATATCTGTATCTCATTTCTTCTTTAAAGACCACCAGTCCTACTGAGATTAGGGCCCATACTAATCTGCCTGGATTCATCTTAACTGGAATATATCTCCAGAGTCATCTTTTCCAAATAAGTGCTGGCTCTATAAATACAGTTTTGGAATTATAGCAACTTAATGTCATGCACTTTTTCTCTGCTCGTACTGATTCACACTCATATTTCATAGAAGATTATTTATTTCCTAACATTTTCAAAAGTCTTAGCCAATTCTATTTTTAACTCTAAATTTCTTATAAATTTTAACAATGGAAAAGTTACTAATAATATTATTTAAATAATATAAATTATCCCTATCAGAAAGTTTATTTACATTTAGTTTAGAGACCTACTTTTACTAGTGGTCATAGTCACTTTAATAACATTACTTAAATAGTAAGAGAATTATGAAAAATACATTCTGTGATGCATATTTAATAGATCAAGCTTGACATAAAGAGTATAGTATTATTCCATTTGTATTACACTCAGAACTGGTAATAGTAAATAAAGTATTTGGAATGACAATAGTGATTATGGTTTACATAGGAAACTATCAAATAGAAGGGATAAGGTACATTGGAAAACACAGTAGTGAAAGGGATGTTCTATTTTGTTGAGAGGTGTATTCAAATGTAAAAATATGACTAATCATACATATATTCTCTGTGTATTTTATGAAAGTTAGAACCTAAAAATAAGTTGCCGTAAAATGAATTGTGAAAATTACTCTTTATTAATCTCATCTAATGTTTTCTAAAATATTTTCAACAAACCCAGTCAACAAAGACACTTAAAATACTGTCGAGCAAGAATCAGAAAGAGGAATGTAGGATCTAATAGTAATCTGGAAATCTCTCATCTTCCTGTTGTTTCCAGAGACTTTATTTCCACAGTGAAGTCTGGGTTACTCACAGGTAATGTCAGAATGTTAATCATGCAGTGGAGGATGATACATGCTTATTTTTTCATATTTTTACTATATTCAACAATTCTCTGAAATTATTCCCTATTCCTTGCAAAACAGAGGGCACAAAAAAGACAAAATCTTATTTTATCATGTACATTACATGAGCATCATGTGCAAATGTACCATGTGACATTGCTGTAGGAAGTCTTACAGCTTGTGGTTACCTGTCTACTGGGATGTGGCCTCTTTTTACTATATATGCTGATGCAAAGCATATATAAGTATCCACCCTCCTTTCTGGTCTCTCTTTCCAGTTGCTAGATTCACTCTCTATTCTTCATTCAAACAGAGGATTCTGATTTGTGAGTTTACCCCTAAATAAATAACCATCTATTTTTCAATTCTGAGAAAATTGAAAAAATTCTGAAAAACTGAATTTCTGAGAAATTCTAGTGTGGAATTTCTTTTAAGGGTTCTTCCATATTTGGCGCCCAATGTGGAGTTGAATCCATGACCCTGAGATTAAGAGTCTCTTGCTCTACCAACTGATCAAGCCAGGCAGTTTCTTGTTGCATGGCAACTTCTGTGGCTTCTGGTTTCTGCTCCCTGTCCACGAGTTCTGGTTTTCTTGCTTCATGTATGGAATTGATTTAATTGCTCTTCATTTGTCAAGCAAAGCATATTTCTCAGTATTTAACCAGTACCAAGGCTCAGAAACTAAAGCTCCCCAAGACCATTCCTGTCACCACCACAAATCTGAAACCACGACATCTGCTGGACAATAAAAATTATTACACCTAAAACAATTTACCGTCACAGTGCCTACTTATAATAATTCTCAGCCTACTAGGAGATATCAATAGTGGTAAAGACTTGAATAGTCCCAGAGAATTAATAGCTGAAGCAGTAAAGAAATTGACAATTGTTGAGGGAAAATTATAGGAGGAACCTGTGGATAGGGTGAATCCAAATCTTAACTGTATTCTAATCATATTGCCTTCCAAAATTTCTCCTACAAGATTTTAATCCAGAAGGATGATATTATCTTAGAATGGATCTTTTTAGCTCATAAACTTAGTAAAAATTAAAAACTTATATGGAAAAAAAATCTCTGAAATATTTATAAAAGGTAAATTGAGACATTGACAATTATCAAGTATAGACCCAGAAAATATTATAGTCTTTTTCATTACTGATGAAATAGAAAAGTTACAGGAAGACAATGAACCATGGCAAAGAGCTTGTGCCATTTTGGGGGGAGAAATTAATAGCAATTATTCCAAAAGCAATGGACTTAACTTTATAAAGAGAACTTCTTGGATTCTTCCCCGAATTCTATGTGATGCTCCAGTAACCGGAGCCCTTACATTTTATACTGATGCTAGTAAATCAGGGAAGGCAGGTTACAAATCACAAGAATTAAGCAAGGTGGAATGTTGTATTGCAGGTTTTTCCCCTGCTCCTGTAGGCCAAAGCACAGGATGCAAGAACTGTTTATGCTAAACCAGCTTAGCTTCCTGTTAACTTCTCTGCTCAATTATACCAGCTTGGGGGATTAGCATAGAGCCTTGTTTCGCGTTTGGCATGGTAATTTCACCTGCAAAGGAGGATTCCCACAGTGCCTAAATCTTCTTCTGACTGTCTGTCACAGCTTCCAGCACCGTACTCCCTGCTGGGAAAAACCTGCCACCCGGCACCAGGCCCTCAACACTGTGATCTCACACCTGGCTGGGAGGGAATTTGCTCTTCTCCGGAAAAGAGTATTTAACCTGGCGAAAACTAAATAAAACTAGGCATTCACCTCTTGGCAAATGACCCGGACTCTCTGTGTGTGTGTGTCTTGTGTTTAACCCCTAGGCCCTTGCCCAGCTCATAAAGGTATGGAGCCGCGGTCCATACCAGGAGGGTGGTGATGCAGACTTCAGGTGCTCCCACAGTGGAACAAAGAAGGCAGAATTATATGCTATACTTATGGTGCTAGGGGATTTTTAAAAACCTCTTAATATAGTTACTGGTTTGCAATATACAGAAAGAGTTATCTTGCATATTGAAACCACTGAATTTATACCTGATGATACAGAATTGACTCCATCATTTATCCAGGTGCAAGACATAATCAGGAATAGGCTTTGTCCTATATATGTAACACACATGCAATCTCATACAGATCTCCCAGGTCCTCTAGCACAAGGTAATGCAGAAATTAATCAATTATTGATTGGAAGCGTGTTACAGGCCTCAGAATTTCATTTAAAAGCATCATGTCAATAGCAAAGGTTTAAAGAAAGGGTTTTCTATTACATGGCAACAAGCTAAGGAGATTATAAAGAGATTCCCTACTTGCTTTTTCTATAATGAAACACTGCTGGCTGCAGGGACTAACACAAAGGTTACTCAAAGGAATGAAATCTGACAGATGGATGTGTTTCACTTTGCAGAATTTGGAAAATTAAAATAGATACACCAGACCATTGACATTTATTCAGGTTTTCAGTGGGCAACTGCTTTAAGCTCAGAAAAGGCTGATTCAGTAATCACACATTTATTAGAAATTATGGCCATCATGGGTATACCTGAACAAATAAAGACAGATATGGTCCAGCATATATCTTTAGGAAAATTAAACAGTTTTTTCTTATTATAATATTACAAATATTACAGGTATACCACATAATCCTACAGGTCAGGCAGTTATAGAAAGTTCAAATTGAACTATAAAGGATATGTTAAACAAACAAGGGTGAAAAATACCCCCAGAACTAGATTACATAATGCTTTATTATTCTTGAAATTTCTTAACACTAATGAGAAAGGGACAACAGCAGCAGAGAGACAATGGATAATAGAAAAATCTTCTGAATTAAATCAACTGGCTTATTTAATTCAACCTCACAATGGAAGCCAGGAGATGTACTGCATTGGGGAAAGGGTTTTTCTCTTGTTTCCACGGGAGAAGAAAAATTACGAATACCATCTAAATTAATAAAGATTCAGTTTGAAAAGAAGAAACCTCTTGAGAAAGAGAATTGACAGCTCATCCACAATGGTGATAACCATACAAGTGGTAAGGAAACTTCATAAGGGTTGAGGCAGGGTTCAGTTCTCGTCTTTGCAGAAAAATACTCATCTTCAAAAATTCTAGAGACCCTGGATATTTGGATGATGACAGATGGAAAAATCTAATAAGGATCATCAAGAAAATGAAATATGATTCGTAAGTACAAATGATAAAGTATATGTGTGTGTGTGTGTTGTGTGTGTGTATTTTTGAATACATAGAGCTGTCATTTTAGTTGAATACTGACTCTGTCCCTCTCTAAATCCAAGCATTTTGTTAAAATAAAACTTCAGAGTTTCTGTCTCATGTCAGGAGCCATGATATGGAAGCAAAAGAAAAAAGAATTTAGAAAATATTTACATTTCTTTATATCTATTTTTGTCTCTATCTTTCCTTTTATTGAATACATATGCTTGTATATGTCTATATAAATGATGTTTAAGTTTTCCACAATGAACAATGAATTTTCCTGCAGTAATCTTTGAAATTTCTAGGAAGAAGATAGGGCCCCATAACAACAACTCCACCTGGTTGATATGATGTCATGATGCTGGAAGCGCTACAACAAGACCTGTTTTGGATACCAGCTGCTCATGGTGGTTTCAACTTGGTTAGCTGATATGGTGCATTTGTTTTTTAACAGCATTCTGGCCAGACCTGCAAATAGGAAACTCAGAAAAACCCTACAAAATACTCAGAGACTGTTTGCAATTATACCAGACATTAATCTTGGAACTTAACCATCATTTTACTTTCATAGAATCCTATAAAAAGAACATCACCCCCATGATAGCTGGAAGTAATTCTAGAAGATGATGTTCCCTCTCCCAACAAAGTTTGTCCTCAGGGTTAGGGACATCATTTAGGGGTTGATTATAATTGGTATAGGATTGGGGGGTGGGAGGAAATTTTATAGGCTCAGGGATCTCTTTGAAAAAAAGGGAAATTTGGATGAGATAATAGATTAGTGTGAACTTACTCACACTAATAATAATAGTGAGTAATAGAGTGAATACTTGCGAGCAATTACATTGGTATAGATTTTTGTATATTGATACAAAGTTAAATTATATTGAATATTGTATGCATGCATGCTTCTACCTCTGCTTAAAACATTTTTTATATATTGATATATATTTATCAAATTACAATGTTCATTTCTACCTCTGATCAAGATGCTTTTCCATTGTTTGCATTTTGATGTAAGTGTCCTCATTTGTTTCACAATTGTGTATTGTATAATATTCTAATATGGAGTCTTAGTCTTTATATTATACAGGTATTAAGAATTATAGATCAATAGTCATCTATGTTTATCATACTTATAGTTAGACTAATAAGGTTCTTTAGAAACATAGAGATTATATTCTCCATAGATATATAATCTTCAACCTCTTCAAAGAGCTGTAGAATATGGCATTTAAATAACTTAGGTCTCTGTTGAAGTGAGACAGTATTGCTCCTGGCAGCACCGATCTATTCCTGAGAGAATGTTGAGCATTGAAGACACTCCACTTGGAGCTTGTTTGCAAAACTGGCCTTTGAGCAAAGAAATGCCCACACATCGACCACTGACAAGATATATACTATCTGGAAATGGATAAGCAGAACTGTCAAATCTTGCCAAGACAGGATAAGAAGATTTTGAAAAATTTCCTGCCTTTGAAAATAGTCTGTCAGTTATTCTAGGCCTTAACCAAAGTTGGTTGCTTCAACATTGAAATTAGACTTTGAGTGATTGCCCAGATAGTCAGTTGTCTCTGTCATTTGTTGCACATTTTGGAAGTTTCTTGATTGCACTTCCTGCTTACTCTAGTAATATTATTTCCCTTCTCTAATCTTCAATGGGGTTGAAGACTAGATAGTTGTAGTTAATTTCCTCTCATGACCTGGCCAAGTTACTTATTATACAAGACTTAAACTAGTGAGGATAGGATAATTATTGAATACATTTGTTCTCATTGTGTATAATTTTGTAATAGGCTTAGAACTCCCTTATTTAAGCAAGCGAGGGAGGTGCTGTAGGGAGTCTTACAGCTTGTGGTTACCTGCCTACTGTGGCATGGCCTTTTATACTATATATGCTGATACAAAGCCTGCATCTATCCTCCTTTTTGGTCACTCTTTCCGGTTGCTGGATTTTCTCTCTTCTTTGTTTAAGCAGAGGATTTTGTTTTGTGAGTTTACACCTAAATAAGTAACCATCTATTTTTCAATTCTGAGCTAGTGTGGGATTTCTTTTAAACGTTCTTCCACATGACATAATTGTGGTTCCTAATTTTCTTTCTGTGAAGATACTAATGTGAATAATATAATAACAAAGGTCTCAGGTTCCCAGGCATTTGGAGGACCACATAAAGGACAGTTTTATAACTGACAGCTGAAAATATAGACAAGATTGATTTTCTTTATCCACTAGAAGTCACACATCCTCAACGAATTGTTTATCACCTTTCCTTTCTACAAAACCAACACTTAGGCCATAATTTGAGTTACCATGTGATAATCTCAGGAGGTAATTGGTTAGTTCCTAGTAGGTGTGCTGGCATCATCTGCTCATAGCTGTGATGGCAGCAAAGGAAGTTGAGGACCTGGTTATTGGGCTTGAACATTCATTCAGCAGAACCCCTGCACTGACTGTTAGTTTATACATACAGGAAGGAAACATCCAAACTTCTTCAGTTCCTGGTTTACTTTGAGCTTCTTGGGTTAACCCAGGTCTTTTAAAGGATGACAGTAGTCAGGATTAGTCATGCAAGGGAAACTTGGGAGGAAATATTTAACAAGGATAAAAAGAAGAAAGCAATGGCTTTCATGCTATTAAAGTCAGTGTGATGCTAGTGAGGGTGGTCATATTATGAGAAGTATTGTTCTACTGAGATTATCTCAGAGTAAAACACTGCTCTAACAAGATTTTGCTAACATGAACAGCAAGCATTGATTGTTGAAATAGCATCTGACTTCATTTAGTATACTGGCTGGATTCAGTCACTGACTATGAGTCATCTTTGTGAAAAAAAATGGAGAAAGATCCTACAGTTATATTTGCTTGTTAGAGCAGGAGACTTGTATCTCACATGGCTGTAACCAACACGGCTTGTCCACATACAGTATTCTGGAATCTACCCAGAAAAAGGTCTAATTTGACTAATTTAATTAGTTAAGTCAGGTTTAGAATTTGCATTTCTAATGAGTTTTGTTAGATAGAGTGTGAGTAGCTTTATGTCACTATAACAAAACACTGGAGTTAATTTGAACGAGCAAACATTAAGTTGGGCTCACAGGTCTGAAGTTCCTATCAATGACCTGTTTCTTTATAGCTTAAGGACTGTGGCAAGACAGAGTCATGGCGGAAGCTTTTCATGCCTTGGCACTCCCTGCCCATTCCCTGAGTCAGGGGGCAAAATGAAAAGGAAAGCTTATAGGTTTCAACATTTTAATCCTCATGGAGTCTCAGTTCTTGGTGTTTGAAGTATGGAATTCATAAAGATGGAGAAGAGAGGGACTCGAAATGGGTGGCAGACGACACCATCCAAAAGTCTGGTGCTAAGGATCTGCTCCAGTGGTCAGGTCCCACCTACTCAAGGTGCCAAAGTCTTCGATAAAGCATCCCAAACTGAAGAACTAGCACCTGGTCATGAGTCCCACAATCCTCATGAACATGGACTCAGGCCCTCTCCGGGCACATGTCCTGATTAACACCTACCCTGGGAAACAAACCTTTAGCACATGAGCCTTTGGAGACAATTGAGACCCAAAGTCCAGAAGTTGCATTGGACAGAGCACAAAATAAGATACTATTGTCTATAGAAATAATGATAGAAGTATTAACATTTTTTCAATACAATAAAGTGAGACTTAGGAAAATATTTTAAAGTTTTTTCTAGTAGAGCATTGAATATTTCTTTTAGGAAACAGCTATTTAGAAAAATTCAAATAGTTTTAGATGAAGCTGCAGTAATAGCTATTTACAAAGAAAAACAGCTACAAAAAACAAACAAACCCTGAGGCACTTTATCCAAATCTACTCAACTGTTATGACACACCTCAACATCTAAGAGTTTCTATTCTGAAGTAATGCATAGGAAATTCGCAGTGTTCAGGAACCAAGGTCATAGGCTTGAGTAAAGTAGAGAAAAAAGGTTTATTTATAAAATCTATTAATCACATAGAAACAAATCTTAAAATATTAAGTCCACAGTAGGTGGAGAAATATACAGAACCCAAAGTGCTCTTTCGCAAAAAAATATTCAAATCTCCCCAGCATGTTTCCTTATATAAAATTTGGGTAAGAATTGTAGGGAGTCATTTGGGTAATCAGATATTTAAACTGTGGCTGGTGATAGGAAAATAAATGGTTTTGCTGAGCAATATGGCTACCAAAAAATAAAAGGAATTAAAAGAAAAATAACTTCAACCTGGCACAAGCCTGGGATAAAAGGAAGCAGAAAAGTAATGAAACACTTGCCCATGACATCACACAGTGCCTCATTTGTTCACCAACTAAATAGAAATGAAATACCTAAGTGGGATCTTAGAGACACAGTACAGCAGCTAAACTGCTCGTCTACTGGACTGACGCCAATGAGGTCGTCATCTGAGAACCAGTTTTGAGTTGAGAAGAGGGCTTTGAGCTGATGACAGTCATTCAGCTCTATTAAAAAAAGCAAACAAACAAAAACCTGTTCTTGAATAAGCAGTTCTAGCAGCAGGAAAACAAATCCACTCAAGCTGCGTTGCTCAGAAATAGTTGTTTCTTCACTGAAAGCAACAATACACAGAAGATAAGCATATCCTACAGTCGATAATGATGTTCCTAAAATTATAGACAAATATAGAAAAAATATCCAGAAAATATGATTTACATTTAAAAAGATTATTCTATTGTCTACAAAGCCTATAAAACCAGCAGTTATTAGCATGCTTTTTTTTGTATTCACTGAGTCTCGAAACCATCTTCAAAATAAATGTCAAGTGTCTTATGAAGTAGATATAAGAAATGTAAACTTCATGTAATTCACTTTTCATTGTAATCCTGCCTTATGTTATTTTCATAGACTTAGATTTAGTGCAGAAACACCTGCTTTAACATATTCTCTTTAATAAATTTAAATATTATAATACACAAATATATTTTAAATATAATATTGTTCTGTAGAGAGAAATGGACATAATGCAAACCCAATGGAAATTCCACCATAAAAATTAAAAAGCTGAAAATAGAAGAGTTAAATGAAAAGAATGTTCCCTGGCATCCAAAGTGATATTTAACTCTTACAGAGAACTTGCTGAAACTTAATGAAGCAATAGCCTTCAGTACATCACTTTAGGTTTTCTCTGTAGGAATCATTAGTCATGGCTCCTGAAGTGTGTGTCTCTGATCACTTCCCCAGCATCCTATTGGGATCAGTATGGTTCTAGCTCTGAGGTTATCACAGTCTGATGACCTTCTACATTTTCCATCTTGCTCCATACAATGGAGGAATTCAATTTGTATTTTGGCTACCATATTTCTCACTGTTGTTTTGGCTGACAGGAGTTGTCCTGAATTAATTTGGTCCACTCAAATTTATGTCTTCTCAGAGTCTGAGAATATAACCTCATTTCCAGACAGGATAGATTCAAATATAATTTTTGAAAGTGGATCACACTAGAGTATGGTGAGTCCTATATAAGAAAGTCGCAAGTAAACAGAGACACAGAAATAAATGATGTCAGGGTCACATGGAGGTAAGTGTGCAGAGCAAGCCTAGCCTATAGGATAATGGCTTCTTCACATTTCTTAGATTTTATGGATTTGAGGATACTGTTTTCTTTAAATCATTTATTTTATGATGTCCATTATCATGAGACATAGAAACAGATGTAGATTTTGGTACCACTACTAAGATAATTAATATAACCAATAGCTTTCAAATGTGTATGTGGCTTGAAAGTTAGGTAAAGACAAGTGAAAATTAAGGTACAAGCAGGAAAAGGATATATTGCCTTGAATGGATTGATTGCTAAAAATATTAACTTCAAAAGTCTTTCTTGTGGGCTCTCAGAAAGGCATTATATGCATGATATTGGATGCTGAGAGACTAGGTATTCTTGTAAATAAAATAACAGATAGATCTTAGGTAGATGGATAGATAGATAGATAGATAGATAGATAGATAGATAGATATAGATGATAGAGATATATAGAGATCGATAGATGATAGATTAGATAGATGGTAGTTAGATAATGATATATAGATATGAATGATAGATATAGATGACAGATAGATACATGATAGCTAGATAGTAGATAGAGATAGATTGATAGATATAGATAGATAGATGATAGATACAATTATACATAGATATAATTATAGACTTATAGATCAATAGATAGAGGATAGATAGGTAGATAGATAGATAGATAGATAGATAGATAGATAGATAGATAGATAGAATTATAGATGGATAGATATAAATATAGGCCTAGCCATTTAGTTGAGATTTGCAAGCAGAGTGGACACTGTGTCCTAATTCACTTTACCACTTATAGTAAGATGTGAGCTGAATATTTAAATAGAAAGAGAAACTTATTAAGTTTCTGAAGACTTGGAAAATCTCATTTAATTTAAATTACAAAAGATCTAATGCCAAGATATCCTGGAACTTGTTTCTTTGGCCTCTTAGGTTTTACACTTAGTCTCTAGAAGTTTGAGAGTATTAAGTTCTGTTGTTTTAGGCAACTCAGTTGCTGATGATGTTAGGGTGACCCTGGAAAACTAATAAACTACTCTGATGCAATGAAATAAAAATAAACTGTGGTATATTTGGAAGGACAAAACAATGGGAAGACATAATTTTGAATGCTCAAGTGTGCTTTAAGGAATTGCTCTTGTAGATTATAATGGTAAGTAAGTAATTAATAAAACCAAAACCAGCTCTTTCTGGTACATGTGATGTCTAATATCTTAATTGCTTGCCAAAGATTTTTCAGAATTAAATGTCATTGTAAAGATATTAGAATAATAGGAATATAGGATTACCAGTAAGAACTAATCATTACAATGTAATGTACTCCACATAAACAAATAACCAGGAACCAAGCTCTGTGTATAAGAATTAAACAAAATGAACAAGAGACAAGACATTTTACAATGAAATAAAGATTTAACAAAGTATATTAGAATATCTTTTTCAGAAATCAATTCTATGGTGTTTAGTTTACAATCTATTAAGGATGTCATATGCGCAAGAACACAGTTGATGGAAAACTTATATTAAAATTGATAAGAGGGGTTTAATGAAAAAGTTT
The DNA here is from genome assembly GCF_982192425.1 of Myodes glareolus. Classification (NCBI taxonomy): domain Eukaryota; kingdom Metazoa; phylum Chordata; class Mammalia; order Rodentia; family Cricetidae; genus Myodes; species Myodes glareolus. The sequence goes on from NC_142049.1 coordinate 53,026,503, forward strand.
GTAAAACAACCATATTAATTCATAATACCAATGAACTAACACCAATCATTCACAGAGAGAAACATACTTTATTCTCGACCTGTTTTGTATGTTTTGTGTTTTTCAAAATATATAAATTGATCAAATTCATTACTAATAAATTTATATACACTTTGAGTAATGCAAACTTATTCCTCAAATACACTCCATTTCTTGCACGCTTAAAACTAAAACAAATACCAATGGAATCATGAAAAAACTCGAGTGAGTGAAAATAAAATAGTATTTAAATATTGTAAAATAAAATCTTTTGCAAAAGGAAATAATTGTGTTAACAATTCAGTAAGCATTGTGTCTTGATGGAATGATTTTATGCCTCATCTTAGTAGGATGGTATGGGTAGAAATGGGATAAAGAGTAAAATTAAACATCAAATCTCCTCTTTCTTTACAATTGACGTCCTTTTGAAAAAGGTGAGAATTAAACATACATGAATAATAAGTATTTCCAGTAAAATCCTCACCAGAAAGAAAGAAAGAAAGAAAGAAAGAAAGAAAGAAAGGAAGGAAGGAAGGAAGGAAGGAAGGAAGGAAGGAAGGAAGGAAGGAAGAAAGGAAGGAAGGGACATTACATGAAAGAGACTGGATAAGGTTAATTTTATTAAATTACTTCTGAAATCTTGAGATAAGTAATACTTGATAGATACCTCTGTGACACAAGGATGGAGACACTGAACAACATCCAGAGCATGGGGAGAAAAAGCAAGGAAGAGCCAGAATAAAAATAACGGAGAGGTCCCTGCAAGCAGTACACCATTGAGGGTGGGAGGGCCTCCTGTAAGAAAGTTGACACTTGAATACGGAGTGCGTTTTCTTCGTAACTTTCTAATAGCCTTTTCTAGGGCTTTATGAGGCCAAGGCTGACTTCAGTCTCGTTCTGCAGCCCACCAGGACTTGATCATTTGATGTTCCTGCTCTGCCTCCTTGGTGTGAAGATTAAAGAGTACAGCACTGCTCCTGCTTTGTGTGGGGTGAACAATCCAATTTCATACCTCGGGCTGCTGGGAAAGAATTCTACAAGCTACAAGCGAGTTGTATCCCCAAACAATTTTCTAATTGTTTTACAGCAGATAAAGATCCTCACTACAGGTCAGCGTTGCTGAATTCTGTTTTACTTGACAAAAGTGACAGCTATACACCATCAAAACTAAAGGCCCTGCTTTTAAGCTTTCTGGCTTTTGTGCTCATGACAGCTTGTTAGACTTGTGCAAGCCTTTCTGAGCTCAAAAAGCATCTATTCTATATGACAGAAAATGAGGTTGACTACAGATTCATCTGGCAAATCCCCCTTTCCCACACTAATGCTGAGAAGCAAATGTTTTTTCGAAGGTAGTCTGTGATTTAGATGAGAAATGCGGATTCCTCCTGCTCATCTCACAATTCACTGCTTCGATGTCAGACTACTGCTTTTTATTAATCAAATGGTACGAATTTAAAACTTTTCATACCTCTAGCTATCATTATTTTGTGTAGCACAGAGTCTACCCATGTGTACCTCCTTTTCAGTTTTGTCCTGGAGGGTTAAGAGCAGAGGTATATCCTGAGGAGTATGGTTTACCTCATGTGTGAAGCCTGCAATGTGCTCACACAAACCCAGAAGGCACAGCCCCACAACATTGGTGCTGCTTATATAACACATTACATCACATCTACCAATCATCACTGATGGAGGACTCTGATACAAAATTCTATAAATGGGATACTATTTATGTTTAGCTCTTTATTAAATTTCATAGCTTTACCGAAAAAATCTGAAATTTTAGTCTTGAAATTTATTTACTTTCTTATTTATATACTACTATTTTATATAAAGTTTTAAAATAGTATATATATATATATATATACTATTTTCAAAACTCAATAAACACTTTAGGTAAATCAAGGATAGTTAATGTAAGCTACAACTTCAAAGAGGAAGTGAAAGGCCAGATGAAAATTCCCAAAGATAATGGCAGGAGAAGCCCTGATCAAGAGTAATGGAGAGTTCCTGGTGGAAGTCTTGGGGAGCCTCAGCAATGACAGACTTTTAAGTGTAATCTAAAATTTGCAGCTCACAGATAGTCCTGAATTCACATGCATCCACTCCTGAACACTGAAGAGAAGATTAGGGTACAAACATTTGACCATCTCTGTTCTGCCTTTCCACTAGTCTTCAGACATCTCAACTGGTAGAACATAATAGGAGAATAGGGGAACTAGCTAGTTAGTGCCTAGAGCTATCTATCACACGCACTCGCACACACACATACACACACACACACACAGAAGGGGGGTGGGAGGAAGAGAGAGAGAGAAAGACTCTAGAGGCCTTCGCAGGGGAGGGGGGGCAGAACTGAGAGCAGGCTGCTGTGTTGAAGATGTTTGTCAGCTGAGAAGGCTTTCTTGTCCCCTACTGCCATGTTTATTACCGCTCAAGCAGCTCAGCTAATGGGTGAGCGCACTCTCCTCTGTCTGTGTCTCCGCTTTGTTCATTACTATCCAACCTTTGTACCCTTCTTCCTAACCAGGCATCTGCTCCAAACACAATTCTCCATCTTCTATGAATTGGGATCAAGCTTCCAGTTGCCAATAAAGTCTGAAAGCCACTTTGTGTTTGAGGAGGGATAGTTCTATAGCTCACTCCTTCTGTCCCTTACAGAATAAGACACAACAACATTTCTGTGTTATTATGCTACTTTTGAAATATGTACCCTAATACTTTGTATGTGGTTTTGTCATATCAACGTTGGTGTGCTATTTAAAGCTATCTCTTGTGTTTGTTTAATTGTAAATCAAGTTAATTTCTGATGAATCTCTGTATCTTCTCTATTGTCTGATCTGAAAACTGATTTCAGTAATACCCACATATTACTGACAGTCAAAGAACCTTAAGAAAATTTCAAAAAAAAAAAAAAACCACAACAAATCAGTGTTCTGGTGTAACAAGTTCACAAGGCAAAATTACATTCATGTTGCAATTCAATGCTCAATGCTAATACCTATAATATACCTGATACCTTTTTTATTATTGTGTAAGGAACAAAGAAAAATATCACATTCCAATAAGCAATAAACACAAGCTTTGAAAAGACACATTCACATTAAGGTGTAAGCTTTAGAAATTGCTCTTGAAGAAAAAGTTACATGTTAAAATGTAATATTGTGCCTTTATACATGACAACCTCATACATGTTTGAGGTCTTGGCTTTAAAGTAGATAGGGAAGGAGGAGCCCATGACAGAAGCACAAATGTGAGCAGGAGCGGGAGACGTGCTCTCTGACCATTGCCGTTGGTCAAGTCACTGCTGGGAAACGTGAGCAGGTACAAGAGGACACCAGCTATGGGCTTGTCGTCCTTGGAAGCATTTCAGTGTGAGGAATATTTCAAGTCAGAAAAGTACTTCCTGATTCTCCAATACACATAGCTATGTTTTAACTTAAACATAATTACAAATCAATACACTATCCAGAACACACACATACGTGCACTTGCATACACACGTATGCACAATTATAGAACAAAAGAACAAGGAGGGGCTGGGACTGGTTAAGATAGAAACCTTGAAAGATATTTGGCAGTGTTGTCATGGGTAAGAGACTGATGGATTTTAAGAAGATTCATATTAAAATCATATTCATAAATAATATAAATTATATAGACTCCAATTTGCCTATTTTAACAAGCAGATATAACTTTTGCTGATAACGTAACCTTGCCTTTTAATTTTATATAGGGAAAAGTTTAAGGAATCAATATGTCAGAATTGGTAATTAAACTGAAATTAAAAATATTAAGATTTGGCTTTTCAGAAAGACTTCGGGCCAGCCACATTCAGAGAATCCGGCCAAATTCCGAGAATCTGGTTAGATCACGTCCTCCTTCAGTCCCAGTCCAACTGGCCTTGGTAAACTCTCATTAGATCCGTTCCCTTGTATCAGTGGGTGATAGCATCCCTCGCAGTCCTGATTTCGTTTTTCATGTTCTTCCTCCTTCTGCTCCTCATTTGGACCTTGGGGGGCTCAGTCTGGGACCTGTTTCCTCTGCATATACTGGATTTTGGGGATCCAGTCTGTTTGGATACTCACCTTCCTGGACCTGGAGGGAGGGGGGAGGAACTTGAACTTCCCACAGGGCAGGAAACCCTGACTGCCCTAAGGGACGAAGAGGGAGAAGGAGAGGGAGTGGGGGGAGCGGGAGGGTGTTGGGAAGAGGGGCGGAAATGGAAACTTTTATAATTTAATAAAATTTACTTTCAAAAAAATATTAAGATTTGTAAATTATGACAATTTATAATTTAACTATATTATCTAGCATTACAATAAAATATATTTTTTGTACTCTGTAGTGATATTTTGCTTGTGTTTTAACAAATAAAGCTTGCCTGAAGATCGAAGTGCAGAGCTCAGCCACTAGAGGCCAGGCAGTGGTTATACACACATCTAGTCCCACACCTTTAGGAGTCCGGAGACAGCTAGAGAAGGAGCTCTGTCAGTTCAAGGCCACCCTGGCCTAAACTAGATTGATCCAGTCTCAAAGAGAAAAAGAATCAGGTGGAGGTGGTTCTCATCCTCAATCCCAGTACTTGAGAGTCACATGCTTTTAATCCCAGCACAAGGGAAGTGGAGACAGGAGGAGATAAGACTGGGCAAAGAAAGGAATATGAGGTGGGAGGAGACAGGAGCTAGTAGCAGTCTGAGGTTGCAGTCTGAGGTGCAATCTGAGGACAGGACTTCCCTTTTGCTCTGAGGATTCGATAGAGGTAAGAGGTCTCTCTAGAGGCTGGCTGTACTGCTTCTCTGGCTCTCAACTTTCACCCCCTAATATCTGACTCCATGTTTTTATTATTAAGAACAATTAGAATTTCTGCTACAATACTCTATGTGTCTTAGTTTGGGTTTCTATGGATGTGAAGACACACCATGACCTCAGCGGCTCTTATAAAGGAAAGCATTTAGCTGGGGCAGTTTCGGAGGATTAGTCCGTTATTGCCATGGTGGGAAGCACAGCAGCACTCAGGCAGACATGGTGCTCGAGGAGTACATTAGAGTTCTGCGTCTGAATCAGCAGGCAGCAGGAACAGAGAGACACTGGACCTGGCTTAGGCATCTGAAATTTCAAAGGCCACCCTAGTGAAATATTTCATCCAACAAGGCCACACCAAATCAACAAGGCCATATCTCCAAAGATTACCACACCTATGAGCCTATGGGGGCCGTTTTCATTCATACCACCACACTGCCTATGCCTTTACAAGGCATTCATAACTAGTAATATTCATTTTTTAATCTTATCAAAACTTTCCTATTACTAAGCTTAACATGTTGTCTAAACCTAAATAAATATAGTTAATTTCCAGCATATTATTTAAAATTAGCTATAATTAATAATCCCAGATTTCCAGAATCATTAAGTTCTGCATACTGTTGTCATTATTTATTATCGCACACTACTGTAGCCAGGGGCCCCATGGACTTATACGATAAATATGTTGGTTACAGGATACTATAACTCAATAGCAAGTTTCAAAGTCCTTTCATAAAATAAAATAGTTCACATATAAAACTGCCATTCAGCATACCATTTTCTCTTCTTTAGATATTGTACTAACCTGACTCAATTTTGTAAAGTTTTGTACTTTTGTGTATTCATCTTTGCAGGTAGGGGAGGACAGGTCTGGGAGTAGAAAAAAATGTAGACATCTAATTGCTTCTATGTACTTCAAAGGAATAAATCACTTTGCTGTGAAGAAAGGCAATGGATGTTCTGCCCTGAAACCAAATAAGCTTTGAGGGTTAGTGGAACTAATTTCCTAGTGAACAGAGGAGGGAAATGAATTACTTCATGGAGAGTAGAACTTTGAAATATTGATGTCATGGAGGTGAACATCTAAAATTACTCAATCTTCATTTGAGAAAACTGCAATTTAAATACATTATTCTATTTTGGCTTTAAAAATTGTTCTGTGCCCAGCATAGGACAAAGAGTGGAGAAGCAAGAGTATATCCTGTTAGAAAACTCATGATAAATGAAAAATATACGCAGTGAAGATATTGTGAGCTACATTGTCCAAAACAGTCACACCCAGTAAATGTGGGTCATTTGGGTCCTTAATTTCTTTTAACCTTATCGGTGGTGTGCAAATATCTTTATTATTGGGGCTAAGAAAATTATACATAATCCTAAATATTTTTTTAAATGGCAAGAACCATGCATTTGGAATGATGCACCAAGAACTAAGTTATAAATGTTCCATGTATAAATGAGTCTTTATTTGCCCACTTTAAGCTCTTTGAACACTGGTAGTGGGTAGATACTATCCTGAACTCCTTAATGTACTAGAGTTCTTTAAGTATCGTTTTCCAATCCTAGAAAAAGATCTCCAGTGTGCCTCTTTTTCTTGACAATAAACTGACCAAATATTCTATTGCATCGACAGTTTTACCCAAATGAATTATGTTTCCAATGAGAAAGAAAGGAAAGAGATGTGAACACAAGGTCTGTGCCTCTGACTCCTTGCTAAACAGGACACAAGGTCTAGAAACACACTGCACAGCATAGTATAGCATGGACAGCAACTGCTCTCTAGCCTACATCCACCTCACTGCCTGAAATCTACAAATCCTTTCCACATTCTTGAAGTTATCTTCAAGTTTGACAGTTATTTTCATGAACTCTATAAAACTATTTATTTGTTTAGCAATCAAATGATGTTTACCTCACAGCGACACTCAGCAGTTTGTATACAACAGATCCAGAGCATCAGCTTGCCAAAGGGGAACGTAATGAGCACACGAGTGTCAGGGCGTAACAATTCTTCTCTATAAAGTGGTGAATATATTTAATATATTGTTTTTATATATTGACTATAAAAATTCATTTGCTTTATTTATTAAGAACTTAAATTTTTGCTCACATAAATTTGTGGGGCTCTTCATTTTTCTGAATTTGACTGACAACTCACGGAAAAAAATGATGAAATATTAAAGGGGGCAGGGAAAAAGAACCCTATTTCAGTATTATTAACTAATTCAGATTATTCTGAAACTGGATTAGTTAATAATACTGAAAAAAGGTTCTTTTTCCCTCCACCTCTGTTCTTTTTACATCTGCAATAAGAATGTCTCATTGAGGACAAGTGGGCTTCAGTTCAAAATGCAATGTCAAGTGATTAGTAGTAGCTTCTTGAAGTAAATTACAGAGGGAGATTGGGAAGCCAAGTCCTTTGTCAGCAGGGAGGACAGTTCTGGAAGATTCTACCTTCAGCCTTTTGCCAATAACTATTCAACAAAGGACAGAAATAAAGTTATGTCATTGTTCCAACCCAACTGATTGAAATGTCGCTCTTATCATATGCTCAGGAAAAGTCTCAATCAGATATACAATCCTATGGGTCATGTTTTCCAGCCTCTATTTCAATCTGTAAATGCAGCTTGAAGTTTGCAGGGGTCCAGGCAAGGAAAGTTCTGAGGATAAGGATAAAAGAAGCAACTTTCCATTTAAATCATTATTTTATTCATAGGCATTAGCAAGCTCACTTGGAGAGTCCAGTCTTCGTGCACACATAGAACAACCAAGTGCAATGTCACAGAGTATTCAGGGAGTTGTGTACTTTACAAGGTCATCACTGAGAGTCAGTGCCTGTAGAAAGGAAAGAGATCATTTAAGACTTAGTAGTCAAGAGAGACTGTATGGAAGAGATGGGATTTAATAACGTTTTCAACATCAAATGGGACTTCTAAAAATGCAGAGTGGGACACATTTCAAATTTGAGAACAGGGAGCAGAGCTGTGAAAGTTTGAATGTAGAGCTCACAGTATCTTTGCTGTGAATGCTTTGGAAATATCTATTTACTCTGGACAATTAGTATTAAAGGAGAGAGTCTTCTAGACTGCACTTATGTGTGAGAGGGAAACTGTTAAACATGTATTTTCACAATAAGCTGAATCATAGAAAGATTCCTTCTTCTAGTGTTCTATCCCAAATGCCATAATTCAGAGAAACAGAAGAAATCTGTAGTGAGTTAAGCATCCTTGTAATAAATTGGCCTGGGTTACATTGGCAAAGCCCTGACATTTCTGTAATGCCCAGATTCATAGCCTCCAATTCCTAGGGAATTCTAAAAAATAGGGACAAGTCAGTTCACCACTATGGGACAAAAAATAAGCTTTTCTCTTGATGCAGTTTGAGTGCTTTAGGTCTTTTAACTGTCTTTTCTGCTGGTTAAAGAGATTTATACAGATAGTAAAACATAATTCAAACAAGAACCCTAGTTATCTGTAGAAAGACACAGTCACTGCATTCTCGCAAATATTTTTATTAAAAATAAAACAAAAGAGTCACAATCTTCTGACGGCATGACCTAGATGTGTTAATCCCAAAGATTCAAGGAAAAAGCAACCAACCTAAGTCATCATGGCCAAATTAATTAAAACAAACTTTCCTATTCATTTACAAAGGTTGTCTCCCTAAAATCGGGGGCTCAAGGGATCAACATCGAACATGAGGAAGACAAAGTTTATGTATTTTCAAGTTAGGGGTTTTCCAAATGGGAGATTTGGCAGACAAAATAGGGAGGATTACTGAAACAGAATTTAAACATAAAAAGTTAGTCATAACAGCCTCCTGAAACAAAGACATGACTACAATGTGGTCTTAGCAAGGTAGTCATAAAAACAGGTAGTCATGAAAATCTTTTAAAACAAAACGGGGGGGCAATATGGGTTTGAAGCAAAGACATGTTTGCTATTTCTTGGAACAGGCAGTACAGAACCATATGTAGTTAAGGTTACAGAGAGAGCACAGTCCAACATTTGAGAAACAGAGGCTTAATTATAAAATGGAATAAGCCTAATTTGTCTTTACTCTGTGCTGGCTTTCAAGCCTAAGATGGAAGAATGCTGGTTCATCAGCAAACCTTTGATAGCCATACTCAATCCACAATCAAATTATATCAGTTCTTCAGTTTCTTCACATGAACTTCTAATTAATTTGAGTGATCAAATTATCACTTCCCCCAGTTCTTAATCCAAAGGTTTAGTCTTCCAAAAGGTGAACTGGTCAAAAGAAGACAAGAGCTCTATGAAGTAAGTATAAAATGTATACTTTCACATAAAAATGTGTATTTTCAGCTCCCATAGTTTTCTAAATGATTGCTTTATTAAATGTCAACATGAGAAAATAAAACTTATGTAATAAATTCCTTCTCATAATAAACACTACTAAATGTTAATTACACTTACTGTGCCAAATATTTAGCAACAATTTTGTGCTGCTGTTTGTTTAATTAACATAAACATATATTTGCTAAATATATTTTCTTCTAAATTTGCTAAAAAAATACTTTTATCATTTGTTGCTAGAATTATGTTGTTAAATACTACTACTGTATCTTAACATGGTCAAAATAATGATGCATGTGCTGCCACCAAAGCCACTGTGATGCCCTGGGGTATGTGTCACCACCTGTGGACATTTTGATGTCCAAGGGCTGTGCAACTACCAGGGACAATTTTATTTTAGTGGGCTTTGCTGCCACTGGGTTACATGGTGACATGCAGGCCTAGGCAGCTGCTGGGGGCCATGTCCAGGTCTATAGCCCTGCAGCAGCAAGGGTCTATACTGATGTCCATGGTTTCAGTAGCATTTCAGTAACTCTGCAGATGAATGAGGTGAATGGGGGGTTAGGGATCTGACCCATGTTGGTATCCAAGTACCACACTGTTGTATGATACTTTTGGTCTTTTCAGTTTTGTGGGGGGCACTACCCAGCTCCCAAATAAATCACACATGGAAGTCTAATCTTAGTTATGAATGCCTGGCTTTACCTTGGCTTGTTTCTTGCCAGCTTTCCTTAACTAGACACTGACCTATCATCTAGACAATTTCTGGAGGGCATGTCTCTTGTGCAGCCTATGTATAAGAAATCTTCAGTACCCTGGGACTCTATCTTAGCAACTGCATATGGTGGTCCCTGGTATAGCATTGTCTGAATGTAGTGGGTACTTGTTCAGTGCAACTGGACAAATTATACTTCGTTTTAGAAATGAAAATGGAGTCTATGCTTAATATACTTGATGAAGTCTAGCCCTTAACTTCCTATGAGGATCTGAATCTCCAGTATAAAAGGCTAGTTCAATTACTTTGTGTAGGCTGTGTTTGTAGTGAACATTTTTCTATAGATTTTGTTATATGTGCAGTAATGGTGGCTTTTTGCAATCTGTGCAGATTTTGTCTTCTCACCCTGGGTTCTGTGAACCTGAAAAGATGGGGCAGACTGCAGTCTAATTCTGTAGACAACCTTGCTTCAGTTTCAGTGTGCTTTTATACAGAAATATAACAAAGAAAGCAATGATTCAGTAAATTTGAGTTCAGAAAAACATGATCAGAAAATACGTACATAAACGTCAGTAAGCATATATTAAATATTAACAGAGCAGCCCCTTCCCAGAGCTGCCTCGCACACACTATAGATTATACCTGGGAATATAGGAAAGCAGAGCAGAAGGTCATATCCAGATCCAGATGCACTAACCACATTGAGTTCTAGAGCTGTGATCTGACATCCAAAAATAATAAACATGCTTGAACCACAGTTTCTTGAATCCTCTTTCCAAAATAAGCTATTTCAGTTCCTCTAAGTTTGGCCTCCTGTTTTTCTTATCTAAATGAACAAATATTTCAGGACCAGTGTGACCTGATGCTCAGCACAGAGATATCCTAGAGTAATTCTATCAAATGTGACTTTTCTAGTGCTTGGGGAGTCTCTAGCAGATTGAATTCTTAGAGCCCTGTATTAATTTCTCTTCTTGTATTGCTTGGTGCAATTTACAGCTGGTCAATGTCTCTGTACACTTTATTTACCTGTTTACTAGCTGTAGTGGTACCTGTGAACTGTACTTTGTTTCTTCTTTTTTCATCAATTTTTATAAAGCAATACTTAAATAAATGAAGGGTATTTTAATATAATGTATGTATCCCTTGGATGCTCAGAGATTATCTACATAGATTATTCTGGTCTTGAGCTCATGGAGATGGACCTGCCTTTGCCTTCAGAGCACTGGAAATAAAGGTGTATACCACCCTATCCTGGCATAAATGAAGTTGTGTTGTTTTTAAGAAACTTGACATATAAGTATTATTCTGCTTCCTCAGGCAAGGAAAATTATTCCTGTTATGTCTTACACTAACTAATGCCCATTACACATGCAGTAGCAATATTTTACAAGAGGTTCCTTAGGTTTGCAAAGTAAACATGAAAGGCTGAAGTCATGCTTTCTTCATGTCATCACTCTGCTTCTTTTCTGTCCATTATTTTTTTATCCAAGGATGGGAACAGCATGATACCCAGCTGTATAGTGATGCCTCTCTGGTGGGAAAAGGCTTACAACACATACTACTCTATGCAGTGTAGGAAAGAACCAAGCATGCACAGGGAAAAGGAACAAAGGCCAACTTTTCTCATCAGTGCTGGAACCATTTCTGCTAGAGTACTCTAAAGGTGAACACCATTGATTTCATGACAGATTCCTGCTTCGTTCCCTGAATTTCCCTCTTGTTCATGTTTTTCCATTGTAATGTTGATGGAAATGGCAATTATTAAAAACAGCTCTGCTTGAGCCTCTCTACTAGAGAGTTTGTTCTTGTGTATGGTCTCATCCTTACATAATAGATCTGGAAATTGCAGGAAAGTTAAAGCTACAACTAAGTCACCCCTCAGGAGACAGTTAAGACACAATCACTTGGTGAACTCTCTATTAGTGTCATCTTCCTCTCATTTTCATCTTTTCAGTGACACATCTGAGATCTCACACTAGCCATATCTTCATGGATGTGACTCTGTTCTTGCCCCCAGTGTTCTGAGTTATTTTATTACCTATCAATCTCTTGTTTTATTACATGCCTGGGCAGATGAGTAATCCAGGTTTCCTTACAGAATATTAACACTGCATGTGAGTTACTATTAGGACCTAAAAAATTAAAACTTGGGTATGCAATGAGAAGAGAATAGCAATGGACAAAACAGATACTTACTGTCAAAGACTGTAAATCAATACTCCTGGTTACATTTATTTCAATTTTGTTATCAGGGCATTGAAAATTACCTTACACTAATGAAAGGTAGAAAGTAAACTCACCAAATGCAACTTGGGTTAGGACTAAGTGTGCCCTGTGACAGAGTAGCATTGAAAATAGCTATTGAAAATCAGCATGATGCTTCCTCCAAAAGCTAAGACTAGATCTACCATAAGACAGTGGTAGCTTGCCTAGTGTGGATATATAAACATGATGAACTCTAAGGCAATGTACATGTTCATGGTCAAAATATCTGCAACAGTTAAATTCAGAAGTTGGCTTTGATGTACTTCAGCAGAAAATTAGATACCAAAAATGTGTTATGTGTTTTTAGCTATGAAAATACTGTTGTAGCTGAATGCTTAATAATAATTTTCAAACAATGGCTAAAAATAATTTTAAAAAATGAATATTTTCCTCACATGGTCTAGTGTGAAGCACCCCAGTACATGAATATAAAATTTCATCACATTTCTGTAGAATTGTAATTATCACACACTTTGAGAGTAGCCTGGAATAGTCTGGTGCTCAGTAAGGTCTATAAATGAATTCCCAATTAATGTGGCTATAATGAGGGGTATGGGGAAGGATGAGCAACTTCAGTTTTACTTGTTTCTCTGCCTCTTTCCTTCCCTCTCACATGCCCTCCCTCTCTATTTTCCCCTTTCATATGTGTGTACAAATGTATAGATACAGATACACAAACATATTTTTGACTTCATGTATCCATCTCAAAATATTAATGTTGAAGTTTTTTCTTTTTGTGAGAAATCCTTCTTCCAAGGACACTTTAGACAGATGTACATCTTCTTGATACATTCTTGACCTAGGCTGAGGAACACACACTTGTGCTTGGCCTTATCTTTTTCTATGGAATAACCAATATTTAATAACATTTAGTCCTACAAATGTCACATCCATTTGTAAAACTGTGTCCCCTAGGACTTTGATGAGCAGCTTTGCTGGATTCTTGGGAGCTGGACTCAGATCAAGGGCTCTTAAGTGCTTAGGTATCTCTCTCTAGACCCCAGTTAAGCCCTTAAATGAGTGCCTGGTTTTATTTATGATGACTTTTACTGTGACACACATATAATTTATTGAATAAAGTATATGTTTATACTGATCTTAAATTAACTTCTCAGTGTGCATGTAAGTGTGATGTGTAACAGGAGTTGCTTGGTACTCATCTAGGAATTACTAACTCTGGGTATAGTCTTGGTATGTCTAAAATCGGAGAATGCCTTTAGAAGAGATTGGATAACCCCAGAGTGGAAACTGGAACACTTTAATTATTGATATACTGTCTAACTTTGTTCACAACATTCATTATCATGATTTTGTAATGCATAATTGCTAATACCCCTAGCCTTGATCCTAACATGTTCTTTTGGCTCATGTAGGGACATTACATTTCCACATGCTTTCAGAATTGGTCTTTCTTTCTCTGGCCAACACTGCTTTGGGTTGAGTAGAGTCATGTTGTGTCTCAGACTGGTTGGGCTTCCCTATTTGTCTTGGTGATAGCCTCACATGGGAATGTGCTTGTAGATGTGTTTTTAGGAGGAAACTGCTGTGAGTCTTTGGAGAAAGGAGAAGAGTTTTCAACTGCCACCACATCCCAGATTGGCTCAGGCACTACTCAGACTAGACAAGAGAGACTCTATCCAACCCTAAAGAGTTGCTTTAATGTAAACAGCTTTTTTGACCCTCCAAGAATTCTTAAACATAAATAAGAAAAAAAAGTGAAGAAGAAATGGAGGTAAATCTGGAAGGAGGCAAGGAAACAAAGAAATGGAGTAACCAAGTGAAATATAAAACAAGATTTTTCTCTGTCAAACGACAATAAAGTTCTACAATAACTATTCTTTGTTGTCAATTTGACTGTGTCTGGAATTAGCTAAGAATTCAAGCAACTGGGTAGACCTCTGAGGGAATTTTAGTTAAATGGATCGTTTGACATGGGAAGACCCATCCTAAAATGGGACCATATCATATGGAAGTTTGTATAAAGGATATTGAAAAAATAAGTTTTTGCTTTTTGCCTGCCTGTCCACATTCTCATTCTCAATTTCATATATCCTTCTTCTGAGGCATTCCTTTACTGATGTTAAAGCCGACGTCTGCAGGATTCTGATGTATACTGAAGAGGAGCTGCACACCCAGCCTCATTGACTGAATAACTGATACAATATTGGCCTTGCCTTCTAAAGACAGCCACTCTCGGGGTAGCTGAATCACAGGCTAAATGTCACTCTAATAAATCCAGTACACACAACCACGCATGCATATATACATACACATCCATTCTATCAGTTCCATTCTGTTGACAACCCCAACTAATACAACTTTTAAAGCACAGGGGCTTTATACATTATGATTGCTTCCTATACAATTCCAAATACACGGCATAGGTACTCCAGAGAAATTAAAGTAAATTAAACCACAGTCATGTCTGACCTTTACCTGTCTTTTATTTTCCACACCACGGATTTGCGAGAAATGTTTTATACATATAAAAAAAGAATCCTGAATTACCAACATTAATTTATACAACAATTTGACATTAGCTATACCAACTTTTATGACTTTAGAATTACCAACCTATGAAACTGAAGTAAACAGCCTCTCACATGACCTATAGATCTGTTTAATACTACAGACTTTTATAGATTTTACTGAAGGCTGAGAAACTTTTGTTTTGGAAGTGGCAATTTATATTAACATTGCTCAAAGAAAATTTGCCTATTTCATACTGTCACTTGAATTTTTTTAGCAGAAATTGTTTATATTTTCTAAAAATATGTAGTTTCATTATAACCACTTAAAACACTTTCCTTTATACAGATTATATGAAACACTGTTAACTTTCATGGCTTTATTTAACAGATAAAGGCAAGTCCTATTGGCTATTGTCAGCCCTGTGATATAGGTTACTAAGCTAGGGCCACTTGAGCATCTCTGCTAATCCTGATGTTTTAGAAAACAAGTAAAATTGACCCTACTCTGAGTCTCCAGGGCTCTTATGAAGTGAGGATCAGTTTCTCACAGAGCAATCCTGTCTCAAAAGCAAACAAACATACAAACAACACTACCTCAGAGAAAAGGAGGTGCCTTATCGAAAAACAAATCTCAGCAGGAAGGAAGCACCCAGGGTAGGCTGATTTCTACTCTGCATCTGTTTCCCAAAGTCAGGACTTACCCAAGACTCATCTCCTCTCTGCCTCCTCCCCTTCCTCAAGTGTTGACTACAAGGGGACTAGGCTGTTTTCCCCAAGCAACTCCCAACATACATCATAGTCACATATACACTGAGAAACCAATTTAATGTCAGTGTTAAAATATTCTTTAGTCAATAAATTAAAGGTGTATTACAGTAAAAGTTATCATAAATAAAATCAGACACACATTTAAGGGCTTGACTGGGAACTAGAGCAGTTAGAAATCTGAGCTGTTAAAAACCCTTGCTGTCCATAGAAAAGACTTGGGTTCATTTTCCAGCACAAACTTTGGATGACTCACAAACTCCTCACTCTGGATTCGAGAAGCCTGACCTCTTCTGGCTTCTTCTTCTGCAGCAACCTACATTCACAAGAGCACACACACAGACAGACACCATGCATGCACGTGCGCATGCATGTGTACACACACACACACACAACTGCACATAAATAAAAATGAATAAAAAATAAAACATATGAAGACTTAGTTAAATAAAGGCCATAATATATGGTTAGGTATGCATTGTCCTGTAACTATATGAGATACAAATTTAATTTAAAATAAACTTAATTTAATACTTAGCCTTTCCAATGACATAAGCATTTTAATAATAAATAGCATAATATTATATAAAAGTTACCAAATATTTTATAACATTTAGGTTTATAATCACATTTTATTTGAAGGCCTGAGAATATAATAAAAAATTAAATGTGAGAAATTTACACTAAAAACTAATTATTGATTTATATTGCTATATTCTGTCTACTCTTGTACAATGAATAAAATTAGAATAAAAATTAAATTACTTTATTGTTCTTAGTAAGTTCTTTGTAAATGCTGCTAAATAGTCTTTCAAATATTTATTTTAAATAAATTGAGTGGTGTCATAAGACAAAAGTCACAGTTACATAGACAACTTTGGGCAAACAAGTGTGAAAAAATGGGATTATTAAATCACCATTTTATGTAACTGTGGCTCACATTAACATGTGGACAAAAGAGAAATCAAGAGCATCTTAATTAACAAAAATTTTAGCTAATTTGTTGTATATTAATTGACTTATTTGGTTAATTTCTCTAACTTTATCATTCCCAAACTGTGTTTGCAAAAATAAAAGTTCACATACATGCATGCATTCATCACCCTTCTTCTTATGTTTAATGCATATGAGCTTTATGTACAAGGAAGTTAAGTCCAAACGAAAAACAAAAGCTGGAGAGATGGCTCAGTCGTAAAGCCATGTACTGTTCTTGTAGAGGACCTGGGCTTGGCTCCCAGCAGTCAAGTCAGGTAGGTCACAGTCATGGATAATCCCAGCACTAGGTCATCTCATGCCAACTTCTGGACCATGAGGGCACCTGCACTCTTGTGTGCACTAACACATGTGTGCGCACATGTACACACAATGTTAGAAGTTTTTTTCATCTTTAGAAAAATGAAGGAAAAGAAAAATGTGGTTCTGAAAATGTAAAATTTCATTTAAATAAGGGGAAACATGGAACAATAACAAAATAATTATAGAAGTTATTAAGCAGTCTTAGAAAGAAAGCCCAGTTAGCTCATAAATTATAAAGAATAGTAACAAATGCAATGCACTATCAGTAAAATATAGGTGGTACAATGTCAGTCCCACTAAGGAAGGAATGTATCCTACTCGTCTACACGAATGACTTGACTTCAACTTCCAAGTAAAACATCCATTAAAGATGTTCTTGAGTCAGAAAATGGGGGTGGGGGTAGTGGTCAGGGTGGGGAAAGAGGAGAGGGGAAGAGAGAAGGGAGAAAAGAAAGACTGGAGAGACCTCACAGAAGTGGGAGGGTGGAGATGGAGGAAGGGTGGATATAGGAGCAGGGAAGAAGATATCTACATTAAGGGAGCCATTTTAGTGTTGACAAGAGAATTGACTCTAGAGGGGATCCCAGATGTCCACAGGGAGGTCCCCAGCTAGGTCCTTGTGCAGCAGTGCAGAGGGTGCCTGAACTGGCTTTGACCCACTATCACACCGATGTTTATCTCGAATATCACCATAGAATCTTCGTCTGGTTACGGATGGCGATAGAGACAGAGATCCTCATCAGAGCAAAAGACTAAGTTCCCAAGGTCCAGGTGAAGAGCAGAAGGAGGGAGAAGATGAGCAAGGAAGTCTGGACTATGAGGGGTTGGTTCACCCACTGAGATAGTGTGCCTGTTCTAATGGGAGCTCACCAAATCCAGCTGTATGGGGACTGAATGAGCATGTGATCAAACTGAACTCTCTGAATGTGGCTGACACTGCATGTACTGGCTTTTTGGGACCCTAGTTGTTTTGGGTGCAAAGCTTCCTAGTCCTGGATGTAGTGGAGAGGGCCTTGGACTTTCCACAGGGCAGGGTTCCCTGTCCTCTCTTAAAGAGGGAGGGGGAGGGAGGAGGCTGAGTGGAAGAGTGGGAGGGAAATGGGAGGAGGGGAGGAAGTGTAAATTTTTGAATGGAAAAAATAAAAAAAATGATGACAATAGTTAGATTGGTTAAAAAAAAGAAATGATTACCTTCAAGTTATGTAGTTATCTAGAAGATTTTACTTCAAGGAAACTTCAGTTTCATGTATCCATACAATGTAATGTACATATTTTTGTTTTATATATAATGTATTTATATTATATACATATACAAACATATTCCACATCATGTTTCTATTTCTTCACCATATTTACACCACAAAAGTGCTTATGTACAAATTTTTTAAAGATTTATTTAATTTAATTTTGTATATTCTTATGTATCTTTGTGTTGTTACTTGCCCTTGAGTACAATGCCCATAGGGACCAGAAGGGGGCATCAGATCTCCAGGACCTGGAGTTGCAGGCAGCTGTGCATCTCTAAGAGGGAAAACTAACTGAACTCTTGTCTTCCTTGCATGCTCTTAACTGTACCGAGAGCTCCCTGGCCCCAGACAATGCTACTAATTGAACTCTTGTCTTCCACATACGCTCTTAATTGAATGGATATTTCCCCGGCCCTATACTTACAAAACTGCAATGGCAGATTTCATTGAATAGATTTTATCCAGCATCTTATAAAGTCAAGAATCATAAAGGTGTTTAAGTTTTCAGTGATAAAGGAGTAAACTCAGGGCTTCCTTCATTTCTCCAAGTTTTCAGAGGAACTTTCCATGAGGTACTGAGTGGAGTTTCCAGTGAAGACTTATTTATAAGAACCCATGTTGTGTCTCTATTTCAGCAAGCTGTCATATTTTAGACAGAATTAGAATTCATCAGGTTCACAATACACTTCACTACAAGGATCAGTAATTGGCAGCCAGCCTATTACTGTGTAAAAATCCAGAAAACTTTAAGTATAAAGGCATATTTATAATTGCATATTTCTACAATGAAGACTTTAAAGCAAACTCACTAATGATTCAGTAGGACTAGGTAGATGTGTCTGCAACAGCAGCGTAAACCAATGTTGCACTTTAACGATTAAGTTTATGTAAAGGAAAAGCTATTTTACCAATATCAAGTTAGACTGAAGTAATATTTTTGCATTTTATTTTCAGTTACATATAATGTCACGTAAAACCATTAACCACTGTTATAAATCACGAGCATTACTTTAAAGTGTCAAATTCTAGAAGCTTTAAGGTGACAGATGGCAGTTTTTATTTGTGTTAAGTCATGACTCATTTCTCTTCATTAATGGGGAAACAAAGTGAATATATCAAAGTTAGCAATGCATTTGTTCTTATTTTGATTTAAATTACTTTTAGAAGAGGAGACAATCATGGGTATGTATATGAGCATGTCATTTACATTTGATTTTTATTTCTAAGTATTGTTGTCCAGGACACCCTGTGAGAGGATGTCACCATGTTGAGCATGTGTTGCCCTGGGGACAAGATGGCGTCAGAAGAAATAACTCAAGTTCATGGGCTATGGGAACTCATCTTTTATCTTCACGTCTTTGGGATGGTATGAACCGTCCAACACACTCACACTGAGGAAATAAACAGTGTTCATAGATCACTGCTTATAAAGAAAGTAGTGGGAGAGATGGAGACATGATTCAGCAGCTAAGAGCTCTTGCTGGCCTTCCAAAGGTTTGGAGTTCTATTCCCACATCAAGTGAGTCACAATGCAGTAACTCCAGCTCCAAAAACTCGGGCCCTCTCTTCAGGCCTTTGTGACCACTGAACATACATGACATTCACACACATGTATACGGCCCACAGAAATAGAAGTAGAAATAAATACTTATTTTTAAAAGTAGTGAAAGTAAATTAATATAAAATGGATAGGACATCTTATGAGATATACTATAAATATGGTAAAATAAAGTATCATTGACTATCCAAAACAAAAATCTCAATGTAAATTTATTCCAGAAAAACATGTAAAAGATCTGAAAGTTTAAATCCTATAATGTAAATCTAGGGTACAATGCTTTTCTACTTTTAAATTATATTTCTAGTTACAATTTTGTGAACTTCCTACAAGTTAATCATCTTATACAATCATGGTATATACACAATCATTTTTAGCTGCCAAATATTTCCTAAACAAATTTCTATATTGATCACCATGTACCATTCAATATCCATTTCATATAAGTTAACTCATATCATCCTTTTTTATTATTATTTTTATTTTTCCATTCAATTATTTACACTTCCTTCCCTCATCCCAATCCCCTCCTCCCTCTCCCACCCTGCTTGAGAAAGGGCAGGGAAACCTCTCTCTGCCCTCTGGGAAGTCCAAGGCCCTCCCCCCTACATCCAGGCCTAGGGAGTTGTGCATCCATATAGACTAGGTTCCGAAAAAGAAAGAACATGCCGTAGAAACAAGTCCCAGTGCCTTTACCAATGGCTTCTCAGTCAGCCCCCATTGTCAGCAACATTCAGAGAGTCCAGTTTGATCACATGCTCATTCAGTCCCGGTCCAGCTGGATTTATTTAGTGAGCTCCCATTAGAACAGGCACACTGTCTCAGTGGGTGGACCAACCCCTCGTGGTCCAGACTTCCTTACTCATCTTCTCCCTCCTTCTGCCTTTCAACCAGACCTTGGGAGCTCAGTCTGTTCCTCTGATGTGGGTCTCTGTTTCTCTCTCCATCTGTCGCCGGACAAAGATTCTATGGTGATATTTCAGATAATCATCAGCGTGATAGTGGGGCAAGGACAGTTCAGGCACCCTCTCCTTTGCTGTCCAAAGACCTAGCTGGGGACATCCCTGTGTACACCTGGGATCCACTCTAGAGTCAAGTCTCTTGCCAGCCCTAAAATGGATCCCTTAATGTAGGTAGGTATCTTCTTCCCTGCTCCTATATATCCGCCCTTCTTCCATCTCCACCCTCCGACTCCCTCTGCCCAGCTGTTGCCAGTCCTTCCCTCTCCGCCAACCTCACCCCCACTCCTGCCCCCACCCCCATGCTTACAACTTTTGTCTGGCAATCTTGTTCGCTTCCAATTTTCAGGAGGATCTATATATGTTTTTCTTTGAGTTTACCTTGTTATTTGGATTCTCCATGCTTGCAAACTATAGGCTTCATGACCTTGGTTTATGGTTAAAGTCCACAAATGATGAGTATTCATCTTTTTGGGTTTGGGTTATCTTATTCAGGATAGTGTTTTCTATTTCCATCTATTTGCATGCAAAACTCAAGATGTCATTATTTTTTTACCACTGAGTAGAACCCTAATGTATATATATTTTACACTTTCTTTATCCATTCTTCCTTTGAGGGGCATCTGGGTTGTTTCCAGGTTCTGGCTATTACAAGTAATGCTGCTATGAACATCATTGAACAAATGCTTTTTTAGTATGATTGAACATCTCTTGGGTATATTCCCAAGAGTGGTATTGCTGGATCCTGAGATAGGTTGATTCTGAATTTCCTGAGAAACCAACACACTGATTTAATAGAACCTCTACATGATTTCCTTATTGCTGATGTCATATAGATGGAATCTTAAGTAAAAAGAAAGTAAGCAATTTTCTAAAATTTTTACAGGAATTACAAGTTGAAGCAGAAAATTCAAATTTAACAATTCTGGCTTTAAACCAGATATTAGAATGGCTGTGATATGAATAATAAGGAATTAATGATGGACATGAATGAAATATTAATGTAATACCTGTTTGTAGCACTACTTTTAGACCTAGGCTAGAGAATCCTCTCCCGACTTCCATATTTCAGTAGTATCATCTTGCTGTCCATCTGTTGTCAAGCCCCTGGGAGCCCTTCTTAGTAGCCTGAGCCACCACTGCTGTGTTTAAGTCTATACTGTCCTGCATACAAACTCACTTGTTTCTGCAGTCTTCTGGAGCCTCCTACACAGCATCACACTCCCTAATGTTGTTCCAGTCGCAATGTCAGCTGTGTCGTGCCCAGGGGATGGTCATGGGTAGCCTGAGACGGGATGATTGTTGATATGTGTGTAAAGGATCCCAAAAGTGCCACTGAGGAAAAACCTGGGAAGAGAAAGGACAAAGTGCTAGAAAATCATCTGGCTATGATATATATAGCTTTCAGGCAATTCTCTCTGTACTTCAGGTCCTGAGAAGTAAAACCAGGATGCCCAAAAGTTCTATACTGAAACCCCAACATAGAACTCATTAAGAAGTTGTATTAGTTATACTAAAAGAGAAAACTATTAATTTTTATAAATTTATTAGTTTTCTAAGCTTGTCTTGAGTTATGTGAATAATTGTGGATTTTTGCAAAAAAGTTACTTTTCATATTTAAATATATTGTTAAATACATGTTTGGAAAGTGCAGGGCATACACTCCTGCATTAGTGCGCATTAGTGTGGCTCAGGAAAAATATCTCTTCCCTTTTCTCCCTTAATTATATGCTATCTATATTTTATTGAACAAATGTCTTATGAATTAATGACATGCAACAGCAATTCAAAGTGGAAGCTGTACATGCAAGATCATGCTGAAAAGCAAAAGCTTACAATCTTTAAATGTCTTTCTTACAGGGAAGTTAATGCTATTATGTAAGAAGAGGGGCTGCTTGTTTGTCCCTGCCGCCCAGAACTGAAATAACCACACAGAAACTGTATTCATTAAAACACTGTTTGGCCCATTAGTTCTAGTTTCTTATTGTCTAACTCTTACATTAATTTAATACATTTTTATTAATCTGTATATCACCACATGGCAGTGGTTTACCAGCAAAGATTCAGCATGTCAGACTCAGGCAGCTTGATGGTGTCTCGCTGACTCCACCCTTCTTTCTCTCAGTATTCATTTCTGTCTTCTCCGCCTACCTAAGTTCTGCCCTATCAACAAGCCAAGGCAGTTTCTTTATTCATTAAACAAGAAAAGCAACACACAGACAGAAGGACCTCCTACACCACCACTGTACCTCAATATAACCAATTTTAGTTTTTCTATAAGTTACCATCATCCCTTCAAGCCTTTTGCTAAAGTTACAGGTTACTGATTGTGTTTCTTTGTATGTTTTCAATTATTGATTCTTATTCTTTCTCTTTTTGCTCCTGAAACACCCTACTGTATACATTTGGTATTGACTTACAAACAATAGCACAGGCATATCTAGCTAAACCAGAGATTAGGATGGCTAAGATATGAGTGGTGATTAGGAATTGGTGATGGACATGAAAGAAATATTAATTTATATCTATTTGTAGCACTGCCTTTTGATCAAGGCTAGAAGACTCCTGTTCTGGCAAGCATATGATGAGACATGATGAAAAGACATACATGAAAGCAAAAAAAATGTAATTAAGAAGAATGAAAAAATAAAGGTTGTTTAAATTTTCAGAGAAAAAAGAATGGTCATGTTGTGAATATTTTCCTCTGAAGCTCTATTTAAAAGTTGTTTTAGTGTATAATAACACTTGTCACTTACAGGAATATGAATTTTGCCAGGGAAATCTCATAGGAAGGAAGTTTAGATGTGCTTGAAAAGGCAATTAATGAGAAACATCACTAGAAAAATGGAAGTACATACACAAGGCTTTGTTTTGCACCACTGACCTCTTCGCTCTTAGCCATTTTTTGCTTATAGACAAAGATATTAATACCATTACTATGTTTGTACCATTTAACAAGAATAACCATTCTTTGTGACTGTATTTGTGGGAGGGAAGATTTTAACGAGTTTTCTTTTCTCATACACTGATAACAGATGCCCTCTGGACCCTTCAGAGAAGGGGATCAAGAGTCTTCTGCAGATAGAAAGAGCTCTAGCCGGGGGAAGGCAGGTGCTCAGATGACAGTTTTGTGACCATAGCTCACACCCTCCCTGAGATTTCCCTCACTCAATGTGGGAGTTGTGGACTTTCTGACAACAGAGAAAGGTTTCTGAAGGCACAATCAAGGAAAGTTAGTTCAAAACCAAATATGCAAAGATTCTGAGGCACTGTTGGCAGTGCTCACCCGTGCTGTGCACACAACTTCAGTGCTGCCTTGGTTCTGAGAACCCCATGTGTTTACCTCACGCTGTGCAGGCCCTCACACCAAGCAGTACTGGCAAATGATGCCCAAAACACCTTGGGACAGATGAGCATGTTATACTCTGCAAGGATTTTATTGTACAAAAGATGCTTTCTGCTCCTCTAGAAATATTAAATAATTTATTTATATAAACATAAACTTCTAATATTAATCTATCAGCCTTCTTCAGTGTATAAGTATGAAGGTAGTTATCTTTATACCATTATAAAATTTTTGATTTTTAAGAATGGTGATTTCTCAGAAAATTAGGAAACAACCTTCCTCAAAACACAGTAATACCACTTTTGAGTATATATCCAAAGGATGCTCAATCATGTCACAAGGACATGGGTTCAAATAGGTTCATAGAAGCATTGTTTGTCATAGCTAGAACCTGAAAACAACCTAAATGCCCCTTGACCGAAGAATGGATAAGAAAAATGTGGTACATTTACACAATGGGATACTACACAGCAGGAAAAAAAAAGAACAACACCTTGAATTTTGCAGGCAGATGGATAGAGATAGAAAACATCATTTTGAGTGAGGTATGTTAGACACAGAAAGACAATTATCACATGTACTCACTCATTAGTGATTTCATAATATATAACAAAGAAAACCAGCCAACAAATCACAATTCCAGAGGACCTAGACAACAGTGAAGACCCTAAGAGAGACATACATAGATCTAATCTACATAGGAAATAGAAACTAGAAAAAAGACAAGATCTCCTGAGTAAATTGGGAGCATGGGGACCTTGGGGGAGAGATGAAGGGGAAGGAAGAAGCAGGGAGGAGAGCAGAGAAAAATGTTGAGCTCAATAAAAGTCAATTTAAAAAAAAGAAAACAAAAAGATTTGCTATTTGAGTTTCTGACTTGAACTTCATGTATATTCACATGCAGACATACAGAAAAAAAATCATTAAATTAAATTTCATTTGACATTAAGTAAGAATCTTTAGCAATTTAAGAAATGTTCCTAAATACACTTCTGCCATTTTATCCATGCATTTATGTGAATCAGCATTCTCAGCACAATTATTACAAAATAAAATATAGGTGAACTCTAAGAAAAACATGGGAGATGCTCTATATCCTATAGTTGTCAAGATTTGTACCAGATTTAGTACATCATGTAAAAATAAACAAATTATATACACCTTATTAGAATGAAGATTAGCTCACATTTTTAATCAATAGTAAAATTATGCATATACCTCAAAAATTATTTAAAATAACTTTATGTTTTATCATCAGTAAATGTCTTATATTTTTTATTGTATATACTACTATACCTAGGTCATCTGCAAATTATGCAAGTAAAGGAGATTGTGAGGAGAAAACCTCCAAGAATCTCTGATGTAGAGAATAAGGACTACAGATCCACACTGGACGTGGTAGACATGTGAGGACGGGTTTGGCAGAAGAAGGAGAATTCCACTGTAGAAAGTGTACAAGTGGGCAACTCAACTTGTCCTACAGAGAGAGTAGTATTTATCTCCTTCCCCTGTCTCTTCCTGTCTCTCTCTACATATCTTTGCTCATACTCTCCCACACATACAAACACAAACTTGCCTTTTGCTCTGAATTTGAGCCCATGATACTTGAAGTTGTATCAGGTGGTAAGTGGAACAACGTAATAATGACTGAGGGATCAACTCAGTGCTGTTGAGTTCTGGAGTGGTAGAGAGAACAAAATGAGAATGGGAGTGGAAAAGGCCAAAGTGGCTTCCCCTTCCCTAATGGTAACCTAATAAAATCTGTGTTACAGCATCTGAGCTCCACCAGTCCATCTCAGGATGCTGTGCGGGTGCCCAGAAAATAACCAGGAGACTTCTTTGAGATAATCTCCCTTGAGAACACTGCTGGAAGACATAAAAAGGACCATGAGTTCAAGGACAGATCACCGAATTATACACATGGACCATGGCCCTGGGCCCAGTGAGGAGTAAGCACGCTGCTCATAGGAACTGAACTCCACTCTGTGCCTGCCTTTCTTGATATTTTATTCTTTTATAAACCTATGTGAAATGATTTGGTTCTATTCTTTTTAAGAAACAAAGTGAGTGTGTATGTGTGTGTGTATGTGTGTAATTATGGTATGATAGAATATTTTACATTGCCCATTAAAACCAAAAATATTTAATAATTGGCCCTACACAAAAAATTTAAACAGTCTGAAGCCTAAGACTCAAATTCCTGTGGAAATCTCCAGGCACAAGGGAAGATCTGAAAATAATCTCCAGGCATAGATCTTGGCCTTCATCTACAACTCCTTCTGACATTTAAGGTAAACCACGAGCAGGGAGATAATAAATGCTTTTCTATATTTACCCTCTCCTTGAGAAACAACCATGCAGCTCTTAAAAGTCCAATAAAGCATTGCAGTGTGTGCTAAGCCACAATTTCTGCATCCTCTGCTGTTCAGTTTTGACTCTCTAAAAAATTTTGTAGAACTCTTGTTAAAGGGTGGATCCCTAAATTCTACCCCAGGGATGCATGCCCATAGTCTGCTGTTCTAGGCTTTGGAATCAGCATTTTAAACTCCTTGATGAGTGACCTAACGCAAGTACATGAGAAAGCATACATTTTACTGACAGCAGTATTTGGATTTAGGACTTATGTGCTTGAGGGATGGCTTAGGTGTTAAAAGTGCATGAGCACCTACTGTGCCTGCAGAAGACCTGAGCTGGGTTTCTAGCACCCACAAGATCAGATTACAGTCTCCAGTAACTCCAGAGATACCACATCACTGGTGTCCATGGATACCTGCACTCACTAGTGTGTAGAAAATATACATACATACATACATATAAAATAAATTCTGATAAAAGACTAGATTTTTTTTTAAGGAACTTCAAGTCCAGACTGTGGGAACATGGAGTTCAACCTAACTCACTTGCACTGGCATACAGTAGTCACGTGGCTCTGAGGTTGCTGCTGTTCTTATTGTTACAACAAACAAATTCCTAGGGCAACCTAACCATACAGAAAAGAGGGGAATTTCTCCCAAATTTGGAGGCTGCAGTTCCAAAACTGGGGATTCTTACTTGTTTTGGCCTCTGGTAAAGTTTAAGCACTGAGTGATCGCACAGCATGGGAACACGTAGGAAGAAGAAATCTCCTAAGAAACCGGAAACCAGCAAGTGGTTAAGGGTAGGGGCTGTATTCTAACAGGGGTTTACTCTAACCAACTCTTCTGACGGCAGCTCCCAAGGACTTCAGGAGTTCATGGTTGCTTTGTCCTTTTAAACATATTCTTCCTTCAAAGTTTTCACAGGATCTCCACATTCAATCCATATGCAAGCTATCACATCAATGAACAAATAAGAGATTACAGCCCAGCGGAATGTTGTTGGAGGGAGGGAGATACTTGTTGGTCCCTGGCTTTCAGGTTAGCTTAAATCTGAAATAATCACACAGAAACTGTATTAACTCACTGCTTAGCTCCAAGTTCTTATTGACTAGCTCTTATTTAATTTAACCCATTTCTATCAATCTGTAGATCACCATGTGTCTGTGGTTTACCAACTATAGTTCCCAGCGTCTGTCTCAGGCGGCTCCATGACTTCTCTCTGACTCCACTCTTCTTCCTTCCAGCATTCAGCTTAGTTTTCCCCACGTAGTCCTGCTCTGCCCTTGCCATAGGCTCAAAGCAGTTCTTTATTCATTAACCAATGAAAGCAACACAGACAGAAGGACCTCCCACACTAGAATGTATGTATACATGAACTGTAAAAAACTGATTAAAAATACATAAGGAAAAGATGCTTAATGCTGGCTGAATATGTTTCTGACTGACAACAGAGAATGTGAGGATTATAGGAAGAAATGCATGAAATGGGGTTAATACTTTTATCATTATAGTGAAGACTTGAAGAAAATGAGGGCAGAAGTCAGAGAAATATCTCGGACATGAATGCCCAGGAGAGAGATACAAGTAACATAGATGTTGGCACATTCAAGAAATAAAATAGTTATACCTGGGGGTAGGAAATATAGCTCAATAGTAGAGTTTTTACCTAGCATGCTCAAGGAATATGAGATATAAGATCAATCATCAGTATGTATACATATTTATGCAGAGAGCCACGAAGTTAGCTCGGGCTAGCTGCCTTGAGAGGCATGAGTCGTTGGTTTATGAGGTTAGAATCCATGGCCCTTGAGGCACAATCTGCCTTCCAGTTCCTGAGAGACCAATGCATTTAGGTCAGTTTGTGTTCTCTGCATCTTCATCTCCACTTAGTAGTCAAGGAAGTATGAAGGCTTGACAGGATAATTGGTCTTAGACATTAATCTTGTGGACATTGTATGACTTGCAGGCTTCACTGTATCCTGGCAACTACAACTGTAGTGATTCTGGTAATTGCCATTGTATTCTATTTCTAATAAAGGTATAAAAACCTGATTGCTCTCAACAGTCTCAGGTGTACTGTGGCCCCTCCAACAGAGCCTGTTTTTATTCCTTGAAGCAATTTGTGGTACCATTGGCCAGGTAAATAAGGGCAAGTGTGTGCCTACACACACATACACACACACACACACACACACACACACACACACACACGTGCACTCGTGCATGCTCACACACACACAGAAAAATACTATGATCAACTTCCCATAGATTTATATTTTATATAAAAAGAAAAGGTATTTCCTTCCATGCAGCAATCTGTGACCAGAGTGACAAGCAGTATGAGTGTCACCAGCCTCACACGTGAGACAAACATAACTCACGACTGCAGTTGACCTCTTTGTGGTGAGAAGACAGCATCATCTCTGCGTACTATTCTGTACCCATCTGTCCCGTGGGTTAAGGCAATGGCATTCTGTCTCTACAGGGTACCATCAAATCCTAGATGACTGTGAGCTAATTTTCATGGCTGCTCTACAACTGTTCCTTGTTTGTTTGTGAGTTTTATTGAAATGTACATCTTCTTGAAAACAGTTTTCTCTCCACCCTGTTAATCTCTTCCTCACTCCTCTTCTCTTATTGGACTCAGTTTGCAGAGTTCCAAGATTATCAGTGACAGAGGTTAGAGTGGGAGGCACGGGCTTCAGACTCCAAACAGAGCCTCTGCTTTTCAAGAGGACAACCCTGACATCACCGCCATGCTTTTGTTACTGTACAGCAGGGCCTTGCATGGTCCAGGCCACTGCTCAGCAGCTGAGTTCATCCCCACTCAGAGCTTACATTACCTTTTCTCAGCTTGTAATTCTTTCCTAGATGTAGAATTCCTAAAGAGAGAGAAGTGAGAATTCCTAAAGAGAGAGAAGTGAGAGGGAGTCCACCTGTTGCTCCTTCTGGTGGGAAGTATTCCGTCTTAATGATGGCTCTATGTTCTAGCAGAAGTTGACAGCAGGAAAATACTTCCCAGTTTGTAAATTTCTTTTTCATTATGAGTACATACAGTAATACTAAATTGTAATAGTCAAGGAATAAATCTTCTGTTAATCTCAGAAAGCAACTGAACTGCCTGACAAATAATTTCCCAGTTTACAGAATGCACAGGGTTTTGTTTTTCCTCCTGCTGAGCAGTACAGAATTGCATGGTAGGGCCTCCTCTCTGTCCTCTACATGTTGAAGGTGATAGTTCGACTATCCCCCTTTCATTTCCTTCTCCCTCTTAGCTCAAGTGTTTCCATGGTGACAGGCATCATTTGGAGACGTTTCTCATCGTACCCCTAAAGCACTGAAGGGTGCTTGATCATTCTTCATAGCACAACGCACACTTTGCTTTACTAACCAACCACCTTTACAGAGAAACTTTGTCTCTAACAAGTGCAATGCACTTGATGCTTCCTTCTGTATCATTTCTGCTAGTTCACAAGGGATTTGTTCTTTTACTGTTTGGATTCTCAGCAGAATATGCTAATCTGTGTCAGGACTATGTCCCTCAAAGCACAGATAAAAAATGTTGGAGGAGGGGGCACTTGTTCAATCCAGCTGCTCAGAACTAAAATAATCAGACAGAAACTGCAGCGATTAAATCAAATCAATCACTGATTGGCCCATTAGCATTAGCTTCTTATTGGCTAACTCTTACATCTTAATTTAACCCATTTCTATTAATCTGTATATCACCATGAGGTCATGGCCTACCTGCAAACTTTCAGCACATCTACCTCTGGCTGTGGATCCATGGCAGCCCCTGACTCCACCCTCCTTTTTCCCAGCATTCAGTCCAGTCCTACCCGCCTACCTAAATTCTGCCCTATCAATAGGCCAAAGAAGTTTCTTTATTCATTAGTGGTAATCACAGCACACAGAGGGGACTTGCACATCACCCCCCCCAAAAAAATCTAATGTTCTTGGGTTTAAGAAAAAGAGTATTTGTTATAAGAGTGCATTTGTTCTAACATTTGTGATTCATGAGGATATAAAGCAGATCCCAGAGTCAAGAGCTGAGTTGGGGATGCAGGGTATGGAAGAGGAACTTGTGTGCACAAGATTCCGGGTATAGTGTCCTTAGTGGCTCTGTGCTTAGTATTCCTGGGGCTTTGGCATTCCTGGGCCTGATGGAAGAGTGACAGCCTCAATATTCTCCAAATGGCCAATTTGTGGGTATCTTTCCTCAGAGTTTTAAGGTTGCCCCCTTGTGGCAATCCAAGATATATGTTTGGAAGATGCTGCTTCCAAAATCCAATAAAGGCCATGGAAGGAATTTAAGACATGGGGTCTTTCTCTAGGAGGAAGATAAGCGTGATCAGCTTTACCACAAAAGCACAGTGGTTGCGGAGGAGGGGTCAGAGGAAACTGTGACCAAAATTGACATTTTTCTGCATTGTGTTGGCCAATCATTTAGCTTCACTTGTCTTTATAGTTGTGAGTCAAAGTTGTTAACAGGAGAGCCATCTTTCCACCCCCACACTTAGCGTCTCTATTCCAAGCCACAGCATATGTAAAGTGTTACAATAGCACTTAAGTCATCTCATAAGACCATTGTGAGGAATAAGTGAATTAGCTCGCAGAGACTGGAGCAGTCCTAGTACTAGTTTAGCATGTGAACAACAGTCCTCCACAGTGTTCATCCTCTCAGCTGCAGCACACGTCTGTCCACCTAATGTGCATTTCTCCTGATTTGTCTGAAATAAGATTTAAACCAAAGCCTGAGGAACTAAGAGATGCATCTTAATTCTGCACAGCTCTGCAGCATTTAGTCGTCTATCGTGTGACTGCACATCAGTTCTGGGCAGCACAGACCCTGGATGGTGACACAAGTAACATTCAGACATTCCACGGTACCCCACTATCACTGCATCGGAACTCTTTGAATTGTGTAATTACAGCCCTACGCCTTGGGAGTCTGCCACTGACATACATCCAGGTGTCTGTACCAGGCAGCAGGCATCCTTAGGAATCCAGATCGGAACAACCACCCACTGACCCGGAACAACGTCAGCTGCAGATGTACTGCAGCAAGATGTACTGCAGCAAGATGGGCCTGTGTCCAAGGTGCATGACTCCCTAAATATGTTCAGTCAGTCTTTCTCAGACAGCAGGGGCTCATGGATCAAAAAACATTATACTGAAACCAGAGAAACTAAATCATCCAAAATACAAACATAAAATAAGAATTGGGACAAATATCTTCTGGTTGTAATGATTTGCCTATTTTCTTACTGTCTGTAGAGTAATGAAGAAAATTTGAACCATCCATTTATATGCTCTGGGTTTTCCCTGTATCATATGTGGGATAAATACAGGCTGCATTTCCTTTGATCTAAAATTACTGCTTTCCCCCCATTTGAATATGTTTTAAAATTATGCATGACATTTTAATATGATAATGTTCATTTTTCTTTCTGAGTAAAGCCTGTTAATAATTCAATGCTGCATTTATAATCATTGATGGCATTTCAGATTTAAAATTAGAAGAAGAAAAACTGATGCTGAGTATAACACAGTATGAGGAATCAAATGAAAGTCTTTCTGGGTATTTTCAGGTTATAAACCTAGTAATAGATATCTTCAAGTTGTAGAACTCTTGGGATTTTAAAACATACACATTGATTTGCTCATAAATATATACACACACATGCATGCACACACAAAGAAATAGATACACATCACATGTTCTCAAACCACTTCTATTGGTACTGATACCATCCCCAAATCTTTGTGTGGAATATGCATGTCTTTGACCATGATGTAGACCTTGGAAAGAAGAGAAACTAGACTAAGAAAAGCCCCTACTTCTTTTAATTTTCAACACGTCAGGACTTCGAGAAATCTGGCTAGGTGACTCCTCTAATGCATATGAACAACATGGTCCAAGGTTTGGATTTTAGTTTCTGTTTAGTTTTTTCCCTATAACCGTTGGCCAGAGCTTGAGTTCCAGCGAGAAGAGTCAGGCTTCGGAAGTCTCAAGAGTGTGCTACTGACTCTGGTCCTCTGTGGGCCTTTCCTAACTTCCCCAGCTAAGAAGTAATGCCAACATGGCAGTATATCAGGAAGCAGGAGACGGAATGCTAGAAGTAAGTGAACATTTTCTCAGTTGCATGAACCTGTGTGGGGAATATTCTACGTGCCCCTTTGTGCCAGAAAGTAAAAGAAGGGACTGTCTCAAGATTTCCTGTCAGGATAGCAACATTCATAGCATCAACTACTTGCACATTCTGATCACCTTCAAGGCTCAACCTCTCAATCTGACCGAGGTGAAAAATAAGTTTACACTGTGATCTGTGCAGACCACAGACCACAGAACACTGCACATGGGAATCTCTCTCTCTCTTTCTCTCTCTCTCTCTCTCTCTCTTTCTCTCTCTCTCTCTCTCTCTCTCTCTCTCTCTCTCACACACACACACACACACACACACACACACACTCTTCTCATATGAGCTACTGTAAAAGAATAAGAATGCTGGCTTGCCTGATGCCTGATACTTTTCAGAGAGAAATGATGAGATTCTAGACATAAGTTGCATGCTAACGTGGCAATCACTGATACTCTCTAGGCTCATAGGTTTTATGCTTTACTTCAGAAGACTTTGTGGTTATCCTTACTGAGTCAGTTCCAGGATAGCCTGAAGAAGAGATAACCTATTCACTCTGTTGAATCCATTGCTGATAACTTGCATCTGAAGCTTGGGGTGGAGATTTGTTGGAGGCAGACTGAGTAGTGCGTGAAATCTTTGTCTTGTATACACTTAGCTCCTTTAGTATCAGAGTGAGGTCAATGAAATCAGTGAACACACTCAATGCCCATTTGCTGCATCTAGACATGAAAAATCATCACAGACAACTACCACATTGGGTACCTTTGACAACCCAAAGTGAGTTGGGCATCATCCATGATTGCTCTTCTTAGATAAGTTAACTATCGTTTAAGTACAATTCTTCCTTAATGGGGAGTAGAAAGTCTCACAGGACAAAGTCCTCCACTGAAAAGTGAAACACATTGTATTTATTACCTCAACAGGTTTGACAATAAAGGCATGAACCAGGCCCCCCTTTTCCCTGCATCCATCCAGGGTTCTGAGTAATATGCTATCCCTCTGAATGCATGAGCTCTATCCAGATTCTTTCTGCAAAGTCTGATGATTCTAGAAGTCATGCTAATCAGCAGAAGAAAGAGTGGTGGTCACAATAAAGCCAGCTAGCCTGACCTGCGGTCACCAGGGGACTGAGGGCAAGAGCCCATGCATGGTGTCTATCGGGATGAAGGCTATAACAGAGCAATGTACTAAGCTCTGACTGGTCCTCTGTCCCTCTCAGACTCTGTGAGCTGCCTGAGAACCTTTGAGTAAATGCTCTGCTTACATTAGCTGGGCTCTTTCTGACACTTTAGCTCATAACCCAATTGAAGCCTCAGTTAATGTGTGTATTGTGATCCCAACCCAGGAAGTCTTGACAAATGGTGTAGAAATAAATAATAACTCATTTCTGAGAATGTTTCTCTACTCTTCTTGGAAGGGCAGCCAGATCTTATTGATGACTGTTCTGGAGGAAGAATGAGCGATGCTTATTTCCTATTGTGTTCGAGAAGTGACTACTGCAGCTGGATACGCCAGATCAGCTACAAAGAGATAAGTTCGCATAAGGGAAAGAGTGTCCTTTGTTTTATATCTGTGTGGATTATAGAACAAATATTCATGTGCTAAAGCATTGTGATTCCCAAATGACATGAGTCAGTTTAAGTTTATTGGAACTCTCAGGAAAGGCCATTTAATTTGATTTGATTTGATGAAGTACGTGTGGTAGTCAGCTAGGGCTGCTATAAGAAAATACCTTACACCAAGTAATTTATAAAAAAGAGAAATCTACTGCTCATCATTCCATAGACTGCATCTTGCCTCTCCTTGAGTGTGGCATCATCGAGTTGTGCTATTGCAGTAGAATAGAAAAGAGCTCCCTCAAGTTTTCCTTTCAGAATAACACAATGAACAGCTTCATCTACCCTATCGACCTCTCAATACCACACAAATAAAACTTAGGTTCCATATGCCTTGCTGAGAGACACAGACGTGCAGATCACAATGCACAGCACACTAGGGTGTCCTATACATACTCTTGTCACGCCAGTTACTGGGAAAGAATGACAGTTTGACTGGTGTGACTCAAGAACAACATAAGGTGTTATGTTTGAAGATATCAGAGACCAGTGAGCCTTTTCACAACAGGAATCCTTGCATGGAACATAAGACACAGACAAAGCAGAACAGAAAGGACACGAGAATTTAACAAAGTCTCCTCACAGTTCTCATAAAGCCTGCTCTGATGGAAAAATTACTCCAAAAGCATCAGCCTCGAGTTCCTGGGCCTCTGCAAAGAATTTGTGTAGCTTTCTCACTTGACCTTCACTGTGGCACTGGCTCCTATTCCAAAATGTTCTGTGGGATCTGGAGAGATATCTATTGTTAGGCTTTATATATAGCCCTTGGGCTTTATAAGATGTTACTTACTTTTTGCTTAAAAATTAGAGATTTATGTGAGTTAGAATGATGCTCTGACCTTCGCCGCCCAGCACTCTCTTTCCTTCTGCACTGAAAATCTCTACTTCCTCTGATTCAGCTGTTTATTGCCAACAGTTCACCAGCCAAGGTCTTATCTCTCTCCAAGGAACAAAGACAGGGCTGGGCTCCACAATTATCGACAAGAGCCATTTGTCTGAAAGGAAATATATCTTCAACTAAAATAGGTCTCAAAAGTAAAAGGAGGTGCCCTGTATCGTTGAATAGAAATTTTTAAAACTCTTACCATCACTTAAGAATGTTACGTATTAGGTATAATACATTATATCTTCCTGCTGATCAGCCAGATCCAGAAATAAAAGAGTTGGCAGTTTCTCTCCTTAGGGTCTCTATATCTCAGAAACATCTCCAGTAGCCACAGTTTCAGAGGACAGCATTCCACACTGGGAGGTAGAGCAGAATTAAATGGACTTCTTTTCATATGCCTTTCTATTTTTACTAGGACTCGCAATCTTTCTCAAAATCTAAGAATACCACCTTCAATACATATCCCTCTTCCAGAAAGATCACTGCCTTCATGTCCTGGGACTGACTCCTTCACACCGGAAAAACAATCTGTATCTCATAAACAAGACATAATGTGACAACTGTCTTTCAGGAAAACAGGAAAACCCTGACTTCTGGCAAGACAGAGACAAGTGGTTCTTTTCCTCATGAGAAAGCCAGAGTGGTGAAACCAGGCACTTGGAAACATAGCTGAAAGGATGGGAAACAAGACTTACCTTTTGTGACTATGGCATAAACTGTGGAACTCACTCCAGTACCGTGAAGATGCCGCTTCCTGCTGCTTTCCCTCATACTCGGGCCACAAGGAGAAAAGGGGCTGAGGACAGTAGCTGTGGAGATGAGACACTGCGAGAAGGAGGTGAATCACATCCATGGATATTTCTTTTTCTTTTCAGATCTTTAGAAGACAGCAAATAAAGGGTGAGGATCCCATTCAGAGACAGATGTGTAGGAGGCAGCTGTAAACATTGAAATCTGCGAAATGCTGCCCTGAAGAGCATGTGAAGTCATGGCCCATGGTGATAATCTTGGAAAAGAAATAGGAATTCAATTGGAAACAGTTCAGACTGCATCATAAAAAAAAAAATGCTAAGGACGTACTTGCTGAAAGAGAAGGCAGGATAGAAATCTGAGTTAAGATGTTCCTAGCACAGGAACACCTCAGCTTTTAATAACATCAGTGACCATCGTGTAAATGGATCACATTTTCTTTATCCATTGTTCAGTTACTCAGTTGTCAAAAAAAGGAAGGGGGGTGACATTGTGAAATTTGCAGGCAAATGGACAGAACTAGAAAAAGTGATGCAGAGTGTGATAACTCACTTGGAGATAAGCACGGCAAGTATGCAGTTATAAGTGGATGTTAGCAGTAAAGAACAGGAAAACTGTGCTGCCATCCACAGACACGGAGAGGCTAGATAACAAGGAGGGATCAAGAGGGGATGAATGGATCTCCCTGGGAAGGGGGAATTGATTAGATTTTGCGGGAAAGCGGGAAGCAGGTGGGGATGAGAACAGGAAAGGAGGAGGGAGAAAAGGTACTGGGAGAGGCACATGGAATTAAAGGACATTTTGGGTGAGGTGGAAACCTAGTGCAATGGAAGACCCCAGGAATCACAAGAATGATTCCAGTGAAAACTCCTAGTAATGGGGATGCAGAGCCTGAACTGGCCATCCTCGGTAACCAGGCAATGCTCCCAGTAGAGAGACTGGGACACCAACCCAGCCATGAAACCTTCCACCTACAATTTGTCCTGCCTGAAAGATGTGCTGGAATAAAGGTGGCACAGGGCTTGTGGGAATGGGCAACTAATGGCAGGTCCAGCCTGAGACCCATGCTGCAAGAGGGAGCTCATATTTGGTACTATCTGGAGGGCCGAGAACCAGGGGCTGGATAACCCAGACGGCTAGGATAGAACAAAACAGTTCCTGCAGGGTTGGAGGGAATCAATGAAATGATTCTTAATGATACTCATATACTTGCAGACCAGAACCTGGCATAATTATCACCAGAAAGCCTAAATCCTGCAACTGATGAGAGCAGATGCAGAGATCGACAGGGGAATCCAATTGTAAGAGCCAGAGGGGTCAAGTGTACCACAAGAAAACCCACGGAATCAAATAATTAGGGCTCATAGAGATTGAATCAACAGTACGGGAGCCTGTATTGGTCTGACTTTGGTCCTCTGATGTAGGATGTTCTTCTGTATGTGTTACCTTATGGGTTGATGACTCCAGCTGTTTTGGACATAGCAGAGCAAACCAGGTGGGAAATCAGAACAGAAATAGAGAGAGTAGATGGAGTCAGAGACACCACGTAGCTGCCAAAGGAGGCAGATGCCAGAAAACCTTACTGGTAGGCCACAGATTAATAGAAATTGGTTAATTCAAGATGTAAGAGCTAGCTAGAAATATGCATAAGTTTTGGCCAAACTGTTTTGTAATTAATAGAATTTCTGTGTTATTATTCAAGTCTGGGTGGCTGGGAAATAATCGAGCAGTCTCTGCATACAGTCCTCTGCATATATGTCATGATTGTTTAGCTTAGTATTCTTGTGGGACTTCTAACAGTGGGAAAGGGGGGCTGTCTGCAACTCTTTTGCATGTTTTTCAGACTCTTTTCCTTCTACTGGAGTGCCTTGTCCAGTAACCCAGGGAGGCCTGCCCTTTTCTGAAGAGAAACAGAGGAGGAGAAAATCTGGGGAAGAGAGAACAGGGGACAGGGTCTGGGAGTAGATGAGGGAGGGAAACTGCAGTTGGAGTGTAATATATGAGAGAAGAATAATTAAAAGATGGAGAAACAAAACATCCATAACTATAACAAACCTTATAATTCAATACATGTACAAATAATTATGGTTGTTTGGAACCAATCCCTAATTCCTAACAGTAGAATCCTTTTTGTGGCATTTGGTTATTCTTATTATGTGCCTCAGAAAGCTTCTTGAACATTAGTCATTAATCTTACTTATCTGTAATAAATGAATTTGAGAAAATATCAATATGATGTGACTTGCAATGTTAGTGCAACTGATGTTTAAGGAATAGGAGAGAAATGGAACTAATAAAACACAGGAAGTCATTTATTTATGTTTTGTCCTCCTGACTGGACAAAATAGCTAAAGAAGATATGTATCATTTCTTATTCTTTTTTTGATGGTTCAGAAGATATTTTTATTGATGTTTATTGAGCTCTACATTTTTCTCTGCTCCCCTCCCTGCCTACCCCCCCAGCCCTTCCCCAAGGTCCCCATGCTCCCAATTTACTCAGGAGATTTTGTCTTTTTCTACCTCCCATGTTGATTAGATCTATGTATGGTCCTCATTGTTGTCTAAGTTCACTGGGATTGTGATTTGTAGGCTGTTTTTTTGCTTTATGTTTAAAAACCACTTATAAGTGATTATATGATAATTGTCTTTCTGTGCCTGGCTTGCCTCACTCAAAATAATGTTTTCTAGCTCCATCAATTTTCCTGAAAAATTCAAGATGTCATTATTTTTTTTCCGTTGTGTAGTACTCCATTGTGTAAATGTACCACATTTTCCTTATCCATTCTTCAGTCAAGGGTCATTTAGATTGTTTCCAGGTTCTGGCTATGACAAACACACATTTCTTAATCTTAATCTAAGGACCTTACTTCTCATATATTACCACTAATAAATATAAAATCTCTATCTCTAAATAACCAAATCAAGCCCTATTTTATAAGTCCTTAGGGTTACTTGACTTGAAGATGTACTTTGCATTTCTAAAGCAATGTGTTAGAGAAAACAATGTGTCACACAGTACGAAGCACACTTTGGGACAGTAACAGAATTGTTGCTATTTCCCCTGTGCCTCAGGAGTCCAGATCTATGAAGCCAGGAAATCAGGGTAAATAAAGAAATTATTGCTGCTCCTGATACAAAGGCTAGCACAAAACGACTGCACAGAAGGCTGATCTGACACTTCCTGAAGAGTCGCTCCCAAGAGAAAAAGGAAAAACAATGGGAACTCTATTTTTAAGTTATCTATCACGTATCACTCCATTATCTACGTATCTACTTTCGTTTTATTGTCTGTTCTCTGACACTCTCATTCATGTGCATCATCTATCTTCTGTCTGTTATCTCTCTAGCATGATATTAAGATATTTAGGAGTTGGTTTTAAGTGTTCTGAACTTGACGAATCCCAGTGTTGTAACACAGGCTGACAGTGCGACCATGCAGAGGTGGTGTTACATCTCCATCCTGTACTCAGTTCAGATCAGGGCTTCAGAAACTCATTCTCTCTCACTGGCTCATTCCTCAGATGCCATAAGATTGACTTCATTATGGAAGATAATTCACTTCGCTTATAACACACAGACACACATGAACTTAAGATTTAAATATATCTAAAGACGACCTTCAGAGAAACATCTGGACCAGTGTTTGATAATTACTGGATACCTTAGCATAGCCAAGTGGATACATAAAATCAATCCTCATTTCACAAAAAGAAGTGGTAAAGTACATACTGAAAGGAACCAAGTGATCAACTTTCCATGCTGTCAGGTCTTACCTTCTTGTGTGTAATCAATGGTCCTCACCCTTGTTATTAGATCTCAAAACTAGTGGATATCCCAGTCCTTATCATTACATAGGATAATGTACCCATTCATCAAGCATGTTAATATACACAACACATCAAAGAGTCACATAGCCCAAACTATCCCAGGCTATGGTGTCAAAAGAAAACAGAATATAGGGTTTAATCCAGGTGAAGGGAGAAGAAGCCAGATGTTTCCATAAAAAATAATTAGTCCTTTCCTAACTAACTCCAAGGAACCACAATACAATGTTTCCATTAAAGAATTCTTGGTGATCAGTTGATAAAGGTCAAGACCATTCTTCCTGTGAAGTCTTTTATCATGGATAGTTCCTAGCGCAGAAAAAAAAGGACTATTACGAAAAGTCACACATGGCATGAGTTATTGAGAGCTTATCAGAAAAGTGGCATATTCATATTAGGATAGGGGATAAAAAGTAAGTATTGATTTAAGCAAATTCTATCAATAGAAACTGCTACTAATGTAGTAATATTCAGTTTTTAAAATATACATATATCACCTAGAACCGCACAAATATAAGGGGATGACTATGTACAGCAAATTGAGTTAGTTGTGTTGGCTGTCCAAAAAGAAGTCAGTTGGTTTTCTTTCAAATGTGAATTCAGTGGTGTGCTATCACTGGGATTTGTAAGCTTAAGTAAGCTACTTGCACTGTGGAGTTCTGATTATTATCAGTGGTCATTACATAAATTGGTTTTCACAATTTCCTTAAGGATTAAACATGATTAAACATGAAAGAGATTCAGAGCTTAGGTAAACACAGACAATAATTCCTTGCCTTAGAAGCTATGAGACTATTGTTATATTTAACATTTTTCCTTCACTTGCCCATATGTTCTAGCTTGCTTCTCCATTGCAGTGAAGAAACACTGAGCAAAAGCAACTCAGGGAGGAAAGTGTGTATTTTACCTTGTAGCGTAGTCTATTATCTAGGGAAACTAAGAACTCAAGAGAAGCTGAGGCAAACATCATCGGAGAATATTGCTTACTGTTTTGCTTTCATACTGAGTCAGGTACCTTATACAACCCAGGAACATCTGTCCAGTAGTGGCACCACACACGGTGGGTTTGGTACTCTCTGATATGTCATCAGTCTAGACAATGGCCCACAAACATGTCCACATCTCAACATCACATGGTACTGCACAGAGGTAAGGACAAGACTGAGCACAGCAAATTAAAGCAGTCTTGCTGGTTGTTGAAATGGCCCACAGACATACCCAAAGGCATCGTCACTGCAGACAGGCTCTCTTTCTTTCTGTCCTCTCTGTCTCTGTCTCTCTCTTTAAGACACACACACATACACACACACACACACACACACACTCCATTCCAAGCATAGTATTGCAGTTCTGTTGTCTTTATTTGAAAAACCTATGCTAATAATTTATTAATTAAAGTAGTGTTATATTATCCAAGAAAAGGCAAAGTATGCCTGAAACGTGGAATTACTTTGCATAGAAAAAGTAGGCCCACTGAACAATACAGAAGAGGCTGTTGGAAATGCCACACTAAAAAGGGATGGGACAAGTAGAGATGGCCAGTGCACCTGACCTGTGCACTCTTCACTATGTGGCTGTTTCCTTTCTCTAGTCATGGGTTTGAAATATTTGTGTCACTATGACTGATTATTAGAGAACATTGTGTTCTCTGAAGCTGAGCAGCAATAGATCTTCATGTCTTTCTGAATAAATGCTACTAGAACACTGTAAGAATGCAGAGACGAAGAGAGGGTGAGAAACTGAATAGCCAACTCAGAGCTTTCTCAGCTGATACCTTAAGCCTTTGGAGATGGATGAGCCCATTAAGTCGTTTTCCTTCCAGAACTCAGGAACATTAGCTGTTCACATAAGATTAAACTGATTTCAGAGGGGAAGACTAAAAAGCTGTTTCTCTCATCTCTAAGTCTAAAGATTGCTTTATTAATTGTTCATAATAAAAACTTAGTTTAAAAAAACAAAAAAAATTGTTTGAGGTCAAAACTGTTACAGGGATGGAGATGAAGCATATTTTATATATAAGTAATACTTTGTGACTGTTATTTTTAAATTTTTACATCTGACAAATCACCGATATTGAAAAATTGTCTTTATTTAATCTTATGAGAGAAATGTTGGCTATCCTGACAAGAAAAAGATTAAATGGGATGAACTTTTGGAAGTTTAAAATTAGAAGCTTCCCTGTCAAGAATTTTCATCAAGTATCTTATATTATAGTGTATAATGTTCTATTTGTGAAATGCTTGAATATGCAGAATAATGAACTAAACACAAGCAAAGTACACTTGTGTGTGTGTGCTAGCACATGTGCAAATATTGTCTAAGGCAACAAATGAAGAATATAAGGTGCTCAAAATTGGTATGCAATGGAATAACTAAACATTGGAAACCATTTTTGTGGACCACTTTTATCTTCACTAGAAGCAGCTGTGACTGGACTGCTCACAAGTGTCATTTTAGAGCCAACCTGGTGGCATTCCCTCATGGAAAGAAGGGATGGCTGGGGATTTCAGCCCTCCACTGAGATTTTAGCCTCTCCCTAGCATGCTTCCTTCTGAGTGTAAGTAATTTTTTCCCAGCGGCACAAGGTTATAATGTCTTGGGAGCTGTCAGTTTATATATACTGTGGAAGGATGACTGAAGTGAAAACACTGTCTATAAGTCTATCAGTAAGTTGACATCCATGCTGGGGTGATACTTTGCAGTAGTGAAGCTGTTTGGGGGTCACACACTTTGGCAAGTTCCCCCTTCACCTATGCAATAGAAGCAAGCCCAATAAACTTATTATTAGATCTTGCAAGACCAGGGTGGAATCATTCATTGGGTCCCATCATTGGCTCTTTCCATGGTCAGCAGATGTCATTCTCTTGACCCATGAAACGTTTATATAACCACACTCTCTGACTCTCTAAAGTAAGTACTGTTCTTCATGTGTGCTCCTGATATTATCCACCGGTGTAGGAGGTCCTTCTGACTATGTGTTGTTTTCATTGGTTGAAAAGAAACTGCCTTAGCCTTTTGATAGGGCAAACTTAGATAGGCGGAGTAGACAGAACAGAATGCTGGGAAAAAGGGCACTGTGCAGATGCCATGAATCTCCGGCCTGAGACGGACATAGGTTACAATCTTGCTGGTAAGCCACAGTCACGTGGTGATCCACAGATTTAATAGAAATGGGTTAATCAAGATGTGAGAGTTAATCAATAAGACGCTAGAGCTAATGGACCAGGAAGTAATTTAATTAGTACAATTTCTATGTGGTTATTTTGTGGGCTAAGCTAGACAAGCACTGGGATGCAGCCCAATCCTTCCACCACAATCATCATTGTCTTTCCGTCAAGAAGGAAAGGCAGCACAAATTAACCAGTAAAAATAGAAGAGTGTGCAGAAGATAGCAGCAAGATTGACCGAATGAATGTTCGTGCAGACCTGCCTACCTCAGTTCCACTTAGAAGATATGTTAAAGGTGCTTCCCAAATGTATAAGTATTATATTTAGTTTCAGATCATGTGACCCAGTACTTTTATTTCTTTCAAATTTTAGAATAATTTTAAAACAAGTACACTGTGTATTTATGTAGAGGACCGCAACCACATTCGCCATTCCAAGATGGCGCTGACATCGGGTTCCACCGCCCGGTGAACAGGATAATGCACATGTGTTGGTAAATTTCCAACGCTGTAGTCCCTGCCTCTCCCGAGGCATCATCTGGGATGATGGGCAGCTGACCAATCTGAGAGTGACACGTCCAAAGCGGGGACTGTTTCCTATATAAGGGCTGGGTTCGCCTCGCTCTGGGTCTCTGCCATGTTGGCTTATGCTCTCGCTCTCAAGATGCATTAAAAGCTGTTCTGCAGAAGGATCCTACGTACCCTGCGTCGTTCTTGCTGGCGAGACAGTAGCGCGGGATATCTGGTGCCGAATCCCTCGGGACGCTGAGGGACCCTGACAACTGCTCGCACCGCTGGAGACCCCTTGGACACAAGGAGGATTCAGAACTTCAGGTCTGTATACTCAGAGAGATATGGCTTTTCCTGGATTTTTCGGTTTTGAGCTTGACTTGTTTCTGCATTGGGAAGGTTTCGTAGGGGCCTTGCTACCTCTTTTAGTAGTCCTCTTATTTTTCGCCAAAGATTGCTTAAAAGATGAATCCTGCCAGGCGGTTGCTGCAACGGAGGAAGTCCAGGATAGCATTTCAGAAACTGAGTACAGTGAGAGGTTAGGTGCGTGCACAGTCTCAAATAAGGAAAAAAGACCCCCCAGTGGTTTTAAGAAAATAAGAATGGGGGAGAAGACTGATTTACAAGGTCGAAAGATTTCTGGAACCAACAATAAGAAAAAAGGAAAGGACGGTAGTTTATATCCTCTGCAGGAGCTTGAAGCTCTGCAAATTGAAAGTGACCATGAAAGTGAGCATGAAAGTTCTGGCTCAGGAGAAGAGGTAGAAGAACTAGATACAGAGGAGGAGGCAGAATTAACCAGCGGTAGGGCCATGAGGTCATCCCAAAGGGCCCATCCGCCTCCTTACAAGCTGCGTCCTCGCCCGACTGCCCCTTCGGCGCCTTCTTATGAGGAACACCTTGGGCCAAAGACTTTTTCATTTATCCCTGTTAAGAGTTTACAGCTATGGGGTCTTCAAATAGCCGCTGAGAAGGTCCAGATTACAGACACTGGCCAATTCTTAGGTTCTGTTATTCTTCCTGAAAAGATTCTACCACAAAAAATAAAAATTTATAGGGACGATTTGCGAACATTAAATGATTTCCAAAAGTTGTTAGGAGATATTAATTGTCTGCGACCGTTTTTAAAAATCCCCTCTGCTGATTTGAAGCCATTGTTTGATATCTTAGAAGGGGATATTCATATTACCTCCCCTCGGGCCTTGACGCCGGCAGCAGAAGCAGCCTTATTACTAGTGGACGAATCCATTAAGGAGGCACAGCTGTGCCGTATGATGAAACTCAACCATTTGTTCTATGTGTGTTTAAAACAAGAAAGCTACCCACTGCTGTGTTATGGCAGGATGGACCGTTACTATGGATCCATCCGCATGCTTCTCCTAACAAAAGTATTGTTTGGTATCCAGCTGCTATAGCTCAAATTGCCCTTAAAGGCCTTAAAATGTCTGTTAGTCATTTTGGT
This sequence comes from Myodes glareolus, assembly GCF_982192425.1. NCBI lineage: Eukaryota > Metazoa > Chordata > Mammalia > Rodentia > Cricetidae > Myodes > Myodes glareolus. The sequence continues at coordinate 53,070,977 of NC_142049.1, forward strand.
AAGCATCCAGCAGTTATGATAGTTCCCTATACCTCCTTTCAGATACAAACTTTGGCCGCCACCTCTGACGATTGGGCAATTTTGGTTACCACCTTTTCAGGAAAAATTGATAATCATTATCCCAAACACCCTCTGCTGCAGTTTGCTGCATGTCATCCCATTGTGTTTCCCCGAGTTACGTCTTCTGCCCCGCTAAAAGACGGGGTGATGGTGTATACAGATGGCTCCAAAAATGGTGTGGGAGCCTATGTTGTGGATTCTAAAATATATACAAAGAACTTTTCTGCCACCTCACCCCAGGTGGTGGAATGTATGGTGGTTTTAGAGGTTCTTCAAAAATTTCATTGTCCTCTTAATATTGTTTCTGATTCTGCCTATGTGGTTAATGCTGTTAAATTATTAGAGACCGCTGGAATTATAAAACCTACTAGTACAGTGGCAGCTCTTTTCCAGAGGATACAGGACTGTGTACTAAATAGGAGAGCTCCATTTTTTATCACACACATAAGAGCACATTCGGGGCTCCCGGGCCCCATGAGTTTAGGTAATGATCTGGTTGATCGTGCTACGCAGCTTGCTGCGGTAGCTCTTGCCTCCCCGTTACAGACCGCTAAAACCTTTCATGATAACTTTCATGTTACAGCTGAAACCCTGTGTAAACGTTTTTTTCTTACCAGAAAGGAGGCTCGTGATATTGTAACCCAATGTCACAATTGTTGCCAGTTTCTCCCTGTCAGACACACTGGCGTAAACCCCAGAGGGATTGCGCCTTTGCAAATATGGCAGATGGATGTGACTCATATCACTGCCTTTGGAAAACTTCAGTATGTGCATGTGTCAATTGACACATGCTCTGGCATTATTCATGCCACACCACTTACAGGAGAAAAAACCTCTTATGTCATTCAACATTGTCTTGAGGCATGGAGTGCTTGGGGCAAGCCCACATCTTTAAAGACGGATAATGGGCCTGCCTATACTTCTCAAAAGTTTAAACAATTTTGTGCACAGATGCAAGTCACACACATTACAGGCCTGCCTTATAACCCCCAAGGGCAAGGTATTGTAGAGCGAGCACATCGCACACTCAAATCTTATCTACTTAAACAAAAAGGGGGAATATTGAAGGAATTACCCCCGACACCAAGAGTAGCCATTGCCATGGCTCTGTTCACTATAAATTTTTTAAATCTGGATGATAATGGCCAGAATGCTGCAACACGACATAGTTCAAATCCGCAGCGGCCCAAGGATTTGGTTATATGGAAAGATGTGTTTTCTAATGAATGGAAAGGCCCGGATCCCATCCTATTGAGATCCAGGGGAGCTGTTTGTGTGTTCCCGCAGGACCAGGAAAATCCATTCTGGGTGCCAGAAAGACTGACCCGAACGGTGAGGGGTGACCCACAACACGCGGACTCGCCTGAAGATTTGGCTTCTTTTCCTCCTACCATTTTGTGGATGGATGACAATGGTTACGAAGGAGTAGGTTACGAAGGAGCAGTGATGGGGGATACTCTCAGCCTTCCTGAAACCGACACCAGTCAGCCATAGAGTGGCAGTGTTTCCTCGTTTTTTTTTTTATTTTACAACCAATAAGACTCTGGGGCTCCCCTACCTTCTATTTATAAGCTTAGCCGAAGGATTCCAGTCCTGGGTTGTGTCCTTCATCTCCTACTTTAAGATTGGGTGGGGGTGGGAATGTTTGGAACAGCCCTATGCTGTGGATCAGTGTTTCTCCTCTGGATGGTCTGCTGACTCAAATCCCAAAGTCATAGGGACAAAGTGTGGTTATTGCACAAGCGCTGGCTGCCCTGGAACAGGGAACCTCTACTGATGTGGTTATCTATGCTGAAGCAGTAAGGTTTATGCCAACCAGCTCCTGCACCCCTAGACACCTCTGTCCGTTGCACAGGGTGGAGTGCTTGGCTTAGCTAGCCCTGAAGGTTGTCGAGCTAAAGAGCATCGCACAGAGAATGGCCCTCTCTGAGAGATATGTCGCCCTGCATAAGGGTTTCCTGCCGTATATTCCCTTTCCCAGAAAAATGGCAGAGGGCAGGCCGGATAAGTTCCAGGTGTCATGAACCTAGGGGCAGATTCCGTGCTTGCCCATTATAATGTTTCCACTTTGGGAAGTGCAACCTCTATCTTTGCCTTCTGAGGGAATTGCCTTTCTGCAATGAAGTAAAAAAAAAAGGGGGGAGATGTAGAGGACCGCAACCACATTCGCCATTCCAAGATGCCGCTCCGCTGACATCCGGTTCTACCGCCCGGTGAACAGGATAACGCGCATGTGTTGGTAAATTTCCAACGCTGTAGTCCCTGCCTCTCCCGAGGCGTCATCTGGGATGATGGGCAGCTGACCAATCTGAGAGTGACACGTCCGAGGCGGGGACTGTTTCCTATATAAGGGCTGGGTTCGCCTCGCTCTGGGTCTCCGCCATGTTGGCTTATGCTCTCGCTCTCAAGATGCATTAAAAGCTGTTCTGCAGAAGGATCCTACGTGCCCTGCATCGTTCTTGCTGGTGAGACAGTAGCGCGGGACATATTTATAAAAAATTAAGGTAAGAATGGAGGCAATATAAAAGGTAATTGATCCAAGAAATTTATTTTTTATTTACTATAAAATAATGGACATTTAAAACACAAATATGGATTAATATGCATTTAAAATCCTCTCTCTCACTTTGTTGTCTACATGATACCCCACTAACTAAATCCCATTTCCACTAACACTTCACTCCACAATGACACACTCAATATCCTCATTGACTTTGGGAGACATATACTGTAATAAAAGCTGTGAATAAGCAATCAAGGAAGAAGACTATTGATTGGCTGTGTCAGAAATTGAATAGATATTGGTCTACTGAGGTTTCTCTGGGATTTGAAGTTTTCAACCTTGGTTTTTCTAAGAATGAGTAAAGATATTCTAGAATTTGGTTATTAATTTTGGAACATATGCATATTGAAAACATTAGGCAATTGTTAAGTTTGCATCCATTTAACACATCCTCTTGGAAACAACTGTGTGCTTCATAAACTGAGTGATGAGGGTGCAGGGCACCTTCTACAATGGAAAATCACTGGAAGGTAAATCTTCGACACTCTTAACATGAGAACCCAGTTTAGACTCCAAAACTGAACCTCGGGAATTTATTTAAGAAGGAAAATTAACTGAGCCTCCTTTCTTTATGTAATAATAGTAAACCTTTCTTATATAATATCATATATATATATATATATATATATATATATATATATATATATACTCATAGTCTCATTATTTATCATTACACGCTGTGTACAGGCAAATACATTCAGATCAGTCCCACCCTGCCCTGTTTGCCCTTTCAGTTCCATTTAAAGTAATTATAATATTCCTAACTCTTTCCATATTACCGAATAATGAGTTCATCTCAAACCTGTGATACTCTTATTAGCCCTACATTTTGTGTTCAACCCAAAAATGGGGCAGAGAGAAGAAACAGACTGAAATGCTTGTAAGAGGAATTACACTGCCTTATCCTTCTAATAGGTCAGTAAATAATTGGGTCAAAAAATTCTAGGCAATTGAGAAGAGCAGTTCTGACATGAACCCTGTACAACAGAGCCAAGGCAGTGCCAGGCTCACATATAAAGCCTACTGTCAGTTCACTTCAGGATGTTCTATAGGACAGTGTGTGTGCTTGAGGTTCTGCAGGCTGGAAGAATGTTTAAAGAGGATTACAGTTCAGAGAAGGGCCCCATATACATCCCTGCTCAAAATTATTTCTTTTGTAATTCAAGTAATAAATTCACCTTTTAAGATGTGAAATTTGAAGTGGCTAACTACTAATAGAACTACTACCACCAAACACTTTTATACTGCTCAGTATTCATCTTAACATCAGCAAAATAAGAAGGTTCTAATATTCATAGAGCATTACAATTCTACCACACCATTGCTTATTTTTACCCCATAGCACTAATCCATAAGCAGTCAGCACTATTGTAATGTTATAGAGAAATAAATACAACTGGTGTATTTACTTCCTGGAACTGACTTTGTTCATATCACCCGTCTTTTATCTCAGAGTCACATGCCCCGTGTCAAATCCATGGGTGTCTTGTCATTTACATCCTGCTAGCTTCCCATGCTCCCTTGGTTTCCCAACTTCTATATACACTCTCCCTTGTCCCTCCTCATCTCACCTTTTATATCTGTAACATTGCCATTTTCTGAAAGTCTTACTTTGAATTGCTCGTTGTAGATTTTTTACTCTAGAATGCAAGCTCCTCAAGGACAGAGGGGATGTTTGTTCTATGTGCTACAGCACAGCCAAAGAATAAAGCTCTGTTATCAAAGTACGTCCCAGTGAACAAACGAATGGTTTCTTTGTTAATCTGTTGACAGATGAAAATTCAGAGACTCCAGACTTCATTAGACTGCACACTTATGCTGAGTCTGCATATTTCAAACATAGCTTCCTACATCACAATCACTGACCCCTTCTCATCACAGCACCAAATTCTTCAGCTACTAACAATTCTTGTGTGATCAGACCAAGCTCAGCACTCCAGGTGAGAGGGAATTGACAGTAACCTTCTACACTCTACCTCTGATGGATCTGACTCACAGCAGGAGATGCCTGGTCTCTTTAGTTCCACCAGTCTATCCTACAAGCCTTTCAACACCAGTCTTACCTCTGGCATCCTGACCTGCAACATGACTGAGCACCCATATTTGGGACTGTGTCTATTGACCTGTCTTCCTTGCATTTTTTTCTGTGTGTCACAGTTCTATGTATGAAGTACTAATAACTGCTGGTGAACACATAGAAGTCATGCGTATTCTCTTTGCTAAAACTAGCATTTCATTCTGGTTTAGATAGTAATGTAAGAAACAGAAACTCCCCTTTTGTCTGAATGAGCGACAACAAACTTGTGCATTTTTTCCTTTTAAACAGGAGGATTGAAGATCACCTATTCATTTCAAAAGTCAGGCTGAGAGATCACAAGCTTCATTTTCTGTCCATATCTCTGGTTCTTTATCACAGTAAGTAACCATGAGCCCTTCTTCCTGCCCCTGACTTCCCCAGTTGAGAAAAACCCCTGTTAAAACTTTTTGTTAGTTTTGTTTTTCTGTTTTTGACAGATGAATCTTGTTTTGACACGGACTACTGAGAGCAAAATAGAGCAAATATTGTTTTTCCATGGCTAAATTGTCCACACTGGAGAACTTGTATCAAATACTTTAACTGTATCACACTTTGTCTCGTGTCTGCAATACTTCCAAAGCCCAAATTCAGTGAAAGCTTGTAATCTGTCTATGGAGACCAAAAACATACTGATAAATTGAGTTATACACACACTTGCAACAGTGAAAAGAAAATTTGTCCACTATAAATGACATTTTCATAATGTCTATCAAGCAACTCCTTGAAACTGTAAAAGCAGCTTAAAGATTGTTAATGTTTGCTATCTGCCTGCCTGCACACAGCCCTTGGTAACAATCAAAGTCAAATTTAAGAATGAACTCACAGCCACTGTGTATGCTCTTTGATGAAGGCATAGATCTGCTTCACTGGTTTTGGCAAGTTTGAAGAAAGTTGCAGTTAGTCTATACTGTGTGTACCAGAGGTTATCAATCTAAAGAGAAGAAAATTCAGAAAATTTTAGATATTTATCTTTTCAATTGGCCATTCTAATCTTAGTTCTTACCTTTTCTTAACAGTAACATGTTTTCCTTAAAAATATAGTGTTTCAAAAAGAAAGTGAAAACATTTGAGTGTGAGGTCAATGTTCTGTGTGGATGGCTCATCAAGGGAGAGACAAAACTGAAGATACAGCTCCAGACAATGTCTGAAGGTCTTAAAAGAAACCATTCAGTCAGTAGACACAGCCATACTCAGTAGTAGACCTCATGCTCAGGGTTAAACCCCACTTTACTTTTGGGAGAAAAATCAAGAATTCAGAAGTATAGTAGTAGAGAGTTAAATAATGATAATAGAAATGATATTTCACCTTATTTGTGCACTGAAATCCCTAACCCAGATCCTCTCTCCAGCTCCACAAATGACAAGTCTGTGCATACACTGATGACCAGTTTAAGCACAAAGGAGAAGAACACAGAAGTCAGCTCTGAAATCTGCTTTTCTCATAACTCAAGGTGTTGATACAGGTTTAAAAGAATGACATTTATCTGAACTAAATTTTAATGGAGAATATAATTATAAATTAAACAGTACAGGAGAAAGGCTTTTAATTAAAGCAGTAATCTAAGTATAATTCTAATAATTCCTTTCAATTTTTGGATTTCATGTCTAACTGGGAAACCCTTGAGGCCCATTATTTCAGAGAAAATCACTCACAGTTTCTTGTCTTCCAGCATTTGTTGGCTTTCTGATCTATCACATGCCTGTCTATTTTGGAATGAACCAGGATCACAGAAAAAAAATCTGATGATTTGGGCATTTTCTCTATGAAAGGGTCAATCTAGTGTGGAGACTAGTTATGTTTATGGACCTGGTTAAACAAATGTAAATATCTTCTATAAGATCACCTTATTCAGTTCGCACCCTAGACAGGCCCTCGTGTTCTGTATAATTAGGAGAATTACTTTTGGATATGAAGACAACACAGTTGGATATATAATCCCTGCCCCTTTATCCCTCATGCGCCTACATAGATTGCTATTCTATTTTAATGTGATTTAAAAAAATTCATTCTAAGTTGCACACAGACTTCTGTTCTTGTATGATTAGTTTCGTTTCCTGTAATGATCTCTGGTTGAATCTACTTTTCCTACAGCAACACAACTTCCCCCTTCTTTGTGACTAAGGGAGCTGCACTGTGCGTGTGCGCTGTTTTCTTTAGCCATTCATCTGCTGACGGACATCAACGCTGACTGCACAGGCTGCAGCTGTGAGAGATGCTGTGATAAACATGGGCGTTCAGGTGTCTCCCATGGAAATGGATCTGGATGGGTAGACACCCAGGAGTTGTGGCAGAGCCTCTACTTTTTTGATTTTGAAGAAACCTCTGTATCGATTTCACTAACATCTGAACTAATTTACTTACCCAAATTGTGTGCAACAGTCTTTATTCCCTGTGCCTTGACAACATTTGTTTGTAGGTTTTTTTTTTCTTGTCCAGATAGTCATGCAGAATGGAGAGAGAATTTCAGTGTGGGTTTGATTTTTATCTCTCTGATGGCTAAAGATGAAAACAATTTAATATTTTTATCAGCCATTTCACTTCATCTAAAGTGTCTGTTCATTTTCCTGGCAATTTATTGCATTATTTACTCTCTTGGCATTTAATGTTTTCGGTTCTTCTCTCTGCCTGTTGAATAGCTGGCAGAGACTTCCTGTCATTCTGTTCCCTGTCTGCAATTGGTTGAGATTCCTTTGCTATGCCAAGTTTCTCAATTTGGTGTAATTCCGTTTGCCAATCATTATTGGAGTCATACAGATTATTCCTTAATATCCATGTTTATATACTATGCTTCTTCAAATCTCAAGGTTTTTAACCTGAATTTTGAATAAACTGATAGATAAGGACTAGTTTCATCCACTTACATGTGTATACCCAGTTCTTTTTCAACATATTTTTTAAGCTAAAAGGAAGTTTTAAATGTTTTTAAAAGCAATATATATTTTGGTGCCTTTGTCAAGTTCCCAGGGACTATCTATGTATGGGCTGTTCCAAATCTCTTCTTCCACCATCTCCTTGACCACTTTTGTGACAGTAAATGTATGCTAGTATATAATTTCAAACCAGATATTCTGATCTGAATCAGGAATCAACATTCCTGGTTGCTCAAGATAACATTGGCTATTAGGGCCTCCTGTGCTTCCACATGAATGTTGAGGACTTTATATTTTTTTCTCCCTATTTCTTTTTTTATATTTAAAATTTATTTATTTAAAATTTCCACCTCCTCCCATCCTCCCATTTCCCTCCCCCTCCCCCAACTCTCCCTTCCTCTCACTCTCCAGTCCTAAGAGAAGTGAGGGTGCCCTGCCTTGTGGGAAGTCCAAATCCCCCCTCTCCATCATAGGAAGGTGAGCATCCAAACAGACTAGGCTCCCAAAAAGCCAGTACATGCAGTAGAATCAAAATCCAGTGTCATTATCATTGGCTTCTCTGTCCACCCTCATTGTCAGCCACATTGAGAGAGTCCGGTTTGATCACATGCTCTTTCAGACCCAGTCCAGCTGGCCTTGGTGAGCTCCCACTAGATCAGTTCCACAGTATCCATGGGTGGATACACCCCTCACGGTCCTGCCTTCCTTTCTTTTATTTTCCCTCCTTCTGCTCTTCATCTGGGCTTTGGGAGCTCAGTCCAGTGCTCCAATGTGGGTCTCTGTCACTATCTCCATCCCTCTCCAGATGAAGGTTCTATGATGATAAGAACAACAGTGAATAAATGAGACCACCCGAAACTGAGACGCTTCTGCAAAGCAAAGAACACTGTCATTAAGACAATTAGGCAACCTACTGAATGGGAGAAGATCTTCACCAACCCTGCATCAGATAAAGGTCTGATCTACAAAATATATAAAGAATTCAAGAAACTAGACCTTAAAACTCTAATTAACCCAATTAAAAAATGGGGTACTGAACTGAACAGAGAATTCTCAACAGAAGTTCAAATGGCCAAAAGACACTTAAGGTCATGCTCAACCTCGTTAGTGATCAGGGAAATGCAAATCAAAACCACTTTGAGATACCATCTTACACCTGTCAGAATGGCTAAAATCAAAAACACCAATGATAGCCTATGCTGGAGAGGATGTGGAGTGAGGGGAACACTCATCGATTGTTTGTGGGAATGTAAACTTGTGCAGCCACTTTGGAAATCAGTGTGGTGGTTTCTCAGGAAACTGGGAGTCAACCTTCCTCAGGACCCAGCAATCCCACTCTTGGGAATATACCCAAGAGAGGCCCTATCATACTACAAATGCATTTGTTCAACTATGTTCATAGCAGCACAGTTTCCTCGGGTGTCTGTGGTACTCTACCACAAGGAAGTTCACAATAGAGTCCTAGTAACATGCTCCTGTCCGCATCATTTCCTGTGAACCTTTGTATTTCAGTTTGATAAGCTTCAGCACACTTTGTCATATGTTTCATGTTTCAAAGAAGAGAAAATTATCATTCTGGCAATTTTTTCATTTGTCCTCTCTTCCTTCCCATCCTAATAATGTTCATGTGAGATGTCTAGATCTGACAGTATAAATAAACACAAACACTTAAATACACTTGCCTCAGACTCATTTGTGCTTGAAGCAGAATCAAAATCTGGGGTTCTTAGGGAAACAAGCAGGCTCCAACCCAGGAATCTGCCAAAGGCAGGAAGTATGGGCACAATCAGAGCCTCTGCCAAAACCCATGTCTTTTGACTCATGGGAAAGAGGCTCAGTGTGAATTAACAAGTTCAGAGCAGATTAAAGGGTCAAGCTCTCTATGGAAAAGCTCTCTATGTAGCTTTTGTTGGGTCAAGCACACTTTGCACAGAGCTATAGTCATACAGACAGGAGGAAGACCAACCAAGTTCATCTTTCTCAGCAATGAGCACAAAAGGAAAAAATAAAGCTTTCACTCAGAAAACCTAGATCCTAGGAGGGAATATCAAATTATATAAAAATAATAGTGAGATTATCCAGAGAAATAGAGTATTAGAATGAGGATATATTAACAGGGAATTTACTAGATTGTCTTACATGCATGGTCTGTGTTGTCCTACAATGGAGGTAATATCAAATTATATAAGAATAATAGTGGGATTCTCTAGAGGAACAAACTGATAGAATGAGGATATATTAACAGGCAATTTGCTAGACTGTCTTACATGTATGGTCTATGTGATCCTACAATGGATGTCCTCATACTTTTCACACTGCAGATGCTGAGAACTGGTAAGTGTTCAGTTTGTAAAGCTGGAGGTCTTGGCAGTACCAATCTGATACTGGAGGTTTAGAGAACTCTGAAAGTTCTCAGCACATGCTGGATGCCTAAAGAAGCTGTGTTCCAATATCAGAAAAGGGATGTGGTAATCAATGGTCACAGCAGCAGCAAAAGGCAACAAGAATTCACTAGAAAAATGTGAAAGCAATGAGGGGAAGGCATTTTTTCCCCATTGGACCTCCTTTATGCGGCCGCCACTGGAAGCTGCCTCCACATTTGCAGGGAGTATTCTCAGTCCAATGACTTGAACAAGGGAAGTCTCACAGATGAGCCTGGAAGCTTATCTCTTAACTGATTCCAGATACTGTGCAGATTAGCCATCACAGATGGGGAACAACCTTTGTGATTGACTTGTAAACCATTGATAAACAGTTTCTTATCTTCAGCTATAAATGAGTAAGTTGGGATCAAAGAAGCATGCCAGGGTATCCATGTCCTCAGCTACAGAGGGAGATATATGTTAGAAGAAACCATGAGCTAGATATGAAGGTTTGTTGTCTGTTAAGTCAAAATGATGTAAAAGAAAGAGGAAAAGAAGTTCACAGGACTTTCTCCAATGTAAAAATATGGAAAACATCCAACAGGGAATAAAAATTAGCAATCAATGGTACAAAACAATGAAAGTCACTAATTATGAAGTTGAAAGATAATGATCTCAATAAAAAAATTCAGCAAGATTGTAAGTAGCTGTTATTCAATATACTCCAAATGTGTTTAAAGACAAATTTAATTAAAACATATTAAAAAAGAAATCAAATGGAATGATGTGTCTGAAAACATGCAATATTTAGAGACAAGAATGTATCAGATGATCTGTCAAGGCAGAATGAAGAAGAAAATATGCAAACAAGTGGACACAAAGCCATGACACTTTAAAAGACATGAAGCAAAATCGATAGAAATGGATAGACAAAAGGAAAAGCCATATAACTTGGAAACCTCAACGTTCACTTTTGATAATAGGTATGGTAAGTAGAAAGATAAACATCAGGGATATTGAATAAATCAACCAACACAGTGACCACTAACAAATGTTTGTTTATAAAATGTTTCATCTACAAATTGTATCAGAGTATACATTTATTTTTTAAAAAAAAAAGTTCAAATACATCATTTAGCAAGTTAGAAAACAAAGTGTAAAACAGGAAGAAAATAACCAATTTAAATTGGATTGAAACACAAAAAGGAATAGTCTTTCAACATAAGGGAATTTAATAAGTTACCAAGAGAGGCTAGAGAGATGGATTGGCAGTAAGGAGCCCTGGCTGCTCTTGTAAAGGACTCAGATTCAACTCTGAATACCCACTCAGGAGCTCACAACCATCTACAACTACACAAGATCCAGTGCTGTCTTCCAGCCTCTGCAGACAGTGGTCATCAACATGGTGCAATGCATACACGGAGTCAGAACACTCACACACCTAAGACAAGACAAAAAAACAAAGTGTAGGAAAATAGCTCTATTTGACTATGAACTAGAAATTCTGTTTGAGAATGTAAGAAAACAAATGATAGAACTCAATAATAAAAATGAATGTTAAAAATTAATGGAAGATACCAATGAGTGACACAGGATGTGGCACTTCATTAAAATCAATTGTCTTTCCAAGCAAAAATTAGATACTACTAGTAATCAAATCACAAAGTAAAACGACACCAAAAGTAGCAGAATGGCGAGGCGAGGGATACTAACGCAAATGTGAATGGAATGTGGAAATGTCTTCCCGAAGGACGCTGAACTCACAACTGCAGAGATCACTGCAGACAGGTGGACAGCTTTAGAACCATCTCCAGTGAAGACTCGGGATTCATTAGATCTCAGTTGTCCCCCAGTGGCCTACAAACGAAAACTAATCCAAGGTTTGATCCTCTTTGACAGCAGGACTCACATTTTCCAGAGAAGACAAATTTAATGATAATGTAAAGGCTTAAAAAAACTGCCTAGGAGATGTGCAAGAGTAAGTGTGGCACAGAGGTTGTAGGAGTGGCCAACCAATGACTGGTCCAGCCTCAGATTCATGACATCAGAGTGAGACCACCCCTGACAAGCCGGGAGGGCCTGAACCCAGAGGCTAGATGGCCCAGAGACCTAGGATAGAACCAAACATGACTGGAAAAATAGTCAATGCAATGATGTCTAATGATATTCTTTTGCTATACTCATAGATTAGTCCCTAAGCTCAATAGCCATCAGAAAGGCTTTATCCAGTAACTGATGGAAACAGATGCAGAGACCCAAAGTCAAACATTAGGTTGAGCTCAAGGAATCCTGCTGAAGAAAGGGAGGAAGTATTGTAGGTACCAGAAGGATCAAGGATATCACAAGAAAATCCACAGATTCAACTAACCTAGGCTCATAGGGGCTCACAGAGACTGAACTGCCAACCAGGGAGCCTGCATGGGACCCACCTAGGCCCTCTGCATATATGTGATGGTGGTATTGTTTGTTCTACTTTTAAAACTGCTAACAGCAGGAACATGGGCTGTCCCTAAATCTTTGTTCGACTTTTGAGAACCTATTTCTCACTGGGTTGCCTTTTCCAGCCTCAAAACAAGAGGAGGATGGTTATGGACCAAGGCCAGTTCAGACACCCTCTCCTCTGCTGCCCAGGGAACAATCTGGGGACCTCTCCTTGGGCCTGGGAACCCCTCCAGAGTCAAGTCTCTTGCAAACCCTAAAATGGCTCCCTTAGTTGAGATATATACTTCCTTGCTCCCATAACCATCCTTCCCTCCCCATCCCATACCCCCAAGCCATCCCCAATCTTCCCCCTCTCCTCTCTTCCTAACTATCTCCCCTTACTTCCATCCCCTACCCCCTGTGCACCCAAGTATGTCACCATAGAACTTTCATCTGGCGATAAATGGAGATAGAGACAGAGACACATATTGGAACACTGGACTTAACTTCCTAGGTCCAAATGAGAAGCAGAGGGAGGGAGAACGTGTCCAAGGAAGACAGAACCAAAGGGAACCTTCATCCGACGAAGGATGATAGAGACGGAGACCCACATTGGAGCACTGGACTGAGCCCCCAAGGTCCAAATGAGGAGCAGAAGGAGGGAGAACATGAAAAAGGAAGTCAGGACCGCAAGGACACACTGGTACAAGGGTGCTGATCTAATGCGAGCTCACCAAGGCCAGCTGGACTGGGACTGAACGAGCATGTGATCAAACCGGATTCTCTGAATGTGGCTGACATGGGGGCTGACTGAGAAGCCGTTGACAATGGCACTGGGTCTTATTTAGTCTGCATGTACTGGCTTTTTGGGATCCTGGTCTGTTTGGATGCTCACCTTCCTAGACCTGAAGGGAGCGGGGAGGAACTTGAACTTCCCACAGGGCAGGAAACCCTGACTGCTCTCGGGATTGGAGAGGGAGTAGGAGAGGGAGTGGGGGGAGCGGGAGAGTATTGGGAGGAGGGGAGGAAGTGGAAATTTTTATAAATAAGTAAATTTAAAAAAAAAACCAAGAGGAGGAGCTTAGTCCTAGTGCAACTTGATATGCCATGCTTTGTTGACACCCATGGGCAGCCTGCCCCTTTCTGAACAGAAACTGAAGCTGAGTGGATGGGGTAGGGTGTGAGGAGGGGAACTGGGAGGAAGGATGGGAAAATAGAAGGTAGGGGAAACTGTGATTGAGATGTAAAATAAGTCCATAAGAAAGTTTAAAAATAGAACAGGAGGTCACATCGTTTATGAAGATTTTATGTTTTATGAATTCTTTAATTTTAAAGGTTCAACACTGCAATGGTGACCAGATAATAATCTCACAGATACATTCAAAAGAACTAAGTCTCAATAGAGAAATACAGAACAAGGTTGGTTGAATTTTGACATAGATTTCAAAGATATTCCAGTGGAAAGTGTAGCTACAGCATCTAAACATGTTTGTTCTGCACAACAAACCACATCTCAGAACCCAGACTAACAACTGAGAGAGCATAAGCTTGTCTCTTAGAACTGCTTTCTCTTCAGGGAAAATGTCGACACACTCAAAATAGCTCTTAAGCACTCCCAATAGATAAAGGAAATTGATAAATTGGACTTCATCAACATTTGAAAGCTTGTAAATTTTGCAAGATGTTTTTTGCAAAAAAAGGCACAGACACCACGGGAGAAACGCTTGCAAGTCACAAACCTCACAATGTGCTCATTTCAGGCCCCATAAAGAACTCTCAGAACCCATCCAGAACACAGGAGACCCAGCAGAAAAGAGTGAATGACTGGAATAAAGGTTTCGCTGAAGCAGCTCTGCAGAAGGCAAGTAGGAACAGGAAAGATTTGGACACAAGCTCAACAGAATGCTGCCACACTCAAAGAAATAATCGGGACAAATAAACAAGCCTTGACTTTGGTATGAGGCATCCCGGAATCCTGTGTAGATGTAGGGGGTGAGAAGGGGCCAGGGCCTCTGATAACAGCCTGGCCTCTTCCAGTGGCATTAAGGACATGCTTCCCATGCTTCTGAGCAGACACATTCCGAAGTATTTTGTTAATAGTACTGAAGACTCATGCTCACACAGAGCTTAAGGGAAAGCCGATACAAGTCTACTCACAGTAGCTGCAGGGGAACCAAGCTAAGCTCACTCTGTTGGAGTACATACAGATAATGTGCTGTATAGAGACTGGAATACTTGTGCCATTCGCACAATTGGCTGTCAAAAAGAATCAACTACTGATACAGTTTGCCCATGTTTCCATCTAGAAGATAGTTTGGAGCATGAAATTGGGAGAAAACAGAGCAGTGACTGCCTTGTCCGATATGAAGGGGGACTGACTAAATATGGAGATGATGGGATATTTGCTATCTTTGCTGCAATTACACAGCAGCAATCATTTAAGTAAGTTAATCATTTAAGTAAATTTAAAGACCCATTCACCAAATGCAGTGAATTAAGTTTATAAAGAACTTTTAAAGCGTTATGACAAAAATAATATAAAGACTTTACCTCAGAAGACAATAACATGGTGCCTAAGCACGCTCATTCACTTATTTATAGCCTCACGCAACCCTTTAACAACTGATTAACAAGGAACTTGCTGAGGGTTTGCTGACCATTGAATATAAGCAGTTGTTAGAGAATAGTAAGGGAGGAGAATTAGTAACCTGGAAGCTCAAAAGATGCAGCTTTCTATATGAAATCAAGTCATCAGAAACAGAATGAGAGATTTCTGTCTTAAGCTGCATATATCCTGGGCATGCATGCACATTGTCAAGATCTCTCAAATCTCTTGTCTCCCAGTTATCTTAAATCTCTGTGTTCAGACAGTTGCAACTCTTAGACTCACTAACACTACCTAGGTTTGACTTTTATTTGAGTCTGGAAAGCCTCTTCCATTTTAATCTTAAGGACTGAAACTACTGTCCTATAGTCCAGCATTTTAAAGTTTGGGGATATTGATTTTAGGTTGAAAGGTTGACCATTGAAGGGACATTAACCCACTTGATCTTATGACTGTAGCAAGCCTGGCCCTTCTCCCCATTCCCTCGGCATTGTTTAAAAAAACATGGTTAGTCACCAACCTGGAAGACTAACCTGCATTTAGCCACTTCCTACTCCTGAGTTTGAATACCAAAGTCCAGCAATCAAGGGTTTCCTTTCTATCCAGAGACAGTCCTTTGTCCCTCTGGGACAAATATCCCTTCCTCCTTCCTTTGTACTCTTCCCTTTCTCCCTTGTGCCCTTTCTCCTTTATCACCGCATCCTAGCCCATTCTAACACAAACAGCCTTTTACCTCCTGTTAAAAATTACATCTGCAAGCCAGGCAGTGGTGGTGCAAACCTTAAATCCCAGCACTCAAGAGGCAGAGGCAGGTGGATCTCTGTGAGTTCAAGGCCAGCCTGGTCTACAGAGCAAGTTCCAGGACAGGCTCCAAAGCTGCAGAGAAATCCTGTCTTGAAAAATAAAATGAGACCTGCAAAGGTCAAAGGTCGTTTGCTGCTGCTCCTGCCTGAGTCAGAAAGAGCCACTTCATAAAGGCTCTGTGATCTCTCTGTGAAAACAGGTGTTTAGTTGTGGTTTGTGCCTAATCTGGGGTCCCAGAGCAATACCCCCTTTGCAGGGGTCTCCTTCAGGACCACGTTCTCAGTGAATATCCTTGTGCATCTTGACTGTGTGCTCCTGTTCTGAGTGGATTTTTAACAGTCGCTTCTCTTATTTAATATTTTCCAGTCCAGCAAAATATCTTCTTGGATTTTCTTTTCAATCAGACCAAATGTGAACTCATCCCACCTCTACCAATCCAACCTGAGAATCTACTGTCCTCATCCAAGCCTCTGCTCCAACTGACCAAATGTGAATTCATCCTAGCTCTATCAATCCACACCTCCTCATCCAAGCTTCTGCTCCCAGTTATAGATGCGATCTTTAATTTGATAGCCATCTCAGGACAACGATGTTTTCACCTGTGATCTGTGAATGAGTGGGGAAGGAGAAGCACTGCCTTTATGTGTCTATTCATTAACCACAGAGGGGCACAGTGGAATCCTACTACCATTACAATAATAACATTGACAGTAATAACTACTGACCATATCTTGCACTATGAAGTCTGAGGAAAAAAAAGTTAATAAAATGACATAAAACATCTCGTTTTCAAAAGTTAAAAATATTCTGACTACAGATGTGACCAAAGTCTGGCATGGGGAATCATGAGTTTCACTGGATTTACTTTCAGGAGTATGAGTGAGGGGTTGCTTACAGGAGAAGAAGTAACTCAAAAGCAACTGCATCACCAAAGCACACCCCAGCATGGGTGACACTGGAGCACACTGCACAGCCTACAGGCAGCTCAGCAGGTTGGAGAGTGTTCTTTCTAGTTGCCTCAATTGGTAGAAACCTCTATCAGTCAGCTTGGTTGGTTTCTAGTTCTTCCAGGTCTGGTCTCTGAGTCTTCTTTACACTTGGCTTGCCTGAGACAGATTCAGTTTCTATTGCTTACTCTGGTGGGGAGGGACCTGGTGAATCTGGTCAGTTTCAGGAACTTCCTGCAGCTATTCTGCGTTGTTTACTTTCCTGTTTGAAGATCTTCCATGCAGGGCTGCAGGATGATAGACTGTTTCAATTTCAGAGGACACTGTTACACAACAGCACGATAATTTATATTGATTGTATGGTAAGAACAATAGAAATGGAAAGTGCATTTTACCCCATGACTTCCATATTTAGGGGAGGGGTGACTTGTAACATTTCTATGACATAGAACCCTAAACTGAGGACAGCTGGGGACCAGTTCATTCCTATCCCTCCTGTGCCTTCTCCAGTGTAAGTTGTTCTGTGTGTTTCTAAGGAGAACAAGCATCCGCTCAAGAGAGAACATGGTTCTCAGGTGAGATTCATAAAGAACCTGAGAATACTTCTATCTTAGTGTTTCTATGGCTATGAAGAGACACCATGACCACAACAACTCTTATAAAGGAAAACATTTCATTGAGTGGGCTGGCTGACCATTCAGAGGTTTAGCCCAATGGCAGCTTTCAGGCGAACATGGTGCTGTGCAGGTATCTTAGAATTTTTCATCTGGGTGGACAGGTTACTTGAAGAGAGAGCAATACTGGGCCTGGCTTGGGCTTCTGAAACCCAAAGCCCACTTCCAGTGACACCAACACACTTCGTCCAACAAGCCACACCCTATGAGTCTATGGGGGTATTTTTATTCAAACCACCACCAATATTTTCTTATTATATAAGAAATAAAGATCCAGTCTGTCAGCACTGGCTGAACAACTGTGTAACCACATCTTCACCATCCACTGTGGCCATTGATTCACCTGGATGAGACTCAAAAGCCTTTCTTAGAGCATTAACAATAGAAAGGAAGGAATTGGCAGATGAGGAAGGAAATAAATTTGTGTTCTCCCTGGAGCTGAGGAAAGTTCAACCCCACCATTGGTATGCTTTCTACAAAATAAGGGCAAGTAGGGGATTTACAAACTCATTATTTATCACATATAAGAACCTGTATACTCACTCAGCGGAGAGCATAATGTCTTGTTGGCTCAATAAAGTAATTGATTATTACGAATAGCATTCTTTGGTTGGCCAACAAGCAACAATATGGAAAAATATACTTTGACGTATTTTTCCCTTTTTTCAAAGTAAGTAGATTGGCGAGAAAGCAAGAAGGGGCTTTAGTAGGGATGGACTTAAAGAGAGCACAATGTAGGAATAGAAGGGACATCACAGAAGAAAACTCATCGATCAGTGCAATTACGAATTAGGTAATTGTGACAGAAATAGAGTGGCTGTGTTGACTTTTTATAGAATTGCTATGGAAATAAGAATATGCAGGTCTGGAGAAATGGCTCTAGCTGTCGTTGCAGAAGACCCTGGCTTTCTTTTCAGCAATCATGCCTCACAGGGTTTGTAAATTCAACTCCAGGGCATCCAAACTCACCTTCTTGTATCCACAGGAAACAGCTGCCTGTACACTCACTCAGACAAAACACTCCTAAACATTAAAAGAAAAAAGATTTTAAAAAACTAAGAAAATATAAATGCCAAACTGAGAAAGGAAATTTCCACAGTGCGATTCAAAACACAATTTCAAATTTTAAAAACTGGAGTGTTGCTGTTGAAATATGCTTACTTTTGGTAATAGAATTTGCAGCCTGAGGGTTTCAAAACGAGCATGATAAAAAGGAATGAAATATCTAGATTAATTCTGAGAAGAAATGTTCTCCTTGTATGCCTGCAAGTTTCTCAAAAATTTCAAAGAATTTAGTATTTCCAAGAAATACCATATTTTTCTTTTTGGATAGAAATGAATATAGGAAATACATAGAAAAGAATAGATAATTATTTCAGAAAAAATTATAGAAATTTTCTTGATGTGAGACTACTTGTTGTAAGTGCTTCATTATCTCTATTTCTTGGCTCTTTCATCTGTGTTTAATTCCCAAATTAAAAATTTACTGTGTGTGTGTGTGTTTTAAAGAAAATGGCTCCCAAATGGTGTGGCCCTATTAGAAGGTATGGCCTTGTTAGAGTAGGCAAAGGTTTGTTAGAAGAAGTAAATTATTGTAGGGGTGGGCATTGAGGTCTCCTGTGCCACAGCTATGCCTGGTGTTACAGAGCACTTCCTGTTGACTGTGGATCAAGTTGTAGAGCTCTCAGTGCCTCCTCCAGCATCATGTCTGCATGAATGTCACCGTGTTTCCCACTGTGATGAAATCAAACTGAACCTTTGAAGCTGTAAGTCACCCAAATTAAATGTTTTCCTTTACAAAACTTGCTGGGGTCATGGTGTCACTTCACAGCAATCGAAGCCCTAATTAAGACATACTGAATGATTGGAAAGTGCAAAAAAAAATTTAAATCACTTTTGTGTCAAAGCAAGCAGGTCACTATCAGATCATTTCCAAATATTGCAGAGATTCATTTAAATAATCTTCATACTTGTGAATAATGTATGATACACAAAGTTGTATGAATTAATGCATATACATAAATAAGCTACATATGAATTAATATATATACACATATTAATTCTCATCACTACATTTAAGTAAGATACATTTATATTTAAGTGTCTACGTAATATTTAGTACAAAATAGTGTTATTATTTTATTTAATCTATTTTTGGCAGGTAAATACCCTTTAGAATTATAATTAATCATGCATTTTAATTAATCTGTTTCTTTAGCGTTCCTTGAGACCAAAAATTGTCACCCGGAACTAGGGCTAACAAAAACAATTAAGAAGTAATAAATTTAAAATATCTGCTTGTTTCTAATATTTTCCCAAATACTAGAAACAGATATAAAAAGATAAAATTATCCCCACCTCACCTTTCTATCAGGGAGAAGAAAGAATGACCTGGAAAGTCCACGCTAGACCCTTATTGCTCAAGAGAAATCTGCATTAATGAGAGGCTCTAATCAACTCTTGCAGTTTATCAACCTTTCCCTGAGTCTCTAGCCTTAGAGGCACATAGTTCCCTTTCTTCGTTGTACAATCCTACCTGCTGGCCATGATGCCCATGAAACACAGTAATGATCAGCATGGCACAATAATCCTAAAGCTGTATTAGCAGCACATATATGTTCGTGGAAAACAGCAGCTCTCTACTTGGATGTAAAACCTGCTCAAAAACAGGAAGATTATGCTAGGCGCTAGAAATCGAGCCAACGGCACCAGGCTCAAGCAAACAGTTGTGGATCATGTCGGAGAACATACTACCACTACTCTGCTAAACCAACATAATTGCTAACAACACTAAATATTTGTCTTTGGACCCATAGCTATGTGTAGTTCTCACCCCTCATTAAGGAAATTTCTCTTTACAGCAGAGATCATCATAGAAATTCACAACCAGTCAAAACGTAAAGTTGGGGAGACTAATACCAGTGGGTACATCTATAAAACATTTCCATATCTAAGACTCAGGGAGCATCGTCGAATGGGTAGAAAGGCTGTAAGAGTCAGAGGATAAAGGAGTTTGTTGTGACATTGTCTCTTCTAGGAATGTCAGAAGCTATGTTCAAAAAGCCTCTCAGCATGACTGTTTAAACATAGATTGCCTTGAGGACTATAGAAAGCCCAAGAGACCTCAGTCCTGCATAAAGAACTAAAGGCAACCAAAGAATTCTGGGAGCAAGTAAAATAGCCTTCTCCAGGGAAGAGGACACTAATTGGTTTTTCAGTACCTGTGAGGTCAGTCCTGAAAACATACATGCAAGTAACATTATACAGGCTGAACAGGTTGTATTTAGGAATATATATGCACACACACACACACACACACACATATACACACACACACACTCATATAACAATAATTAATGAAAAAGGAGGCTGTGAATTTAAAAGAGACTAAGGAGAGAGGGGCTTATGACAAGGTTTGCAGGGAAGAAATGGGAGAGAAATGATGGAACCATATTGCAAATCACAAAAATAAAAGAAAACAATGTACTCTTTCAGGAGATCCTCTACTAGGCTAGCATTCAAAACCACTACCAGCTTTTGTATTTTGGATATCCTCCTTTTCCTTTATCATTATTGCTTCACCATTTGTTTTTAGGGACTGTGACAACTGATAGCATGAAGGCTAAGGAAAAGTTGCCATTCTTCCCCTACAGAATATATTTCAAACTTAAAGGATGAAGCAGCTTTGGTAATGCTGATTCTGAGATTTCAGAAGACAGCCAACGTTTTAGCAGACTTTCCAAATAAGATTGCGCTGGAAGCTAGAAGCACGCTCATCTCCATTTCTCATCATTAGTATTCCAACTCCAATGTCACAGCAATGCTGATTACTAATGACTTTGGGAACAAACCTGATCAGAACAGGCAGTTCCAGGAACAATTATGGAGCTTGCTTAATCAAAGATATACACGGAATTTTTCTTTGGCCTATGATGACATCCAAGACACTTTAGATGTGGTAAAGCACTATAGACAAGAGCACGGTCTGAAATTCTGCGAGGCAAAGCAAGGGACTGAAATGGTGAGCAGGTATAGACTGGCTACAGCGGTCTTTTTAAGACTAGGAGTCCCGAGGATACAAGAGAGGTAATAAAAGAAGCATAGCATGAAGAACATTATATACAAGTGATCACCATCATTAAATGAAATTCTGATTCATAGCCATATCTCTTACAAGATCTGTGAGATAAGGGAATTCCCTCTGTAGCCGCCTGCCTCCAATACTGTTTCATCACCTTGGATGTATAAGATAATGAGATCTTTATCTAAGGTCATTCATGAAAAAAATATAACATATTAATAACCTCCTAATTCAAGCCTTGGAATATCTGAGTTCGTGTATGAGTGTTACTGTGTTGGATTTCAGGATGAGCATCAACAGTACATGTTCGTGCTAATGTTTAAATAAAAATGCAAATGAAAAGGCCATGTGATGTGTTTATTCTAATATTTTTGCCATAGTAAAAGAGATTTTGTGTTCCCTTTTTCTTTTCTTTCCTTCACTTTTCTTTCTGCTCTGTTATGTTTCAAAGCTGTAAACACTTAGGGAGATGTGAACAGCAATAAAAATAGAATGTATCTTTAAGGAACCCAGCCTAATTTACAAAACTCTCTAATACGCATATTCTTGTTCAGTATAAGATAAGGAAGAATGAATTCTGATTTGATTATTTAATGTAAAACCTCTTTTTACACCAGTGCTGATTGATGGATATTATGAACGAATCGCTCTCCCACTCTAAACTGTCTATTCTACTGCTAAGAAAATCAGTGCAGGTTTCTTGTGGGTTATTTCATGCGGTCTGCAGCATGAGCATTCTTATTCTCTAGTGGGAGCTGTTTGTGGTGAAACTGACTGCATTTCATTAAAAAGAAGAAAAATGCTAACACAAAGAAGACAATTTTAAAAATTATATATAAAAAAGAAATATAAACTTGGTGGTCCAGGCTCAACTTGAGTCTTGTGCTTTAATTATATTAAAATTTTATTTTATTAAATTATTATATTATAATAAATTTATTATTAAAAGGCATTGTGAACTTTCCTCTTTAAAAAGAGCACATACTCATCATACGTACTCTCATGAAGTATCTTATGATAGTTCTAATTCAAATCTGAAGTTGTTTGATATTCATATTGGATCCCAAATCTATGAGATATTTTCTTCAGTAGCAAAATGATACCAGTTTTTAAATAGATAAGTTTTCCAGCATAATATGATTCCAAAAAGACTACACAATTCCAGTTTTTCTATATAACACAAGTGTGGGAATGACATTTTTATGTATTTTAATGTGAGATGAGTTCTATGACCATGTTAGATTATTTTTGTTCACTTTATGTCATATTTGTGCTGGGACAAGCCCTGATGCATGAAGCACTGTGTACACAGGTCTGCAGCATCACGCTGTGTTCACATACTATAATGGGTAAACCTCCTGCCTGCACCTCAGTTACTCAATGAGAAAGTCTGTCCTACTTTCTGCTCTTCTGGGAAAAGGGTACAGAAGTGAAAGGACTCTCTCCACCAAATCAAGTATGCCTCCGACAGTCTAAGTGCTCTTTCCAGTCCTAAAAACTCCAATGAAATTTATTCTAGGAAGAGGGTGGAGAGTAAGTCTAGTAAAACACAATTCTACTTTATTTTATTTTTTTTCCCTCACAGTTGGAACCTCTCCAGTATTATCAGGTTTCTCACAACTTTCCTCTAGATGATTAAAGCTACATTTGCATTTTGGCTCCCACCCTAGCAAGGCTTTCTCTATGAATGACGCAGGTTGAAGATGCACTTTCCATTCACGCTCTTGATTGACAAACACTTCTGACTGCAGTATGTATCTCCTGCTGATTTGACAGCATCGCATTTAAACTCTCTTAAACACAGAGCTCTTTCCTGACCTCTCTCTTCATTGTCATGATTTAGTGCATTTGTTCTTCTGCCTTTTGACATGATGTTAATAATTTAACTTCATGATAATTCTCAGTGTTGACCACTGAGCCACTTTTCCCTGTATACGAGTATTCATGTTCACATCTGTGTGTTCAGATGATGTGCACATGGAAGCCAGGCGTTGACGTAAGTCTGGTGCCTTACTTGATCATTCTCTACTGTACTTTCCGAGGCGGGGTATCTCACTCATCCAGAATGTGCCTAGTTAGCAAGTTCAGCTAGACAACTTACACTCAGGCTCCTCTGCCTCTGCCTTAGAAGCAGTAGAATTTGTAGTCACTAGGTCCACCTGGTTTTCATGTGGGTGCTGGAGGTTTGCACTTCATAACTCAAAGCCTTTAGCCACTGAACCAAAATCACGTTTCTTCGTGGAATCAATTTTTAAAATTGTTTTGCCTTGTTTGGATATTTTTCACCTTTTAGCTTTCTTGCAAATTCTTGAGATAGTTGAGTGGAGAGAGGATTAGGGAGAGGAGAAGAGGCCTCAGCCACCTCTTCTAAAGAGAGATGAGGGGGCAGAAAGCATACAGGCTGGAAGCAAAAGGAAGATCCACTTGCCTTGGTGGAAGAGGGGGACTGGGTGGGGCTTTTCTCTTAAAGGGACAGGACAGACCATTGCAGCTTCCCTTTCATTTACTAGTGGTACTGACGAAGTCCAAAGCATACAATTCTCTCTCTCTCCCTCTCCCTCCCTCTCTCTCTCTCTCTCTCTCTTTCTCTCTCTCTCTCTCTCTCTATCTCTCCCCAACTCTTCTTTTCTCTCTCACCCATTTTTGTCAATAGAGCTGAAAGATCCCCGGAGTTGGGAGACCCTCAATCAAGTCTCGGAATAACATGATCCCCCCCCACCAAGTATTCACCAGAGACTGTCCTTACTGCAAACACACGAGGTTTATTGACAGGAACCAGCGTGCTGGGGCCGAGACTCATATCCCACACAGGGGTAGAAAATTTCAACTCCGAGTAGCTGGGAAAAGGGGTATTTAAGGGAAGAAACCACAACCCAAAGGGGGTAGGGAGGGCATCATTGGAAGATTCCGAAAATACCAGTGATAATCACAAGGAGGTAACTCCCCATTTCTCAAGATTATAATCTAACTTTGTGGTCAGCCAGTTCCTGGAACAAAGCCACTGAACCGGCTAACCTACACTTTTGGCTCTACTCTTCCTGCTAGGGGGTCTGGATTTATCCTGGCCTTTCAGAGTTAGTGGCCATGGATGTTTGTTAAAGCAATTGATTTTTGTCATATGTCTTCCAAGATTCCAAAGAATGAAACCATATTGCAATATAACATTCTTAAGTTTATGATCCTTCTGGGTTACTTCTCTGATCCCACACATGGGGAAAAATAAGAAACAATACCTCCTTGGAGGGTGTGTGCCTTTTTCCCCGTCTCTTTGTTCTTAAGTTTGACTCTTTGCTTTTATGATTGCATGAGGAAATAAATCCTTTTCTACAGACGAGTAACAGCAAAGCCAGTTGATGTGGACCATCATGTCCTGGCTGCCTGTGTGAGTATGTGCATGGCCTTGTCTGCTGTTCAGACATGACACTCAACATGGTGTGCATAGGATATTTCACGCAGTAAAAAGCAAGAAAGTATGGCACCCTGTGCTTGACCAATTAAAAAGAAAATCTCTGTAAGAAATTTAAATCTCTTCAGCTCTCCTCCTATGTCTCTCAGAAACAACACACTGTCAGAGAGCTAGACATTACATTTTATTTTGACATTTTTTCTTCTTATACAAAACTTTGTAAATATGTCAGCTAACCAGCCTGCATTCCTCAGAAACCAAAGCCAGAAATTTCCTCTCCTATCTGATAGTCCCATCCTAACTCTGGAATCTGTATAGCAATGAATTTGAAAGCCCAACAACACATTAGGCAGGATTCAAGTCTGTGTTTGACTCCTTCTGCCTCTCAAGACTGATCATAGACTGTGACATTGTATCTGTGGAAAGTTAAAAGATGCAAATCCACATTTCATGTGGTGTACCATAGCTTATTTTTGATGCCAAAATTGCTTTCCCTAAGCAATGTGATTTCAGTAAGATATAAAAAGCAAGCACAGACTTTCATTTGGAATTTCAATGGACATAATAATGTGTGGTAAACTGTGAGTTAACTGTGAAACCACACCAGCAATCTTCAATAAATGCACTTCTAGTGTTGAAAAAAAAAGTTAAAAAAAAAAAAACAGAAAGCAAGTGCTATATCAGTGACAGCCAAAAGCCCTTGACTTAGTTTGATTTTTAAGCTGAGTTTTAAAAACGTTAGGCAACCAAACACTGCCTTACAAGAGTATTTTTCTTTCTGAAATGTTTGTCAGATACTGAATTCTCAGAGCTCTTTGCAGCTCAGTTTTTGAGACAAGTACTCAGTACCCAAATTGGTTAATTGCGCCCATTATTATTCACGAAATAGAATTAGGCTCTCACACATAAACAAGAAAACACCACAGACAAAGTGTCCTCTCCACTTTCTCCTTCCCTGGGAATGGCAGCATTGTGATTTTAATAAGTGGGAATTAGAATAATCCTTCATTTCTCCCATTGCAATCAACACAAAGGTTTTCTTTTCCAAAGCTCACAGCGAAAAGAACAATTTTGGCTCCATCTCTAGCACCAAGGGATACACTTGAGTGGCTTTTAACAGAGCAGCTTGGCCGGGCCAGAATGCATGAGTGTCCTAGCCTGGTAAGGTATTCAGACCCACCCAGCCATGAAGGCAAAGGCTGAGCTGCTTTGTTATTGTATTAAAATGACACCCAAGGTTTGCTTCTTTGAACTTTTCTCCTTTCTATACTTGATAATTACATCTGTAAATTATTCGGTTGCTTAAATGAGCAAAAGTCAATATAAGCACAAACTTCATGCCTTATTGTTATTTGAATTTTAAAACTGAATCAAAAATTACATAATTGGATTGATCTTTATCTTTACTTTGAGCAACTCCTCTGTTTTAGAGACACAGAAATGGAGACTTAGAGATAGAAAATGATCTGGTCATTGTCAAGTGGCAAAGACTCTGCAGGTTTACCAAGACCTACCCTGACCCGCATGTCCTTAATTGCCCTGTGCCTCTGTTTTGAAGCTGTGGATCCTGAGAGCTACCTCTGCCCCTCCCTCTTAAAGAAGGCATTTCTTTCTCCCCTTTGTTATAGGAGGTCATGAACTCCCCTTGCTTCACTTCCCTAGAATTCATTGTTACCTTCCCACAATTTTCAGTATATGTAATAGAAAAATAAATAAGGACATTTCCTTAGGAAGAATATTTTAAATCAAGTTCTTGTCTATGTTTGTACCTTGATTATATTACCTTGGTATTGAACCAAAGTTACTGCCAAACAAAACAAAACCCAGTCATATTAAGGATTCCATAAGTTCTACAAGCTCAGTTGACTGATGAGAGAGCACTGTTCGCTTGCTTGCTTGTTGTGTGTTTATGTGTGTGTGTGTGCGTGTGTGTGTGTGTGTGTGTGTGTGTGTTTTAAGATAGGACTTCACCATATAGTCCAGGTTGACCTCTAATACACTCTAATACACAGAGCTCTGCCTGCCTTTGTCTCCCACATGCAGGATTAAAGCCATGCACTATCATTTCCAGTTTTATTAAAACATGATTGTAAAGAATTAGAGTGCTGCAGATACACAGTTGAACCATCTTGAGCTACCTCAGCTCCTTTAATTGTGGCATTCACTGTGCACCTCTGTGTCTGACCTAACACTGTGAGAACCAGGTGAAACCAGACCACTGGCTTCTTCCACCAGAAAGCTAAGCACACCAGCAGACAGCTTTGGAATCTACTGCAGAAATTGTCCTAATCTGCTGTATTCTGCCTGCCTAATGCTCCTAGCAATGCAATGTATTTGAAACTGCCTTGTTGATTCCTTTTTGGTTCTGTAAATATGAAACTTCATATAACCTATTTCTCAAAGAAACTTGTTGTTTTGGGAAACTTGGACCCTGTGTTTCCAGGCTCTTGTCACTCTAATCTATTCAAGGATAAACTATGTCTTTCTCTCTTATAGGAAAGGGAGTCTTTTTGAATAGGCAATACACAATAGGTAGACAAAAGACAGGTGGAAGATACATGAAAGACAGACATAGACACACATATTAAAAAGCAGAACATTAATCTCTACAGCAAAAAATGATAAGACAATGACAACATAAGAAGATACTAATTTTAGAATACCTTATACTACCTTCAAAAGTATTTAATTCTCTGTTCATGAAGGAAAGGAAGTATAGGATTGTGTTACAGACATGGGTCTAAAATAATTCTCACCCCCTCATACACACATAGCTTTTTGAGTCACATTTCAGTCCAGGCTGGCATGGAACTCACGGTGATCATGTGCTTAAGCTAATGATGGAATTTCAGGCTTAAGCTACCATAGCTATCTGCTTTTATTTCTAAAGAGATTTTAGATATTGACTTCACTATTATATAGTCCTCTTCACTATACTTCTTCTGTTTGTGCCTTCCATGCTCTAAGAAACTTCTATCTGCAACTAGATCTGAAGGCACAAACTCCTCTGTCTTATGTTAATAACATATCTACCCCTGGTATTTGGGCTGGATTTGCAAGCCTCCGTTATTGACGCTGTCTGTGACATAGTGCTCATTCTCTGTGGCTGTTGTAACACATTACCAGAAGTCTGGTTGCTTAAAACAACACAGATTTATCATTTCCCAGTTCTGAAGGTCAGAAGTGTGACATGGAACTCTCTGACCTGTAACAAATTGTCAGCAGGACTGGGTTTCTTTCTGGGGCCCTGGAGTGAAGTGAACTCCTTTCTCACCTGTCTCAGAACTTAATGCCTGTCTCCATGTATTGGTTTATGAGACCCTTTCCTCTTCAAATCTGCAGAAGCAACTTAAGACCCTACTTTGACTCTGACCTCTTTCTTCCAGTTTTGTTTAATTATTTTTACTTAGTTTTTGCAATTTTTGTCCCATGTTTATCGAGTTTTGCAGGTCTGTGGAGAGTCAAACCCTGCTTGGCTTTTGAGATGTTTACATCTTAGCATTATCTTTTCAAGATTTCCTCTTAAAAGCTACAGGAATTCAGTAAATTTCATACTTATATAAATCTATTGTGTTCTCAAATATAGAAAACAAGTGTGAAGGTCTCTCTCTCAACCTCTTCTTGCCCAGGTGGGTTCTGGTTCTCTCCCTGCTGTCTTCTCCTAAAGTCAGCACATGCAATAAATAAAGCTAGAGAAAAATCCCAGAGGTCAGAGGACTCCTGTGTGCACCTTTGCCTGAAGTCCTAGCACTTCACAGTTTAGTGTTCCAGTAGCTGTCTGCCCCTTCCACAGAAGGGCTTTGTATTTTATCTGACTTTTATCATTGATTCTGGTATGCATTCATTTAAGAATAAATGTTGGAGTTGGCTTTTAATCAAATTATAAATGGTCTGTATTGATCATAATATGTTTTTGTTTTCACTTTTAAACTCAAAATTTACTATTAGAATATATTTTTATTTCCCTGGTAGATTTTTTTTAGCTAGTGCTTAATTTTCATAAATTTTACTTTTATAATGTCACTTCTGCTATTATTACTTAACAACTTAGATTTAAAACTTAAATTTTCTCTCTTGAATGTGGAGAGGGGAGGACAAGAATAGCCAATATCTTTAAGGTCACATAACAAGAGTCAACCAGTCCCTAGTTTGAACATTTTCTAAGATCCTCTTTTGTTCCGTTGGGCTGAGTCATCGGTGGGTTAACCTTCTAATGAAGTCAAAACCCTCATAATCAGCCATCTATAATCACGGAACACTGACCATCTAAGGACCCACAATTTATGCACAGTAAGATTCTCAGTATACATCAGTGAAATGACTGGGTTTTCTCTTAATTAATGTCTGATCAATGAATACGAAGAAGCAGGCATGGGTTACTTGTTCCAGAAGGGGCAGCCTAATAGCAGAAGAAAATATATTTGAAAAACATTTGCTCCATGTCAATAAATGGCATTGAACAGCGACAGCCCACCTCTCAGCACTCCCACACTTCAGAGGCAGATTGTGAGGAGGCACTCAGAACACCCACCTGGGTGTTGTTAGACAAAGCTGAATGGGAATCAGGACACTTACGGCCACTGAGAGACACAGAAGGCATGCATGCTTGAGAACCACTACTGCAGGTCCCTCAGAAGCCAGGAATGATTTCTCTTCCCCCCTCCAGACAGGTGGGATGACCTTTACCTTCTCACAAAATCACATCAGAAGAGTTCAGTGATGGCAGGATTCTCAGTAATGCTGCTTGGTGTGATGGAGGACACTGTCCCCAGTCCCACATTGTCAATCCTGAACTGTGGAGATAAGAAGCAAAGGTGATTTGCCTGCTTCAGCGGAGGATTCATGGTAGGCCACACGGGACAATGTCTACACCTGCCTCATGAAATTGTATTGCAAACCAACCATTAACAAATTGTGCTGGTGAGCTGACAACCAAGGGCAGTAAAGATGAATGTTGCATAAGTCTCAAACTTTCTATTCAGAATGGATACTAAAATTTAAAATAAAAGTCTGTGCAACTTTGGAAAAAGTAGAAATTCTACAGTTCAAGTGCTCAGTTCTTTTAGTAACACAAGAACTGTGATACATGCTTCAAAGAAATGTATTAGCTGATTTTAATTAAAAACATTTTTTTAAGATTTACATGTTTATCCTGGATGGAATAAGCAGATTTCATTGGTGGACTAGGGCAGGAAGATGGGAAAGGCTCAAATAGGAAAGGAAGATGGGTTTGAGGGAGGGAATGAAGGGAGAGATAACAAGAATTCAAAGGAATTCGAGGGGCAGTAGGGAAACCTAGTGTAGTACAAACATCCTAGTGAAGTCACCAAATAATAAAGAAATGGGGCCCCAACTGGTCATCTCTTGTCACCAAACAAAGTTTCCAGGAGCAGAATCGGGTTACATCCAACTTTACTGTTGACCAAAGGGGTCCCATAGGGATTGCAACCAGCCCAGACTCTTGGCAAGACAATAGGTTGCTCTCTATAAACAACTCATTGAACATAAAGAGCCTACACAAGATGTTCACCCCACTCCCCTATTCTAGTGTCTTTGGTTCAAGAAATGTACACTGCATGCTACCAAAAGAGAAATGTAGGCACCAATTTTGCTGAGAACCCTTTGGTCTATAAGCTGTCTTTCCTGAAAAATCTACTAGGGCAATGGTTATGCAAAGCTTGTGGAAGTAACCAACTAATGTCTGAATACCCACTCTACAAGATGGAACCCATACCTAAAACTACCAGGGTAACTAAGAATCATAGCCTTGATAGACCTAGGTCTTTGAAACTAGGGTAAACTCAAATGTTATTGATCTAAACAAACAAATAGAAAAAGTAACAATAAAATGACCCCTGATGATGCCTTGTTCTGTTGTCATCAGAGAGGATCATTCCTGCAACACATGGGAACAAATACAGAGACCCACAATCAGACATGCAGAGAGAGGGAGAGAGACCTTGGACTGCATAGCTCTCAATGAGATGTCTCCATCAATCCTCTCCCTTCAGAGCTCAGGGAACCCTGAGGAAGAAGAGGTTAAAGGAGTATGGCAGCCATAGGGGATGGAGGACACCAGGAGTACAACACCCTCTGAATTCATTAAGCAAAGCTTACATGAACTCACAGAGACTGAAGCAGCAAGCGCAGTGTCTATATGATTCCAAGTCCTCTGCATATATATTATTACTCCTGGTTCAGTACTTTTATGGAACTCCTGAATCTGTAAAGAAGTGATTCTCTAGTTGCTATGCCTTCCATTGAGTCTCTTTTGCTCCTTTTTGATTCCTTGTGCAGCTCTGATGGGATTGTATTGGTTTTATATAAGGGACTAGCCTCGACAAAAATAGCTCTTGTCGGGGTAGAGACATGGGGATTTAGAAATATAGTAAAGAATATGAAGATGCAAAAAAAAAAAACATAAGAAGATGGAGAAACATATAGGATAGTATTGGGAGGGAATTCTAGTGAGTACTGAAAGTCGCCCACACTTAATTTCCAATTACTTGAAATACCCCTGATCACAAAAGGTAGGAATAAGACAAAAATCTATATTAACATGATACCAGAAAATGAACATACCAACTTAAGGTAGCGCACTACATTTATAGCTAGCCATTCTGTTGCTAGAACTAAACAAGACACACTCATATTCTAGACCCAAACATTCTATAGGCAAACCACTCCCTGGATGGAATCTAAAGTTATTTCCTTAAGGGAACTGGAACTTAATTGCATCCTTAACCTTTTGTTTGAGGTACTTCTCTTTTTCTGGAGTACAAGATCTGACTATTAGCCACACCTGTTGACAATAATGTTGAGAGAGCAGAACTCTCTGGTCTACATATAGCTGGAAACTTTGTTTGAGGTAGGAGCACAATAACATTGAAGGAACTAGAGGTGACTTCAACTTCTGAGGTTAGTGTGGAAATAGGCTCACATTTTCGGGCCTCCACAGTTTCATCTTTTTATATTTAAAATAAAAATGAAAATATTTACATTTAAAATTTAATATACTGTGGTCTTATCTTTTAATATTTAAAATAAAAATATAAACCAAAAACCCCTTTATATTAAAAAAAAGACAGGTTTTATAAGGAATGAGAAGAAAGTCAGCAGCAACTCCACATGTCTTCTGCATCAGTTCTGGACTCTAGGTTCTAAGCCCTGCTTGAGTTCCTGCTATGACTTTCTGAAATACAGTGTTACTTGAGAGTTCTAAGAATTAATAAATACTGCTCTCTCCAAAAAAAGGACAAAAAACAAAAATATTTACATTTTAAATTCTTAATTTACTGTATGTAGAGAAATAAAATGGACAGATATGGAGGGGGCTTTCCAGGAGGGAGGTTCTGAAAGGAGAGCATAGATGCTGTTATTTTGTTCTTCATTCTATATTTAATTTTCTGAGAAACTAAGAATAGTTCACAGTGTGTGTTATTTATTACAACTCATTCTGTATCTACAATTATCTCTAAATAAAGGACATTATACATTAAATTTCAATAGACGTATAAACAATGGGCTCATGACAAAGAAAAGATGAATATTTCTCCTCTGGTGACCTGCAGAAATGGAAAATATCCTGAAGCATAAGTCATTTTGAAAGCCAAGGCAACTGCTCTTTAGTTTTCTGGCTAGCCCAATCTTTATCAGATTAAGGTTTATGTGAACCTCGGGGACAGTGGGGATTTAGAACTAGTGCAGGGAATCGAAGATTGTTCTGTTCACCTTATGCATCAAACTAACAGCACTGTACGTCCAGGAGAATATGGCCACAAAGAGGCTGAGGGGGAAGAAGAAAACAGAGAGAAAGAGGAGGAAGATGAGCATAAGGAGGAGAAGGAGGGGGAGCATGTGGAAGAGGAGAAAATGGGGCAAATGAGAAACATGAGCTGAAGGAACAGCTGATGGAGGAGGAGCTTGGGGAAGAAGATGGACATGAGGAAAAGGGGAGGAGTTAGAGAAGAGGAAGGAAGAGTTAGAAGGAGGAAAAGAAGTAAGAGAAGCACAGAGAAGAGGAAAAATGTGAGGTGAAAGAGATAGAGGAGAGAGAAAGATGGAGGAGGGGGAGACAATGAGCAGCTTGTTGGGTCAGCTAACACAGATGATTGACACTGGGAAACTGCATAGACACAGAATGTGCGGTCAGCTAACACAGATGATTGACACTGGGAAACTACACACACAGAATGTGCGGTCAGCTAACACAGATGATTGACACTGGGAAACTACACAGACACAGAATGTGCAGTCAGGGAGAGCATCAGTGAGCAGCAAAAGCTGAAACAGCACATCATAAAACTGGATCATTAAAAAGAGAACAGTTCCCTTACATTTTTCTTTTTGCCAGTATTAGTGGAATCAAGCTATAAAAATCCAGTGCCAAATATCTGCTTATTTCTGAAGTGTCATTAATCACAGAGAAACTTCTTTGACATCTCTTTCACCTTCCAGACGGTCTTCTCAGATGCGCTATTGCACTGTCACTGAGTAACACATCACCGTGACACGTGCTCCTGAGCAATTATCCTGACAGAGCTCTCAGGCTGTGTAGCCCAGTTGTTCTGCCTCAGCCTGTAGGGTGCTGCAGTTACAGCAGGGGCTACTGTTGGGCTTAGGCTTTGCAAGTACAGCGATGCATGTAATTGGGCTGCCCTTTAACTGACTCATACTCCCTCATGTCAACTCAACTACTGCTTCAGATCCTTCTAACTCTTCTCACGTTCTGAATGGTACACATTTCTT
Organism: Myodes glareolus; assembly: GCF_982192425.1. Lineage (NCBI taxonomy): Eukaryota > Metazoa > Chordata > Mammalia > Rodentia > Cricetidae > Myodes > Myodes glareolus. Next base: position 53,104,597 of record NC_142049.1, read on the forward strand.
TTACATAATAAAGGAGGCTTTCATTGAGTAAGGAATCATTCTTCAACATCGAATGATTACAAATATGGAAAAAAAAAAGAAACCAAAAACAAAATGCTAGAAATCTACCAGGTGAATGGGATTTAAAATCAGGAGCTACACAAGTCGGACTTTTGTCAGCACGTTTCACATTTAGGAGACAAATCTCCCTGAGGCCAGCCAGAGGAAGAAACACATGCTAATTTTCTCCAAAAGATGTTGGTTTTCAGTCTATTCTTTACAATGTAGTTTTAACTCAAAAAAAAATGTTACAAACATAACACAATTTTTATACTTTGGACATCATTAGTCATTTCAGCTATAACTAGGTGATGTATCAAATAATAGCACATGAATTTTTTTATTATTATTATAATTAATTTATAAACATTTCCACTTCCTCCCCTCCTCCCAATACCCTCCCACTCCCCCCACTCCCTCTCCTCCTCCCTCTCCAGTTCTAAGAGCAGTCAGTATAACCCATTTTTAGTCAGTGTCAGTAACTGATTGAAAAATAAATTATTGAAGCTAAGGGAATAGTTTAATATCCAACAAAGCTTGCTGCTCAATCACAAGAACCAGATCCCAGCACCCATTTTGTTGGCTCACAAATTCCTGCTATATGATGTTTACTTGAAGCCACTGTGATAGTCCCTGCTAACACTGGATTGAAATCTTTGATACTATGAGCCCAAATGAACTTTTTCCTTTTAATTGTGCTTTTTTTATTTGTCTATTCTTTCTCACTGGCAATGAGTTAAGGTAGGCCGTTTGCTTTTTGAATGGTATTCATATTTTAGTTGCATTTAATGACAGAAATTGTGAGAAGGATGCTGTATCCACATTTTCAGAATCACTGGATATGTTTATAATCTCACTTCTAGGTAGGACTTAGAATCTTAGCAACAGACGTCAGAGCCAGGAGACCCGTGTATGGATGGTGTGCATATCCTGTGTCTTGTGACTTCTTCACTTTGTCTTTTAGGGACTATTGGCAAAGGTCACCTGTGTAGTCACCATCAGATAGTATTTGCGTGATGAGAAAAGACTCAGCTTGCAACCCATTGAGTTCTGTCCTTGTTTGTTTTAAGTAAGAGAAGAGTATTGGTGAAGAGGACTATCACAGATATATTTGGCAAGGCATCAAAAAAATTAAAAAGAATTCAATAAAACTGAAAGTTGCTGTATTCTTCCTTGTGGGTTTAGGAGAGTTGTGACTTAAAAAGGATGGGAAGCCAACAGCAGTGAAAGCATGGTGAGAAATGTGGTCAAAACCCACTGCTTGAGTTGTGTACTGTGGAGTGCCTTTCCCCAAATCCTCCTCCAGCCGCCCTTGTTTCTACTTATCTTTAATTACCCTCATTTCATCTTGCCCTATATGAATAAATTTGGTTTCTATGTTTTGTAGCTAAATCATAAATAATTCAATAGTTTAGACATTCTGGGGACATATATTTTTGACACATCATCTTGCTGTGTAGCCCAGGCTAGTCTCAGACTTGTAATCTTTCTTCTCTTCATCTCCTGAGTACTGGGATGACAGCTCTGCTCACTAAGCATAACACATTTCAGCTGTGGAAAATATTTCATAGCATCTTTCATGTTCATCTTGGCTTATATTTTCCTTCTCTTTCAGCTGCTTCTGTCTCTTGCTTTAATTGGCAGTGGAACAATAGCTGAGTTGCAGAATACTAGCAGAATATTTTAGGTCCTGCCACTTCCTGACCCTAATCCCAGTGAAGATTATACAACACTCCCCATATCTGTAACTGGGAGTGGCTGACAGACAACTCTCTATTAGAAGTGGGAGAAGATTGATGTGTATGGATTTATTGATAAGTATACTTATGTATTTCCCACTTTAAATGCAATTATATTGCATAAAGACAGGCTTGAAATATTTACATAGAGATTAGTTTAGAACTCTGAAATATTTATATAACAGGGCCTCTGACTCATTTCAAACAGCTGTACCAAATATGTTCTAGAGAACCTCTTGGCATTTAGAATTCTTTTTTGTTATTTCCTTCCTTCAGAGGTAGTGTCAAAGGTGCCTATTGAAAATCTCAGTAGGAGCACTCACTTCTGCAAGCTGGATGGCTCAAGATGGTGAAAGACTCTTCACAGGTAAGGCTTTGGGAAAAGAATAGATATCAAGATCCTAGAAGCCACTGCTGCAGAAAAAGGTCACAACTCTCACCTCAAAGGAAACAAGAGGCAAGAGGTGGGTATTTATTTATTTTTTGAACCACTATGAGTAATCATAGCCTGGTTACATAGATTCACATTACACCAAACTCTGTGTTCTAAATAGTAAGTCTGATGAGGTTTTACAGAAAGAGAGCAAAGGAGTCACAAGTCAAGGCACCTCTCAAATGCTTCAGTGGAGGTATTAAGAGGGTGGGTTAAAGCAAAGTGTGGAAATCTCTTCTACAGGCTTCAGATGTGACCTCATGTCATCCTTAATGTCTGTTTGATAGGAGCTAGGTGTCATTTTGTACATTCTGAAGCATTTACATATTGTTCACCAGGATGTTATCTCACACATAGACCAAAACAATAAACAGCTATTAGGAGGCTAAAGATAGCACAAGACAATTTGGTCCTGCACTCGTAATGTTCCAAACTCTCTAGAGTCGTTGAGGTTGTAACCTTGTAATCCTTGCAGAAGGCACAGTAGAAGCTACCAATTCTTTAAGAATTCCCAAATTCTACACATCACATTGTCCATTAATCATAACACAGAAAGTCAGTTGACAAAAAGTATCCTCGATGTCCACTTCAAATGCTTATCTCTGCCTTTCTGTTTGACTCTAGGCAGGTTCCTACATCTTCCCAAGGTTCATATCTTCACTGTCATCAACACAAGCAGCAGTGACACCATCATTGCTCTGGAAACTTCCAGACAGCTCTGAGCACATATACATGCAAGAAATGCTATATTAAATCACTGGGTTGTATATACATGTGTACATATGCATGTGACAGCAAAGCTTTATAAAAACGAGGTTGGGAGGAGAAGAGAGACAAGGGAGGAGTTGGAGGGTAGAGATAACAGTGCTTATGTTGGAAGCTCACAAAACACGTTAAGTATTCTTAAGGTGAAAAGAACAAAAGACTGAAAATTTCTGGTATATACCTCCTAGAATCCTGAATACAGAAGTTCTTTTGGTTGGGTTTTTTTTTTTTGAGAATTTTTTACATTAAAAATTCTTTTAGGATTAGCAAACTGTTTAGAAATCTACTATAAAAAAATACCCTCACATTAAAATAGAGAAGAGGGAAACTTGAAGATCTGGTTGTTTTCCTTAAGTGCACTTTTTTATGCTACATATTTTGATTTCTCCTCCCACAGTCCTCCCATCTCCTCCCCTAAGCCAACTACATGTTCTTTCTCTCCCTTAAACAACATGAAAACGCAAACCAAAGAAAGTCAATAAAAAATAACATACTTCATACAAACATCAAGTCCAATTTCTATTGGCTTACTACTTCTGAACAGGGGCCTTCGCTGGAGTGTGATTGATATACCCACTGATTTTCCCTTTCCCTGGAGCTATAAACTGTATACAGATTTCTTGTTTATGGATGGGATTTTATAATGACTTTGTGTCAGCTTCCTTTGTCCATGCTAGGAATTTGTCTGATATGCATGTATGTAGGGCCTGTGCATGCTGTCACAGTCTCTGTGAGTTTTTATGTGTTTCCTGCCTGTCGTGATTAGAAAATTCTGTTTCTTTGGAGTTGGCTATCACCTCTGAATCTTGCAATCTTTCTTCTTCCTTTTCAGCTTTGATACCTGAACCTTGAGGGAAAGAGAACTGCCATGGTTAACATGGTTAATGACGCCAGGAACCTGCGACTAAAGAGGTCATGATCCTAGGGGAAAACCTAGACTACTCTCTTACTAATGCATTGTAGTGATAAAATGACTCCTAATGGCTTATTGCTCTACCTGTAGATCACGGCATTACTCAGCCATCATCAGAGAAGCTTCTTCATGTAGTAGATGGCAAAAAACACAGAGGTTCATAATTCTACAACGTTTTCAACATTTAATTTTTGTGAAGTATGTGCATACATGTGATCATATGATACCTTGGGACAGGGGGCTTATTTTCATTTTTTATCATTTGGGCTCTATGAATAGAACTCGGGTCACTAAGTTTGGTGACAAACACCTTTACCTGCTGTGCCAGCTAATCAGCCACCTATCATTAACTCTTTTTTTAATTGGTATTTATTGAAGTTTATGTTTTTCTCTGCTCCCTCAAATACCTCTCCCGCTTCAGCCCTCCCCCAAGGTCCCCATGCTTCCAATTTGCTCAGGAGATATTGTCTTTTTCTACTTTCTACTTCCCATGTAGATTAGATCTATGTAAGTCTCTCTTAGTGTCCTCATTGTTGTTTAAGTTCTCTGGGATTATGGTTTGAATGGATAAGGAAAATGTGGTACATTTACACAATGGAGTATTATATAGCAGAAAAAAATAATGACATCTTGAATTTGGCAGGAAAATGAATGGAGCTAGAATATATTATTTTGAGTGAGGTAACCCAGACACAGAAAGACAGTTATCACATGTACTCACTCATAGGTGAATTTTAAACATAAAGCAAAGAAAGCCAGCCTATCATTAACTCTTATCACCATATATATGAAATAGATCTTCCTGAGTTAGGTTGTCATAACATATTACACAGAGATACCTATTAAAAATAAAGGTATATATCATAGTGCTGGGGTTTGTGGCTTATGTCTAGAATTCTGGCACCCAGGAAACTGAGGCAGAAATACCAGGCATTCAAGGTCATCCTTGGCTACATAGTGAGTTTGAGATTAGGATGGGCTATAGGAGACTGATTCTGAAAACAGCTATTAATGAGAGTCACGACCCTGTGCTCATATGTTAAATGAGTGAGCTCTTCATAGTCCCTGGACCACCTGTGGCCCACAAACACCAGTGAAAAGCAGAAGTATGAACCAGTTCCCATATGGAGACTCTAAGGCTTTAAAAAAGAGTTGTTTTTTCTTTTAACTTGTTCACATTCTCACCAGGGAAGCTACGAAGCTATGATCTGAAGGCAGGTCTAAGTACAAAATCTATTTTATGAGCCATAACTCTGTGTTTTAGGTCCCTAAGTGCAGCAAAATCCACCTTTATTACATTCATATTTGCCACAAGTAATTTTAGATGGAGTTAATTAGTGGCTCAAGTGTTTCACTATTTCTCTTTAATTTTCGTTATTTGATAAATTTATTAGGAAATTTTTTAGGAAAATATAAAGGAATCAGCAAAAGCAAAAAGACCTATCACTTTATCACATGTATTGATCTTACATAAAGAACTGAACTTCATGATCAAATTTAAACCACTGCACAGTTTCAAGGGCTGAATCTATATTTTCCTCCCTCACCCAATCTATGATTTTCACTCTTAGATACCAAGTTTTTAAAGGTGTACTCTTTACACAGTTCACATGTTTGTCTCTACACGATGTGGTAATTGAGTCAGTCTCAGTGGCTAGAATCCAACATCATTTTTGCTGTGTGTTCCAGGGAAAGATCTTAATATGACCAGAATGTACATACTCTATTTAACTGAGCACACATTAGATTCTCTTCTGTCTATCATTGATCTTGCTATCTCAGAACAGGACATGGCCCAGGGCCTGCCATGTTCAAGGGAAAGAAGTTCAGTATAGTATAGGCAAAGCCCAGTGTCCATTGTGCTACAATAAGAAACAGCCTGATTTTCTCTGTAAGGCCGCATTTGGTTGTAAAATTGTGAGAGAGGAAGGAAAAGGTTTAAGAGAGGAGATGTGTGGAGTGGGACTTGAAGGAAGGCAGGCCTGCCTGGTCTGTGTACCCAGGGGCAGCAGAATGGTGTGCTGCACTAGGGAGCTCACTATGTTTTCCTCTGGACAACAGTTGTATTGTCAGTATAGCCTACTCTGTAGTGAGAGCTCATTGGGGTTACAGACTACAGCTTCATTGAGTGTTCATGAGGCCTTTCTTTCCCCCATGTCATAAAAGAGGTGTTCTTTCTTCTCCCATTAATAAGGGCATGGATCCCATCATGCGAATATGCCAACCCACTCCTATAGGGTTCCACCTCTAAAAGTCATGCCATCATGTGAGAGCTTCAATATGTTAATTTTGTGCTGACAGAAGAACTCAATCCACAACCCTAGTTGTAATTTCCGCAAGGTGGTATGGTCATGAACTAAGTGATAAGTGTCATGTCTGTATACAGAGCAGCTAGTATGAAGTAGGGCTATACAGCATTCCTGAATTAAGATATTAGGTGTAGTTTACAGAAAATCATTAGTAGTTTTCAATATTGTTATTTGGTTTGTTCAGAGATGTGGTAGCCCATTATTCAAGGAGTAAATAGTCACTTGCAGAGGAAAATAAAACCAAATGGGGGTAATAGTTTATTCTCCAAGTCAGCAAATCATGTTCCATGAAATGGATTTGGAATAGTGATCAATATTAGGCAGAGTCAAATCTAGTCATGTGAGCAGCATCAGTGTGCAAACGCAGATTTTTGGAAGAGAACTGAGAATCAGAGCCATTTTCTTAAGACATCCTTAGTGAGTGTGAGGTAAGACAGTGTACATGACAGTGTTCTAGAGGAACCATGTTACTAGTGTGTCTATCACATGGTTTTAGGTCCACACTACAGCTGCAATAGTGATTATACCCAAGCATTTAGGACAAAGAATGAAATATCAAACTTTTTGAAGTAGAAAAAGTTTCAATGTCTCATATCCTCTTATAATTAGCTTGAATCTGCTTGTGATGCTGAGTTTCAAAACAAACTGTAATCATTTAGTGCATCAGTGAAGCTTTTGGTGTATAACAAAGTAGAAGGAAAGAGACAGTAGGCTCTGTCATAACACATAATGTCTCCGTCGCTGTGGATTAAGTGCTCCCAGAAGCTTAGGCAACATTGCTCCATTTCTATTCCCCAAGAGTGATTAGAGTTTAGCATTTTTTTTCTCAAATATTGCAAGGGCAACAGAGATTGAGATTTTCTGTACTAGGACAGGAAAGTTACATAAACAGCAGGTTTTGAGCATTGTAAGCTGAGTGGTGACAAGAAATTTATGAGACCAATTTTATCCTCAATAAGTTTTTACTGATGGTGGTCACAACTGCCCTTAACACTGTTTCTGCAGGCCAAATGAAATCACTGCAAATGAGGCTATCATAAAAATTATAATAGTAATTGGAGTCCTTGTAATCAGAACCTCGTCCCCTAGGGGGACAGATGGCCTAGAGTAGTGAATGTGGGCTTAGAGAAGCTCCCACCTTACTCTGGCCATGGCTCTTTTCTGTACTCTCACCCCTGAAACCAGGCTTACTGAGAAGCCCGCATTTATTTGCAAACTGCAAATGACACTTCATCTAAAGGCCATGGCCTTGCTACTTTTCAATGTGAACCTCTGTTTCAGAACTAATAAGGCAGGAATCAGGGCCAAGACTCATCATGCCCTCAAATAAACTAACAGGGAGAGTGAAATCCTTAGATGACTACCTGAAGCCATTTGTTCTTTCCTGTTACAGAGCTTCTGTTTAGGGATCACCAGACAAGTCATCCAAGTGCAATAAGATGCTGGATTTGCCTCGGTTACCATAAACTTTAGTAACATCAGTTCTAATAAGTGAGTTATATCAGAGGCTTCATCTGGACAGACCTTGTAGCACCAAGGAGACTTCTTCATGCCTTTGCATATTTACATTTGAAGGGTTTATTTGAGACTTCAATTTCAGTTTTTATATATCCTGTGCATTCGTTCATGACCCCATTCAGTCTACTCATTCTGTCTTCCAAGCCTCCACTGTTTGGGGTGTATCCATTGTCCCATTGGTCACTAAAAAGACCTCATTTCTGAGCCCCTGCTTAAGCTTATGACCACCATGAGAAGACCTCTGCCTGGAGCACAGCCAACTGTCCGGTTACACAGTTCTGCTTCTCTTATAAGCCCCACCCCCATTTTCTCTTTTCAACATTTTCAGACAGCATCTCATGTAATCCAGGCTGGCTTCAAACTCACTATGAAATTTCCCTTAAGCCAGCTTCTCTTGCCTGTGTTTCTCATGTGCTGGGATTACAGATGTGTGCCCTGGTGCCTGACTTTCCTTCTTCTTGTTGACTTAGATTTGTTACTGTACTTACGTCTTCCTGACACTCCCATATCTCATAGCATAAACTTCAGAAACTGGCATTTTCATACTCATGGTGTAGCAGCTATTTTGATTAAATGTTAAAGATGCAGCCTAGTTTTTAAAGTGTCCAATTTTCAGTGACGTAACAAGAAATAAGAAAAATGTATCCCGAGGACAAACTGACCTACTTTTGTAATTATTCCTTCAGCTCATCAGAACATATTCATGCACAGGGCCTGCGTGGGTCTGTAGCAGGTCCTCTGCATACATTTCATTGTTGCTAGCTTGGTGAGTATTGTGACCCCTAACATGGAAGCAGGTGTATCTCTGTCCTATTGGGGTTGCCTTGTACAGCCCTGGCCTGAGGGCTTTGCCTTGTCTATAATATCTAGTTTGTTCTGTTTGCCTGTCATCTCGGAGGCCCTCTGTTTTCTGATGAGGAAATGGATGGGAAGTGGGTCTGGGGGAGAAAGGAGGTGAGGGAAGCTGGAAGAATGGAGGGAAGGGAAGCTGTGGCCTGGATGTGTTGTATGAGATAAGAATCAATTTAAAAAATAAATAAGTAAATAAATGACTTACTAGTAAATGTGTGTGTGAAATATATATAAAACACAGAGTGTATTAGCAGCCACTCCAGGTAGCGTGAGACTTTCTAATCTTTTGGATTTCATGCTAGGAATAGAACATATTAAAACTGCAAAACTGTGTGATTCTTTTGATCTCTCAATAGTATTTATGTTAAATTTAAATTATAAAGCTTTTGGATTATCAACCTGTTATAATCTATTTTATGGAAAGCATTACACTGAGCGTTACTAGAAGTTTAAAAGGGGATTTTACACTATGAACATATGCGAAAAGGAATGATGAGAAAGGCAGACAGAATCGGTTCCTAGAGAAAAATCTGTGCAGCGAATCACAGAGACAGCAAAGTACAGGAAAAATGAGAAATGTGCTTGAAGGGGATGAGGAACTGGAACTAAATCCGGGTGAGTCAGTGGGGAAGGAGTGTAAAGATACATGTGAATAAGCTAAAACAGGCTCATCTGTAAAATCATCAGAGGTGTTTGGTCTGGCAGACACTTGTTTAGAGAAAGAATCAATGTCTTTATGGGGACCGTAAAGCCATCAGTTACTAATGATGCCTGAACATTGGCCAAAACCACAATTTAATGAAGATCTTGATGCTGAGGCAGATCATGACCAAAATGTAACTGAAAGAGTTATCAGCCATATGACAATTTTATCTTAGTCATATGTGAAGAATGAGCTGGAATCTTTCAAGGCACACCACATAAGACTAAATAAACATTTAACTTTTCTGAAACAGGTATTCCATACCTCTTCTTTTCCACTCAGAATGTGGACATGGACCTTCTCAATAGGTCTATTAGTCACTCTCTTACTTCAGTGGTGTGGGGAATCTCCCTTCAGCTGTAAACAAGGCCACTGCCTGTCCATTGACCCATGTCTCTCCTGTCCTTCCATAGTGTGTGAGTTGTTGCTGAGGTAGAAATCACCAAAGGGCTGCTTTGCCCATGTTCACTCAGAGATCCAGGGCAGGGATGTTTCTAGGGAGATGAACTTTGTTCAGTGTGGATATTGAGTCAGCAAATAAGATACTTTCCTTTGTGCCTATGGCTAGAGAATTCTGCAAGGTAGTAGGCATTTCTACTTAAAAATACTTTCTTTTCTATTGTGCCAGAGTATTCCAGACTCTGAAGCAGGAAAATTGCCAGATCAAAGCTAACCTCGGAAACATGGTGAAATGAAACCCCATTTCATTTAAAAAAGAAAAGCAAAAACAAAAACCACAGCACTTTAACTTATTTCTATAATCCAGGCCGGTAACTCAAAACCTAACATACTAAAATTATTTCTAAAATTTCTGATAAGCATGATATATGATATTAAAATTTGTGCCATATTATTTATGATATATGACAGTAAAAATTACTAACCATTTAAGATACCAAGTATGTGTTATAGATAAGTTCACATACCACAGTAACACTTTGGATGTGCCTAAGGCACATTGCTTGTGGTGGGATATGAACACCATTCTTGTCAGGAACACTTTAGTTGGATAGTGTTGTCTGAAGCAGAGTGCTGTGGAATACGCATATTATTTGAACAGTTTTCTCCACCTACTTTCACTATTCCTGGAACACTTGCAAGTGAGCTCTTACGGAAACATCTTTCAAATATAACTGCCATATACATTAAAACAAAGTGAAGTGTAACACAAGCTGTTTCTCCTCCCTGGAATAGCTTTGTGTGTGTGTGCAGAGAGTAAAGTCCCAGATTATTCTGAAAACGATGAGATTCAAGTATTTTGTATGTTAGCTCATGACTAGACTTCTGCACCTGGTGGAGGAATGGACGTTCTACTGTGTAGAATAATGGTTCATGTTTGGAGTGTCTGGATTTCCATTCAGAAAATACTCATTTATGATTAGTCTCCTAGAGTTCCTGAGGTCATCAAAAGTTTTCCTCACAGTTCTGTAGCATCAAGTTGAACTGAAGGTAATGACTGGGCTATCTTCAACAGAACCAGAACAACCCAAGCCAAAATTACCTCTGCTTCTCCACAGGTTTTTTTTTTTTTTCAAACAATACAGTTTTGCTGCCTAAGTGAGGTTGAACATGCAATCTTTACAATTCTCTGTCTTATAATTCAGATCACAATTTACTCTGCATTACTCAGTGAACCACCATTGTGTTTCTGTGTCAGACAGGTTAACATTTCACGTTTCACAGGGAATACCTGCCCTTCTAGGTCCGGCTTGTTTCACTGACCTCAATGTCTTTATATTCACTCATGTTGGCTATAACACCCAGGACTGAATGGCAGAATATTGCACAAACGTACTGTACATGTGCAGGACTTCACCAGTCCATCCACAATTAGTTTGTTTCCATAACTTGGTCACTAGATGATCCACAGGGAACATGGAGGAGAGCTATCTTATTAGTTCACAGACAGGCTACTAGAGCTGGGATTGTTTAATCACGAAGTGGTTTAATTATTAATTCAGAGAATTCTGTAGTGTGCTCCATCATTGATATAATAATAGGCATCCTCAGTAGACGTGTTTAGGAATTCCTGTCTTCACATCACCCCACTGCTGGTCATCTCATGTCATCTTACTTTTCTGTCCTTACGGCATGAGTGACATCTCACTGTGACGCTGTCTTTCTTGAAGATCACTGTTACCTAGCAACTTCTAAGACCTTCCCAGGTCATATTTATATGGTTTTGTTTGTGATAAGTATTTATTTGTCACTTCATCCACTTTTAGTCAGGGGCTAGTATTGGATTTTATGACTTTCTTAAACAATTCAAGTGTGTAGCTGGGTATTCTCTCCTATGGGTTTAGCAGTCTTTCAGCAGTTTGTTTCTTTCATTGTGCTGAAAGCTGCAGTAAATTGTAGTGCGATCCAGTGTTTGCTGTGCTTCCCGCTGCTTTGGTGAAACATTAAAAAAAAATAATGTTACAAAAACCAGTGATGGGGTCTTTTTTCATTTTTGATTTTGGGTTTTGTATTTAAATACATACTCCCTTTAGAGTCAATTTTGTAAATGATGTCAACCACAGGGCTTACTTTCCTTCTCTGTGTTGGGAGACTCCTTTTTCAACAATCATCCTTATTGAGGTACATATTCTGTCTCTTGTGTGTTTTTGGCCCTTTGTAAAAGACCATTAACTATGTGTCACAGTTACCCTCGGCTGTCAGTTGAGTAGGAACTAGAGTTACCTAGGAAGAGGAAACCAAAATGAAGAATTCCCTAGATCAGATTGGTCTATGACCATATATTTTCTTTCTTTTTTCTTTTTTTTATTTAATTGGAATTTTACATATCAATCCCAGTTTCCACTCCCTCCTCTCTTCCCATTTCCTTCCCTTACCCTCCCCCACCACCCCCAAACCCATTCCTCAGAGAGGGTAAGGCTTCGCATGGGGAGTCAACAAAGTCTGGCATATCACTTTGAGGCAGAACCAAGGCCCTCCCTTTTATAGCAAGACTGAGCAAGGTATTCCTCCAAAAAGAAGGGGCTCCAAAAAGCCATCTCAAACAGTAGGGATAAACCCTGGCCCCACTACCAGTGGACCCTCAGACTGTCTCAGCCACACAACTTTTGCCCACCTTCAATAGAGTGAAGTTTGGTCCTGTGCTGGTTCCTTTGCTGTCAGTTCAGAGACAGTGAGCTCCCATTAGCTCAGATAAGCTGTTTCTGTGGGTATTCCCATCTTGGTCTTGACCCCTTTGCTCATGTTATCACTCCTCCCTCTCTTCAACTGGACTTTGAGAGTTCAGCCCAGAACCTTCATCCAGCAACTGATGGAAGCAGATGCAGAGACCACACATTTTCTAAACTGATAAATGATGTAGAGGGCCGAGCACACATGAGATGACAACATCCCAAGGCAGATGGTCCTGGACGTTATTAGAAATGTAGCCAAGAAACCCAGGATAAGTCAAACAGTTAAAAGCATTCCTCCATGTTCTCTACTTCAGCATCTCAGTCCCTGCCTCAAGAATCTGGCTTGAGTTACTGCACTGTTCTCCCTTGATGATGGGTGGTGACCTCGGTAGTGTAAGTCAAATAAACACTTTCCTCCCTAAGTTGCTTTTGGTCTTAGTGTTTATCACAGCAACAGGAATCAAGCTGGAATGCTCAGTTTGTGTGAGTTTGCATCTCAGCTCTCCACAGTGATCATTATGTTTATGGTTTAATGTCAGTGGCATATTGATTGGATTACTTTAGCCTTATAATAAGGTTTGAAGTGTGAAGCACTGAGATTCCCTGTTTTATTTTGTTTCCCAATGGTTTGTTGAGGAGATTTTTATTGTTTTGCAACTCCAACCAAGTCTTATGATCACTTCCCTATGTATCTGAAAATACCACTGGGATGTTCAAAAGGATTGTAGTGATCTACAGATTGCTATGGGATTAATTTAAAGAACATTCATTACTCACATACATGGTCACAGCTTGTATTTGTATCTTCTTCGGTTCCTATCATTACTGTCTAACAGTGTCTAGTATTTAGAATTTTGATTTGTTGGGTTTAATTTGTTCCCAGTAAATTATTTCTAAAGATATCATATATTGATTAGTGTATATTTGTGGTTTCGCTAGTTCTTTGTCAGTATACAGAAATATAGCTGCTTACTGCTTGATAATTTTATAGCCTTCAATATTACTAAACTTAATTTTAAAATATTTTTATTGAGCTCTAAATTTTTCTCTACTCCCCTCCCTGCCTCTCCCCTCTCCCTTCAACCCTCCACCAAGGTCCCCATGCTCCCAATTTACTCAGGAGATCTTGTCTTTTTCTACTTGCCATGTAGATTAGATCCATGTATGCCTCTCTTAGGGTCCTCATTGTTGTCTAGGATCTCTTGGATTGTGAATTGTAAGTTGTTTTTCTTTGCTTTATGTCTAAAAGCCACTTATGAGTGAGTGCATATGATATTTGTCTTTCTGGATCTGAGTTACCTTACACAGTATGATATTTTCTAGGTCCATTCATTCGTCTGCAAATTTTAAGATGTCATTATTTAGTTTCTGTTGTGTAATACACCATTGGGTAAATGTACCACATTTTCCTTATCCATTCTTGGGTCAAGGGACACTTAGGTTGTTTCCAGGTGGTGGCTATGACAAACAATGCTGCTATGAAAATAGTTGAGCATATGTCCTTCTGGCACAATTGAGCATACTTTGACTTTATACACAAAAGTTGTATTACTGAGTCTTGAGGAAAGTTGTTTCCTAATTTTCTGAGAAATCACTATATGGATATCCAAAGGAGCTGTACCAGCTTGCATTCCCACCAGCAATGCAGGAGTGTTCCGTTCACCGTACATCCTCTCTAGCATAAGAAGCCATCAGTGTTTTGGATCTTAGCCTTTTCTTACAGGTGTAAGATGGAATCTCGGAGTTGCTTGGATTTTCATTTTTCTGATGACTAAGGATGCTGAACATTTTCTTAAGTGTCTTTTAGCCATTTTACATTCCTCTGTTGATAGTTCTCTGTTTAAGTCTGTACTACATTTTATTTATTGGATTATTAGATCTCTTAATGACAAATTTCCTGAGTTCTTTGTATATTTTGGAGATTAGCCTGATGTGTGGTTGGTGAAGTTTTTTCCAATACTGTAGGCTGCCTTTTTGTCCTGTTAACCATGTCCTTTGCTTTACAGAAGTTTTTCAGTTTCAAGAGGTCTTATTTATTAATAGTTTCTCTCAGTGTCTGTGTTACTCGGGTTATAATTAAGAAGTGGTTCCCTGTGACAATGTGTTCAAGTGTACTTCCCACTTAATCTTCTATGAGGTTCCATGTGGCTGGCTTTATGTTGAGGTTTTGATTCATTTGGACTTGAGTTTTGTGCATGGCGATAGATATGGATCTATTTTCATCATTCCACATGTTGATATCCAGTTATTTATTCATATGTCAGCACCATTTGTTAAATATTTTTTTTCCATTTGATATTTTTTTCAAGAATCAACTCTTTGTCTCATTGATTTCAGCTCTCAATTTGATTATTTCCTGCCATCTAGTTCTCTTAGGTGAGTTTATTTCTTTTTGTGCTAAAGTTTTCAAATGTTCTATTAATTGACTAGTGCGGAATTTTTCCAGCTTCTTTATGTAGGCTTTTAGTGCTATGAACTTTCCTCTTAACATTACTTTCATTGAGTGCCATAAATTTGGGAATGTTGTGTGGTCATTTTCATTGAATTTTAGGAAGTCTTTAATTTCTCTCTTCATTTCTTCCTTGACCCATTGATGCTTCAGTTGAGCATTGTTTAATTTCCATGTGTTTGTGGGCTTTCTGGAATTAGTGTTGCTATTGAATTCTGATTTTAAGCCATGGTGATCTGATAAGATACATTTGGTTTTTCCAATTTTTTTGTACTTGTTGAGGTTTGTTTTATCACCATGTATGCAGTCAATTTTTGAGAAAAAGGTGTATTCTTTTATGTTTGGATAGAATGTTCTATATATGTCTGTTAAGTTCATTTGAGTCATAACGTCTGTTAGTTCCCTTATTTCTCTGTTCAATTTTGTCCAGTGGTGGGAATGGAATGTTGAAGTCTCCCATTATTAGTGTGTGGGACTTAATGTATGATTTAAACTTTAGAAGTGTTTCTTTTACATATGAGGGTGCCTTTGTATTTGGGGAAATACAAAGTATTGTATTCAGTATTGAGATTTCCTCTTGATGGATTTTTCCTGACTAATTCGAAAGTCCTTCTTTGTCTCTTTTGATTGATTTCAGTTTGAAGTCTATTTTTGTTAGATTAGGATAACTACATCAGCTTGTTTCTTAGGTCCATTTGATGGGAAAATTTTTTTCCCAACCCTTTGCTCTATGGTGATATCTGTCTTTGAGTTTGAGATGTTTCTTGTATGCACCAGAAGAATGGATTCAGTTTTTGGATCCAATCTGCTAGATTGTGTCTTTTTATAGGTGAATTGAGTCCTTTTATATTAAGGGATATTAATGACCAGTGATTGCTATCTTCTGTTATTTAAATTTTTGTTGTTGGTGATGTTATTTTGTGTTTCTTTTCCTTCTTTGGGATTTGCTGCTGTGAGATCATCAATTGTCTGTGTTTTTGTTGATGTAGCCAAGTTCCTTGGGTTGAGTTTTCCTTCTAGTAACTTGTGTAGGGCTGGGTTTGTGGCTAGGTATTGGTAAAATATGGTCTGTCATGGAATATCTTGCTTTATCCTTCTATGCTGATTGAAAGTTTTGCCGGGTATAGTAGTTGTTGCTGGCATCGTGTTCTCTTAATGTCTGCATAACACTTGACCACAACTTTCTGTCTTTCATTGTTTCCAGTGAGAAGTCAATTGTAATTCTGATAGGTCTACCTTTATATGTTACTTGGCCTTTTTCCTTTGCAGCTCTTAATATTCTTTATTCATTCTGTATGTTTAGTGTTATGATTATCATGTGGTGAGGAGTTTTTTTTTTTGATCCAGTCTATTTTGTGTTCTACAATCTTCTTGTATCTTCATAGGCATATCTTTCTTTAGGTTGGGAATGTTTTTATCTATGATTTTGTTAAATACATTTTCTGTGCTTTTGAGTTGAACTTCCTTTCCTTCTTCTATACCTATTATTCTTAGGTTTGATCTTTTCATGGTGCCCCATATTTCCTACATATTTTGTGTCAAACTTTTGTTAAATGTAATGTTTTCTTTGACTGATAAGTCTACTTCCTCTACTGTATTTTCAGCACTTGAGATTTTCTCTTCCATCTCTCATCTTCTGCTGTTTATGCTTGCATTTGTTTTCTTGATCATTTTCTCATGATTTCTGTTTCTATAATTCCCTTGGCTTGTATTTTTTTTTGTTGTCTTTATTTCAGTTTTCAAGTCTTGAATAGTTTCTTTCATCTGTTTGATTGCTTTTTCTTGGTTTTCTTTAATGGATTTGTTGATGTCTTCCAATTTTTTGTTTGTCTTTTCCTCCATTTCTTTGAGGTAATTTTTCATTTTCTCTTTAAGGACCTCAAACATTCTCCTAAAGTTACTTTTTAGGTCATTTTCTTCTGCTTCATCTATATTTGCTTGTTCAAGTATTGTTGCTGTAGGATCACTAGTTTTTTTGGTGTTGTGTTGCTCTCTGTGGTGTTGTGTGTGTTCTTATCTTGTCTACTCATCTTTTCCTCTGAGTTTTGTAGTTGGGGCTGTCTGTGACTCTGGTGATCAGTCTTCCAGGTGCCAGTGGATCCAAGGCTCAGATGGTTGCTCCTTGTGGTGCAGTCACTGCCACAGTTCCAGTCATCCCATTGGTCACTTCGGAATCCTGGAGGTTCCTTGGTGCTCTTGGGGTTTGCTCTGCTCCTGTGGAGTTCTCTGTCTCAGATCTGATCCACCGTAGGCTGCTGGCTCAATCCTGTTTCTGTAAATGTCCCTGATCTTGATCTGCTCCTGTGGAGGTTCCTGGCTTGAGCTTGTTCTCACAAAGGTCTCTGGCTCTGATCTACTTGGAGTTCCCAGTAGAACTACACCCAGACCCACAGAGGTCCTGGCTCAGGCCTACTTCCTTAAAGGTCCCAGATTCATGCCCAGACCCACAGAGATCTCTGCTTCTTGCCTATTCCTCAGAGGTCGCAGACTCACATCCAGACTTGCAGAGGTCCTGGATCAGGGCCTCTCCCGCAGAGGTCCCAGTGTCATTCCTGGACTTGCAGAGGTCTCTGGTTCCTTCCTACTTCCTTGGAGGTTGCTCCTTTGTACCTGCTTTTGTGGTGTTCACTGTCTCAGGCCTGCTCTGGCCCAGGCTCAGTCGGTCAGTCCTGCTTCCATAAATGTCCCTGGTCTGGATCTACTTCCACTCCGGTCAAGTTCACTGTCTTAGGCCTGCTCTGGCCTAGGTTGCCAGCTCAGTCCTGCTCCTATGCAATTTGTTGTCTCAGGCCTTCTCTGGACTAGGTCAATGTAACAATCCTGCTTCTGCAATTGTCCAGGGTCTCCTGTTAGCATTTTTATCTTTTTATTTTATTTTATTTTTTTTAAAACCAAAACCTAGTTTTATTAACTATATTATTATAGTTGTATACAACATTAAATAAAATAGCTTTGTGGTGCTTTTAAAGAATTTGTTCACTACATTCACATTGTTTCATTTAATATACAAAAGAATTTCAGAGAGCTGATAGGATAAGTATTATTATCCAATAATTTGTGCAAAACCAATCACACATTTTATAGCTATGACTGAAACAAATCTCAGCCCATGCCTTCACTCCCAGGCCTTTCAGCATCTATAAAGTTGTCTTTTTTATTTTTTGATTGTTATTGAGCTCTACGTTTTTTCTGCTCCCCTCCCTGCCTCTCTACTCCCTCGTTAAACCCTCCCCCAAGTTCCCCATGTTCCCACTTTACTCAGGAGATCTTCTGTTTTCTATTTCTCATGTAGATTAGATCTATGTAAGTCTCTCTTAGTGATCTCATTGTTGTCTAAGTTCTTTGGCATTGTAATTTGTACATTGGTTTTCTTTGCTTTATGTTTTAAAGCCTCTTATGAGTGAGCACATGTGATAATTGTCTATCTGTGTTTGGGTTACCTCATTCAAGATAATGTTTTTGGTCCATCTTTTTTCCTGTAAAATTCAAAATGTTTCAAGACGCCGTTACTTTTTTCTGTTGTATAGTACTCCATTGTGTAAATGTACATTTTTCTTATCCATTCTTCGATAGAGGGACATTTAGGTTGTTTCCAGGTTCTGGCTATGACAAACAAAGCAGCTATGAACATAGTTGAGCACACGTCCTTGTGACATGATTGAGCATCCTTTGGATATATACACAAAAGTGGTATTACTGGGTCTTGAGGAAAGTTGTTTCCTATTTTTCTGAGAAATCGCCACACTGACATCCAAAGGGTCTGTACCAGCTTGCATTCCCACCAGCAATGCAGAAGTGTTTCCTTTTCCCTGCTACCTCTCCTGCATAAATTGTCATCAGTGTTTTGGATCTTAGCCATTCTTACAGGTGTAAGATGAAATCTCAGAGGTGTTTTGATTTTGCATTTCTCTGATGACTAAAGATGATGAACATTTTCTTAAGTGTCTTTCAGTCATTTTAGATTCCTCTGTTGAGAATTCTCTGTTTAGGTTCGTACTCCTTTTTTTTATTATTGGATTATTTGTTCTTTTGGTGACCAATTTCTTAATTTCTTTGTATACCAGCTCTTTGTCTGATGTGGGGTTATTGAAGATCTTTTCCCATTCTGTAGGCTGTCGTTTCGTTTTGTTGACCAAGTCCTTTGCTTTACAGAAGTTTTCAGTTTCAGAAGGTCTCATTTATTAATTGTTTCTCTCAGTGTCTGTACTGCTGGGGTTATACACTTGAACGCACTGCACAAGAGACCACTTCCTAAATATAACCCCAGCATTTTCACCTTTTTAACACAAAGTAGGGAAACAGCTCTGGGCTGGTCAAATAGAACTTTGAGTATATTGATGTATGCTCCTTCTGACCATAATTTTCTGATACTATTTTTTTAATTTTTATTTTAAGCTTTATTATAAAAATGCTCCAGACACAATTTATAATGAAATTAAACTTAGAACCCATCACTTATTACCAGCTTTTTCATCTTTCTCTGACATATCTGGCTAATTGATGAGCTTGTCATGCCACCTTTCATCCACAGACAAATCTTACCAGATGTCCTGTGCTCTTTTCTCAGCCCACTGTGGTACTTTGCTTGCTATTTCCATTGTGAGGGTGTGTGCATCTGTGCTTTCCAAGGATGCTGCCCCACTACAGTGGTTTCTTGTTTGGTTCTTACTGAACATTAATGTGAGGATAATGGATGTGCGGGATAATATGAGGATAAAAAGGATATGCAGCCTTGTAATATAGGTTTGATACAATTTCAACAAAAGCACTAGCAGACTTTTCAACAATTCTTTAAATGTGTAAATATTTCACCAGTGAAGTCATCTGCATAAATAACCCTATTGTTTTCTCCATTTCTTCATAGTGGTTGGTCTGTTTGGATATTCTACTTTTTGATTTAATAGGTTGGACATCCCAGGAAATAACCTATTTCTCCATTTCTAACAAATTTTCAATTCATTATCATGAGATTCTTCACTGAAGCCTCTTAAGATTTGTCACCTCTGTCATATGTTGTAATGCCTTGTTTTACTATAATAACTGTTTTTATTGAGCCCTTATTCTTTTTTTGCAGAGGATAGTTTAGTGTAACCTGTGGTTTGTTTAATTACCCTTTAAAAAGCCTGCTCTTTGTCTCATCACCCTTTCTCATTTTCCTTCTGGTTTTTATTTTATTGATTCTGCTCCAGTTTGTGTGCATTCCTCTGTTATCTTCGAAATTTGTTTTCTCTTCTTTTCCTAGCTCCTTGTCGTCTGAAATTAAACTGTTTAGTTTGTATTTTGCCTTTTGTTTTTATGCACGTATTTATTGGACTGACTTTTGTTCTTAGACCCAGTTTTTTGCATCCTAGAAATTTGCTATGTCATGGTTTTACTTTTGTTCCAGGTTCTTTTTAATATCTCTTTAAAATTTCTTCTTTGAATCTCTTTTTTGATGAAGAATGTTCCCTTTAATTTTTATGTTTGTGTTTCTTTTGTGATTAGTTTATTAATTTCCATATATTTTAATATTGTGGACAGAAATGATACATTATTAGGTGAACACAATCTTGAATTCATTGACATTTTGTGCTCTAGTGTTCCACAAGTATTGAGAAGAGCTTATCTCCAGCTGCTACTGCACTCAATGCTATAATGTGTCTGCAACAACCTTCAAGCCCCAAGTGCTCTGCTGTCTCATTGATGGTTTTCAATGAAGATGCTTTTTCATTGTAATCAAATCTCTCTGTTTTATTTTCAAACTTTCCCACAGTTAGCATTTTTTGCTTGCCCAGCATGAGCATTCTCCTTCACTCATCCCAAAGCAACACAGAATCATCTTTCTATGTCTTCCATTTCAGAGAAACTATTTATGAAGAATGCATTTGTACAGGACTTTTCCACTACAATCATAAGTGAAGCAGATGCACAGGTAGGGAGCAGACTATTTTGTGCTTTGAACCCTGCACTTCCAGAGTTGTGGACAGGCTTTGGAAAGAGGCGTGGATAAATGTAGTGATATTTTGTTTGTTTCAACAAATAAAACTTGCCTGAAGATCAGAGTGTAGACATAAGCCACGAGAGGCTAGGGGGTGGTTGCACACCCTTTAACCCCAGAGCTCGGGAGACAGAGTCAGATAGATCTCTGTTAGTTCAAGGCTACCCTGGGCTGCACAAGATTGAATCTGTGTAAAAAGAGAAACAGAGTTTACACAAAGGTAATCCCAGCTCTTGGGATCCCATGCCTGTAACCCCAAGCACTAGGGAGGTAAAGACAGGAGTGGTACAACTAGGTGGAGAGGGGACAGAAGGAGACACTCAGGTAGTCTGAGGTTTGGTGAACACAACTGCAATCTGATGATCGACACTTCAGACAGTCTGAGCATTGGTAGAGGTAAAAAGTCTCTCTAGAGGCTGACCACACTGCTTCTCTGATTCTTCCACTTTCACCCTATTATATCTGACTCTGGGTTTTATTTATTAAGACCAATTATGATTCATGCTACAGATAAAGGAGAGAAAACTTTGAAATGTGTTCATTCTTTTTAGAGTGCATTTTGTATACCAGACTTTTGAAGATCTGTAGTTCAGTAGATGTGTAATGTCCGTACTTCATGCTAGCGGTAGCTAGAAAAGCTCAGAGCTAGCAAACACAGACACTGCTTTCAGGTTAAACACTGCGGTGTCAAGTTAGGGACCCACTTGTCTCATCCATAAAACAGGAACGTGAGCTGGATAAAACTCTTAAGTCTTTCTACCTAGATTCCAAAGACACTAACTCCTTCGTGTGACATTTTTAAAAATTTTTTTTGCAGAAAGAGAAGGTTTGCTATGGTGTCTTCCTTCAGTGATGGTGACGATATGCTTTTCAAAGACACTGAGTGCTACGGTGTCTTCCTTCAGTGATGGTGACAATACGCTTTTCAAAGACTTTGAGTGCTATGCTGTCTTCCTTCAGTGATGGTGACAATATGCTTTCCAAAGACATTGAGTGCTATGGTGTCTTCCTTCAGTGATGGCGACAATATGCTTTTCAAAGACACTGAGTGCTATGGTGTCTTCCTTCAGTGATGGTGACAATACGCTTTTCAAAGACTTTGAGTGCTATGGTGTCTTCCTTCAGTGATGGTGACAATATGCTTTCCAAAGACATTGAGTGCTATGGTGTCTTCCTTCAGTGATGGTGACAATATGCTTTTCAAAGACATTGAGTGCTATACAAATGCAAAGTAGCTGCAGGTAATGTTTAGATAAATCATGTTTAATGCTCTCTGTTAGCTTTCATAAAACTATGGCAATATCAGAACATTTGTTGTATTTCCTAGTATATGTATATATATATATATGTATGTGTGTGTGTGTGTGTGTGTGTGTGCGTGTGTGTGTGTGTGTGTGTGTGTGTGTTATTAAATAAAAGAAGAAAGTCTTTCAATATGTCTTCTTGAACAGGTGCAAGGCATTTGTTTATTTTTCCTGGCAAAAAATACTGAGAAAAATAGAAATTACAACACACTGTTAATTTTAAAATTTCATTGCTTGTAGTATTTTTCATCCTTTTCCTGCTGCCTTACTGAAGTCTAGAGAAGACTTCTCCTACTGGAGGTAGATTTCCCCCCTGTTCTCAGGCTTGCTTTGTTTTAAAGCTTGCATGGTCCCCTTCTGTATTTAGATTCTCTGCATCAATTGATTACTGCCACTAAGGATCCTGAGCTCTTCTTCGTCCAGAACAGTTTAACAAAACAGGCTGAAAAAAAATATGTAAATACTGAATTATATAAGCAAAATTGCCTTCTGTTCTGTTTAGGGGTTTTGGCTTAAGAATGTTCTTTTGTTGTTATTTGTTTGTTTGTTTTTTTCTTTTATAATTGCCCTGGCAAGTCACCGTGTTAAAACATTTGCATAACATTTGTGAATCAAAGATCTTTATTGAAAAAAAAAGTTTTTTAAGGTAACTGCATCTTTACTCTTCTTTGATGCAACAAAAGGAACAACCTTCTAGAAACTCTCTTTCTAATGTGATTGTTCTCCAGCTGGTCTTTCTCAGACCTCTTGGCATGGTTCACTTTCTGTTCCATCAAAAAAAATAGTCACTAAACAAACAAATGTCAATTCATAGACTGCATTAATCCTCCATAATCCTCCATTAAGTTTCTAGGCACACAGAGAGATCTTGTTCCCTGATGGATTTCCAGCAGCAGGGGCAGTCTGCAGGATGGAGTAGATTCCACATTTATTTTTTTTTTAAAAAAATGAAAAGTGGTTTATAGCTATCTATTAAGATTTTTGTCAAGATTATTAAAAATGTCTTTAAATTAGAGTTTATATAGATCTATGCATATAAATAAATAAATAACAATAATTAATAGGATACTGCTTTTTTCAGTTTTTAAGGTTTCATATAGGTCAGCAATACAGTTATAGGTTTGTTACAAAGTTTCTACTTGGAGGAGATATCAAGTTATACATGTTTTTCTGTAAAACTACTAAAATACTGATTTATTATGATACTAAATTTTAGAAACCACAATGTTCAAGAAATCTTCAAGTTCTTGTCATTTTATCAGTATTATTATCTATCCATACTAGGCAACAAACATTCATGTGTAATCAAAGGGAGCTGTTCAAAGACAGCCTGTCTCTTTGTACCTTTGTGGTGGATCATGGAAGTGGTCTTTCCTACATGCACCATGGAAGTGGTCTTTCCTACATGTACCATGGAAGTGGTCTTTCCTACATGTATCTCTGTGTGTCCATGAGATGAGCTGTGTGCATGAGGAAGGGACAAAGCCAGGTTTCCATTTATTGAACATATACCCTGGAGAAGTGGTCAAGCAAACAAGTCAGTAATTATTATTCAATCTAAGATCAAGAATGATGGTGACATGGAGGCAGGGAGATATGAAAAAAGGCTTTGGTGACAGCAGTGGCTCAGTGCATTTTTGTACGTGAGCACAATCTTAAGGCATAAGGGGGATTGAAATAGAAATAAGAAAAAAAGGGGGCTCAGCCAGAATAACAGAATATGTAAGACAGGAAGCTATGAGGAAGCATGGTGTTTTGAATGTTTCTCAAGTAGTTTTTTAGGGCTAGGGGACTACTATACATAGATCTAAAGTTCAGGAATACGGAAAGATGCATATCTACCATCCTCTAGCATGAATTCTTGTCTGACCTGCAATTTCAAATTTCAGGGTCTGAGGACAGGTAGACTAGGGATGTCCCCTTCATTGGTATGAAAGCATAATAGAAAAAGGCAAGTTTATTTATTTCTGAAGCACAGGCAGATGACCCAAGTATTGATGCGTAGGTTCAAAATCCTTGGAATTTTACATAAAGTATTATTTGAGTAGATTAGTGAATGTCTGTAATCATGGCTACCAATGGTGTTGAGGCAGGGGAATGGATTAAACTGAGATATTTGAGACCAGTTTAGATGACAGAGACCTGTCTGTAAAGAAAATTAGAATTAACAGTTGGAAGGAAAATTATAAATCACCATTGAGAGTGTGATCCATGTCAAAGACCTGACTCTGGGAATAAAAGGGTCTACTAGAGCTTCTGAGGGTCAATGGTTGTCAGGCAACAGCTGCCAACTCCCACACAAGCTGGCTGTCTGTCATCACGGTCCCCATCACAGGACTCTTGCATCTAATGATTGATTGATGTGGAAAGAAAATCATTGACCTTTCTTACCTCAGTATTAGAAAAAACAATAAAACAAAACTAAATGGTTGGTGGACGTTTCAGAATCACCACTGAGCTCTTCCAAACTATGCTTTATGCCTGCTTTTCCAAAGAGGAATCCTATTTGCACTGATTTCTCTTTTAATTTTTTATGTTATTTCTGAAAGCACACTTTCATTTTTCTATTACTGAGAAATCTTTGCTCTCAGAGAGTGTGTCTGGTAATCATTTTGATAAAGCAGATTGTTATGGGCCTTAGCTAAATTATAACATCAGAGTTTAGAAGCCCAGGTCCTAAAAATAGATGGGTCTCTATAACAGCCTAACTGAGGTGAAGGAATCACTGATACACCATCTTTATGAACCAAAATGACCTCGAGGTACATTCTAACATGTCACTGTTAGTGTGTGAAGACACATAAGTTTCTATAAATCTAATAATTCAATGGACCAGTCTGATAGTCTCTCCCATAGACTTCAAAAGAAGAAACAGCCTAAATTATAGAGACATGCCATGTGAATGAATATTTCTACCATCTTTTTATTTCCATTAGTGTATTCAAAGGCTAGTATAATTTATTTTATATGTGGCTTGTATCTGAGTGATTTAAAATAAATTGAGATAGTGCCTAAGATCAGAAGATAATAGCCTATCAAAACTGCTCTCTCTAGAAACTCTTAGTTTGCTGAAGAATTTAGGGAGCAATACCCATTTGCGACTTGCATCTCCCCAAATTTTTCATACAATTTCCCTTGAATAATTTTTATATTTCCCTTAAACAAGATCACTATCATTTATCAAAGAGCCATCTGCTCTTGCTTTAGAAAGATATATTGTGCAAAATGTTAAGTGGCAAGATTACTTCATAAACAGAGGCCATATGCACACATGAAAATTGTTGAGAATACCTTGTGGTGAGAGAGAGGCCTTAACAACATGATCTATGTCCTCATTTTGTTACTGAGTGGATGCCTTGGGTTGCTGTCACAGACCTTGCTTTTAACTCTTAAACAAGCTGATAGTGACTTTTGTTGTGTTGATTCTTGATCTTACAATATTCTTTAAGCATCTCTACAAAATGTTGCATGACTTGTCTATGCTGCTGAAATTTTCTCAACTATTAAATATCATTAGGCTACAAGAGTAAGAATGCCCATCTGTAGAGTTCCTTCTATATGTGACTTACCTGAAACACTCTGTCTAATCCTCAAGATTCTACAGTGCTAGCATTAAGCCTCCACAAGGGACTGAGCAATTTATGCAGGGTACACAGTTTCTATAGCTTGGAGCAGTAGTTAGAGAACAGTTGACCACATACCATGGCATGTTGTATGCCACAGCTATCCTCTAGTGTGAAGTTACAAATTCATCCACGTGTGCAAATGCTTTTTTATCACCAAGTTTATCCTTGCATATCTAAATCCTACACAGTGCTCACACAACCTTCGTCTTTGAAATCTATAAATTGTGTTCTCCAACCTCATATGAATCATAATAACAGTTAACATGTCTTGATTTACCTTTAATTATTAAAATGTTTATACTGGGATCTCATTTTAGAATGCTTTTCTTAGAACAGTAACTGCAAAATTGTGCATTTTATCTATTTAAGAGGTTCCAATAGCTTTACAAATGTTTTGTCAATTAATGGTCAGCTCATGTCTTCATCATTCAATCTATGTCTCAAGTAGACTATAGGTAGTTAAATAGGTGATCATTAGAACAGGTGATCCATTCAGTATCACAACCCACAGCAAGAAGAAAAAGAAGATAAAAGATTTACTAGTTTTCAGTTCTTTCCTAAGATCTCCATGTAATTGGAGATTAGAAACAGAATTTTATCCTTATGTTAAAGATTTCAATTGCAAAGTCAGATCCTCTGATTTAGTAATGATGGGAAATATGTCTCATATTTCATACCTGATAACTCTTCAGTTATTTTTATTGTATTATTTGATCTCCAGGTAGCCCAGCAGTATAACTGTTCTCACCATTCAAGTGAAAAGAAGCAGAATAATATCAGTGAAATGATGTATTGTATCTCTTTCAATTCTAAAAGCAAATAAAAGTTAATGCATTAGAAAATAATTTCCCTATATTATAAAAGAAGTAATTGATACAATATATATAGCACATGCACATACACACACACACACAATTATTATCAAGATGATGAGTGTGTTAGAATGGTTTCCTTAGAGATAGGGTGAGGCAAGATACTGGTATAGATTTATTGGGATGAACTCACAAGGAATAATCAAAGGGAAGAGGAAAGGAGGGCAGATTGGAAAGGGGCCAGGGAAGGAATTGACCTATAGCATACTTGGAGCTAAGTCTTCAGCGGGTGAATTGGGAAGTTTGTTTTGCAAGTGTTGTCTTGTAGAATCCTCCCCACTTGAGGAAGGAAACAAAGCCTTTGTGTCCACTCAGGAAACTGTCTCTGAGCAATGGATGTGCTTTGGAACAGGGAGTAACTGGGTACAGAAGCTTTCTGACCACAAAACAGTTCTCTTTGGAAGGATGACTCATGGGCAACTGATATTTTCAGCAGAGAGGGAGGAAATGCAGATCTTGACCAGGAATTATGAACAAAGCTTCTAAACACTCCTTAAAATTATTAAGGTAGTAGTCATGCATTGTATCCGATAGCTCCTTGTGGACTCTGTCTTCATTAATGCATACCCCATAACCTTAAGACATGAATCATGTCCTTGTCTTCAGTTCTAGTTGAAGATAAGAACATTTACTCAAGACTATACAAGTTCATTGATATGAACTAAATCATCATTATGGCCTAACCCCTATAATTAAATATATTTCTCTGAAATTCCTCAAGAATATCCACATCTCAGAGGTGAGCAGGTTCGATTAAATTGAGTGAGACAACAAATGTATTAAATGATGTCTGACAAATAGAATTGAGCCATCAAGGGATATTTCATTTTTGTATCTGTTTACCTCCCAGGAGTTGGCTTTCATTACAGCTTCCACACGCAAAACATGAAGAATGTCAATCAACATTACAAAGAGCAAACGGTATTTTTAAGCACAATGATGGTCACTTGCTTAGACTAGGAGAAGCCCTGCATTCCTTCCTCAACAATGCAAATACATTAGTAAACTTACTTGCCACATAAACAACTTTGAACATGTTTCTGGTTGCCTGACACTCCAGAATATTTTCACAACTGAGGAGCGGGGTAAATCAGAAAGGGAACTCATAAGTAGAAACTAACATCTTTCCCTCTTCCTCCTCTTATAGAAAACCCAATGTTGATGCTATCCATCCTCTTTTCTCCATCAGCTTCAATGTGACCTTGAGAACAGTAACCCCTTTGCCTCTTTAAAAGATTTTGATATGTGTAGTTAAAGTAGGCAATATTCTTTAAACAGAAATTGAAACTGAAGATAGAAGGGTACTAATTAAGGAACTTTAGTGTTGTCTGTGTGTAAAACTCAACCTACATTAAAACTAACAAAGAGAAAAAAATACCAGGAGCTTCTTGCTTCTATCTTTGAGTGAAGAAGCTGTCTTAACAGTCCCTGTGTTCTTCATCAGAAAAACCATCCACCATTACTAAGTAGGATTCATCCCAGAGATACAGAGAGGGTTCGACATACAAATATCTGTCAACGGGATCCCTATATAAACAAGTTGAAGAAAACAAACTACTTGATCAACTCATTAGATGCTGAAAAAGCCTTATACAAAATACAACATCCCTTCATGATAAAGGTCATGGAGAGAGTAGGGATGCAAGAAACGTACATAGACATAATAAAGGCAATATTCTGCAAGCAAGCAGTCAACATCAAACTAAATGGAGAAAAACTCAAAGCTATACCACTAAAATTAGTAATGAGACAAGGTTGTCCACTCTCTCCACATCTATTCAGTATGAGTACTTGTGGTTCTAGCTAGAACAATAAGACAACAAAAGGAGATCAAGGGGATATGAATCAAAAAAGAAGAAGTCAAACTCTCACGATTTGCTGATAATATGATAGTTTGCATAAATGAGACCAAAAATTCTACAAAAGAACTACAACTCATAAATACTTTCACTAATGTAGCAGGATACAAGATTAACTCAAAAGAATCAATTAGTCTTCTTTTAAACAGATGAAAAATGGGCTGAGATAGAAATCAGAGAAACATCACCCATCACCATAACCACAAATAACATAAATATCTTGGAGTAACTCTAACCAAACAAATAGAAGACCAGTATGACAAGAACTTTAAATTTTTGAAGAAAGAAATTGAAGAAGACACTAGAGAGTGGAAAGATCTCCCATGCTCTTGGATAGGTAGAATTAACATAGTAAAAATAGCAATCTTACCAAAAGCAATCTGTAGATTCAATGCAATGCCCATCAAAATCCCAGCAAAATTCTTCACAGACATTGAAAGAACAATATTTAACTTCATATAGAAAGAACAAAACCCAGAATACCCAAAGCAATCCTGTACAATAAAGGAGCTTGTGGAGGCATCACAATTCCTGACTTCAAACACTTACTACAGAACTGCAGTATTGAAAACAGCCTGATACTAGCACAGAAACAGACAGGAGGACCAATGGTACTGAGTTGAAGACCTGGATACCAGTCCACACACCTACAAACACCTGATTTTTTGACAAAGAAGCAAAAATATATAGAAAAAAGAAAGCTTTTTTAAAGAAATGGTGCTGACATAGCTGGATATCAACATGTAGAAGAATGAAAATAAATCCACATCTATCACCATGCACAAAACTCAAGTCCAAATGGATCAAAGACCTCAACATAAAACCAACCACACTGAACCACATAGAAGAGAAAGTAGAAAGTATGGTTGAATGCATCGACACAGGAGACTACTTCCCAAATATAACTCCAGTAATATACACATTGAGAGAAATAATTAATAAAGGGAACCTCCTGAAACTGAGAAGCCTCTGTAAAGCAAAGGACATGGTCAACAAGACAAAACAACAGCCTATAGAGTAGAAAAAGATATTTGCCAACCCCATATCGGACAGAGGGGTGGTCTCCAAAATATGCAAAGAACTCAAGAAATTGGTCATCAAAAGAACAAATAATTCAATAAAAAGTGGGGTACAGACCTAAGCAAAGAACTTTCAACAGATGAATCTACAATGACTGAAAGGCACTTAAGGAAATGCTCAACAACCTTTACCATCAGAAAAAAGTAAATCAAAGCAATTCTGAGATTCCATCTTATACTTGTCAGAATGGCCAAAATCAAAAACACTGCTGACAACTTATGTTGAAGAGGATGTAGAGTAAAGGGAACACTTCTGCATTGCTCGTGGGAGTGCAAACTGGTACAGCCACTTTGAAAATTAGTACTGTGATTTATCAGAAAATTAGGAAACAACTTACCTGGAGGCCCAGAAATATCAATTTTTGGTATATACTCAAAGGATATTTATCATGTCATAAGGACATATGCTCGACTATGTTCATAGCAGCATTGTTTGTCATAGCCAGAACTGGAAACCACCTAAATGCCCCTCGACCAAAGAATGGATAATGAAGATGTGGTACATTTACACAACAGAGTACTGCATAGTGAAAAAATATTAATGACATCATGGAATTTACAGACAAATGGATGGAACTAGAAAATATCATACTGAGTGAGGTAACCCAGACCCAGAAAGACAAATATAATATGTACTCACTCATAAGTGGCTTTTAGACATAAAGCTAAGAAAAATTACCCTATATTTCACAACCCCAGAGAACATATACAACCAAGAGGGCCCTAAAAGAGGCATACATGGATCTAATCTACACGGAAAGTAGAAAAAGACAAGATCTCTTGAGTAAATTGGGAGCATGGGGATCATGAAAGAGGGAAGAAGGGGAGGAAGGAGGAAGGGAGGGGAGCAGAGGAAAATATATAGCTCAATAAAAACAATTTTAAAAAAGAAAAAAAAATCCCTGTGCTCTTTACATTGCGTAAAAGATGCTTATGTAGCCATTTCTCAATTAGAGTAGACAGGAGTCTGACAGGGCATTTAGAATTCTCCACTTTCATGCATCATTCTCTACCAAATATCCCAGATAGCTTACTGGTGTCCAGGGTAACCTTAGATGTCACCTACATCCCTGTAGTTGGGTTTTATGTCTACCATAACAGTGCTGCTTGTTTTTATTTGCTGCATACTTAGAGAACTCCAGAGTCCAGGAAGAACAGGTTTTATTGCCCAATTACATTTTTATGCAATTGTAACCAAAAACTTGTGCAATCAGTTTCTTTCATAGAGATATATTCTCCATTTGAATCTGATTGATTTTTGCAGTGAATGGCTGAGATCCCAGCATAAATCTGTAGAGTTGTTTAGTGGGCAGTCTTATTTCCAGAGACATCTTGTAAGTACAGCATAGTGGATGTGAGCTGGAGCTATATTATTAAATGGAAAGGACAGAGGCTTGAACTGAATAGAGACTTAAATGTTACTTAGATTTAACAGTTTCTTTCACATTTGGATGCTGAAATGCTAAAGTACAATAAAGGAGTATATGCCTTGGATAATTTCAATGAGGTGATTTTTAAAAACAAGAGAAATCTAGCATTTATAGCTTCAAAAAAATAAGAAAATGTGAATAAAAGCTTAGGGAAACTGTATGAGAAATAGACTTTTAGGGTGACTGAATGTGACTATCAACAAAATCTTCCACCAAAGAAACATCGCATTTTGTAGCTTCAGGGGAAAACAGGATAAAATAGGCAAAGCATGTCACTTTGGAATGACACAAAACCCATACAAAGCAGGGGAAGTGGAAGTTCAAATATGGTCTGGAAGGTCAGATACCCTGGAGGATTATCTGGGATGGGCTTGAGTGTTGACTTCATGTTCAGTTTCTTAGTATCCACAGTAGGCCATGCTTAAGCTGATTTTGTGACCAACATATATAACACAGGGTAGTCAGCCAGCCTTGAGGGACACGCTTGCTTTTAAGCAACAGTATGAACTCATCCATCTTCTTGACACAAATTAGTGGAGCAGTAGTGTTTCTCCAAGGGGGAAATTCAGTATTTGCTTACACTCCTAGCTCATAGAGTCAGTCAAGAAGCAAAGAGTAGACGCCTACTGAGAGTGAACACGAACCCAGACATTACGCAGGGACCTAGATACACGAGGCTTGACTCCATATTGACCCTTCCGCAGGTATGAAATACTGAGTATTACAAAATAGTCCAGTCATGCCTGATCCACAAAATGCATCCAAGCAGCAAATTGTTTGGTCGCCATGATCATTAAGTTGTTGCCCTTAGATATATTTGGATATGAAATGTTGGCTTTGGTTTTGCAGGATGTGAAGGGTGTATGTGACTGTTGGAAAAGATATCAGCTTGTCGATGTGAAGACGATAATTGCAAATTTCTCTTTTCCTCTTTGGAAGCAATGACCGTGTGAAAGTTTTAACTTCTGAGCCTAAATGGCAGGGGGATAAAAGCAAAGCAAAGACTGGCAAACGGAAAACGGGAATACTTATGGATATGCATAATGAGCATCTAATTCTACTCAGCAGTGTTCCTACTCTATGGCATATTAATTCTTGGATCTGTTCTTCAGGAGTTCCAGAAGGCTACACTGTGATAACACAGAAATGGGTGGAGACTGGGAAATACTATATGAATATCTTTCACTGAAAAATTTGGGAAAGCTACTTAAGTTAAAAAAGACCTGTGAGAAGTCCTGGTCAACCTAAATACAGCAGGAAGGGCCTTGGTCCTGTCTCAAAGTGATGTGTCAGACTTTGTTTACCCTCTCTGTGAATGGATGGGGGTGGGGTGGAGGAAAGGTGGTGGGAGGAAGAGGAGGGCAGGGAGTGGGATAGATATTTAAAATGAGAAAAGATTGTTTTAAAAAATTAATTAATTAATTTAATAAAAATCACCTATAAATACTGATAGCTTACAACTTGTTATAGTTCCAGTATTTGAGATATGATAAGTCTGAATAACATTAAGCTACAAACCTACAGAAATAAGCATAGATTATTGTTGGTGGAAGCCGCTTGTTGGTTCCTGGTCATTTAGCCCTGAAATAATCACACAAAAACTATATTAATTAAATCACTATTTGTTCCATTAGTTCTAGCTTCTTATTGGCTAACTCTTACATCTGAGTTTAACCTATTTCTATTAATATGTGTATGGCCCCGTGGCTGTGGCTTACAGGCTAAAGTTCTGGCATCTATCTCAGGCTGGGCTACATGGCATCTGTCTGATTCTACCCTTCTTCCTCCCAGCATTCAGCTTAGTTTTCCCCACCTAGCTAAGTTCTGCCCTGCTATAGGTCCAAAGCAGTTTCTTTATTCATTAATGATAATCACAGCAGACAAGGGGACTCCCACATCAGATTATAATTGTTTATTATTTTTAAGTGATGCTAAATTTTCAGTCAAGTGGACAGATTGAATAAAACAAAGTAATTTGCTTCTGGAAAAGGACAGTGGTGCAGAAAAATAGGAGAAAATGGAGATTAACCCCACTCAGAAGCAGACCATTGCAGGGGAGCTCCCTTCAGTCAGCCGGTGACTAACACTGCAGTAGACATGAGGGCAAACCCAGGCGCAGACTCCAGCTCTTGACTGCTGTGTAATTCGGGGCAAACAATTGGAATTCCTGAGCTAAGATTCCATATGTATCCACCGGAGATAAAATTCCCTGCTCCAAAATGTTATGGCAGATATTAAATGCATTGTTTTTTTAAAACATCACTCAGCAAATATTAAAATGTTATGTAGCATTTAGGACTTCTTACCCAAGAGCACATGTACTGGAAAGAGGTTAATATACAGATCACCAAAGTTTTTTTTTGTGCTTCTAAAATGCCCAAAGTAGGATTGAAGTGTAAAAAAGAGTTAAATTAAATAGTACAAGCTAAAACCCAGAAGTTTTAAGCACACATAGAGTCATGCTACTATCTACTAACTATTGAAACCTGAAAAATTAGTATATGTGTGTCCCAGTCTTAAGTATTCCAGGCTGGCATTACTCTCTTTCTGTGTATGTATGTATGTATGCATGCATGCATGTATGTATGTATCTCTCTCTCTCTCTCTTTCTCTCTCTCTCTCTCTCTGTGTGTGTGTGTGTGTGAGAGAGCGAGAGAGAGGATCATGCTATTATGCCCTAATTATTGAGACCTGAAAAATTACTGTAAATGAGTCCTAGTCTCAAGTAGTCCAGGCTGGCATCTCTCTCTCTCTCTCATGTATGTGTGTGTATGTATACATAGCATATAACACATATATGCATACACAGAGAGAAAGATAGACACAGATATAGATATAATCTGAAAATTGTTTCAAACTTCCAATCCCCCTGTTCCACCTTCCAGGTGCTGGGACTGCAGTTCCGTGCACCATAGCTGGCACAGTGCTAGGACCTGAGCCACAGCTCCCCTAAGTGCTCTAACAACTAGCTACAAACACAGTCTTTTCACCTTGGACAGTGATTTAAAGGCCCTAATGCATATTCTTAGTATGTTTTGGAAAACAACATGGAGTATAATTTAACATTTTTGATTTTTTAATATTCATTTTAAGAGGTTTTTCCAAAAATAAAATAAACTTTATGTTTTGAAATATTTACAACCTTTAAATAGTATTTTAAAATTAATTCTCTGGTGATTTCATATCAGATGTTTTGAACATATTCACTCACCCAACCCCTACCATGTCTTCCCTCTCTATCTTCAACGCCCTCTGTTGTTCTCTACCTGTGGGTCACGGGTCACCTAAGACCGTCAGAAAACACAGACATTTACATTATGATTCATAACAGTAGCAAAATTGCAGGTATGAAGTAGCAACACAGATCACTGTATGATTGGGGTCACAACAACGTGAGGAACTGTATTAAAAGTGACAGCATTGGTAAGGTTCAGACACTAAACTTTTTCGTTTTCTGACCTCCAATCCCCATCAAGTCAAATTTGTATTGTTAAACTGCTGTTGGAAAAGGGGCCTTGAAGTCAAAACACACTATTAAACAAATAAAGATTTTCCTCTTAGAGAGTGTCTGGATTCTGGGCCTACGTCCTCCCCTCCATGATGGAATTACTGCAAATTCATCTGTTCATTCACTCTGTTGTGTTCAGAAAACACTGTTCTCTGACATCCATCTTGTGCCTCTGGCTCTTTTTACTTCTTCCTTGATAATTTCCGAGTCATGGGGGTAAAGTTCCGATATCTATTTCCCATTTTGGGTTGCGAGTCCAAAGTCTTTCTTTCCTTGAATGCGAACCAGCAGAGGGTCTCTGTGTTAATGGCCACCTGTGGCCATTGACTTGCCCTTCTGTGAGCTTTTCTAAAGTGTCCTAGTGAGGGTTACTATTATTATGATGAAACACCAGGGCCAAAGAAAAGCTGGGGAGGAAAGGGTTTGTTTGGTTTACAATCTTTAGTGAAGAAAGGGCAGGATCGCAAACAGGGCAAAGATGGGGGAGGCAGGAGCTGATGCCTTCTTCAGCGTGCTCTCTTTACAGACCTCTAGCCCCGGTGTGTACACACCCACAATGTGATGGGCTCTTCCCTATCAATCACTATTTAATAAAATCTACCACAGGCTTGTCTGCTTATAGCCAGATTTTATGGAAGCATTTTTTCATTGAGGTTCCATCCTCTCAGATGACTACAGTTTGTGTTAAATTGGTATGAAAGCAGCTAGCAAATGAAGGAGCTCTTGCTCCCAAGTGGCAGAATGCTTGCCACAGGTTCTCATCTTTTAATTTTAAAATGTTGCGAGCTACTTTTGATGAATGCACAATCTTATGGAAAAAGTACTCAAGCATTCATCTTTCACGGTTTTAAAATGTTGTTTTCTTTTATCTTTTTCTGTTTTTTTTTAATTAAAAACAAAACAAAAAAACTATCTTTTTTTAAATTTTACATATCAATCCCAGTTCCCTTTTCCTCCCTTCCTAGTGTTTCCTCCACCTTCCTCTCTCCACCTCACCCCCCATCCACTCCTCAGAGGGAGTAAGGCACATTGCTTTGGGGAATGTCCAAGGCTGAGCAAGGTATGCATCCAAAGAGAATGGGTTCACAAAA
This sequence comes from Myodes glareolus, assembly GCF_982192425.1. Taxonomy (NCBI): domain Eukaryota; kingdom Metazoa; phylum Chordata; class Mammalia; order Rodentia; family Cricetidae; genus Myodes; species Myodes glareolus. The sequence continues at coordinate 53,140,194 of NC_142049.1, forward strand.
AGTCAGAACAAGTAGTAGGGATAAATCCTGGTCCCAGTGCCAGTGGCTCTGCAGTCTGCCCCAGCCATGCAACTGTCACCCACATTGAGGGTAGTTTGGGCCTATGTTGGTTCCTTCCCTGCCAAGCCAGAGTTGGTGAGCTCCCATTAGCTCAGGTAAGTTGTAAGCTGTTGTTGTTTTTTTTAGATAACAATATAAAGATATCATTTCCCATTCCTTTTCCTCCCTCCAACACACCCAATACATATTCTTGCTCGGTTTCAAATTTATGAAGTCATTTTCATTAACAGTTGTTATATACATATATGTATATACACATCTATATTACAAATTGTCTACTTTAACTTCTAGAACAATTCTACATCACAAAATACTGTTCTGTTGTCATTAATTTTGCCACTCAAGTTTTCATCCAAAACTTTTGACTTCATATTTTAAAAAAAAGTCTTATCCACAGCCTTAGCTGTATGAGCACCTTTCATTTTAACTGACAGTGTGTGTTAAAGTTCATCTACTTTAGTGATACAGCTTTGTTTATTTCTACCATTTAATTATTTACTCCTCAGTTCTTTCACAGATTCTATTTTCCCTCTTTTTCTTTTACCATCTAATTTGCATTAATGTTTCTACTTCTGTTTCTGTTTTGTATTAATTTCTGTCTGGAATAATTTTTGCAAGGATTTCACTTTGATTTTTTATTTATTCTGGTGATGACCTCACATGTTAACAGTTTCACACTCTCTCTAGAGATGATGTCTTACAGCCATGAGTATAATTCGTTGACCCATTTCTGCCCTACTGCTGTTATACACTTGTAGTGCATATTCAAATCCTACGATGCAACATGTCTACTTTGCCTCTTTGAAAAATGAAATATATGTATGCACGCATATATATAATCTCTGAAACTATTCACCCTAATCCACAAAATACTGTTTTTGAAATATATTGTGCCTTCCAGCCTGATCTATCTATCTTAACACTGATAATTTTGCTGGAAATCAATTCCTTGGGGCTTTACGTATTAGGGGATGTGTTTTCCTCATTTTTGAAATATGCTTTTGTTCATCAAAACTTTCTGAAGAAACAGCCTTTCAGTCATTTACAAATGCTTTCTATCACCCTGATACATATTTTGTTATTGTCAACCTCCTAGGTATGATTGTGGAGGTGCTCATCTTTTCAGGTCTGTAGCTACCATTTATTTTCCATCATTTTTGAAGATTGATTATGATATTTCTAGCAGTGGTTCTATAAAGAATAAACTTACCCAAGTTTGGTAAAACTTCAATATGAAGTTTTTTTTTATTTTGATTTTTTAAAATATACTGATAATTTACTCAAAGTTTCTCAAATAATTTCTGTATTATAGTAATTTTACTGGACAGTGGTGGTGCATGCCTTTAAAACAAGCACTCAGAGGCAGAAGTAGGTGGAACTCTGTGAGTTCAAGGTCAGCCTGGTCTACAGAGCAGAGTGAGTGCCAGGGCAGGTTTCAAAGCTACACAGAGAAACCATATCTCAAAAAGCCAAAAATTCCCCCGTTCTTCCAGAACTCCAAATGTGTATTTATCAGACAATTTCACATTTCCTCAATTCAGTCTACACATTTGAACATTTCCCCTATATCTGAATAAGGCTTTATGTATATTTGCCCAGATCCCTCATCATTCTTCACTATTAACGTACACTGTGATCTTCACCTGTTATCTCTTCTGGTTCTAAAGTTTGTATGTTTTGTCGCAGTAGTGTTACCTGCACTGTCTTCTTACTCTGCTCATTCCAAGTCTAGGGCTTTGGATTTTGTTCACTGTTATTCTCTTTGTCCTTAGGAGTTCATCCCATTCCCTCCACATCTCCCACAGTTCACTGCATGTTTGACACTGACTGGACAAACATAGGCATTCTGCACCCTGACAGCTTTCTCCAGGGAAGGTTGAATTTCTTCTGTAGATGGGTCTCTTTGTTACTGTCAGCCATCTCTCTCTCTTTTTTTTCTTTATACATCGTTTCTATGACTCTTCAGGCAGCTATTTCCTTAGCTCCATGAAAGCTCCTTTACAATAGGAATACTTTTTGTTCTAAAACAGTCTTTCATGTGTTTTATCTCAACACTTAACATGTTCACACCAGTACTTAGACGTCTCTATGGTTGGGGGAGAATTTCAGTCCAGCTCCTGGCGTTGTGCAAACTCTGCTAGTCTGATTCTGTCTCAGACTTGCTGCAGCTGCTGGCTAGCCTAGCGAAGCCTGCAGGGCCCAGTCCTCTGCTCACACAGTATGTCCATTGGCCAAAGACCAACAGTGAGTTCCAGGCAGGCTTTTAGTTACTTTCTGTGAAGTTCGTTCTCTGTAGTCATCTTGCCCCCTACTGTGTGCACTCCACAGATCCTGATCTGACTTTCGGTTTCTTGGTGAGAGATGCTGTTTTCCTGTTCCCTTCCCAAGCCCTGGCGGCTATAAAGCTCCACTAGGAGTTGGGGAAGAATGGCTTTTCTGTGAGATCATTATTCTGGTTTCCTAGAAATCACAAATTGCCACCTCCGATTTCTTTTCGAATTTTTCATTTTATCCATAAGTTGAGAAAAATCTGTTATTAATTATTCCTTCATGCCTAGAAGCATAAATATTATCATTAATTTTCATTCAAATTAAATAAGAGGCTGTCTTTGACAAATCCCGTGACCAGTGTCAGGTACGGCTAACAAGCAGGGCTAAGCTTTAAGAGATTTTTTGTTTGCTTATTTTTGTTTTGTTTTATTTTGTGGTTTTTGTTTGTTTGGTTTGGTTTGGTTTGGTTCGTTTTGGTTTTGTTTGGCTTCACAAGACAGGGTTTCTTTGTGTAATTGTCCTGGCTGTCCTGGAACTCACTTTATGGAGAACACTGACCTCAAACTCATAGACATCTACCTGTCTCTGCTTCCTGAGTGCTGAGATTAAAGTTGTGTGCCACCACCACACGGCTGGTGTGTGTTCATGTGTATGTGTGTGTGTGTGTGTTTTATTCATCACATAATGAAAACAGGGAGAATTGTGACTTTAATCATTAAGATAAAAAATAGATGTGTAAGAAAGAAAACAGAACTATTCTTATGAAACAAGAGACATTGTTGAGTCATAAATGTAGGCATAATTTAATTATTCAAAAAATGGATAGAACAAATTTCTTAATCAAAATGTTTTTAAAAAATGTTACAGTACTCAAAATTAACTACTAAAGAACTCAAAAAAATGTCTTGTAGCAAAAGAATATTCATGTAGTAAGGCATTTCTATGTTTATCAAAAGATTTCCCAAAGTTCTCATTGGGAGTAATGTGCCCTGAAAGATTCTCTGTGAGAATTTTGACCAAAAGCAGATTTAAATTTATAGTGCAAGCCTTGCATTTGGGCAAAGGCTTGCCAATATTCTAAACATAACATCAAGAATTTGAAACAGATATATGGCCCATCATTGTAAATTTAACACTCTGGAGGCTGAAACAGAAGGCTTGCCAGGGACTGGAGTTTAGGTTGGTCCACATATTAAGATTCCATCTCTAGGTGCCACCATTTAAAAACTAGTTAAAGGCATAATTTTGTTTGTGTATGCTTTCAAGTGCATAGACTTCATCACAGAAAACTTTCCCGTGGTGCTGCCAGCAAAGCAAGGATGTAGGGGCCCAGGCACGGGTTGGCAGAGGTCTCCTTGCACAGCACTGTCACTCAAGAGCTCCTGCATCATTCATGAGAACTGCGAAGACTAAAGAGGATGAGACTCATCATCTGAAGACACTGCATTTGGCAGTCTTAAAAAGTATCTATTTTATTCATATGTGTAATTTTTTTGGTTTTGCATAGAAATAGCAGCAGTTTGTTGGAATTCCATGTTCCCTCATGCTTTCAGGACAATTTGGACATCTTTTTTCCAAATAGATATTTCATCTCATTTGACACTTTCTTGTCAGTCTTAATTAGAAGTGATAAAAAAGTGAGGCCAAAACCAGGAAACAAGTTTTCAGGAAAGCAGAGAAATAAATTATTTTTTTTTAGCTCTTCTTGCCCAGATTTACATATTCAACTATAGAAAAATAATAATTGGCTTATAGAAACGTACCAAATTATAGGTTTCTATAATGCCATCACCTTTCTTAATGCTTGGAACAATTAAGAAATTTTTTATGTCTATTTTTAACATGTTGTTGTTTGGTGAGGAACAGGAAAATGTTGTGTAAATACAATATGAAGCCAAAATAGTATATGATATGGAACTTGGAGGGACATGTCATCAGTCAGAGGGTTGGGGCAGATTCTAGAGAAAAACTGTGGTCTTGATGGGACATGATTGTGTTGGCTCTTAGGTGACTGTCTTTGCTCCTTGGGTATGGACAGGAGGGGGAGGAAAGAGGGGAAATAGACAGAGACAGAGAAATGAAAACGGATTATCAGGAAAACTTCTACAGATCTATCAGGGGAAACATTCTTTAAAATGAAACAATATAGAACCAAAAATGAAGAGAAAAATTACATACACGGAGTCCAATATTTGTGGACAGGGTCTGAGAGACCTCATAACTACTCAGATTTATTCAGTTGACTGAGCTTTGGCAATAGTAATACACTTGAGCAAATCCTCTTCAAAGCCAGCGGCTTATTTGTGAAACTAGAAATGGAGAAGCCCAGGGCAGAGCTGTACTGACAGATGAGTGGCATGAGTTAATATCTATAACCTGCACAATTGGGTAATCAATTACACGAGAGACAGGGGCCAAAGGAAGGCTCGAATCTCAGGTTTAGAACTTGGGATACTGAGCTAAAAAATATTAGAAAATATTAAGTGACAAAGAAAGAGTCATAAAAGGTTTTCGTGTGATTGAATTTGTCTCACAGGATGCCAGGAAATAGGTTTATGAGTCAGTGAAGAACTCCGTGATGAAGATAAAGTTCAGATCCATAGCCATCCTGTGCAGAATAAAATCCATAAAAAGTGGCAAGTTCAACTCAGGAGTAAAACCATAGAATTTAAACCAGGAGGTCAAAACTGAAATGTTAGAGGTTATAGTAGTTTACGATATGGCAGCATGACATCCAATCCATTCAAAATGTAAGGAAAATAAAGTCGTGAGGGAGAAGAAATAACACAACAATGAAACTGGAACCAGAGTAACCCTTTCAACAAGTGAATGTTGGATCACTGATGGCCATGAATGAACTCGGCCACTCCCATAAACCTATAAAAGTTGACGCTAAATGGAGTAGGGGTAAATTACACAGAGTGGAATGAAACCCAGGCCTCACACAAGCCAGATCAGCACTCTACAACTGAGCTTCACTTTTAACCCTTTGTAGTTTGTTAGAGACAAAGTCCTGCTAAATCTCCCACGTTGGTCTCAAACTTATTATCCCCCACCTCAGTCTCTTGATCTGCAATTAAAGACCCAGGACACCACCCCTAGATGAGCCTTCTTTCAGAACTGAAAACATCATAATACTCACAGAGACCTACTTGCCTCTGCCTTTCTAGTGCTGGTATTAAAGGCCTGTGCCACCACCACCTGGCTGAATGTAGCTACTTAAACCACTAATCCTTCAAGAGTTTCCTAAGTCTCATTCAGAATCACCTTCAGCCAAGTGTTCCTAGATGCTTTAATGCCCTTTAAAGGACTTTTAAAGGTGTCCAATAAAGCATACCACAGGACTTGGAAAACCAGCCCAATGTTACTTGTATAATTCACTTCCTTAGTGGATAATTTGAAATTTTCCCATTATTATTTCGTGTAATAAAATTTATGTTAGAAACTTATATTATGTTATCACAAAATATTTTCCCTAAAGAGTGTATAAACCATTGAGTGATGTCAAAACAATTTGAACAGCCACTGCTTTGTGGAAATGACTGGTGAGTCCTGTCAGGGATTGGCCACTCTTAGTCAGACGCCTGTGGAAGAGGCAAACAGTGTGGAAGAGGCAAACAGTGGGAACGATCACACTGGGCTCATGGGGTGAAGACATTAAAATATTGAATGCAAAATAGGCAGAGTGACATCCTTCAGATGAGTGTTAATTCTTGTTACACACATTTTTGTTATTGTTGCAAAGTGCTGTACCCTTGCTAACATACAACTTAGCTACCTTTAAAAATAAGCATGGCAGCATTCAAGAGACTGAGACAGGAGGATTACTGCAAATTTGAGGTTACACAGCAAAACAAAACAAAACTCCATGAGTCTTCTTTCCCACTGAAAGTTGATCTTTAAATTATCACAGGGCTATTGTTGTTGTTTTCTTTTTTCTCCTAAAATACAATTCAGGAGGGAGCTACTTTGTGTCTGACTAGAGCTATAACTATTGTAGATGTTCCTGCTGCTGAAGAATTGACTTTCATTGAAAATATTAACACTACATTTTAATAACTTGAGATTCCCACAATAAATTTCTTCAGTCAGTGCACCTTTAAGTTTAGCCTTATCAGTAAGAAAATTAGAATGAAACAGTAAATTTGAAGAAAATACAACGTATTTCCACACTTTTTTAGAGTAATAAATGTGCTATTTTATCATCAAATAGGTCTTCGATAATAAGTTTATAGCAGGTTATTCTTTGGAATTTCCTTCTTAATAGCTTGCCTGGAGAGAACACAGGTCATCAACCGAGCACTCGGGACAGCACCTGCTGCCCTCATCCTCTGAGACTTGCATGTGCCTGACTCTTTTAGTGTAGACAAACTTCAGTTGTGACATTCACGGCAGCAGCTAGGTTGTCTTAGGACGTGGGATAGATACCTAGTTCTTCGTTTAGGAAACAAAAGTCCGGTCAAGACACTGGCAATCCCTGTGTTCCTCACATTTTTGTAGGAAAATTGTAGTGTTTACTTTAGTACACTGACTCTTCAGAGGAATGCTATGTTCACTTTCTTATAACACACACACACACACACACACACACACACACAAACGCGAGCGCGCGCATGCAAGCCCTATGATGTGAAGACCTTGGACTTTCAAAGCTCTGTAGGAGAAGTCAGCCTTTCTTTTAAAACTGATTTTTCAAAATGGCAGATTGCTTTAAAGTTGTGCTGTTTCCCTTTTCTGACAAAATTCCTAAATAAAGCTTGTTAAACACTCGATGCTTAGAATACAACATTTAGAAACTTCACAAAACGCAGTGGCATCTAGAGTCCTCTGTTCCCTCCCCATACCATAGAGTTTTCTCTGTGATCTTGCTGAGGAGTTTGACCGCAGGAAAAGGATCCTCGAAGGTGCATAAACTTGGGCAGCCAGCTGCACACCCTTGAGCAGCTGACAGGCGCAGAGACCAGAAAAGAGAAAACCCGGAGGCATTAGAACCAAGAGCCTCGGACTTTGTGTTAGTCCCGGCCCCTTTCCATGATAGAGACCTCCTAACCTCATGTGGGTAAGAGCCGGCTTCTGGTCTGCACTGGCTGCTGCTACTCTCTGTCCGCAGCAGGCAAGGCATTACGCATCTAATCAGCGCAGTATTTTAAGCTTACTCTCCAGGCAACATCGCTGCAAAAGCCTTGCAAGCTGGTGAGAGACGTCTGCTCCGGACCCTGAAGAGTCTGGAGTCCTTCCCAGCGAATAGTCTCTCACTCTGCGGAGCAAGCCAGCTCAATTACTGGAGAACAAGATTGGTGCTTGCCACCGCCCTCCCCTCCTGTCTTCAATAGGAGCGGGGAAGTGGAGATCTGCTTCAGTGCGCACAGGAGTGACCAAGTGCAGCTGGCTACCGGAGCAGCGACCTGGACGCGGGTGCTTTCCTCAGTCCGCGGACACACGAGCACAGCGCTGGACCATCCCGGCAGGGCTCGCGGGTGACATCACTCCTGAAGATACCCGCTCTCTAGTCCTTGCCTTCACAAAGCCTCTATCAGTGTGTTTGTGGGTCTCTGGAGAGGGCTTCCTGGGAAGAGAGGAAGGCGAGTAGCGACCAACCAGACCAGAGGAGGCAAAAGAGTAGCGGGGAGTGAAGGAGTACCCCAGAGGGCATCGACATGAAATTCAACGCTGCACACTACCTGCTGCCCCTTCTGCCTGCACTCGTCTTCAGCACCAGGTGAGTTCAGAAACGTGAGGCCCCAAGCCAGGAGGCTTGGTCAGGGGACAGGCACCTCCCACCTAAGCAAGATGCTAGCTGAGTGCTTAAGAGTCAGAATCTTTGGAGAGAGCAGAGCTCTTCTATAGCTCCCCCAGACCCCTGGAGAAAACCTTAGGATTGCCTCCCTTCGGGTATCAAGAGCTTCCCTCCGGAGCAAATGAAGACACCCCACCCCCACGCCCGGAGCTCTGAAGTCTGGAACAGTGAATGTGCTGAAGTAGGACACCATAAAGAGGAAGTAGGGAGAGAAGGGAATGTCCCTAGGGAGTGCTTTATGTTTATGTTAAACCTCTAGTACCCGTGGAATGAATTCTAAGGTCCAGGAAGCCAGAGAAAGCAGAAGGTGCCAAGACTTGAGCAGTGGTCCCCAAACTCGTCCTTTGGCCTGGCTGAAGTCTTGAGTGGGCTTGGAGGCAGGTGACTTCCTCTGGCTGTGTTTAAAGTTAGAAGACAGTACTGAAGCAGAGGAGAACCTAGTTGGGAACAATGGAGCACTGTGCTCCATCACTGGCCGCGGATGAGAATTTCAGCCCCAGTACAGAGGACCTATTTTTAGTGGAGATTTCAAACGCACTGACAGAAGTGCTTTGTGACTGCTGCTGGGGATGTAGTCTCAAAGTTGGTGATGGTATTTGCTTTTTTTCTCCCATTAGCACAGCACAAGGGTGTCCTGTTTCAGTGCCCAGGACTGAATTTATTCTGCATGCCTTGAGCACCCTACTGGCAGCAACCCTTTCCTTTGGCCTCTGTGAAATAAAATAACACACACAGGGTGTGGGTTCTTTCCAATTTGCATGAATAGAAACACTATCTGATTGTGTAACTCACCAAAACTAAAGGAGAGACACACAACTGTACAAGGTTCTGATGGAAGGGGTGAAGCAGGCTCACACGCTCTTTAAAGTGAGATGAAGAATCCATGTGTCTGTTTCTTGTACAGGCCAGCATAACCAACCTTTCCTTTCCATGCAGAAACTGCTCCATTTAGCTCCAAAACTTGATAAATTTTGCATTTCTTGAACAGAACCAAGTGGCTTTACAAGACTGAAATCAAACTTCAGTTTTATTTCTTCTAAAGATTTGCTTGTTGTTGCAATTTATAGTATTCTTATGGTTTTCACAAAACTCCACTTTGGTTCCCATTACTTCCTTAAACAATGAGCTCTTTTGAACACTACGATAAGTGACAACAGACTGATAAAGTTAGTCTCTGGGTTCTTGTCATTGGCTCCCACCTTCTGCTTTAATAATTGCTTGAGTGTTCTTTTGAAGTTCTAAAATTTATATTTAATTTATATGCCAACATATTCATTAAACAGTTAATGGTGGAAGGGAAACTCAACTTGTCGTGGCATGCAGGACAGTAAGCATCTCTTGAGATCCCTTAATCCATTTGCTTTTTAAACTAATTGCCATTGGAGTATACAAACTCATCAGTCTCCACCCCAAGCTTGTTCTTGTTCTGTAAAGCAAGAGCCATCACTTCCCTATCTATGAAAGTTAATTTCTATAAATATCATTAAGACTGAAGGTCAACACATCTATTACAAAATATTAAGTTATTCTGATTTGAAATCAGATAGGAACAGTCTACAGTATTGGTATTTTGCAAATAATGCAAGATGGACTTGAAAAGTGAATTTCCATAATTAGTAACCATTTGCATAATTGCTCTGAGCAATTTTATTGGACTAGTTCCCCAGGTCACCTTCTAATGGTTCACATACTTGAAAATGAATGTGACACTATTAGTGTATCACTTACCAGAAGAGAATGGGCGTTAAAGGATTCTCACAGAATTCCATTCTCCTTACAGTATTCAGAAGTTCTTATTGTCACAGGGCAAGCATAAAAGTTAAATCCCAGACTGCAAACCTCTGTGCAGACAGTCACAGTAGTCAGGAAGGGCTGGGCACAGCTGGGCAACGCGGCACGGCTCAACCACGGTCAGCTGTGACAGGGTTTTCTGTTAACTTTCTTAGTGCTCTTTATATGAAGCAGTTGCATCTCACATGCTTACACTATGTTGGCTAAATCCACAGTGGGTGACAATCGCTACTTGTTGATTCTAAAGTTCCTTCTCACTTTGGGGAGTGTGGAGCTGAAACTCTAATGTGGAAGAACATTGCCCTGTCATGTGTCTCTCCCAGTAGAGTTCCTCAGAACTGCCTGCTTTGACTGCTGTAGGCCTGGTGTTCACCTCTGTCTGGAGGGAAAGAAAGACTGCTTTGAAACAGATGCTATAGTTGGAGAAGAAAGGTGTTTTACAATAGTGTTCTAGCTACCAGGGTGGCAATTTTCAGAAGATTCTGCCTTTTAAATAGGATGGATTGGTAGATGTCTGTTCTGTTTGCTCTCCCCCTTACCATTACAATTAGAGACCCCATAGACATCAAACAGACATCCCCTCACTCCATCTGCATGAACAATATCAACACTCCTTACTTCATTTGTTCTGAAAGAAACATGAATGTTCAGCTTCATTCTGACAAGCTTTTTCCTGTATTTCACAGTGAGCCCCATGGAGCTTTAAAGAAAAAAAAAGACCTTAATTTCCTGGCATATTGTCTCTGTTGTTTAGAAAGCACATAGAAATTTAAGAGTACAGTCAAGCTAATGATTTGAAAATGTAGCTAATACAGAGTTCCATTTAATGTGTGCACAAATGCATGTGGTCAAAGAACACAAATGCATGGGAAGGTTGAAGAGCTTTGGAAGAGAATGGCTGTACTGTTCAAACAGTTTCATTCTGCAGGAGGATTGAATTGCTAGTCCAAGGCATTACCTCCACTTCAGAAACAGGAAATGTGGGGACTGAAAGGATGGTGGGAGGTCAGTTCTTTGAAAGTTTCTCCTGGAAAGGATCCCTGTGTACTGGAGGAGGCTTGGGCATTAGCTGCTGAACCTCGGTTCTTTCATGCTGTGTTCATGCTCCTGATGCCTTTGGGATGTAAGCTCTCAAGTGACTTGAGGAGCAAGATGTAGCAGGGGAGGAGTGAAAGTCTATCAAATTCTGATGGTTCTCCATCAGGTACATCTTTGAGCAGATGGTTGCTATTGTCATCTCAGTAGGAGTCACCTGTGAGGTCTCCACTGGGCCCTGATCAGGAGCTGTACCCCATGCTCTGTGGGAATCTATTTCCAGCAATGTATGCTGTGAATGCCCAAGGCTCCCACATCTTCTGTTCATGCCAACCTCAGGATGAAGCTGCTGTATATGCCATAGAAAGAGAGGACACCAGCAAACTCTCTTGTACACAGACACTTTTAAAGAAATGTGTTTGGTGTAGGAAGGAGTCTCACTTTAACTACAGTGAAATGGTGTGAGGGACTATGAGTTTCCCCTCCCAAGTCCTTCTCACAGGGAATCTGATGTACAAACTTTTAAAGAATAGTATCCTTTTGCATAAATGGATCACAAAAATGCCTTTAACGGGAGTGTGTGAAAGAGACTGTATTTGCTCCTGAGGCTGCAGTTCCAGCCCTAAGAAACTGTTTCCAGTACCACTATTTAAAGTGCCAATTTTTGGAAAATCTTTGTAGATCACATTTTCTCTGTGACCAATGGCAGCGAGAGTTCAAACCTTTACGTGTTGACTGTGCTGATGTACCAAAACAAAATCTATGCAATTGAAAGGATGGACTTGACCTTCCTACTTGGAAGCAAAATGTACCTGGGATTGCTGAGCTGTGAAGTGCCATTTCCTCATCTGGGATTGGTGACATCATGTGTATAGCTGTTTCTGAGGAACTGTGAGAAGAGTTGCTAAAATCCCTTTAATAGATGGGGCTCAACTATTGAAGCTATCCTATAAGACAGGTAGTATTTAATAATATGATTTCTTCCACTGAAAGTTCATATAAACAGAAAACATAAGAACATTCATTCTTTTTGTATTTTCTGTGAAGTTTTATTTTCACAAAATAAGTTTTCTGTCTGTCAGTCACTAAGCACCTCAATCATTTCACTGATAAGGTACATTAGTTATAACTATATATCTCCTATCAAGACATGCATGCAATTATTATATATCACACAAAATTGAATAAGTAATAGCCATCATTTTATATAAAGTTCCAAGTGTGAATTTGGAGACAATAAACTATACCAATACAGAAGTTTCAGCTGTAATATTTTCTTTCCAATGACAGCAAGATGGTGTTTTATCTTCAGTCTCAACATCATAGAACATGTGGTAGCAGAAAGACTTTAAACAGTGTTTATTATTCATGTGCAGACTTTTTATGTAGCAGACAGCACTAATCATAGAACTTACTGAACAAAGTTGTAAAAACTGAACTAATTTGTGAGAAGAGTTTAGGGTATTCATGAAAGAAAGTAAGTAGCTCATGAAACTATTATCATCTGTGACAATGTTTTCATAAAATTCGTGTGTAGTGACATAGGAAAATAAGGTAAATCTGAAATGTATATCAGTTGGATGGCATCCAGTGTATGACACTCTTGTCATCTAAAACAAAGCATGGTAGGCAGAGAGAAAGGAATGGTGGCAGTGACTGTGACCTCGTATCTGGGCCCCTGTTCTCAAGAGCACTCTACTGTCAGTGTGTGGCTGGTTCTGTGTTCTCTGCTGAACATTATGAAAATTAGAGGTATTTACTTACTTTAAACACATAGAATGTGATTTAGCTCAAAAACATATATTTAGCTGGGTTTCTGTTTATGATGTAGTTGCATGTACACTGTGTAAATCATAATATCAAAACAGCCATGAGCACGAACAGTAGTGTCAGCACATAACTAAGATGCGTTGTTTTCAGTTCACAGGTAGATAGATTTCAAAATCTGTTTGACTTCATTTTCTACTTGTTCATTGCATTCATCATCCATTATTAATATTTGAAATGTATAAACATTCAGAAAAATTATAGAAATATCACATCAAGAAATAATCTATACTGTAGAAAACATTCTGAACACCACTAAGGAAAAAGAAGCCCAGTTACTCTAGGTTCTAACGACTGTCTGCAGGTTCCTACAGTGACCAGCTCTCTGAGCAGATTTAGAACAACAGTGTCCTTCTTAGTTTGCATATAAGATTACTGAACTGTGCACAGCCATGCTTAAAAATGGACTTGAAAACTTTACCTTTTTCAACCTATGAATGTCTTAAGTGAGTTATTACTGCCAATGGCATGTGTCAAGTGCGTGGATCATTGAACAGGAAGCAATGTGTGAACAAGAGAAACTAAAAAGTGGAGTTCACATTAAGCCTATGACAGAGGAAAGGAGACACAGCCACAAAACTCACATGAACTTAGTTTGATGAGAATAGGGGAAAGACACAGAGTTATCAACAGTAAATGACTCCACTCAAACACAAACTGAAGGTCACCTGAGTAATCAGTGTCTTCTCCGAATGTGCTCAAAGATGCTAGCTAATGTCCTTCAAGTAAGGATGGGGCTGCACTGCAGTTACCTCTAACTTGTCTCCTGTTGTGTTTGGGGTGTTTGGGTCTGTTTAAGTGTACTTTAAGGATTCTACTTTTGGGAATAAAGGCTCTGTTCTACTTCAAAGTTCTACATTTTAAAGACAGAAAACTGCAGCTTAGAGAGAGATTTCTCTAAGGCCACACAAGGAAAGTAATATAGTCCCCAGAACTAAGGGCTTTTCCCTATCATGTCAGTCTGCTCAAGGGCAAATCTCTTTTGTTATCAGGGAACAGGAGAACAACTGGTTATTTCAATGTCTTAGGAGGATTCTAATTTCTTTAAATATCAAGCAGTGTTGTAAGGAGGCTGCTTGTTTGTTCCCGTCTGCTCAGCCTCAAAATAATCACACAGATACTATATTATTTAAATTACTGCTTGGCCCATTCGCTCTAGCTTCTTATTGCCTAACTCTTACATGTTAATTTAACCAATTTCTATTAATCTGTGCATCGCCACGTGGCTGTGGCTAAAGTTCCGACATCTGTCTCAAGCGGGGCTACATTGCTTCTCTCTGACTCCGTCCTTCTTTCTCTCACCATTCAGTTTAGTTTTCCCCGCCTAACGAAGTTCTGCCCTATTAACAGGCCAAGGCAGTTTTATTTATTAATTAACAAACTGTAATCACAGCATACAGAGGGGAATCCCATATCAAAGCAGTATTAAAGGTCTGTCTCTGACTACACATCACCCTGATACATAGCAGTCCATCAGTAAAGGAAATTACAGCACGGAGAAGAGCCTTCTCATTCTGTGTTCTGTTAATTTTAGAAACGAGAGCCGTCTCTGAGCTGCCACAGGTCATCTTTAGATCCCGAAGAAGAGTCATTAGTTCTTTTTCACTGCTGGACACAATTGGCTCTGAGAAGATATGGCCAAAGTGGTACCTATTGACCCTTATACTATAATGTAAAGAAATATGTTTTATGACATTGAGATCTGTTTGTTGAAGCTACTTCGTACATATTGGGCACCACATGTTATTTGAAAAGGAGGGTGAAGATGTGAGCCGAGGAATCTCTAGCTTGCTTCAATTATATTTCTTTATTATAAAGGGCAAACTTATGGCATAGGAACGAGAAGCCCAACATCAGGTGTGTCATGCAGGAACCAGAGAGAGAGAGAGCTCTGGGTGGGCCGGCGGTTTTCTCTGGGTACCCAAAAGGTTATGCCATAACCTGGTCCCACCTCTTACAGGTCCTTGGCTGATAGAGGTTCCCTATCACCACAAATGTGAATCCTAGACATTTGCACAAGTACTCCTCAGGGGTTAAATCTATGGTAGTAACATCAAGATTAAGAAAAAGATGTTTAAATATATTTCAGAGCATAGCATGTAGTTACACCTTGTCCTCAGTAATTGCTAAGACAGAGGTAGCTTAGGTTAAAAATCCGGCATATTGGTTAGGACACTGCAGACAAGGAACATGCCATTTAGCAAGTTTATTAAAACTGACGATAATTAAATTTATTAATTTCAAAATTCAAGACAAATATAGTCTAATTTATGCTAGTATTCCGCTCCAGGGGAAAAAGATGGTGAAGGGCTTTCATAGAAATATGAAGTAACCCCATCTGATAGCTCCAAAAAAGAAAACATTGGACTCTGGATTCTAATCATTGTTGATAACTAAATAATTGAATGTTATGGTCACTTAGTCTCCCACCTACACCTTCTTTTCAATTGTACATTTATTTCTTAGAAAGTCAGGTAAGCACTTAATTCACTGACACACCAGGGCTTTGTAGTCCAACAAAGTAAGATGTCAGTAAAAATTAATGCAAATTTTCTTCATGAATCCTATAAGGAATGCGCCTTCCTCGGCCCAAGATGAGGGTGAGAATTCCTGAGGTCCATAATCTTAAGGCATCATCCTCGGGTCAACAAGCACTTGTTTACCAGAAGTTATTTCATTAAATGAATGATAGAAGAGAATGGTAAAGGGAACCATGATGCTTGCCCTATTACATGAAATTAAATTTTCAAATACAAAATCAGAGGCTTATAATCACAGGAATTCAGAATAACAATTAACATCTCTTTGTAAACTTTCTCTGGTCCATGGAAAGGTGATAACAGCGCCTCTCTCATAAGATTGTCAAGAGGATCAATTATGATAATGTATGCAAACAAAAATGGCCAGCTCAGAGAAACACAGTTCAACACACACCCATCATTATTATTACATGATTGAAAGGTTTTGGCAAGACTTATTTTACCAAAATGATCTTGTATTTTAGAAAGTGATCTTTAACAACACCCTTCTTACACTAGTGTACACAGCAAGTTAGAACTGATTAGAAAGATATTTTGAAATCCAAGCCTACCTCGATCTATGAAGATGTTTCTTCCTTATCAATTAAGAAAACCATTGATAATATGGTGCAGAGGCCAGCTCTTTAACATCAAAACAAGTCCCACTTGGGAAGACTAATTTAAATGTCTGGGATATTCTCAAGGTAAAAGAAATCAGGACCACATAATCGAGTTCAGGTGTAGAGCCTCCAAATTATGTTGGTTAAAATTGAAAAAAAAAAGAAGTAAAGTTACTAAAAGTATCATCTAACAATGTCTCGTCAATGGCTTTGAGGAGAGTTCATTGAACCGAGCTCATTGTTCAAGCTCTCCTGATAATGGCAGACACACAGGGATGCATCATCAGTGAGGAAAAGCATATTGTCAAGTGAGGACAAAAGCACAGTGAGGACACTGACCTGCGCCTACTCAGTAGTTCCCCAGAGTCAAGGCCCAGGCTGAGTGTTGTCAAATGGTCCAGGAAAGGCTGGGGTGTCAGAGAGGGTAGGAGTCCATCACAGGAGAGCTTTTAGAACGCTGTGTGCATGGTAAAGAGAGGTTTGAATCAAAAGGGAAGTTATAACCAGTGGTCTTTCTGCTTTAAAAATAGAGAAGTTCCTCTTCCTCATGCTCAAGATCATTCCTTGATGATCTTTACAGTATCTGAGCCTTTGGCTTTGAGTAAGAATTTGGGAAAAATCTCTGCTTTACAAAAGAAACAGGAAGAAGTGTGAAAAATTGATGTGACATCTTGGCAAAAGGCAGACATGGTTGAGAGACCCAGTTATTATGGAGAGTGTCAATTTTTTCTTTTCTTTCACAGAGAGAAATGGACAAATAAATTCACAAGGAAAGTGGGAAATTGCTCTTTTCCTGATACTATAGTTTGGAATGCTATAAAAATGTACTAAGTCCTTGCTTTTTAATGTCCTGCACACATCTTTATTTCAGCTGTCCACTTTAAAGCATTGTGGGTCGTAGGCCCAACCAGCATGACCGAGGATGAAGCAAGCCTCTGGAGATGTTATAAGTACTTACTTGCTATGAATTAACCTTGTGTTTTAGCAATATTCAAGCAATGCATGTTATACAATTAGGGTGATCTAGACTTTGAATGAATTGCAATGATTAGCCCATTTTCTTCTAAAGGAAATATACACAAATCTCAGTCTGTTTTGAAAATGACTCCTTCAATCAAATCCCAGTACTACATAGGATCAAATCTCCATATAAAAACACATGTAACACAAAAATAAAGAATAAAAGTATATTAGTAACCTACTAATGGGAGTTAGAAAGATTTCTCTGTGCTTAAAAACACTGTCTGCTCTTCCGGAAGTTCTATTTCTAACACCCACATAGCAGCTCATAACCCTTTGTAACTCCAGTTTCAGGGTATCCAATGCTCTTTCCTGGTCTTAAAAGTATCAGACATTCACATGATAAACATACATGCTGGTAAATTACTAATCCATAATAAAAAAGTATTCTTACTAATAAGAACATTGAAACTACTTAGTCTAATTAGATGGAAAGATGTGTGACATTAATATATCCTTAAAGTAAATCAAAGAAATACATAAGTTTGAAGACAGGACAAATTGAAGCTTCCATTAGAAATTCAAAATTTTCCAGGCAATTTCATTTCTCCTTTTCAGAGAATGTATGTGTCCTCTGATGAGTGAGTCTCACAATATGCTCTTCATTGTGTGAGAATGAGCATCTCCTGGGGTGAATCTGAAAGAGACAGCTCCAAGCTCCTGTGTTAGGCATACCAGATCTCTCCCTCAGGTTTGAGGGAGAGAGCAGTCAGTGGATTTCTACCTTAATGGGAATGCCCCTAGTGAACGTGAAAGTCTAGAAATCACCTCTTCACAGAGTTTGGAACTCTTCATATTCATTGGCAGTAACTAAAAGTGAACATTGCCTCTCAAATCAGGGGGTTGGGTAGTGTGTGACAAAAATCACCCTGTTTACTGTGGATAATTGCACTTAGTAAGTGAATAGGTTACACCGCACCAAAAGGCATTTATCAGTCAAGTTGCATGAAGAATATTCTGTGCCTTGTGTGCTGTTCTCCAAAGAGGAAAAAAATTGGATAAACATTATTAAGCTACTTAGATGACGTCTCAGGGGCAAAAGAAAGAGTTCAAGAGTTTAGGTGAAATCGCTTGGGTGCAGCGAAAAGTGTGAGCTTCAGCTTCGGCAACACGGTCTGTAAGAGGGAAGCAGCAATACCCAGGGCCTGCAGCAATACTCAGGGCCTGCAGCAATACTCAGGGCCTGCAGCAATACTCAGGGTCTACAGCAATACCCAGGGCCTGCAGCAATACCCAGGGCCTGCAGCAATACCCAGGGCCTGCAGCAATACTCAGGGTCTACAGCAATACCCAAGGCCTGCAGCAATACCCAGGTCCTGCAGTAATACCCAGGGCCTGCAGCAATACCCAGGACATGCTCAAATCATGTGCTGGGGTCTTCTTCACACAAGACGTCTGAATTTTCAGATCAGGCAGAGGTGACATGACCCTAGTGAACAAGGCTTTGATCTGTCACAGACACGTTTTTTGTTTGTTTTGCGTGTGTGTGTGTGTGTGTGTGTGTGTGTGATGTGGAAATCGTTGTCTGCATGAATTTGCTGAGTTGGCTAGCAAGTGAAATCCTGTTAGACCTTCATTGTCCTTTTTGTCTGTAGAATTTGTTTTCTCTTTTTGTGTGAGAAGTAAAATATTACAGCAATATAATTTATGTAATAAATATGCCCAATCAGGATAATCCTCACAATTAATTTCTTACATGGTTCCAGATGTTGCCATAGATTATAGGCAAGGTAGCTGAGGCACACATGGATGAAACTGGACTCTTTTAAAGCCAGTGATATATTTCAACCTCACTGATGTACAAGTGGTTGATAGGTGGCTGCCTCATGCTGGCAAACCAGGGGAATGACTTTAAACTGAATTTGCATCATTTTATCATGCTGTTTCCTTTCCCTCAAAACCATGAAATAAAATGAAATAATAAAAGCTGAAGAGTGTAGCACAGATTCTAATTGTTCTTAATAAAAACCCAGAGTTTTATTAGGAGGTGAAAGCCGAGACAGCAGAGAAACAGTGCAGTCAGCCACTAGAGAGACCTTTCACCCTTACTGAATCCTCAGACCAACAGGGCAATCCTGTCCTCAGAGGGTTTTCTTTGACTGACTCTGACTGCATCCTCAGATTGCCTTGAGTGTCTGTGTCCTTCTGCCTTGTCTTCCTCTCTCTGCCCAGCCATTTCTACACCATCTCTACTTCCCTTAGTGCTTGGATCGAAGGCATGGAATCCCAGTTGCTGGGATCACCTTTGTGTGAGCTCTGTTTCTCTTTTACACAGATTTAATCTTTTGTAGCCCAGGGTGGCCTTGAACTAACAGAGATCCCTCTGCTGAGTTAAAGGTGTAATGCACCACTCCCTGACCTCTAGGGGTTTATCTCTGCACTCTGATCTTCAGGCAAGGTTTATTTGTTAAAACATAAACAAAATATCACCACAGAAGAGTATATCTAACAAAGGGAGAAATGAAAATACAAAATTTCCTTTGAAATATTCTCTACCACGTCAACTAAAGTTAGCGAAAGTTTTTTGTTTTTTTTTTTACTGTTTATTTTACTCTATTTCCACTGAGAAAGAAAATAACCATATATCAGTAAAGAACTGCCCTTTCATGAGTGGCCTATTTTGCATAACTACCAATGTCTGCATTGTCCTCTCTCTGGGTTCAAGCGTTGTCCTGACAGTGACCGAGGGTTCGAACAGGTCCATACAAACTGAATTGACACTGGTATTTCTAGTCCTTTGGATTTGAGTGATGTGATCCTGGTCAGTGCTGAGATTAAAGTACAAAGGCTTAAAACAGCGAACAACAACTAATGGGGTTTTTATTTTTCTTTTTTTCCATGTGTAATAATTTTCCTGTGAATTTCTCTAAGGTTCTTGTATTTAATGTTTCTTTAGTACCTTGTGGAGTCCTTACCTTATAGATTAAGATATTAAAGATCAGAACAGTTAATAAATTTAAGGTCACAGAATTAATAAAGAGCTGCCATATGCCATATGCCCATGATTTAATGGGCATAAGCACCAAGGTAGGAGGGCTGAGACTATAATGGCTACCGGTAAAACTCGTGGTTCTCAGACTCATGGAAGTCCACCAGAAACAAAGGGGTGGATGGGAAATGCACGCTGACTGGAGGAATAGGCACCAGTGCCAAGACTCGGGGACACCCTTGCTCACAAAGGTGTGTCCCGCTCATCTAGTAAGAGATCCCACCTTTCACTTTACACATGCGGAACATGACAACATTAATTTTTAGTTTATTTGAGTTTGAGCCTGACCACATCGTCTAAAACAAGTTTAGCAATAATATAACCATGATAGCAGCAAGATACATAAAGAAGCTTAAGAACTCTGGAGTTGCACTTCTGCTATTGACCAGGAGATGGCATTGCGAAGCAGTCTAGTCCTCTGTGCTAGGCTTAACCCATTATAGTCTTGACAACACTAATCCCATATTTTAATCTTATTATTTTATATATGTCCATACATATTCACAACACCCACATGGGACTTAGGAATAACCCCATGCTATAGATGAGGGAGGACTGTGTGTGATGACAGCTGCACAGCACAAACATGAGCTCTGGGTTCCACTTCTGCAATGCCAAGTGGGCTAAACATGTAGACTGTTAGTAAATAAAGGGATCAAATTGCTTCAGGTCTGAATTCTGTACCTCACAGACAGAAGCCTAGACAAGCTTATGGGGCAGAAATCATGCTGGCGTTCGTCATGCTGACTTCCTACGTTAATGATTTAAGATGATGCAAAGCCTATAGTTACCAGCATTCAACTGGACCACACTGTGCAGAGTTTGATGTGTTTGGCCACTTTTGTTTTTCATCTGTTTATAAACTGATGTCAGAGCCTGCCTCTACAGCTTGCCTACTTGATTGTTTAAAATACAGCTTTTTGTAAATCTTGGTAAATCTCAGTCTATTATTATTTTAAATATGGCATAAATTAATTTCTTTCTCATGAATTTCAAAACAAAATATAAATAATAAAGAGCTAGTTAGTTCTCCATGGTCAGAAAGTGGGTGATTCATACAATTTTATAGCTTGCATAGGCCTGAGATATTTCCATAGTCATCACCCTTCTTCTACCAAATGTGTACACACAGGTACATTGTCCTTGAGATGATGGCAAGAGCTCGTGCCATCCACCATCACCACAGGGCCAAGCTGGTTTGCATTTAACAAGCACTGCCCTTCAACACACATTCATAGTGGGTGCTAGCACATTGTATGTATTCATTTTCAGCCAAGCATTTAATAAAATACACAAGCTATTCAGCAGTTTCAATATAGGCTTGGTGTCAGCACAAATGTTTTATTTGATTTGTTGTTGAAAAACTACCTAAGACTGCTTAAGGCTCAGCTGTGGTGTTCATCAGTCTAGGTATATTACAAGTGTCTTTAGTTTAGGATACAGTTTTATCATAAGTCAAAGAGCATCTGTGAGTGTGATTGTATGTGTGTGCACATATATACATACACACATGTTCAATGCCTGTTTTGATATAGAAGATAGACAAATTCATATTTACATGCATATATAAACCTGCATCATCATTTTGTGCTTCTAATTGTAGGAGAATTTTTAAAACATTCTGGACTCTTAATTTTAAAACTCTTTTTTTAGGCTGCAAGCAAAGAAAAGGCTCAAACTATGTTGTACCATGGAAGATCAATCAATTAATTCTATCAGCACCAAGTACACAATAAATTCTAGGCAGAAATAATGGAATTTTTTTTTCAGGACATCAGCAGCCATTGTGTCTCTGTGACCTTTTGGAGAAGGATTGTCGACAGTGCTCACCCCAAAGCACAATGGGAAAGTGATGGACTGGGAAATAAGAGCGTTCCAGCTGAATAACGGGTGCAGGAATAAATGTGGACGCACTGAGGGAGTGTTTGATGTGTGCTAGAAATGTGCTTTGGGCGAGTGCAGTCAGGGTTCCTGGGCCAGGGGCTGTAATACTAAGCTCAGATGGCTGGGGATAGAGCAGTCTTATGGAGGCAGGATGCTTTAAAGATGAGTGGTGAACACTGCAGTCATCAGACGTGTGTGGTGTGTCACTGATGCGGAATACCGTAAAGATGTTTCTCTTCTTTTTGTTCTGTCAATAAAAATGACAAACTGGCAGAGGCATACCGGAATAAGACCATAAAGGCAGACAAAAAAAAAAAAGAATTGTCTCAGGTTCCTCATCTGCAGTATAGTTGAATGATAAGAACAGTGTGTTCCTTTTCCCACATTGCTATAACAAGGTTTCAGACACCTTAAAAAGAAAAAGGGATTCATTAGGTAATAATTTTGGAGACTGAAATTTGAATACTGTGTATGGTTCAGTCTCTGCTGAAGTCTAACTGTGGGTGACTTCTTGGAAAAAGCATGAGTAAAGGGAGATGGTTTCAAAGAACAGGAAGCTAGAAAGAAGGAGAACGGCTTGTCTGTTTCATCAAAACCCTCAAAAGGAGTAGACAGCTCTGTTGGAAGGTCACACTCTTTGAAACATATTCTCTTACTACAATTTATGTCCCAAGCAATAAGATTGCTACTTATGAATAACTCTTTGGGCCACTAGAAAGAATAACTTGACCATTGATTGGTCTATAATAAGTAAGTACATTAAATTAATACTTACTAAGAATCTACTAAAGACCAAATAAATATTTCAGGAAATAACTTTGATTGCCAGGAATCTGAGATACATAACCAAGGCCCTTCTGCATGGAGGCTGCCATCTGAAGAGAAGAGTGGAATCCCTACCTGTGGAGGTATGGGAAGAAAGCTATGGGAGATGCCATAGAAGTCAATGACTGTCAGACTTAGCTTCTCTCAAGGCCAAGAGGACTTTCAACTCACTTTTTGGTTTGAGAAATAAATTCCTGGGTAAATGTCCCTTTGTGTAAAAGCATTAGGAAGTCTTAATAATGACAGTCCGAGTTATCTATGACTATTATGGGTCTTACTGACTTTTGAAAAAAAGACCACAGACCTCCTACCTCAGCATGGGTTTACATCTATAGTACAGTTTGAGATCAAATTCCCAAAGAGAAGTTTTGTCTATGTAAGTTAGCCCAAGCAGAGGAGGCTAGAACAAGGAAAGGCTGGCCCAAAGAGGAGGCTGGCCCAAGCAGAGGCTGACCCAAGCAGAGCTGAGCCACCTGCTGATGAATCTCAGTCTTTCACATTACCGATTATGCAGTCCTGGATGGTCTGTGGGTGTTTATTTTACGTGTACTGGGAAAGTAACCAACTTGAAGTCCTGTTGTAAAGAATAAGAGATATGTTTTAAAACATATAACAAAAGCAAAACAAAATAAAAAAAAACTTGTTCTTGGTTGGAGTATGCTGCAGTTATTTAGCACTGAGTTTTAGAAATGGATGCAAAATAAAAAAACTCTTTCTTTAAAAAATTAGTAGTAATAGTAACAGTTGTAACAGGGCATATGTGTGGTATCTGTGTGTCTGTCTATATGTGTTTGTGTGTGTCAGTCTATATGTATGCATTTATGTGTGTGTGTGTGTGTGTGTGTGTGTCAGCCTGTGTGTATCTGTGTGTGCGTCGGAGAGGTCCCAAGGTATCATGGTTGTATAGAAAGTATTTTATTACCCATTAGCCTTCTCACCAGCCCAATAAAACTATTCATGTAGGGAAAGTGCAGGTCTTACATAGATACAACATATAAGTAAGTTGTAATTTCTGTGTGAACATTCAAGATAAAAAAAATCTCCATGATCCTGTACAAGCTCCAGAGCTTCCTTCTATTATTCTCCTTTCTTCTTTATTATTTCTCCTTTCTCTCCCCTTTACTCTCCACTCTCCCCTCCACATTCTCTTCCTCCATCTTCTCTTCTTCATCTTCCTCTTTCTTTAAGTTGCCTAGGCTGTTCTCTGGCCTCAGACTTCCAAGTGCCAGATTTACAGTCTTGAATACCAAGCTGGGCTTAGTAACTTGAATTTTAAAAGGACACTCTGGAAATTGTCTTGAATTTCTTACATTTCCCATGAGACTCTACTGACTTGGAACCAACAGTGATGAGGAAAAAATTCTCTACAGTAGAGCAGCCAAGCCTTTCAGGTTTCATAATTATCACTAAACAAGCTTCCTTAATAAGTGAGAACAATAATATTGTAATACTTGTAAATGAGAGATATTATCTTACTTAATTAGTTTGTTACATAATTCATCCTACTAATGGATAGTTAAGAAACTTGCATTAGGTAGCTGGTTAATTACAAGATATGAAGTTAAGCTAAGAGATGTAAAACCCTAACATATAAGTTCCTTATCATCGAAGAAACCAATGTTAATATCTTTCATTAGTTTGGAAAGAATTTGACTTTCCTACTTCCCCTGAGGTAGTCTAAACTCATAACTTTGGTGCACACAGACTATCACCCTGAGGTCATCCTTTGTATCCTCAGCCAGAGAAAACTCCCCCTTTCCCTTGATCCAATATCCAGAAATGTGCTAATTGCAATGAAGCACATGTTTGTTGCATATGCTTAATAGATTTTGAGAATATAAAGTTGGTGATTGGACCCTCAAATGGTTGGTGGATTTTGTGTACATTTGTTAGCAATTTTTCTATCCAGTCTGCACAGTGCTTATTTTTCTTCAATAGCCAGCTTGTAGCAGCAACTGCAGGTGTCAGTTTATCTTGAAAATGCTTAATTTTTATATTATTTCTTTAGTTAATCATATTTCTTGGCTTGTAATTTTACTTCAGAAGCTACACAGCTAGGCGACTTTACAGGACTATAACAATAAAATCACTATATCTGGAAATCTTTAATTTGGGGAGAATTTAAATTAGAAGATTTTGAAGTCCTCAGTCCTCATAAGTGGTGAGTCTGGTATAAAGAGGGCTGCAGTGGGATTATCACCATCATAATTAAATGAGTAGCACTTGCTATTTCACTCGCTAGTGAAGGACTGGAAATGGAATTGCCAGCGGAGAAAAGGGAAGGCAGAGCACACTGATAGATAGGGATGGCTGTGTGTGGATTGGATTTGAACAGCATTGAGAAGTTATCCCTGCAGGACAAACCAGATGTGATGGTGGAGTTCCTGCCAGAGGAAACACACAATAAGAACTTTGCATCATTTTTGAATATGCACAGCATTGTGTATGGAAAGCTAAGTTTCTGTAAGTCGCTGAATAATAACTCTAAACACTGGAAAGGAGTTGGAATATTTGCTCCTTGTTCTCACTATCATTTCCCTGTGCATGTGCCCTATTCATCATTGTTGAGGGAAGTGTAATGAGTCTGCTTATATAAGAGTTAGAATCTGGGCCCACACTAGGTTTAGAAAACCCTGATACTACAGCTTGGTTGTTAATAGCTCAGAAAGTAAGGGCTTTGTTATTGTTGTTTTATTTTTGCTTTTTTTTCCCCAACATAAAGCTCACTAATGAACAAACCCAAAAGTATTACCTCCATCTTGCAGAATAACAAAAGCCACCCATGGTAAACAGAAAAAACGGTGGGATACACTTGAGTCCATTGCATCCCAGATGACCATTCGGATTTCCATGCACTAGCTGCCTATCTTTCTGAGTAGTAAAATAGACACACTGGCATGTAGAAGTTTTGTCAAATGCATTTGCTCACTTCCTCTAGGAAAAGAAGGAGAAAAATAACTCTTGTATTAATCATAGACTGGCTCCTCCCAGGGCATATCAGATCTTGATTGCATATTCACCTTCCTCCCCATGGCAATCCCAGGTGGAAAGGAACTCAGCCAGGCTAGCCCTTTCCTGGATAGTTTCTTCTTCATGTGTAACTTTACTTTCCTAGGAAGGGACAAGGACAAGGTCAGGGCTGCACCAGGCAGTTCTAACCCAGCTCGGAATCCTGTGTTTATAGTGTATTCTGCAGTTATTGAAGAATATAATCAACAAAGGGAGATGAGCTAAATTGCTCTAAGGCCAGATATAGTAACAACTTCAAGTCAGAAGTCCCAAAGTGACTCACACTGGAATGGGTGAATCACAGGACCTAAACCAAAGGAAACTGAAATACGGCCTAAGGTTCTAAGGTCCAATATCAACATGGAAAAGAGCAGCAGAATTATAGGGATGCCTGGTAGAGATGTTGTATAGTATTTTTCTTACCTCCTACAAAAAGACAGCCAGAGATAACAAAACAAACAAACAAAACACCAGGAAAACCTCCATTGGCCTTTGTACCACCTAAAATCTTCTCATTATTGTATTCTCTTAGCAGAAACATAAGATTCTCTTATTCAGCTAGAAATCTAGAACATTACATCTCCAAAGTGTTACATGTAGTAGATTTAGACACATACCTGACTGTGAGCATTCTAATTAAGAGCCTAGACTCTTTTCCTTTCCAAGATCCTTCCAAGCTTACCTTGGAAATGAGAAAATGGGTGGTCCCGAAGAGTGAGTGACTCGTTCAAGACTTAATGTCATCACCAGTCCTTTGTAAGGAAGAAATTCAAACAGTGGCTAGTTATTCAAATTACATCAAATTCCTTTCCTGTTCTTTTATCTTTGTGGCCTTTAGGCAAGAGGTCTGTATTCTCCACAAACTTAGTAGATTTGTTTACTTTGAACAAGAGTTAGGCAGATGCACGACTTGGTTTAGCTTGGTTAGCTGGTCACATTACAGTGCTCTCTTGTGGTCTGAATGTGAAGTGATCCTCACTGGTGAAGAAGGACGCTTAAAAGAAATCCCACACTAGCTCAGAATTGAGACTAATAGATGGCTATTTATTTAGGTGTAGACTCACAAGTCACAATCGTTTGCTGGAATGGAGAACAGAAACCAAATCCTCCAGACAAAAAAGAGGCCTGATGCATGTTTTACATTGGCATAAATAGTATAAGAGGCCAAGCCCAAGTTGGCTGGTAACTTAAAGTCTACTGGGAGTAGGAATTCCTACTGCACACAGGTTCCTGTGCTTTTGAACTTGGTCTTCAGCTGGTAGTGTTTGGGGGAGGTATTAGAATCCTCTGAAATTGGGCCCTAATAAATGAAATGGACCTTGAAGGGTGTCCAGTTCAGACTCTGGCCTGCTTTCTCTGCTTCCTATGTGTCTCAGTGATGTTAGGAACCCCAGCAGTAAACTTTAGAAATTTTGCATCATATTGCCTATCATGATCGACAAGACTCCCCTGAGATCATGAGCCAAAGTAAACCTTATGCCTGCAAGATGTTTCTGTTGTTCCTGAGATGCACAAAAGCATGAGCCACCACCTCCGTGGCAGTCAGTAGGTCAATTAGCTCTCGCTTTCAGAGCCACAAAAACACCCATTGATAGAAACTCTGGCAAGAACAATTTTCACAGATTGTCTGTGAGGTCTAATTTACAATGAACATTCTAGATGAAATACCTGCCCCAGCTTGAGAAATGCAATTTGACTTTTTCTTTTTTATAACTTTATTTTTTCACAATTAATACCTTTATTGTGTTTTGATTATCCCTTATCCCTCCATTATCCTCTCTAACCTCCTGATTTCTCCAAGTGAATCTAGTTTGTTTTCTTCTTCCCTCCCCCGCCAAGTATACCTCCTTCTACATTTTGTGAATTTCTTCTACATTTCACTGAATTCAAATAGGATTTTCTGCATGAGAATGGGTAAGATGGTTACTTGCTGGAGTGGAGCCCATGCACTAGTAGTGCTCCAGGAAGGCACGTGACTCTGCCTCCCCCACCAATCATTAACTGTCTGCAGCTCCTCAGGCAGGGGTGAGGGTTTATAAACCATGATAGAATATCAACATCTCCTGTGTCGTTCAAGTCTTATGCAGTAGCAACTGTTGTTGTGACTCCATGAATACCATAGCCATACCTTGTACTGAAGGGAGATTTTCACAGCACTCCTCTACATGTTAAACTCTTTCTACACCCTGCTCCACGTGTATCTTGAAATTTAGAAGGAATGATATAGATACTCTGTTTAGAGTTAAGTAATCAACATCTATTCTCCCCAACACTTTGACCTATGATGATTCTCTGCATTAATCATCCCCCACTGCAAAAAGAAGCTTACCTTGCCAAGAATGAAAGCAATATAAGCATGTATGAGTATATCATATATATTTAGAAGGCAATTTGATATTGTGTCACATAAGAATAGGCTGTCTTCTAGGGGAAAGCTCCAGTCATGGACCTTTGAACTGGTTTATAATACCAGGCATTAATTTTTTTCTTGCCAATATTGTACCACAAGGTACATTTTCCCTAGTACGTTGGTGTTATAGCTTGGACAAACCAAAGATGGGTAAGACCATTGATTGCATTCTCTTGAAGTAACCCTCACAATTACCTATTGGCTTGTTTTGAGTGTGGACACTACATTCCAATGATGACCTTTTTCTCTCAAAATTCCATGTTTTGATATCCAGTTGAAGCATTATACATCAGTAACAGATCTACTTTGGTCAGAGTGTTTTTAGAGAAAAACTTTGATGTTTGATATTCTCTCTCTCTCTCTCTCTCTCTCTCTCTCTCTCTCTCTCTCTCTCTCTCTGTGTGTGTGTGTGTGTGTGTGTGTGTATGCATGTGTGTATGTGTACATATGTATGTGCAGGCCCATGCTCTCACACATGTGTATATGCATGATTTTGTATGAGAAATTTGCTGTAGAAATTGGATTCTAGATTATGGAGGCCATGTGGTTCCTAACTCTGCTTTTTGCCACCTGTCATATCCCAAATAACCATGAAAACCTACAATTCACCATGATTCCAAAGGTCTGGTAGTTGTGCTAGCTTGGGATGCAGTTAGATGAATTTAAGAGGTAGGAGTGCTTACATTCAAGGGCAATAAAAGATGATGTGAAGGAAAAAGAAGTGTAATCAGACATTTTAATCAGGCTCGTCAGCTCTCTAATAATGATACAGAGTCTTCTTACTAATTATAAAAACTTGGCTGATAGGTTAGGGCAGTTTCAAATTAACCCTTATAACTTAAATTAACTTACTTATATTAATTTACTTTTTGTCTGATGACTTTATTAACTCATCTCTGTAGTGTCCATCCTGCTTACTCTGTATCTCATGGAATCTCTACCCTTCTTATTGCCAGCATCCTTTTTGCCCAGAAAATCCTTCCTAACTATTGACCTTTCAGCTTCTTATTAAACCAATCTAAATGGCACATCTTCACAATTACAGAAAGATTGTTCCACAACATTTTCCCCCTTTTGTCTAAATAAAAGGAAAGGTTTTAATTCTAACATAGTAAAACTATATACAATAAGAACAATTAACTGATATTGTCTAAAGAGAAAGGAAAGTTATTAACTTTAACAATTGAAACTATATATAATAGGAAAAATTATCAAGTAAAAATTACATTTACAATATTTAGACCATTTGCATTTAGCAAATTCTGAGAAAATATTCCATTACTAATCCTATCTTGGTGAGTCCAAAGTTTTATACCTAATTTGTCTTTTATCATAACTAAGGAAAACTAAAATTATATAATATTTAATTCTATCAAAGACCCCAGAAGAATATAATATTACCCGAGTAAACAGGAACTGCAGTGTAAGCCACTTGCAAAACTATAGAACCGACAGATACATCTGGATGCCAGGAAACATCCAGATTTCTAGTAAAGTTACTCTGCAATGTTGGGGGCATCCATTTTTTGCCTACAGGCTTAGAATATCTTTTCAATGAAGCAGGAACTTTGAAGGACTAAGCTGCCTTGTTTTAGCAAAGTTCGGCAGTCTTTTTTCTTTGTATCCTACCTGTCTAGTTTGTACAACATACTCTCAGAAGGCAAGGCAACAGCATTTTTTTCTCAAATGACTAGTTTTGACACATTTAAAGCAAGCTACATATGGTATTCCTTTTTTTTTTTTTGCCCATCATCCTTTCTGAAGTAAATTGGTGTTGTAAGGACCAGAAGAATCTCACTCTCATGAAAAGCATTAAGATATTAAACATCTTAAATACCATATTTTATAGATCTTTGAAGTATTTGAGGATCAGCTATATATCTGAAATATATCTCTCTGTGGCTATGAAAACATACCAACATGACTACAAGTTTGATTACTATAAATGACTTACTATTAACTTGCATTTTAAATTTTGCATTAAATTTTCAAATAAGCCACATAAGCAAAATAATATACCAATCAAGAGTAGAAACAAACATTTAGTATAACAAAAATAACTTTAAATTTATATCAATATACCAAAATTTATACCACTGTAAAATATGTGAGACTCGTGGTTGTTCAAAAGTAGACTCAACAATCTACCCTTTTATGTAATCATTTTATATTATATGTCCTCTTTTCTCTTTTGAAAGAGTTGCTTGAATCTAATCTCTTTTGTTTACTTTTCTTACTGACCATGACCCATATCAACCTGTGTAAATAATGACAAATATCCTTAACCTGCCAAATGATCAAAAACCACCCATTCCACCTCTTGGGAAAGTGGGTGTTGTGTTCTCTATACTGCTTCATGTTGTCTGGGAGCACTGGAATCTTTAGGGGACCCTGAGAAATTTGAGATAATGGTCAAGTCCTGGAAGAGATAGTTCTGTCATTTGTTGTCCAGTCTCTGTGTAATGGAAAAATGCCAGGATTATCTGCGGTCCTGGATGGAGTAGTCTGTGAGACTGTAGTATCTCAGTATTAGGGCTGTTCTGGATATAGAACTCTGAGGAAACTGCAACAGAGGCACTCTGAGAGGCTGGATCCCCTGAACCATTCATTTTCATTGGTATCTTGGTCCCTTGCTCTGAAAACACATAAACTTTCAAAGATAAAATACATATCTACATTAGCACAAGTATGGATTGTATATTGTACGCTAGCCAGCCAAAGATGATTTTTCATTTTATGTTTGAGCAGGTAAAATATATATCACATGTCTTGTGTTTTTTCTAGGTTTATTTCTTTATGTCTGTAGCCAGAATTTTCAGGATTTCCCTGATCAAATCTAATCTCTATCAATTACAGCCTTTCATTATTTGTGGAAACAAAAGCACAAACTTTTCCCCAATGTAACATATTTTTGACTTCCATTTTGAAGTTAAGATAACTTTTTTCATGATTTCATAATTATCTTCAATTATGCCATTTAATCTGAAGACATATTGAAGATATATTGGTTGGCTTGGTTTAATTTCGTAGTTTTTATAATCCAATGTCTTTCAACAGCTCTTATTTATTCATTAGTAATCAAAATATTTAAATCAATATAACATCATAAAGGATACAGACTCCCTATGTATTTCCCATCTCTACACAACTTATTCTTTTTTGTTATTTTATTTTCTCTTCAAAGACTATTAATTATAAACTGCTTATTTTGTTTTCTATGGTTGACTATACCCATTTCTTTATCTTTCTTTAGCCTACATAGTATTTTTTTTTTAAAAAAAAAAACACATTGTAAGCAACTCGAATCTGTCTCTAGTGAGCATCTGCAGCATTCATTTCCTGATAGCATGCCACAAATCTTAAACTGTTACGTCAGTCACAGGTGCAGCTCAGTTTAGCACGTGGCTCCTATTGATGGTGGCTGCATCCACCCCAATGTCAGTCTCAGTCTTCTGAAGCTACCCAAGAGACCTCAGTCACCAGGAAGCCATGCCAAGAAGCTGAGTTTGAATCTGTGTTTTGAACCTTTTCCCCCTCAGTCTGTACGTGGATAAACATGACCTCATGTTGGATGCCATATCTGATCAAACTTTTTTTGTCAGTACCATCGGCTCCCCAAAAGTGACACAGAGACTTCTTATTAATTACGAAAACTTGACTGGATAGGTTACACTTGTTTCTAAGTAGCTTTTAAATTTAAATGAGCTCATTTCTATTAGTGTACTTTCTGCTTCATGGTTTTATTCCTTTTCTCTGTAGTGTTCATCCTATTCTCTCTGCATCTCATGGTATCTCCACCCTTCTTCTTCCCAGTGTCTTCTCCGCCCCCAAATCCTGCATAGCTATTGCCAGTCAACTTTTTATTAAACCAAATTGAGTGAAACGTTTTCATAGTATACAAAAAGATTATTTCACAACAAAGAAGGATTTTGTCTCTTTTTCCCCTTCTGTTCTATCTGAGCTGTCAGAATATTGAATAATGACTATCTGTAATGGGGGCACCAGCTGCTTTACTGTGCTCATTGGCTGAACACACTCTCATGAACACCTTGAAATAAAGTATTACACACTGTCAGGACATCCATAATGTAGTTCATTTGGCACACAGAAGTAAACATTGTATATACCTTGTTTTAATGGACAATGCAACTACATCTGTGTGATGTCTCCTGAAGAGCTGGATTTTTCCATAGAGTCAGAACTGTCAAGAATAAGTATAAAAGTCTGTCACAAGGGCCACCTGCACAGAACACACCTCCTTCAGACCACAGCTAAAATCTATTGAACTATGATCCTAGTGGGAGCAAAGAGAAATACATTAAAGTAAGACTTATAGAAAATTTAAATTGAAGTAATCCATATATGCCTATCAGTAATATTTTAAGTATCTTTACTTTAAGAAAATACATTTGGGAAAACATGAGGTAGAAATGTCAAAGAAGTCAGTTTCTTGCTACTGTGAGATTTTGTTTCATGGAAGAAGACCGATTTAATAGATCGAATTTGATAAATTGCTTTTCTGCTCCTACTTTTCTTCTAAGAGATTACATAATACTCTAGTTTTCCAATAATAATAATAATAATAAACTGGACTAAGAAATTATTACTTTTGTTCTAAAAGAATCATTCTTAAATTGCTTTATGTTTAAAG
The DNA here is from genome assembly GCF_982192425.1 of Myodes glareolus. NCBI lineage: Eukaryota > Metazoa > Chordata > Mammalia > Rodentia > Cricetidae > Myodes > Myodes glareolus. The sequence goes on from NC_142049.1 coordinate 53,172,902, forward strand.
ATGAAATAGATAAGAATACAATATTTCAGGGCTATGTAACCCAGAAAGGGTACTTGCTTTCCCAGGACCTATCTCTAGCAAACAATCTAGAATATCTGAGAGGAATAGGCATCTAAAACTGTTACAATGGTGTCAAAAATAGAGTATATATTCTTATATAGAAGAAAAGACCAATCCAGAAATGTCTTTTCAAGACTGATACATACATGTCTTGTATGTGAATGAATTGTATACATGTGTGCATGTCTGTTTCTAATATGTTATGATATTGAATATTTTCCTCTCACAGATTGCTAGAGATCTATATCACTAACCTGATAATCCCCTGGATACTCCCAAGTTTTTCAAGGCTGCAATAAACTGAAGGGTAGAAGAGCTGATTCCAACATCTATGTGATTAACTTGAAGGAAAGGAGAGCTGTGCTGGGAGGAGATCATGCATTTGGCATGGTTGTGTATATAGATACATATGTGAATGAGTACTGTGGCTGCTATAACATTTAAGGGAAGTAGACTTGTCTATAGCAAGGTACTTGTAGATAATAACAGTAGAATGATAAAAGGAAGCTAATCACAGAATTTCTAATGCAATGTAGGAGAAATACTTTCAAGGTTAAAGAGAGAAAACTTGGCCATGGACTATGAAATCATACAGTCTACCTTCTTCATTAATCATTCCATCATTGCTGTCCACTTTGCTCGTTTGCTGTCATGAAAGTCTCTGCACTTGGTTTAATCAAGAGGAAATACATTTGGAATTAGCAGTTTAATAACTCTGCTCCAGAGAAGCAGATCACAAAGAACAACTGCTTGGCCATTCACAACAGATGGCTCATTGCATCATTTATTCAGGTTTCCCTTTCTGAAACAGCTCATCCACTGAATCCCAGAAAAGGTTATGCTATCAGGAATTCTGAGTGATGAGAAATAATGAGACATGTTCCTGAATGGATCATACTAGGGGTGTGTTGTGGGATGCATGTTTCCACTTAGCATTGACACGTAACCAAATGCTTTTTGATGTTTTTGTTTTGATGTTTGTTTGTTTGTTTTCAATAAAACACAAAATGTTGGATAGGGCAGAGAAACCTGTTTGGGATAGTTTAACATTTGGACCAACTTGCCAGGAGGTTTTCTAACTGGTAAACTTAGCTGATGGCAACAGGGATATATGAGTACTGTGCAGAGACCACCAAAGAAGTACTATGGTATAAAGATGCAGAATCAAATTTTTGTTCTTAAGACTTCTACAACATGTCTTCCTGATGTCTGTACCTTTAAATTATCATCAGAGAAAATGACATCCTTAATCAGGAGATAGAGAGTAAGCATAAATAGTCACACAATTTTGTGGAACATTCTTCTTTTCCTTTTTGAATTAATTTTTAAAAATACAATCCTTTCTTATTTTACATAGCTATCCATTTTACCACTCCCTTCCCTCCTCTTGCTTCCTTCACCTTTTTCCTTTCCCACCTCCCCATCTACTCCTCAGAAAGGGTAAGACTTCCCTTGGGGAATCAACAAAGTCTGACACTTACTTCAAGGCAAGGCCTTCCCCCCTATATCTAGGCTGAGCAAAGTATTTCTCCCAAAAGAAAGTGCTCCTAGATGCCAGTTTACGCACTAGGGATAAATCCTAGTCTCACTGCCAGTGATCCCACAGACTGTCCAAGCCTCACAACTGTCCCCCACATTCAGTAAGCCTAATTTGGTCCTATGCAAATTTGCCTGCTGTCATTCCTGTGTAAGCGAGCTCCCACTAGCTCAGGTTAACTGTTTCAGTGGGGATTACCAGTATGGTCTTGACCCTTTTGTTCATATTATCACTCCTTCCTCTCTTGGGCTGATCTCCGGTGTCTTGACCCAACTAAGACTCTAAGCAACAGTGGAGAAGATGCCTATATTGACCTTCATCTATAATCTATGATGACTACCTTAATTGTCAAAATAGAACCTTCAACTAGCAACTGATGGAAGCAGGCACAGAGATCTACAGTGTAGCACTGTGTAACTGATTCTAAAGGACACTTCTTTTTAAGTTGTCTTAGCTCACCAAATTGCTATTTGTTTAGATTTGAATCTTAGCTATGATAAACAGTACTCATAGGCACATAAAGCATAAATGAAAACATTTTAATTAAGGTCCCTCCTCACATTCCGGAAGAAGTCAAGTGTCTGTGGTCTTGGCAATTTTGACAAGCCTATACCATGACTTTATAATGTATTCACTCTGTTTTCAACCAGAAATATAGTTTTCTGTAAATCTTAAGTCCATGGGCAATGGAGTATAAAATATTAGAGAAAAGAAAAAGCGTGTGTGTGTGTGTTAAATAATACAAAATAAAATAAAGGCTCATGGTACAGTCTGTTTGTATCAAGCCTCCTTGAAAATCCTGAAGTTAGGTGAGTCACAGAACAGCAATGGACAGCTGAGTGAGGCTCTGCTAGTATCTCATGAATGAGTCACAATCTAATTTACCGTAAATATGGCTGCTGTCCAGAGGCTGAGACGAAATAAGGGTCTATTGTTCAACTTGACGTTCTTCGATACTGGAACTATTTCAGAAGCCAGGCTGACCAGTTCTCTCACTTCCAGTCAAATGATGAGCAGTCCAGAGCTACTTTTTATTACAAAACATATTGTATTAAAACACATTTAAAGAAAATAGTTGGCACATGCATATTATAATTTGAGTCATGACCACTCCTGGTCCCTATAACCAGTCACTCACAACAGTGCACTGTGACTGGAGTGTACAGTTCACCCATGAGGAATCTATGTCCCTGTCTGACCTGTAGCTTCTAAGAAGCATGCTGGTCTATAAAGATTTTCTTTATAGATAAAAGCTCTTCTTTGGTAAGCATCCATTTTCTTGACTCTGAGTCATCTAATTGAAAAAGTTGTTTCTCTTCAAATTAGGAACTCAAACCCCTTAGAAGGAGCATGGACAATAACAGCAATCCTTTACCTAATGTCTGTGGCACAGAAAGCATGATTTTCCTGAATCAGCGGGTTACACTGCTCAGAATTCATCCGATAACTTTTTTAGATTCCCTGATTATCATTTGCAGTAGAAGCAACTGACAGTCCAGATACAAGAGAGTAGAAAACCCCTTAGTTACAAGACATTAACCGACAGGAAAAAGTATAAATGGAAGAGGCAGGGCCAGGTCAATGAGGAATGAGAGGCTGATCCAGTTTGAGCCCCACACCATCTTAGAACCATTCTGATACTTAATGTACTTGATTGCAAGTATGTACATGGGGAGCCACACATGTGGGCCCCGAGGAGCCGCCCTCTTTTCTGTTCCCTTTTGATTGTTTCCTCTGCTTGTGTTCCCAATCTGCACCTGTGTCTGCTCTAAGTAGGAAACTGTGTTGAGAAGGAGCTGCCAAAACTCCTGTCCACTCACATTTCATGTGATTGGCTCACTGTAGTGACAATTCCCTTTCAGGGTTATGTAAATGTGGATTAGCAATCACAGGCTGTGATCCCTATCCATGCTGCCTTCTTTCAGGAGTGTAGCAACTGCACTGACTTTCGCTTTGTTTCTTTAATGATTAGTGTCTCAGCTAGATGACCTGACATCACAGACATGTTTAGGTACACACGAGTGTACATAATTAAGTGCATATGCACAGACAGTTATTGTAGTCAAGAAATCATGGTATTCTCTGTCACTGATACAAAAGAATGTGCTTACAAGAGTTATAAGAGATAGTAGATTTAAATGTGATAAACATGATTTTCTTAATGTCCTTTAAAAATAATGATCCATTTGAGATAGATGGTCATCTCTGTAGTTACAGAATTTGAGTTGTAGGCAGAAGGACCATGAACTCCAGGCCAGTGTGGGCTGTATAACAAGCCCCTGATTAAACACAGTAAAAATAAATAATTGTTGATTTCTGTCTTTGTAATGCTTAACATTAACTGTATTTGAAGCACAATTCACTTAGAGTACTGATATCTAAGCAAGGACTTGATAGATTTGGTACCAAAAATCCCATTTCATATAAGAAAAAAAAATGATAAGCCCCACATGATCAAAGTCTGAAATTTTTGTCTCAATGAATACAGGAGCTACAAGTAAAAGAAATTCAGACTGAAAGAAAGGACTTGAATATCATATCCACTAGTAGGTTAGTATCTAGACATATAAATAATGTGATAGAGTTAATAAAGTAACAGGGACCTTGAGTTCCAGCCTCAGTACCCCCTCAGGGCTCAGAATAGGGTGTCTATGGCAAGTGAAAATCTGAGGGTAAAAAATTAACTCAAACACATTACCTCTGCATGTTCTTTATTTTTCAGGTGAGGTGGAAAAAGTGAGGTGAAGGGGTGCAGAGAAGAAGAAGAAATGATTTCCATATGGTTTCTAGTTTTTACAGACAGAGTTGGAAAATCCTGTAGGCAAAGACAATGATAATATGCACATCAAAATCACAAAAAGATCAGGTAGAGCCTGACACAGCAGTACTCCGGAACAGGTGACCCCACCCAGGAAAGAGCCAGCATCCAAAAGGAAATACCGGGCATCCCAAACCATTAGATAAAGTTACTAAACATCTCTGAGTCCTGGATTCACCCATTCTCCTTATCCAATATCTTTTGATAACCAACTCTGGGGACACCCAGATTTGTTTGTTAGCAAAGGTGGGGCATGCTACCTTCCTGCTCAGTGCCTGTCTTCTTTAGATATTTCTAGGCGGTCTGTTAGCAGATAGTTTTGAGGAAGGGTTTCAATGTAAATATGACTGTTAGAACAAAGAGAGGATGTTACTGTTCTAAGGCCTCATGGTGTGGAGGAATGGAAAGGTCATTCATTGCCCATGCAGAAGTTACACTGCTAAGGTATTTCGGAAATGAATCTCATTTTGAAGGGAAGAATCTTGGCTTCACAGGTTTTTACAGATTTGACAGTGACTTTTCCAAAAGACAAGTGTTCCCATAGTCCTGCAAAATGTGTTATTCCATGTAGACATCTTTGCATACACTTTCCATGGATCTGCCTATTAGTCTGTTAGCTATCCATTTACTGTAAAGTCTTATGGGCTCCAACAATAAAGTTCTTCATGCACGTATTCAGATAGATAGGTTAATGACTTATTTATAGACAGCAGATTGATAGATGAATGTAGATGCATAGAGAAAGATAGGTGATAGATATATTGTTAATGGATTGATAGATAATAGATTTAAAGACAAGTATAAATGATTGGATATATAGATAGATAGACAGACAGACAGACAGACAGACAGATAGATAGACAGACAGGTAACAATGAAAGTTGACATAGCAAGGAAATGGGATATACGGCATGCTCTGTGAATACTGCAAATTTACCATGCTGTAAGCACTAATCAGCTACAGTCTTCATGCCAATTATACATTGCTAAGTTGTTTTAGTAACAAGGCAAAACAGCAGCAATAAATCAAATGATGCAATAAGAACAATGAGTGAAACACAGAGACCAAAACACACTAGAAAGAATGATGGATGGCAAATATGTACAGAAAGACACTCAGCATTGTAATCTATCAGGGAAGCATAAAATGATAACACTGCACACCACTCAAAAGAAATTCAATTGCACAGAGCACCACCACCTTCTGGGAAGGGGCCAAGCAGCTAGATCATGTGCATATCATTGGTATGAGGGTTAAATGGCTACTTTTCAGGAATATAGCTTTTCATTTCTTTTAAAAAAAATCTATCCATATAATTATTACCTATCCTATAACTGATAATCTTTACAATTGCATTCTTAAGCATATTTCACAGGATTTAGGACTCATACTCATGCAAAACCTATACATGTTTGTTAATCTGAAAGACCCTTAACCTAAAATAATACTTAACAATTATTGTATGAATGAAAAGAGAAAAGCAATGCACTGGAATAGAAAGGAGTTAGGGTGGACACTTGAGATTATTTGGGTACCTCTCCAGAGAATTATGCTGACAAAAACACAATAGTTTTGGAGTGTAGAGAGTCATATTCAGTGACAAATGACGACTAACAATAGGAAATCAAAGAATGAGTAGGATATGGATAGAATTGGGCAGGACTTGTGTTACAAATGATCCTCTGCAATGGAAAACTGACAATTTCAAAAGTGTACATAGTGGATATCCATAGGTTTTTGTTTGTTTGTTTGTTTGTTTTTTACCTACATGGCCCCAGTCGGCAGCCCAGACTATCCCGGTTCTTCTCCCTCCCCTTTCTCACCATAAATTCTTCTTTATGTTTACAGAAGACAGATGTTGTTTGAGGAAACTGTCAGTCATTGTATTTGAGTTATCTGCTTCTTTTGGTTTCATAAAGCAATAGCTACTCCATTTCCTTCAGAGCTCTCAAGTTAATAAATCAACTAACATCAATTAATCATTTATGTCACATTTGACACTGGGAGGTAAGGTAGTTCATCAGTACGTATTACCTGATACTGCCAGAGCATTCTCAGCTCAGGCTTAATTTATTCTACTTTTATTCACATGTGATTCACAGACTCATAAAAACTAGTTTTACATGGTTCATGATTAAAAGGATTCTAACTAACTTTCAAGATTAATCCAAATGTAATTTCTTAATTAAATGTTTTTGGGTAAAAAGTAGTATTGAAAGACAAAGTATTTTAACATTAGTTCTTCATTTCTTATTTTGATATTGGTTGTATTTGTAAACAAAATTTAAAAAATTTTAACTTTTCCTTTCATTTAGTTATTTTATATATGGTTTCGTTGAAGGTTATCATGCTTATAGAACATTAAAAAAGATATTATTCTTATTTTGTGACAGTTACTATGATGAATTAAATATGTATGATAACCCTGGTCTTCAATAACATTCAAAGTCTTGTCAAAATAAAGTATAGGTTTCTATTTCCATAAGAAGTTACACGTTGACATCCAGAGGTCTCAAGAACACAAGAGAAAGAAGCCAGTGTATCTCAGAGTCCACTGCCTTTGTGCTCTCAAGGAAATGACAAGACTGATATGGGTGCTTGTCTTGGACATAGGCTTCTGCTTTATGTTCTGTGGTCTTAGACATGCATTCTTCTAACTGGCTGGACATGGGGTGTTGTGGTGGTTTGAATAAGAGAGTCCCCTATGCTCACATATTTAAAGGTTTAGTCACCAGGAAATAGAACTCCTCGGTAGGATTAGAAGGACTAGAAGTAATCTTGTTGGAGGAATTATGTCACTGGAAGTGGACTTTGAGGTTTGAAAGTCTATGGCAGGTTCAGTCTCCCACCACCCCTTTACAGACAGATATTGGGGTTCAACCCGAAGACCAGAAAAGCAAAGCAGCCAGTCACTGGCTCTTACCTCAACCTCAGCCTGAAATGACAATCCTGCCTCCAGGAACCATCAGAAGGAGACAGAGCCTGAAACCTGTCTCCTCCTGTCTTATATTCCTCTCTAACACTGGTATTAAAGGTGTGCACCATTACTACCTGACTCCTGTGGCATACTAGTGTGAATACTGGGATTAAAGGTGTGTGTCATCACTGCCTGGTCTGTATGGCTGATCAATGCAGCTATTTTACTCTATAATCTTCAGGCAAGTTTTATTTATTAAAATACAAGTGAAATCTCACTACATTTCCCCCTTTTGTCTAAAATAAAAAGAAGACTGTAACTCATATAAGAAAAATATATACAATAAGTACAAAGGCTATATACAATATACACAGTCAATAAATATATCAACAATGTCTAGTCCATTTGCATTTGACAAATTCAAATAAACATTCTTTATCTATCCTATCCTATATTGGTATGTCCAAATTTATTTTCTATTATTACTTGCTTTCTGTCTCAGTTAAACAAGGAAAAATATAAATATTTACTCTTTAACTCTCTAAAGACCCAAGTAGGAAAATATTTTAATGGAGTAAACAGGAAGTGTGAGCAAATGTCTTCTAAAAATATGTGAGAAATGACAGAAATAGCTGTCTTCCTGGAGAGTTACTCTAAGTTCCTTTGTAACAATGGAGCATCTGTCTTCAGCCTTTAGGCCTAGCATATCTGACAGACTTTTCTGTGAAGCAGGTTAGTCTGAAGGACTGTCCCTTCTAGACCTGACAATGTTTGACAGTCACTTTCTTTTGTGTCTTGCTTGTCCAATAAAGACAGCATATTGTCAGCAGTCAAGGCAAGGGCATTTTCTTTCCCAGTGTTTTATTTTTTTTTACCACAAAAGAAAGTAAACTTCATGTGGAGTTTTTCAACGCCCATTATCTTCTCTGAAGTAGACTGGTGTTGCCAGGAGCAGACATCTCTCATTTTCATAAAAAGTACCTATGTTATTAAAACATCTTAAGGACCATATTCTGTAGATATCTGAAGTGTCTCAAGGTGACATGTCTATTTAAAATATGCCTTTGACCTGGAAAACATCCCAATGTGACTACAAGTTCGATTATAATAAGTGAATAGTTACTAACCTGCATTTTCTTAATGCCCTAAACAATTGATGACAATAATAGCTTTCAAAGATGAGAAATATGCATTACATTGCTAAATGATATATAAATGTACATTACCTTTAAAAAGATTAGAATCATGTGTATTGTATGTTTTAACAAAATTAGTCTCAAATTTATATCAATATATAAAATTTGTATACAATATATAAAAGTCAAATCCAATGTATAACATTTAAAGCTAGTAGTTGCTTTTTAAAAGTAGATTAAATAATCTACCTTTTTATCTTACCTTATCTATATTCTCTCTTTTTTATTTATAGAGTAGTTTCAATAGTCTATCCTTTTATCTCATCATATCAATATCACTTCTTTTCCAAAACAAGAACCTTGAACCTAATTTATTTTATTTGGCTTTTTTAATGTATATTTTTGTAGGATTTTTCCACATCATTTATGTTCTTATTGTTAAATGATGTTTTTTTGTCTTTTTTTTGTGTTTTTGTGTTTTTTTATTTATTTGTTTATAAAAATTTCCACCTCCTCCCCTCCTCCCCATACCCTTCCATTCCCCCCACTCCCTCTCCTCCCCCCCTTCTCCTCCCTCTCCAGTCCCGAGAGCAGTCAGGGTTTCCTGCCCTGTGGGAAGTTCAAGTTTCTCCCCTCTCCCTCCAGGTCTAGGAAGGTGAGCATCCAAACAGACTAGGATCCCAAAAAGCCAGTACATGCAGACGAAACAAGAACCAGTGCCTTTGTCAATGGCTTCTCAGTCAGTCCCCGTGTCAGCCACATTCAGAGAATCCAGTTTGATCACATGCTCGTTCAGTCCCAGTCCAGCTGGCCTTGGTGAGCTCTCATTCGATCAGTCCCCTTGTATCAGTGGGTGAATGCACCCCTCGCGGTCCTGATTTCCGTTTTCATGTTCTCCCTCCTTCTGCTTCACATTTAGATCTTGGGGGCTCAGTCCAGTGCTCCAATGTGGGTCTCCGTCTCTATCTCCATCCATCGTTGGATGAAGGTTCCCTCTGGTCCTGCCTATCTTGCTCACGTTTTCCCTCCTTCTGCTTCTCATTTAGACCTAGGGAGTTAAGTCCAGTGTTCCAATATGTGTCTCTGTCTCTATCTCCATCCATCGCCAGATGAAGGTTCTATGATGGTATTCAAAATATCCATCAGTATGGTTATGGGCCAAGGCCAGTTCAGGCACCCTCTCCTCTGCTGCCCAGGGAACAATCTGGGGACCTCTCCTTGGGCCTGAGAACCCCTCCAGAATCAAGTCTCTTGCAAACCCTAAAATGGCTCCCTTAGTTGAGATATATACTTCCCTGCTCCCAAATCCATCCTTCCTCCCCCCCATCTCATTCCCCCAAGCCATCCCCAATCCTCCCCCTCTCCCTTCTCTCTAACCATCTCCCCTTACTTCCACCCCCCCCCCCCCGTGCACTCAAGTTTCCCTGGCAATCTTGTCTACTTCCATTATCCAGGAGGATAACTGTATGATTTTCTTCAGGTTCACCTTCTTATTTAGCTTCTCTAGGATCACGAATTATAGGCTCAAAGACCTTTAACTATGGTTAGAATCCACTTATGAGTGAGTACATACCATATTCCTCTTTTTGGGTCTGGGTTACCTCACTCAGTAAAGCGTTTTCTATTTCCATCCATTTGCATGCAAAATTCAAGATGTCATTGTTTTTTACCGCTGAGTAAAACTCTAATGTGTATATGTTCCACACCTTTTTTAACCATTCTTCTATTGAGGGGCACCTAGGTTGTTTCCATGTTCTGGCTATTACAAATAGTGCTGCTATGAACATAGTTGAACAAATGCTTTTGTAGTATGATAGGGCATCTCTTGGGTATATTCCCAAGAGTGGAATTGCTGGGTCCTGAGGGAGGTTGACTCCCAGTTTCCTGAGAAACCGCCACACTAATTTCCAGAGTGGCTGCACAAGTTTGCGTTCCCACCAACAATGGATGAGTGTTCCCCTCACTCCACATCCTCTCCATCATAGGCTATCATTGGTGTTTTTAAGTTTAGCTATTCTGACAGGTGTAATATGGTATCTCAAAGTTGTTTTAATTTGCATTTCTCTGATCACTAAGGAGGTTGAGCATGACCTTAAATGTCTTTTGGCCATTCGAAGTTCATCTGTTGTGAATTCTCTGTTCAGTTCAGTACCCCATTTTTTAATTGGGTTAATTAGAGTTTTAGTATCTAGCTTCTTGAGTTCTTTGTATATTTTGGAGATCAGACCTTTGTCTGTTGAAGGGTTGGTGAAGATCTTCTCCCAATCAGAAGGTAGTCTTTCTGTCTTACTGACAGTGTCCTTTGCTTTACAGAAGCTTCTCAGTTCAGGAGGTCCCATTTATTCATTGATTCTCTTATTGTCTGTGCTACTGGGGTTCTACTTAGGAAGTGGTCTCTTGTGCCTATATCTTGTAGACTACTTCCCACTTTCTCTTCTATCAGGTTCAAAGTGGTCAGATTAATATTAATGTCTTTAATCCATTTGGACTTGAGTTTTGTGCATGGTGATAGATATAAATCTACTTTCATTCTTCTACAGGTTGACATCCAGTTATGCCAGCACCATTTGTTAAAGATTCTGACCATTACCAATTATAACTTGTAGCTAACCCCTCTAAACAATGATAAATATCTTCTGTCCCACACCAGTTGGCTCTCCTGATAGATAGATACTCTGAGTTTTTTCTTTAACAACATGCCTGGTTTAGAGGAGAGAGTCACAGTCCAACTCTAAATCCAACTTTGATTTTCAAATATATATATATATATATATATATCAAATATAAATATAAATATATATTTCATATATATATATATATATACATATATATATATATTTAGGTAGAGAGATTTTACCCTGCAGATTATACTGGTATTATATGTCAGATTTTATTTGCTTGGTGATTTTTTTTCTGGATAGCTAATTTTTCTTCTTTAGGCGTCTAGATGTTCAAGTTCTTGTGACTTCACAAAGATGGATATTTTCTATTTTCCTGCAAAAACAAGACCAGAACCCTGTTCCAACCCTTGTGAGGTTTCCTTACAATTTGTAGAAGGTGAGATGTCCTTCTTTTTATCAAGAGGTTTCTCCATTTCAAACCAAATCTTGATTAATTTTGATGTTATAGCCATTTTTTCTCCTGTGAAAACAAGAGCGAAATTCCTTCCCCAATGTAGTACATCTGGTTTCCATTCTGAGGTCAACAGATTCTTGAAGTACACTGGCTGATTTATTCAGAAGTTTTTTTTTTCTATTGTCCAGTGTTTCTCTGCAGCTCTTATTCTTTTCTCACTAGCATTAAGAAAATTCAAGATTAGTAAAGCATTATGCAACCTATTTCTCTGAGTATTTGACATCCTTTTCTATTTATTTAACATATCTTTTATAGTTTGATTTGATATAAATATATATATATATATAACTGATTATGTGGTATACCTGCAATATGCTTTATAATATGATATGATATGATATGATATAATATAATACAATATGCAAAAACTGTTTTATTTTCTTAGAGGCATATGATGGAGTATTGTCTGCTACTATTTGTGCAGGTATACCCATGATGGTCATAGCTTCTAGTAAATATGTGATTACTGAATCAGCCTTTTCCAAACTCAAAGAAGTAGCTCATTGACAACATGAACAGGTATCAGCAATGTGGTACACATATTTTAATTTTCCAAATTCTACAAAATAAAACACATCTATGTTCCACATTTCATTACTTTGAGTACCCTTTGGGTTACTTCCTGCAGGTAGTATTATTTGGTTATATAAAGAACAAATAGAACATTTTGTTTTTTTTTTAAGATGTAAGAGCTAGCTAGAAATAAGCCAGATCAATAGTCCAAACGGTTTATACTTAATATAAGTCTCTTTGTTTTTGTTTGGGATTGAATGGCTCTGTGACTGGACAGGACAGAAACTTCCACTTTTCTCTTCCTACAGATCAGAGTGTAGGTTTCAACCAGTTCTTCAATGCTCCTTGCCATGATGACAATGGACTAACCTCTAAAACTATAAGCAAGTTCCCAATTAAATGAGCCCCTTTATAAGAGTTGGCTTGGTCATGGTGTCTTTTTACATCAACAGAACACTGGCTGAGACAGATGACAATTCAGAGACACTTGGAATAGTTGGGTTCTATTTTATGACAATTTTACTTAAGGAATTAACAAAATCAGAGACAACCCTAACTTATGAATAGGATTCTGGAAAATATAAATCTATTTTCTTATTAAATTATTAAAACAGGCTACTAATATCTCCATATGAGAAATATATTCTGAAAGTGAAGCACAATTAATAATAAACACAAAGAGAGATATTGTGGTTAAACATGAAGATCTGTAAAGCAAAGCAGTCAGCCACTGGCTCTTACCATGATCTCATGCTGAAAAGGCAATCCTGCCTCCATAATTCTCAGAATGAGACTCAGTCTGAGAGCTGTTACCTCCCATCTTTATTTAAAATTATTTTTATTGAACTATATATTTTTCTCCACTCCCTTCCCTTCCTCCACCCTCCCCTTCTACCCTCTACTATAATCCCCACGCTCCCAATTTACTCAGGAAATCTTGTCTTTTTCAACCTCCCATGTAGATTAGATCCATATATGTCTCTTTTAGGGTCCTCCTTGTTGTCTCAGTTCTCTGGGGTTGTGAATTATAGGCTGGTTTTTCTTAGCTTTATGTCTAAAAGCCACTTATGAGTAAGTACATATGATATTTGTCTTTCTGGGCCTGGGTTGCCTCACTCAATACGATATTTTCTAGATGCATCAATTTATCTACAAATTTCAAGATGTAATTAATTTTTTTCCGCTATGTAATACTTCAATGTGTAAATGTACCACATTTTCTTTATCCATTATTCAGTTGAGGGACATTTAGTTTGTTTACAGGTTCTGGTTTTTAAAATAATGCTTCTCTGAATACAGACAGAGCTACAGTAATAAAAACAACCTGGTATTGGGATAAAAACAGGCAGGAGGACCAATGGAACCAAATCGAAGACCCAGATATCAATCCACTCACCTACAAGCACCTGATTTTTAACAAAAAGCAAAAAATATAAAAGAAAGCTTATTCAACAAATGGTCCTGACATAACTTGATATCAACATGTAGAAGAATGAAAATGATCCACATCTATCACTATGCACAAAACTCAAGTCCAAATGAATCAAAGACATCAACATAAAACCAATCACATTGAACCTAATAGAAGAGAAAGTAGGAAGTAGATTTGAATGCATTGACACAGGAGACCAATTCCCAAATATAACCCCAGCAGCACAGACACTGGGAGCAATAATTGATAAATGGGACCTCCTAAAACTGAGAAGCTTCTGTAAAGAAAAGGAAATGGTCTACAAGCCTAAATGGCAGCCTACAGAATGGGAAAAGATCTTCACTGACCCCACATTGGGCAGAGGGTTGATCTCTGAAATATACAAAGAACTCAAGAAATTGATCATCAAAAGAACAAATAATCCAATAAAAATGGGGTACAGACCTAAACAGAGAACTCTCAAAAGATGAATCTAAACTGGCCGAAAAACACTTAAGGAAATGCTCAACATCCTTAGCCATCAAAGAATTGCAATTCAAAATAACTCTGAGATTCCATCTTACACCTTTCAGAAGGTTCAAGATCCAAAACACTGATGCCATCTTAAGCTGGAGAGGATGTGGGATAAAGGGAATACTCTTCCATTGCTGGTGGGAGTGCAAACTGGTACAACCACTTTGGAAGTCAGTATGGCGATTTCTCAGAAAGTTAGGAAACAATCTACCTCAAGATCCAACAATACCACTTTTGGGTATATACCCAAAGGATACACAATCATACCACAAGGCCATGTGCTCAACTATGTTCCTCCCATTTTAGAATCACTTCTAGTACTGGGATTAAACGAGTGCATCACAACTGCCTGGTTTCTATTGCAATCTAGTGTGGTTACTTGGATTAAAGGTGTGTGTTTTTCTGCCTGGTCTATAAGGCTGGTCAATATGACTGTTTTCCTTTCTGATCTTCAGGCAAGCTTTAATTATTAAAATATAGATGAAATGCTGCTACATGAAAGTGTTAATTTTTCCCTTTCTTCATGTGGCTTATCTTCTTGGGGGAACTTTTATGAAAACATACAGGCAATCATCAAGGCTTTCTTAATATTTCGATAAGAATATAGATCATTAGGATTTACAAATGGAAAGCCAAAAGGGCATTAATTGGTCATTATGTATTAGTTAAATTACTTTTAGTTACTCAAATATTTAAAAATTTATGTTTAAGTATAAAATGATACCGACTTTTGAACAAATAACAGAATATTTTATAATTTTCTATTACAAAACACTTATTTTCGTGTGTGTGTGTGTGTGTGTGTGTGTGTGTGTGTGTGTGCAGGTGGCTGAAGAAAGTCAGATTGCCTGTAGCTGGAGGTAGAGGCATTTTTGCGCAACCAGACAAGGATCTGGGAACTGAACTTCAGTTCTCTGAAACAAGAACACATGACCCCTGAGCCATCTCTCCAACTTTATATTTGAGGATATTTTTTAATATTTGATTGTATGGCTGATTATTTTCAGTGTATTACTTTACTACTTCTGAATTAGAATGTATGAACTGGAATGTTTGTGTATCTTTGTCTGTGTGTCTTTCCCTTCTGCTGAAGCCAGATCTGCCTTTGTGACTTACTGTTTCTTTCACACTCCAATTTGTTGGTATTTTCTGGAAAGTTCTCCATGTTCTTAGATGCTCTCTACTCTACAATTCTGCCTTCCTTTCCACGCACAATTACACACAACCCACACTTAACCCAGCCTTGAGAAAAACAGACCTTATTCAGGCACGTCCTTCGTTCCTTATGAATTGGGTCACTCAGCAGCTCTGTTTTTGGGTCATGGCCTCATTTCCTCCACAGATTCTTCACCTCCTTGAGACCTCTAAAATTTTCCCAGAGAAGAGTCTTAAAAAAAAAAAACTTTCAAACGCAAATCTTGAAGTACAAATGAAGCTGAATAGAGAACAGTTTATAATTGGTCAGTCACAGAGGATTCGGGCTTCTGTCTATAGAGATCAGCAGCAGGATTTCACAGATTGACCCTGCTGGGCTTCCGTTCCTGGCTGCAGGTCTTTGCTGAGATCTAGCTGACTGCTATTGAGAGTGTCTCAGCCCTCTGTTCCTAGTAGGTGTGGGTGTTTTGCCTTTGCTGACATGTTTGAAAAGCTTCCTTTCACAAAACTTCAAGGCTAATTGAAAATGCAAAAAAGAAAAAAATCCTACAGTCAAACCCCTTTTTCTCAGTTTGTTTCACTGGGCACTACTAGCTTCAGAAGGCATGAACAGACATCGAGTGAGTGAAGTGATTCCCACGGGAGAAGCACTGGCTTGTGAGAGCCACAGATTTCTTTACCCCGGAGAATTTCTAGGAAAGAATAAATACAAGGAAATTAGCAAGTTAATTTAGCCAGTAAAGATTACATGATGGAGAACATGATTCTGTAAATCATATTTTATAAACCCTGGTGACATGCACACATTTAAATAGTGATTATAGTCACTATTACAGTCCTCACCGAGACATGCAATGACTTCCTTGGGGACACCCACCTCTCATTACTCTTCATTAGAATATTGCACTTAATGGTCTCCAACACAGCTCGTTTCCTTCGAAATGTCTACCACAAAGCAGCTTGAACAATCTATTTCCTGAAAAGACAATCTAAAGAATACTGAAATTTTCACTCACAGTGTACATTCCAACATAGACCAATATCTCACAAAGCTTTTCTGCTCATATTGTAAGTGCTGCTAAAACCACCAGCCATCCCAACTGCCATAGTGACATAGTTTTGCATGACATTGATCATGTGCGTTTTGAAGACCCCTGTGTTAAGAGATACTTCCCTAGGATTGCACGGTTGGGAAGGAAGCAGTGGAACCTGTTAAGTGGTGGGGCCTTCAGCCTGTGGCAGACTTATCCTTGGCAGGATACATAGTGGGACCTTTCTCCTCTTCTCTCCTCTGCTTCTTGTTCTGAGGTGAGTGCATTTGCTTCTCCCTGGTTTTTCTGAATCCCTGCTGCACGCAAAGCCATAGGAACACCCAATTCCTAAGACCTCTGAAACTCAGAACTAAACAACTCCTTTCTTCCATAAGTCAGTATACCATGTGTTCAGTAACAGATAGATGGCAGGCATTGGTATCTGCAACAGAACACTGGCTTGTCACAGTTAACCTGCAGATGTACTGAACAGTCAAGAATCAACATATATTTATTCTCCCTGAATGCGTCTTCAGAGATGCCTGTGCCTGCTCTGCCTATTGGAAAACAACATGGAGTGTTCATTCCATACCGTGGGATACACTCTTATCTCTCATTGTGTGTATTAGTATAATTTTGTGGAATTTTCCTTCTTTACCAGACGTTTAAATGTTTTCATTATTGTGTGTTTATTCATGAGAGCTGGCAAGGTAACAGGTATAGTGTAGCCAGCCAATGATTAGAGTCACAGAATGATTGCAAACATCAGATTCTGTCCCCATCTGGATTCTTAGTTTTGTGTTCACATTGCCGTACTCCATCATGCAGCCTTGAACTCTTCCTCTATTTGCTTTCCAAGAGGCTGATCTGTGCCTGCTAATCACAGTCATCCTGAAAGTGAGCAGGTCTGAACTGAATGCCCTGCATCTTCTGTGCTTAGTGGTCTCTGAGAAGTGGTCAGGTTATATCATGAGCACACACAATTATTGCTCACCATTGTGAGCATGTACGATTTCTGTCAGCTGTCAGCTCCCTTCAACATGGTAAATGTATGTTCATTTAAGGATTTCAATCCATATGGACAAGGCTTAAACTACCCAACACTGAATTATATATAAATAAAATTATTTGCTTTCTCAAAACTCACAGGTTCTACAAGTTGTGAACTTTTTAATTAATAGAGACTGCGAGTATGAACATTCTATAAATATAGCATATAGTGAAAAACAAGTTATTGAACTTCAACTATGGATATTATCAAATTTACAGAAATTGAACTTCCAAATGTTTAAAAACGCCTGACACTTTATATTCTTTTTGAAAATTAGCAATATTTGCTTGCAGGTACATGCAATATGTTGTTGCAGAAAGTCAGTATATATCAGTTTTTCGAGACAGGGTTTCTCTGTAGCTTTGAAGCCTTTTCTGGAACTAGCTTTTGTAGACCTGGCTGGCCTCAAACTCACAGAGATCCGCCTGTCTCTGCCTCCTGAGAGCTGGGATTAAAGGTGTACACCACCACTGCACAGTCTCCATGGTCTGGTTGTAAACGTAATATCGTACCATTCAATTAGTAAAATAAAAAGTATTATGACTCAATTACGGGGCCATTAAAATATTCAAGTACAGTGTACATGTTGTTAATCTACGAAGGAGCACCTTACCACTTTGACAATGCCCTAGTTAAACACCAGTCCTCAGCACTAGTATACATGACCCTACTTTCTTTGTTTGATACTTGCAGTGGTTGTCAGGCAAGACTGTGAATTGATTTTGATCAAATTATCACTACCATGATGAAACATCAGTCCACCACAATTTATCTTAATTTTTCTATCTGTATACAAAAATATATGCTTACATACACTCATAAATATTTTTCTATATACATGAATAGATACAAAATGAAAGCATATTTTATTTGAAGTATATGCATATAGTATCTTGGACTATAAAGAGGCAATGTTTGTGGCTTATATTTGTATAACTTCAAGTCCATTTAATAGTATTTTATGGGACATATAGGAAAGGAAGTTTTTGTGCTTGGCTTCCCATCACTTACCCATTCTCTGCTGAGTCTGGAAGGGGCCTCCCTTACTGATCAGGTGCTGTAGAACTGGGCATTCTAGACTGTTTGGTCACCACTTTGTAATGGTCCTCGTTGTTTGGGGGCACTGAGACTCTGCAATTGCTAACCCATGAGAACAGTTTATAAATATCATCTCCTGCCTCTCTGGAGCCTCTCTGACATGATCCATCCTCATTTTGCTTTGTTCTGGCAGGTCCCACCTCTCAGGATTCAATAGTATTTCTCCTCCATGTTTCCTCTTGGTATCTTGGCATTTTTGGTACTGTAGCATTTTTGGTTTAATTAACCCAGTTCATACCTAGCTTCCATAGAATCTATGTTCTTGATACTGCTGTATTCAACTTTCTCTGACTCCCCTTTGTCCACGTGATGACTTATCATCCTAACCTCTTAAAGCCCCAGTCAGGATGCTATCCAGGAACTGCTGTCATCAGAACACCTAAACAAGCTGCTGCTTCTAGAAATTGTACTGATAAGGAAAGGACTCCTGTGACTAAGATAAAACCCTCAGAATCATCACAGATCTGTGCTTGCTACTGCTAAGTTTCCTATTTAGTGCATTAGTCAGCCTCTTCAAAAAAGCTTCGCCAAAACAACCCCAAAGTGACCAGGTCTCTTCCCAACACTACCAAGGTTCCAAGGCACACAATTTTAAATTAAAATTGGTGTTTTAATGATGAGTTTTAATGCTGTGACATTCATAATCTAATTGTGTAATGGTATTTGTCAATGATCTCCAGAGGGATAGAAGGAATAGGTAGATGAGCAAGGATTAGACAGAAAAACTGACTCACACCAGCAGACTTTCTGCAAGTCAAGGGCCGCCATGCTAGGAATGCCCTGTAGGAATGCCTGCACAAGAATGTCATGCAAGAAATGCCATATTAAAAATGCCACACAGCCATGTTCACAGGCTCAGGACCGAGGAAGCTGAGGATGCAACCCAGTACCTCAGAAGAATGTCCAAGAGTGTGGGACTACCCATGCTAACTTTAGTAGCTAGCAATAACTTACAAGTTTTAGCTATATCCAAAAGTTTTCCCTATGCACTAAGCTCTCTAAAATCCACTGAAATATTTCATGGCAATTTCTAGATCTTAAACATGACCCACTCATACTTTAAAACCTTTAAAAAGCACAATGTAGTTATTAACAGTTATACTTTCATATTGTTAAGTATGTAATCTTTGTTTAAGGCCCTGAAGCTGTGGAAAGCATGCAGATTGATGCGTCTCTGAGATTGAGATCTCAGAGCTCAGAGATTATTCTTTCTTTCTTAAATACTTTTTAAACCTCAGTAGTTCCCCACTGTATTGGTTGGAGTCATGTCTTGTTCTGCCTCTTGGATGGAATCACTTATCAGTGGATTTTTAGGTGATTGGCTTAATATGTTTATTGTGTTTTTCTGTTAATATCTAATCTAATGTTCCATTAACACCTAATATATTGTGCATTAGCACTATTAATTCTTGTTTGATCTTCTGTTTCTCTAGAAATAGAAAATGATGGTCTTCCTCAAAAGTTAATGGAGAGGTAGATGAAGTAGATGAAGGCTTTAATTTAATTTAATTATTTGTTTTAAAATAAACTTAACCTATAATGGAGACAAAATCATTGATTCTTTGTCATGATATATGTTATTTCCTGAAATACTTGATTCCTAAGCTACAGGAATAGACCATTGAGAATGGTATAAGGATGGTGGTAAAGCCACTTGTTCCGACTTGTTGATCAGCTGTCATGTGATGAAACTGTTGTGATTTTGCTTGTATTAGTACACTGGCATTGGCAAGTACAGTCAGAATTAGATTGTCACCTGTGTCCTTTAATCATAACAATTACAATATTTAGGAAAAACATACACATGGGTGTAAGCTTGAGGCATCTTAATATCAAGCAGTTACCTTGTATTCATTCAATTGCTTTTTTATTGGTACTTTTCTCTCCATTTGTTTGTCTAAATACTGACCTCCAGGCCTCATCCTAAATTTTATTTAAAATGAAACCTCTAAGCTACAAAATAATTTTCTTTCCTCTTCAGACAATTTCTTAGGTTGTTTTATTCCCATGTCGTTTAAAAACTACGCCTGAAACTTAAAATATTTTGTTCTCCTGATATAAAATATATAAGCATAGCAGTGGTTCACACTGATTTGTAATATCTCATTTAGCTAGTCGTTGCTTTATTTTCCCAAGCCCACAGGAGAAGCCTCAGAGAATACTTTCATAAAATCTTTTGCTGTTGTATGGATTCCAGAGCTATTATTTAGCAGCTATTTGTGGCAATTAATTTTAAATGATTTGTCTCATTTTTATTATGCAAAGATAAATAATTAAGTATAATGCAGTCTACCTTGCTGAATGCTAAGGCTGTGGCACAGTAGCTGTATTAACTCTAGCATCTATTAGCATTCTCTGCCCGCCAAACTCACAAGCTGCTCCTTCCATGCTCTTTATGTAGAGAGCCTCACAATCACTCCTTAAGCTCTATGAACAATGAGAGTTTGTTCAGATAAAACAGCAAATAAACATTCTCTACCTGTAAACAAACCATCTCTGTGGGACAAAAATAAGTGGTTTTCTCTTGTCGCTTTTCCATTTGCTTGATGAAAACAAGTCCTCAAGTCTTTGTTTTTACTCAGAGCCAGGCTCATTTGAAGATTTTGAGGTAATTTATCAATTTGGTCTATTTAAAAATATTATTTTCTATATATTCTATTGCTTATTGAAAACATCAGAAGGAACTACATGACTACACACACACACACACACACACACACATATATATACCTACATGTACATATACATAGATATATTTATAGTAAACTTTTAAACAAAGTATACGAATACGAAGTTGGTATATGTAATATAATGTATATATTTCTATACATAAGTATATATAATTCATGTGTGTGTAAATATACATAGAATAAGATGCACACATGCAGCCAACACTGCATGCAGCCAACAGTGTTTGTGGGTAAACACTGTCAGTGGGTGCAATTTCATCACTGAGTTGTGCTTTTGTGACTTGTGTCTCCACTACTGCTCTGGGGTTTGTTGTTATTCTCGTCTATCCACAGCCTATTGTAGATGCTGGGAACACTTTCCTGGATGATGAATTTAGAAAATATCCCCTTCATAAGTCTTTGGCACTGTAATTTCCATCCAACGAACTATGTTTATTGTTCTTATTTTTCTTGTTTAGCCAAAAGCTTGTGATCCATATAACCATGGACTTGTTTAGAACCAATGGATTGCCTCTGCCAGAAGACTTAGGATAAAGATGGAAGAAGTCATGTAGTCAAGAACAAAGCAGACCACCTATGAATAACTGTGATGCTCTGTGAACTGAGCCTTGGTAATCAAGCGAACAGAGAGCAAAACCACAGACACTTAAGGCTGAGGACAAAGTCAAATGCAGCCAACAGTTCTAAATCTATGACTGAGCAGCTTCACTTTGCAAGTTATAATCAGTCTGTTTCTATTCTTTTTTAATTGACTTTATTGAGCTATACATTTTTCTCTGTTCCCATCCCTTCCTCTCCCCCCTTAAACCTTCTCCCAAGGTCCCCATGCTCCCAATTTACTAAGAAAATCTTGTCTTTTTCTATTACAAATGTAGATTAGATCCATGTATGTCTCTCTTAGGGTCCTCATTGTTGTCTAGGTTCTCTGAGATTGTGATTTGTAGCTGTTTTCTCTGTTTTATGTTTTAAAACTACCTATGAGTGAGTACATACGATAATTGTCTTTCTGGGTCTTGATTACCTCACTCAATATGATGTTCCTATTCTAAGAAGCAAGCACAACTTGTTGTGTAGATCATCACAGTAAGAATTCCTGCTATCTGTAATCAGGCATAACAGTGGACAGGACAGCAGATTTATATTTTGGGGATTAGGAGTGTACTGATGTTGTGAACCCATTTCAAACTGAGTATAGTTCACTAAAGCAGAGATAGGGAGAGCAGAGATAGCATGGAAATTAACACTGGTAAAAAGGAAAATTAATGACAGGGAGAAGAGCAAAGGACAACAGGATTACTATCTTCCCAACAATGCATTTAGTCCTGGAAGAAAAGGATAGGCTTGGAGTGGATTTTCAACAACACCAGGAGTGGATCACTCATCAAGAACAGCATGCATGGCAAGGGAAGCACTGGATTCAGAAAGTGTCTGTGCCGCCAGAGATCTCCCAGGAGCAACCCTGAAGACCCAAGCAAGGCGACAGGGCGCCACTCTGAAACTAAGCAGCCTTAATGTTGGACGTCCTGAACTGACAGATATAAATTATTACTAAGTGCTGTATCAAGTTGATAATGTTTTAATCAGCAGGAGAGTTTGCTGCCAACCTTGGTCAACCCCTCCTTAGGTAACCTGGTAGTTCTTTTTCCCACTATGGTCACCATGTCAATGACAAATTTAGGACATCAAATCAGCATGTCACACTACAGCACAGAACGTCAGGACTTTAGTGACCTTCATATCTCAGTCTCCAGAGCAGCTGGGACAATAGGTGTGTACTGCTACCTTTGATAATGTTGATGCACAGATCTTGTGTAAAAAAAAATATTCTAGCTACAAATAGTATGTAGAGTGAGAAGAAGCAAAGGTTCAGGCTTCATAGTCAGACAAATAATATACTTAGCACTCTCTTAGCCCTTATTTGGAGACTAATCATGTCTATGTGAATGCCTTTGGTAGCTTTCTTGGTTAGTAATGAGTAACAATCATTCTCATTCTTAAAATAGATGGTTCATTATCCTTTGAAATGTCTGTCATTTTATTTTCAATTGGGCTATTACACATTTCTGATTAAGATCAGTATAAAAGGCAATACTTATTAGTCAATGTTACTACAGGAAATAAACTTTAATCTAGAGTTTTATAATTGCTCCAGGGATAATTCCTTTCAAGTAAAGAATGCTACTAACACACACACACACACACACACACACACGTACACACATACAAGAGAGAGAGAGAGAGAGAGAGAGAGAGAGAGAGAGAGAGAAAGAGAGAGAGAGAAAGAGAGAAAGAGAGAGGGAGGGTGGGAGAGAGGAGGAATTAGAACAAAACAATTTCAACAAGTGAATTTGAAATTGAGAAAGTAAAAGGATGGGACGTGGAACATTACATCTGTGCACTCTGAGCCAATAATTATGACCAAAAAAGAACACACATAACCTGCTTGCTTATGACCTGCTTGAGAATTAAAACACAGAGTGTGCTTTGTTAGACATCTCTCTCAGTTTGAAAATTTATGACTTTAAGTATTTTGTTAAGATCAAGGCATGGCGGGGGATGCTTGTAACTCCAACCCTGGGGAGGCTGAGGCAAGAGGATCACAAGTTTCAGACCAGCATGGACAACTTAGAAAGACAATGTCTCAAAAAAATGTAAATGAAAGGAGGCTTAGCCTATTTATTTTAGGATATATATATATTTCTGACATATATATTCAATTGCCTGATATCCTTAGCAGAATTTTTCAAAACCACTGTGTTAAGAAAAAAATGGGTTTGGTTTCTCCAAAACATTAAGAAGGCATCTATAAACAGAATGACTTGATTCATTCTAACTTCCTCAAAAATCTTCCATCACCTATATGGGAAGCCATAGAGAAAGACTCATGCCAAAGGTCTGTTCTTTCCTAAAACCTGCAGTGAACCTTTGCTTTGTTCTCAAATAGCGTGACTGTGTCTGCATGAGCTAAAAGATGTCCTAGAACGTGTGCACTATCTGTATGAAGTCATACAGAGGCACCCAAAGAAAATGGAGATTTCCTTCTTTCATTTGGAAGTGGGTTATGAGCATACGGAGAACAAATGGAGAGCCTGCAGGAATGCTGCATTTACACACAGCCATGTTCAGAAACTGCTGAATGAGACAAATCGCATAACATTCAGTAGAGCCACAGAATGTTCCTGTTGTTGCTGTGGTAGGTTGGTGCACCCTTAAAGGAGTTAAACTATCTTTGAGTCAAATGGAGGAGTAAGAAGGGACAGCCAGTTTGTCAGCCAGAAAAGCCTGATCTGCACATACACAGATGAGAACTCACCCTTTGTGAGAATCATCCATCCTTAATGACTGTGCTTAACGAGTCTTAGGAACTGAGCAGGGGCTGGAAAGGGGAACTGTGGGCACACACTCATGAATTAACTGTACTTGTTTCAGAGAGAGCTGCCAATCTTATTTCAATGACAGACCTCTCCAGAGGCTAATTGCTATAAATGATAGACTGCTAGAAATATTTTTAAACAGACCCTCCCTCCACTCACATATTAAAATAAAGCTAAGGAATATGTTCAAGATTAATATTGAAGTCTCATTTTATCATATTTGATATGTCTAGTCTGGTTCAGTGAAGAAATAAAGGATAAATGTCATCCCAAAGTTGGCTAGCAAAACTTTGAACAAGAAATGGATATTGTTACCTAGTTAAGGTGCTAGAACTTTTAGAGGAAATTCTTTTATGCACTACTTTGATAGCTCTAGTGCAGATAATGTCTAGATCTCATGCATTGAGATGATGCCACATGGGTGGAAGCCAGAGCACTTCTAGGGGCTGGAGTTTATCCTACCATTGGAAATTCCTTAGCATTGTCTCATTGAACCTTTTTTTTTTTATAATGGACTGAACAGGTTACCCTCTCCTGTTTTTGACCAACTTTTACTTCCTGTCCCTCATTCTCTACCTAATATTGAAGAGGTAGACATTGATGTTCCTTGTCCTTATACAGTGATTCTCAGAGAATTTTCATCACTTATAATATCTTAAACCTAAATGAAAATTGTATTATCTGCATTTAAATGAAACACTAATCAAACTGAAGACGAAGAGTTGGCTCAGCAGTTAAGAAATTTTACCGTTTCATTATAAGGAACTGAGTTCGGATCCTAGATCCACATAACAACCAAGTTGTCTCCCAAACACCTGTAAGTTCAGATTCAACTAATCTGACATCCTTTTCTGACTTCTGAGCACACACAGCCATCCATACCTGTGTGCACGAGTGTGCGCACACACAGGCACACTCACACATGCATACACATGCACACAAATAAATATATAAAAACACACTGATAATTGTTATGACTTTATTTCAGCTTTTAGATCATATTTTTTCTTTCCTTTTTTATTTATTAAAAATTTCCACCTTCTCCCCGCCTCCCTTTTCCCTCGCCCTCCCCACCTCCCCTTCCCTCTCTAGTCCTAAGAGCAGTCAGAGTTCCCTTCCCCGTGGGAAGTCCAAGGTCCTCCCCTTTCCATTCAGGTCTATAAAGGTGAGTATCCAAAGAAACCAGGCTCCCACAAATACAGTCCATGCAGTAGAATCAAAACCCAGTGCCATTGTCCTTGGCTTCTCAGTCAGCCTTCATTGCCAGTCACGTTCGAGTGTCCATTTTGATCACACGCTCCATCACTCCCAGTCCAGCTGGGCTTGGTGAGCTCCCATTAGATCAGTCCCACTGTCTCAGTGGATGGGCACACCCCTCGCTGTCCTGACTTTCTTGCTCATGTTCTCCCTCCTTCTGCTCCTCATTTGGACCTTGGGGGCACAGTCCAGTGATCCAATGTGGGTCTCTGTCTCTATCTCCATCCATCGCCAGATGAAGGTTCTATGGTGATATGCAAGATAATTCATCAGTGTGGCTATGGGACAAGGCCAGTTCAGGCACCCTCTCCTCTGCTGCCCAAGGAACAATCTCGGGACCTCTTCTTGGATCTGGGAACCCTTCTAGAGACAAGTCTCTTGCAAACCCTAAAATGGCTCCCTTAATTAAGATATTTACTTCCCTGCTCCCATATCCACCCTTCTTCCATCTCACCCATCCCATTCCCCCAAGCTCTCCTGAATCCTCCTCTTCTCCCTTCTCTCTACCCATCTTCCCTTACATCCACTCCCTCCACACCCTAGTGCACCCAAGTTTTGCCTAGCAATTTTGTCTACTTCCAATATCCAGGAGGATAACTATATAATTTTCTTTGGATTCACCTTCTTATTTAGCTTCTCTAGGATCACTAATTATAGGCTCAATGTCCTTTGATTATGACTAGAATCCACTTGTGAGTGAGTACATACCACATTCCTCTTTTTGGGTCTGGCTTACCTCACTCAGTAATGCGTTTTCTATTTCCATTCATTTGCATGCAAAATTCAAGATGCCATTGTTTTTTTTTTACCATTACAGCATATTTTTCACACAATAGATTTGATCATATTTTTTCTCCTTCCCAAATCCTTACAACTCCTCTCCATACCCAGAACCAACAAACTTCCTTTTCTTTTTCTCTCAGAAAGATGCAAGATAAATGATAAGACAAAAATATAAAAAATAAATTTAAAACATTAGCTATAACAAAGAAAGAAAATCAGTAAGACAAAATAAATAATGAAGCAATAAGAGCACACACAAAAGATTACCCCAAAAGAAAAAGAAAAGCAACTAGAGTCCATTATGCGTTGGTCAAGTCATTCTGAGCATGGACCATGATCTGGGGTGTGATTGATCTATCTATTGGGAAAAAAAACCCTATTTTCTCTTTCCCAACAGTTTACAATAGTAGTGTCCTTTTTAGAGGCTGTACTTTGTGTTCACTTTCCCTTATTAGTGCTGGGATTTGGACTGACTTGAACCTGTGCAAGTCTTATGAATGCTGTCACAGTCTCTACGTTCATAGGCACATCTGTCCTGCTGTAACTGGAAGATGAAATTTCCCTGGATTCATTGAGCACCTTTGACTTTTACAAACTTTTAAAAAGCAGAGGGGATTGACAGAGATGTCTCATTTAGTGCTGAATGCTCCACAGTCTCTCTGCACAGTAACCGGTTGTGCAGCATCTTGTAATTTACTATCTGCTGTAAGAAGAAGCTTCTATGATGTGGGATGAGTAAGGCGTTGATCTATGGATATTGCAATATAACATTCAAAATCATTTTATTCCTATGCTCTCTAGCAAAATAATAGCAGTAGATTTCCCACTAGACACCTGACTTATCTAGACTCATGTTATTGACCATTTTAGCATTGCCAGCTAAAATTCTTGACCATTAACATCTATCTTTTGGAAGTAGCTTTAAATCCATTAAAAAAGTAGTTGGCTACTTTAACAGCATTTGTATCTCTTTTGTACTAGTATAGTTTGTCATTAGCTCTTGTTGTGGTCAAAGAATTTGCTTTGTGGTGAGGTGATACTGATGATCAATTACCCTTCTCCTCTGGTAACGAGCAAAGTATCACCTAGCATCATGAATACTAGTGAAAAAGGGTGAAGCTTCTAGTTAGGCAACAGATCAACTTCTGCATGTTCAATAATATAAGTAAGTAATTTCTTCAGCAATAAAGTCTGACCACAAGGTTATGGAGAGTAGTCTGCAGCCTTGGCAAGAGCCTGTGATATTTGGGGGTTTCTAGAGGATTCCTTTGTCCAGGGCTCAATACAATATAGCCTATTTCTGAAATAGAAATTTTTACTTAATACCATAATATTTCTGGATGTTATATTGTCTCCATCATTTCAATACCTGCATTTCAGGTCTTTGACACAATTTCAACTGATTTCTGTGAAAGATGAGAAATAAATCTTTAATTAAATTCTCTTGTAAGTATCTTTAAGTTTTCTATCATCTATTGAAGATTCTATTCTTATTTCTGAGGCATGAATTGTTAACATTTACTTTATTTTTATCCCTGTACATGAATATGTATCTGTTTTGAATGTATGCCACATATGTATGTGTATATCCACAGAAGTCTGAAAGGGGCTGGAGTTACAGGTCTCTGTGGACCACTCAACTTGCATTTTAGAGACTGAACTCAGGTTCTCTTAATTAAGCTAAGCCACCTATTCAGTACTTCTGATATGTATTTCATCAGTAGTCTGATACAATTATTTTGTTCTGGCATCATGCTGTTCTTGTCACTAGTAGAATTTGAGGTCATGTATTGTGATGTCTTCAGTTGTGTTCTTTCTGTTTAGGATGTCTTTATGTACTTTCAGGCTTTCAAAATTCTACATGAACTCTAGGGTATTTTTTAATTCTATGATGGGGATTACATTGAACCCGTAAACCATTTTTGATAATCTAGACGTTTTAAAAATATTGTCAATCCATAAGCCAGGGAGACCTTTCTATCTTATAGTGTCTATATTTTTTATAAATAAGAGGCCTGAAAAGAAAAATTAATCTAAAGATTTCATCTTACCTCATTTAAACTAGCTATAATTAAGAGAAGGAACGGTGATACCTTCTGGTGAGGATATGTGGACAGAGAAATCCTTCTCTCCTGGTAGTAATATAAATTGGTAGAGATACTATGGAGTTTCATAAAAATGATAAATATGGAAATACAATTTGACCCAGCTATAATACCTCTGAGGATATATCAAAAGACTCTTAAGCCATGCCATAGGGTTAATTGAATTACCATATTTGTAGCTGCACTATTCATGATGGGTGCAAATGACACCAACTTGAATGTCCACCAGCAGAAAAATGGATAAATAAAATAAATAAAACAAAATGAAATGTTATGTGCCTTTAAAAAAAGTGATATTATGACACAATCGGTTTAGTGAATGGAAATTGAAATTTTATGTTATTGAAAAATAAGCTAAGAAATATTAATTCAACTTTTTACCTCTCATATGCAGCTCATACAGTTTTGTTTGTCCTTGTGTGTATGGGTGGGTGTTATAGTTCATGAAACTGTAAAGACTGATGGAAGAGGGAAGTAAGAGATTTTATGGGAGGCAGGGGAGTGGAAAACCTAGTGAGATTCCTGTCACCTGCACACAAAGAGGAGGCTTCTGAGAAAAGGGAGGTAACCAGGAGAAGAGAGTCACACAGATAAGAGAAGAGAAGGACCAATAAAACAATGTGAGTTTAAAAAGTATACCCCCATGAAGTTCATTATGTGTGTGTGCATTTAAAGCTGTGCTGATGTTTCTTTGCTCAATATCCCAAGTGGTTGCTTTTCTATGCTTTCTGGGAAAGATGGATAACAGTGTCATTTTCATGAGCATCCTCCTGCTCTCCTGGGACTTTGAGAAGTTGAAATGTTTCTCCTTACAGTTCTGATGGGGAAACGTCTTTGCTCAGGTTTATCAAGTGAACTGTTTGCCCCTGGCATATTTTTCTACAGTTCATAGAAGCTGGGGGCTTGATGTCTCTTTGTGAGGGCGATGCCAAAGAGGCAAAGCTGAGCTTCAGTTACTCTGTGAAGTCAAAGATTCCAAGAGAAAGAACTCATCAAAGGGATAGTTTGAAAATGGTAGGACAAAATTTTAACGTCTCAGGTAGATACAAGTTTATTTGCTAATATACTTAATACAGATTAAGAACATATTACTTTCATTTTCAGAATAAAGAATAAAATTTAGCAATCCTCCTTTGAAACTAAATATGTTTTAGTTTCTATATTTGTATATATATATATATGTATATGGTGTGATTTTTCTGAGACATGAAACCTGTGACTTTAAATTTAATGTTTATGTCAAAATTTTGAGAGAATTATGTGTGTTTTCTCTCACATTTGATTTACTTGATTGAAAATAAAGTGTATCCTCTAACTAAACTGGAAACTACTGAGAAAAGTCTCAGACTTAGTATTACAATTCTCAGTAATAAAAATTGGTGATGATTGACTGATTGGATGAAAAATGAAAAAAATAAGAAATTTGTGTTTATATTGCATAAGTCATTAAACTTGACCCTGGGAGTTTAGAATATTTTAATTAAAGAACTACTGGAATATTTCAAAAATATGTGCAGTCAGCAATAGTAAAAAAATGAGAAAATTTGAAGTTACTCCAAAAGTTCATCTTATTTTAGTGCTTAGTTGGTATTTTAGTGATTTAGAAAACTGGTGAGAAGTACCTTGTAAATATAAATTCACAAGGAAAATTTTTAGTTATAGCCATCCACGTA
Organism: Myodes glareolus; assembly: GCF_982192425.1. Lineage (NCBI taxonomy): Eukaryota > Metazoa > Chordata > Mammalia > Rodentia > Cricetidae > Myodes > Myodes glareolus. The sequence continues at coordinate 53,203,181 of NC_142049.1, forward strand.
GAAAGACATTCATGAAACCTAGCTTCCTGGGAAATTCTAGTGTAATTATAGGACATGGGTAACTGTGTTCCAAGCAATCTCAGTGGCAGACACACTTGGCACTTAAGTTGTCACTGGTGTGATGTATGGATCTGGGCAAAACTAAATATGGAAAAGAGACTGAGGAGAATCCTGTAAGCTCAGTGGAGGGCTGGGGAAAGGGTTGTCATCATCATCATGAGTCTGGCTTGCAGGAAATACGCAGAGAGTTGGCATAAAGAAATAATCTATAGGTAGAAGAAACACCAGCTTTTCACGGAAGAGCATTCTTCCCACCCTTTCTTGGAGAAAGTGCTGAAACAAATGGAATGGAAAATAACACCCCACACAGTAAAGTGAATGCTTACTGATACTGCAGTTCCACCACTGTTAATAACTGTCAGCAAATATTTTTAAACTCCAAAAGATCACATAGCTGGAATATTAATTCCAGTAATAAACAGTCTTATAAAAACACAGATAATTCCAACAGTGAAACAAACCTAACAGCGATATCATCCTAAACCAGTTCCAAAGTCGTCACTCCGGTTTCCTACATGTCTTAACCTGCATCTTATCAGATGTCCTGTCTGTTGGATAGATTCCAGAAGATTTATATACTCTATAGTGCTTAGGAATCAAAGTCGTGGAAATAATTCTACAGCTAATTAAATAGATCATAGCTCAAAGAAAGAATTTTATTATCAATATGCATCAGAATAAGGAAAGATGAACTGCTGCTTAAGAGCTAAAGAGTCCAGTAACAAGAACATATTATATGACATACAAATAGAAAAAATTGGAGACCCTTTTTCTAGATTCATCCATTTACCTGCAATTTTCAAGATGTTATTATTCTTTACCACTGTGTGAACCATCCTTTAGTTGAGCGACATCTAGGTTGTCTCCAGGTTCTGGTTATGACAAACAATGTTGCTATGAGCATAGTTGAGCACATGTCCTCGTGGTGTGATTGAGCATCTTTTGGTATATGCCCAACAGTGGTATTTCTGGTATTGAGGTAGATTGTTTCCTAATTTTCTGAGAACTCGGTATACTGATTAACAGAGTGGCTGTACAAGTTTGCACTACCGCCAGCAATGGAGGAGCTTACCCCACATCCTCTCCAGCATAAGTTGTCATCAGTGTTTTTGATCTTGCCCATTCTTACAGGTGTAAGATAGAATCTCAAGGGTTGTTTGGATTTGCATTTCTCTGATAACTAAGGATATTGAGCATTTCCTTAAGTGCTTTTTGTCCATTTTAGATTTGTCTGTTCAGAGTTCTCTGTTTAGGTCTTTACCACATTTTCTATGGGATTATTTGTGTTTTTTATGTCAAACTTCTTGAGTTCTTTCTATATTTTAGGTAACCCAGATGAAGAAAGACAAATATAAAATGTATTCACATCTAAGTGGCTTTTAGACATAAAGCAAAGAAAATTCAGCCTATAGGTCACAACCCCAGAGAAACTAGACAACAAAGAGGACCCTAAAAGAGACATACATGGATCTACATTTAAAGGTAAAAAAGACAAGATCTCCTGAGTAAATTGGAAGTGAGGGGATCACATGAGAGAGTGGAAGGGAGAGGGGAGAGAGGGAGATTGAGTGAAGAAAAACATATATCTCAATAAAAATGAGAAAAAGTTAAAATATGAGGCTCATGTTTGAGAAAATAAAGCCAACTAGAAGAACTCTTAAAATGGTGACAAAATACTGAGTGTAAAAATTAATGAACTTTGTGTTAGAAGTTATTTTGCAAAAATGGTAAATGTCAGTTTTGTGTCTGAAATACCCAAAAGAATTTACTGTGTAGATTCAGCAACATGTTTGCAAAAATCAACCAGTAAATATGCACCAGTATGAAATTGTAGATATTATTAAATCTAAACAACAGGGAAGAAATAAGGCCAAGAGAAAAATCAATAGTTTCTGAAGGAAGTCTGGAACCCCAGCCAGCATACAATCACACAAACAGTGCCAAGAACAAAAGAGTAAGCAAGATTTTTTTTCCCCTATGATCATACATCTTGAAAATTTGATGAAAATATTCAATTATGAGTTCAAAACTAATGTTATTGTGTTCTAAGGAGGATGAATCCAATTGGATCAGCATCCAGACATATCATCTGCCTAATAATAGCCAAAGTTATGAGACAAAAATCCTCCAAAGAAAGCATTGATTTTGTTTTATGCTAGCCAACTACTGCTGTATATGTGGCATGGGCTTGTGTTGTTTGTATTCTCACTGAGACTCCATCAGACAAAACTGATTTTCCTTCACAAGTAGTTACCAATCAAAGACAGCTCCTGGGTTAGGAACAGGCTTGGGACCCTGTCTAGTGGAGACCTTTGCAGGCTGCTGCAGTCTCCATGAGTTTCTAAGTACTTTGGTCCAATTGTGTCGAGAAGGTCTGTTTCCTTAGTATCCTCCATCCCTGCTGGCTCTTACAATCTTCCCATCTCCTCTTCTGCAGGGTTCCATGAGGCCTGGGGGGACAGAGAGTTAGAGACCTTGGAACACTCAAACACATTTGAATTACTGAAAAACTAGCTTAAATGAGAAATTATTTATAAGACTTTTTTTTGTGAAGGCAAAATAAGATGAAGTTTTTACCACCAAACCTGCCTTTAGAAATTTCTTAAGTGGGGCTGCAGTCAGTTTTCATCAGGTGAAAGCATTTGTTGACCATGTAGAGAAACCGAATTTGATTCCCAGGACCCACGTGCTAGCTCACATTCTGGTGATCATGATAGTAAGTGGCCCATGCAATATCTTCAGATCATTCAAAATAGTTTCCATGTTTTACAGAATTTTCACAGGCAAGAGAAAGAGTTTCTATAAGAAACAGTCAATTTTAACTTAGATTTTAGAAAATGCCTGACACTAGATAAACCCTGTCTCTTAGTCATGGCTGAGACAATTGAACCAGTTTCATGTTTAACTTCATCTTTATAAGGTTGATGGTTTTAGTTTTGTAAGAGACAACAAATGGTCGTTTGTAGTAAAATGATGTTCATCCTTGGATCCCAGTTTCAAGGTTGACTGATTGTTTAAACAGTGACTTTGGTCAACTCTCTTCCTGCATTTCAACCTACCATCACAATTTTCCTAAGAGAGAGCTCAGAATTAAAGCCATGTTCAGCAGTGGGTACAACAGATCTTTTTCTTTCAGAAGCAACACAGAAATTTAGAGCTAGAAGGCTATTATTTACTATCAACATTCTGAGATTTCTCAAATTTACTTAATGAGGCTTTTAATTTTTTACAGTTATCTATGCCTGGGGGATTTCAATCTAAGGTAGTCAACAGGGAATTCAATAGTCCATGCTTCTCTTTCGATGCATAAACTTATGCTTTTAAACAGTTCGTTTTGACGATGTGGAACCATAAAGATAGATAAGAAAGAGGCTTCCCAGTATCATTTATTGGGGGAAGAAATGAAGCATTGTATGGGAAACCTTTGCTCAAATACTAGAGAAGTAGTCCAAGAGAAAGAACGTCTGAATTAGATATCAGGCATTGTAAATGTCTGCTCAGGTCCCTTGGCTACTCTTATATCTTGTAGAACTCAAATTTGCTTGTTTTATCACAGGAAGGATTTTATTTCATGTACTTTTGCAATGCACATATTGTCGAATCTTTCTTTGCATGCATAATTGTATTGAATAATTTTAATGGTCTCTTGTGTTGAAGCTTTTACACGTAATTTGTCTCTTTTGGTTGAAATTTTAGACACATGTGAAGTACCATTGTCGTGCTTGTTCTCACAGTTTTGGTACCTGTTGGTCAATTTAAACTATGAAAACCTTTTAATTTGATTTTTGTGTTAGTCTAAGTCAGGACAAATTCATTCTTCTTTATGTGGTTTTATAGTTTTCTTAGTATCATTTGCTGAAGAGACTATAATTTTCCCATTGAATGTTCTCCCCATTTCTTTTAAGTGTTGGTTGATTTCTCGACTATTATTTAGTTTCATTTGTTTTATTCATTTTAGCCAATATGACTATGCTTTTGAAAATTATGTCTTTTATTATAGGTAACATATATTATATGTAACATAATTACATCCCCTACTTCCCTCTTCTTCCTTCAAATACTTCTCCGTACCACTCCCTGATCTCTTTCAAATTCATTTCCTCTTTTTCGATTAATTGTTATCACACACACACAAACACAAGTGTGCGCGCACACACACGCGTGCACACACACACACACACACACAATTCTAAAATTACAACCTTCTTGGTCTGTAAAATGTTACCTGTATGTATGTTTTCAGGGATGACCACTTACTAATGAATAATAAAAATGTGCTTTTCACTGAGGAAGTCTATTTCTTCCTCTTTTGGCCTTCCATAGTTTCTTGTAGTTCTTTGCATAGGGAGGCAGCATCCTGGGCTTTCCTACATCCGTGTTAGCGTGCATGTCTTTCATTGTTTCCTTTGTTCAGCTCATATATAGGCACTCATGTTGGTGAGAATTTATGGGTGTAGCCTGTGACATCACTAGAAGAAAGTCTAAGAGCAAACTCCCTTACCTACTGGCTCTTACAATGTCTTTCCATCTTAGGCACTGTTCCCTGAGCCTTAGGAGCCAGACTTGTTTTGTACATGTATCATTGTGACAGGACTTCACAACTCTGCGCTTTGATTCATTGTAGTTTTCTGTAGAAGTCTCTGCCTGTTGCAAACAGAAGTGTCTTGATGAAGGGTGATGACTACACTTGTCTGTCAGAATAAGGACAGACACTTAGGATGTAACTCGGGATTCTCTTGGTATACTCTGATGGTGGTCACACCCTTCCAGTAAAAATGTCTTCTATTTCTATCCGTATAATCATTTAATTTATTTATTTACTTGGTTTTTATTTATAATTTGTTGTTTTAGGTTGCCAGGATTGTTAAAACTCATGATCATTATGTTATAGTCTGCTAAATATTAGTAAATAACATCCATGAGTAATTTGGGTTAGTTAGACACTCTAGTAATTGCTGTAAATTGATTGCACATTTAATCCACAAAGTAGCAAAGAACATTTCATAGTTATTTTTTCTTCATTTATTTTTATTTTGTACAGTGTGTCATATATTCTTCACTGGCCTGGTACTAGCTACAAATGAAGGATAACCCTAACCTTCCTATGGTCCTGGCTCTGCCTTGCTTCCATGCTGGGATTAAAGACATGCACCATCTACCTAACTTCGTGCTCCTAGGGTTAGCACTCAGGATGCTATCCTACAACAATGTATATTCTAGGCTGTATTACACCAACCAAGCTACATCTCTTAACCCCAAGGACACATGTTTCCCTCCCTTAATAAGGGTTTTTCAAAAGAAACAGAAAGACCTCATCATGTATTAAGGTGCAACTGTACCCCAAACCACCCTTCTTTCTCAGTCTCTCTCCACTGGGGTCACCACACAGTGATCACCTAGTGTTTACCCTTCCAGATTTCTCTCTTCCCAACATGACTGCCTTCCTCCTTATTACATTATTTTTATATGATTTATCAGTTTTTTCTATGATTTTAAAAAATATTTCCCTATAATAGTCTACTGATTAACAGACTCTAATTCAATTGAACTAGTTTTTTATTAAGAAATTAATAATCTGTCTATTTTACAGGAATGATGCATATATGTTTTCTTTTAAATTGGTCCATTGCAATAAAATATTTCTGTAGTAATTAGTTAATATAAATAAACTACACTTAACCAGTTAATGATGTATTTCCCTCATTCGGTTTTCTTCATTAATCACACAGGAACAATAATATATATCTTAACTCAGATTTCACTCTGGCTGAGTGTTTTGTAATCTGATATATTGACTTTGTGGAATAAGTGCTGTGATTATATGTTTAGAAAAAACAGGGAGTAAACAGACAGATTTGAATTTATGATAAGTATGTGTTAAAGGGAAATGCAGTTTTAAAGATAATGCTTAATTGTCAACATCAAAAACTTTTGTAAATAAGTGACTAAGGAAAAATCACAAAGTATTAACTCACAAGAGGAAATAGGTCTTCAAATAAAGTTAGAAGGAAAACGTGGTGGCAGAGAAGTGTCTCAATTATTTATAGAGAATTAACTTTTATTTTATATTCCGTAAAGACAGACATACAGTAAGAGAGAACTAAAATGTGCCCACTCTATATGGTAACTTGAATATTTGAGCTGATTATTACTATATTATATATGAATATTATTAAAATACTGAATTTTAGTCAATTTATAGTACTTAATTAAACTAATTACTATTTAAATCTTTCACTATAAAGCAGAAAATAATTATTGTGTCTTTTAAAAAAAATTTATGAACAATGGACATGATTTACCTTAGCCAAAACATGATACTTTTCTCAAGTATGTGTCCAAATGAACTTAGATTTGCTTCTTATAATTATTATCAAATCTACTATGATGTTTTCCTTTTTGAAAATATGAAGAAAAAAATTTGCTGTACAAATCCTACTGCTTCTGTCTTTTCACAGAGTCCCGCAAAAACCAAACTGTATTGTAACATGCAAAACTTGTTCATTTTAGGATAGTATGTTCTCAAATAAAAGGATCATTTTAAAATAATCATTTCAAGGAAACATTAGTTCATTTTATTTTAACAAAAACATTCTATCCTGTGATTTGAACTGAGGCAAGCGTTCACTTAAAAGCCTTCTCCAGGTCTTGCCATTAGGGCACATGGTTCAGGAAAATACCCCTTTTAGGTAAACACATTGAGTATCTTCCAAGTATACAAGAAAACACAGTGTGGCTTTCATTTATTATTAAACGTGAAATGAAATGACAATAACAAAGTACCATTAATAACAAAGAGTTAACTGAATTTTAATATAACGTGAAATGCTTACCTTCTTTTATCAAGGGTAAGATGTAAGGAAACAGTAGAAAGTCTTTTGTGCCTCACACAAAAATAAATAAAAAATGAGGTACAAATTCTGTGATAGACATTTTAACAACTACTTTTCTCATTAACTTTTCCTAGTTAATTTCATTTCAAAAATTGCATTAAATAATTACTGTTCATGCATCTACTTTATGAATGAAGATCATGAAACTGGCAGATAGTCTGAGCTACAGCCATGCCCTGGACATTTTACTCATCTGCAAATAAAAAACTTAAAGTGGCTTCAACAGAGAGATTCATATGAGAACTTTGGAATAAGTCATCCCAGACCTGGAATATTAGGGTATTAGCCGGACCTCTCTGAAGTAGCTGAATTGGAAAACTGAAATATACACATAAACTAGACCTTCTTATAAGGTCCCAGTCAGTCAGCAATGGCTGACTCACACCTGAAAGGTTGAGAATCTGGTAATTGTTCAGTTCAAGAATCTGGATATCTCAGCAGTCCCAAACCATCAGTGATGTTCTGTAGGATTCCTTGAAGCTGCTACTCAGGTGAGAAGACTAAACTCAGTTCTGTACAATGAAGGAATGATTCAGTGGTAGGATAGATAACAGGCTAGTCAGCAAGAGAGAGGGTGAGCAGTTTAATCAAAGTTCCTTCTTCCATGTCCTTTTATGGAAGCTGCCAACAGAAGGTGCTGGCCAGATTTAGGGCGATTAGGGTGGTCTTATGTTAAATTATCTGACTAAAACAAAAACAAACAAACAAACAAACCAACACCCCTCTTAGGAATGCCTAGCAGCTAGGGTTTTATTTGATTCTAGACTAAGTCAAGTTTATAAACAAGACAAGCTATCATACTGAGAAACCTTAGCACTTCTTTAGCTATTAAAAAACAATATTTAAAATTTAGGTTGTCTCATTCAAACCCAGGAATCTTAATATCTATTTATTTACTTCATTCTATTTTTCTAGTACTTAATAGCATTTAAACACAATGTATTATAATTCCATTTTAATACTATATTATACTTTATGATATAAATTTGAAAGTATATATTTTCACTGAGCTAGGAATTGGAGGAAACTTAGTAAACTGTAAAAATGTGCAAATACAGAAAATCCTGAATCTTTTCAGAGGGAGGAGGGATTATATGAGTAAAGGGGTCAAGATCATGATGGGAAAATCCACAGACAGTTTACCCCAGCTAGTGGGAGCTCACTGACTCTGGACTGATAGCTGGGGAACTTGCTTAGGACCGAATTAGGCCCTCTGAATGTGGGTGACACTTCTGTGGCTTGGGCAGTCTGTGGAGCCACTGGCAGTGGGATCAGTATTTATCCCCACTGGATGAACTGCATGTTTAGAGCACAGTCCCTGTTGAGGGATGCCTTGCTCAGCCCTGATACAGGAGGGTGGGAGTGGGGGGGGAGGGGGCTTGGTCCTGCCTCAATTTGGTATACCAGACTTTGTCAGCACACCATGAGAGGCCTTACTCTTTCTGAGTGGATGAGAGGTTGGGTGGAGGGAAAGTGTGGGGAGTGGGAAAATGAGAGGGAGGGAGAATTGTGGTTGGTATGTAAAATGAAAAAAAAAACCTCAAAAAAATAAAAAAATTAAATATTGAAACTTTTCATTTTAACTTTTATATTATTTTGCTGCTTTGAATAATAAAGAGCTTGCAACATAAAAGAAAAACTTATTGAGTGAATTACAACTTATATTTCAGATGTCCACTTTGAAGCTTCAAGAGTTGGAGAAATGTACTTTGCAGGCATGACATGGCACTACTGACCCTGGGTACTTAATCATGTCAAACGCTACAGTGGTCTCCTTCACATTTAGTGTGCCTTGTGCTTCCCATTGTTGTAGAGCACAGAAGGACAAAATTATTGTCAGAGCTCAATCAGCTTCCATTGGCAAGTTTTGGTTCTTTGTTCTTCAAATTCATACAGAAAAACAAATCATTCTTTATTGAGGTCAGGTAGAAATAAATAATTTCAAGGATAATAATATCAACTGATGTCCTCATGCTAAGTACCTTACATGAGTATTAGGCAGAGGTGCTGTGGGAATTAGTTGACCATGCTCACAAATGTAAACAAATAAGTTGAAAAAAATCATTTGTCTAGAACATGACGGTATAGTGAACAAAGTACACTCTTCTTATTATTTAGAAAACCTTTTGACAATATTTACAAATTTGAAGAACTCATCTAAAAATTCTCATTTTATTCAGACATCTTCAACATGCTAATTGTGTTTATATTTTGAACTAAGGAGTGCTATTTCGTTCCCATAAAGATTTGAGGGATTGCTAGTACTGTTGCAACCTCTGGGGGCAAGAGTGGCGTCTGCCCATTACACCTAAGTTAAAACATTCCACTTTAAGGCCAGCAAGACGGGGCAAAAGATTATAGGTAGGAAAATTACTAAGGGAAACTAATTGAAATATACTAGAACAAATGTGAATCACTCATCTTTTAATGATTCACAAATAAATTGAAGGTGACCCTGGCTGTTCTTTCGGCGTGGTAAGACTTATTACTTCTCGAGACCCCTGATTCTGAACGCTGGGATGCAGTCCATAGAACGTCATGTATGCGACTGAACACTTCAGTTCTGAGACTGCTTAACTCGCTGAGACAAAAATTTTGACTTTATCACATTCTTATTCAGCCTAAGAGAAACATTGTATAAATCCTTTCTAGTTGTTAGAAAGTTGTCGATCAGGGGATTAACAGCAAAGCAGCTGTACATCTGCGCTCTGCAATGCCCAAAGATTCCTTTCCTTTCCGTTGCTGTCAGTGTCAGTCGGAGAGCCCGGTCTGTGGTAAACTAACTCTGTTTAACTCAGTGAGACAGTGCCTTAATTTGCGCACCTCACCTGCTGTCACGCTCAGTCTCCTTTTGTCGATTTAATTAGATAGAGCTCCATGTTAATCACTTTACAATTAAACTTCTGGAGTCTCGCTTTGAAAAAATATAATCCTTCTACGAAACAATAAATAAATAAATAAACTGAGTTCAGTAATAAAATAAATTTGCATTTTTGCAAATGCGTTAAACAGCTGATGAATTATTCAAGACTGGATGTTGATTCTGCAGACTTAATGAGCCTCTCTAATTTGACTTCCATACAAAATTACAAATTTCATTCCATGTTTATGAATTGAAAAGTGTTCATTAGCAAAATGTATTCTTCAATGTCCTATATATTATTGCAAGGAAAGCTTTTTAAAAGTTTGGACCAGTAAATTTTGTTCTATCATTATAAAAAGATTCCTTCATAGATAAAAGCGTTTCATTAATGTATTCATTTTTACTAATCCATATCTTCTCATCAAAATATAGGTAAAAGTCCATTTATTATTGTTATGACTTCTTTTTTTCTTATCATGCACCAGGCAAATGTGAAGAAACCAGCCATGCATATTTCTGGCTGCATAGAGTAGTTGGGTGTGGTGGTACACACCTTTAATCCCAATGCCTGGGAGGCAGAGGCATATTGACCTCTGTGACTTCAAGGGGTAGCGGTAGATTGACCTCTGTGACCTCAAGGTGTGGTAGTACATGCCTTTAATCCCAATGCCTGGGAGGCAGAGACAGATCTCTGTGAGTTCAAGGTGTGGTAGCATACACCTTTAATCCCAGCACTGGGGAGGCAGAGACAGGAGGATCTCTGTGAGTTCAAAGACAGCCTGGTCTACAGTGTTATTCCAGGACAAAGATATACAAAGATCCTGTCTCAAAAAGTAAAAGTAAAAATAAAAGAAATAGAGGTTAAAATAAAGCCACATAAAGATGGAAAATGCACAGAGAATCTTCATACTGTATGCTATTATGCTCTCTTTGAATTGTTTGAATGCTGAGGAAGGAGCAACAGCTGCTAAAGGACTATTGTTTATAAATGCTGCTGAATTAATCCAATATAGATATTTTGAAAATACCTTGGCTTCAAAACTGAAGTCAAAAGGTATGTTACTTTGGAGAAGAGATTTTGTTTTTGTTTCCACAGAAAACGAGAGGCTTTGGATTTATTCTGAGTTAAGAAAAATCCAGTATGATCAAGGAAGGCCACCTGAGAAATCTCCGACAGGAACAGATGGCCCAGATGTCTGAGTTCTTCATCCAGAACAGGTTCAAGACTGCTGCCTGAGATGATCAAGACTCACAGGATACTTCAGTCAGGACTTGATTATAACTCTAAATTTTCTTTAGGTCCCCATAAGATCATCAGCGCCCCCAACCAGCAGGAAGTAGCCTGAAATACTACGCCCACATTCCTAACAAATGGACTATGGGTATTTTCCTTTGTTTAAAAAAAAAAAAAAAAAGAGGGAAATGGTGCGGGAGAATTATCTGTATTCTGTCAATCATATTTTAATAAAACGCTGATTGGCCAGGCAGGCAGTATAGGCGGGAAAGCCAGACAGGAAGTAGGGGTGGAGCAAAGAGACTGGGAGTATTCTGGAAGCAGAAGCTCTCTCTCAGCCACTCCTGCACAGACCACCGAAGAGGCAACATGTAAGCTGTCACACTGAGAAAGGTACTGAGCCCATGTGGCTAAAATAGATAAGGATAATGGGGTAATATATGTTATAAGAGCTAATAAGTAGCCTGACCAAATGGGCCAATCAGTTTATAACCTTATGGAGTCCTGTGTGTAATTTCTCTTTGGGATTTGCCGGCTGTTGGGGTACCGGGCGGGACGGAAACCCCAACAAGCCGGCCTCATGTTACAGCATAGAGGTATTTTACTTGATCTCGGTGACGTAGTTCAAAGTTTTAGCAAACTGTATTTCATTATGATTTACATTTATTCAATAGAAAAACACTTCTTCCTCCTTGAATGTATCTTCTTTTTCTAGGAAATAGAGCCAATAGTTACCACTTATCACTGAGGGACTGGAGCAGAGACTCAGGGGTTAGTAATTGCAGCTTTGGTAGTGGACCCTCTTGTTTCCCAATACTCACAAGATTCCGCTCATAGATGGCTGCGTCTCCAACTCCAGAGGATCCTCTGCCCTCTTCTTACCCTAGCAGGCATTGAATTTGTGTGGAAACCCCACGCAAAACACACACATATATTCCTAAATAAAAAATCATTAAAATAAAAAACAATCAAAATTAACAAATGATCAAAAATAACATTTGTGGTAAAATATAAAATAATATAAATAGGTTAATTTAATATGTAAAAGCTAGCTAGAAAATATGCTTAATCTATTGGCAAAACAGTATTGCAAATAGTATAGTTTCTGTGTGGTAATATTGGATTTGAACAGTTGGAAACAAATGAGCAGCCTTTGCCTACAGGTCTGCTCATGTCCATGGGAGACAGCATCTTGTCATAGTGTACACTAGATGACAGACCATACCTCTGACAGAGTTGAAGATTTTCCCAGATGTATTTTGGTCTTTCTTTGAGCAGCTCTCCTTTAATATTTATTTTCGTCTCCTTCAGAATATAGATGTACAATGCTCTACCATTATCTGTTGAAATTATATAATTTTCCTTTGTATTTTCATAGGGTCTAATGATGAGATTTCTCTTGAGTACCATAGGGGAGTTCTGGTTTGGAACTGGTTTGAAAAAAGTTGGGAACTCTTGGAGTTAGAATAAGTGCATTTTCCACTGTTAGAGTGACCTAAAACTGGCATCTTCTGGTAGAATGCTATAGTTTGGATTTTGGTTGTATTCTAGAGTGTAGTGGCATTTCATTTTTATTTTAATAAATAAAACTTGTCTGAAGATCAGAGAGTTAAACAGCCCAACTGGTCAGCCTTACACAGTGGTAAGTCACCACCTTTAATATCAGTAGCCACATTAGTTGCAATCAAAACCGGGTGGCACACACCTTTAATCCCAGAACTAGAGGGGATTATAAAACAGGAGGAGACAGCTCTTAGTCACAGTCTCATTCTGAGATTCTTAGAGGAAGAATCACCATTTTCAGACTGAGGTAAAGATAATAGTCAGTGGTTGGCTGTTTTGCTTTTTGGATCTTTGGGTTGAACCCCAATTTCTGATTTTGAGTTTTATTAATTATGCATCTTCAGAGAATGTGAGTTACTGTCAGTGATTCTTTGAAGACGTGGTAGACTCTTTGGTAGGTGAGGCTTTTGTGAAGATTCTTGGGTTATTGGAGACAGTCTCAAATGGAGCTGTGGTTCTTGAGACTTTGGAGTAGATAGTTATGCCACCAGGGATGTAAATCAATAGGGGACCTAATTCATAAAGATTTTGGGGAGATATTTGGGTCAGTGCTAACCTAGACTCAAAAGGCACTTTGGTAGCATGGCTCATCCATCTTTCTTCTTGCTTCCTGGTTATGACACATGCATTTTGGTTAACTACTTGTTTCTTTGTTACCACTTAGCTCCCCAAACAGAGGCCCAGAGTAAATGTGTACATGATCATGCTTGAAATTTCTGAAGTTATGAGGCAGATAGATAAGTTTGTCCTACCAACCATCTGTCCATACACAGCAACCTCTGAACTTATCTGAACACGCCATTTTCCTTTGACCTGTCCTGTACCTGAGCCTGTTTCCTTCAGGCTGCTCTCACACCTATCCCACCCCATTAATCCATTAGCATAGATTCTTGTATGATAATCCAATTGTTGTTTAGTCCTCATGATATTTGAAAGTTGTATTTTTTATTTTTACTATTAGCTCTAGTGTTACAGTCAGTCACCATGCATTCATGCACAGCAAAGGAGGAAGCTGGACATCTTCCTTTCTACAATTACTTGTTTGATTTACTGTTTCTTTAAGTGGTTTCTTACAGAGAAATGAAGCAATGCCTCACATCAAGCACTGAGCACATTGTAATGTTTGGGGCAACAGCTTTTCAAAAGTTATTTATAACTCCTCAGGGAAAGTGTTATATTGTTTGTTTTAATAACAAATCTGTCACATACATGTGTATATGAGTGTAGTTTATGTGTGAAGATGTACATGTGAGAGGGTGTATATGCATGTAGGTTTATGAATGTGTGTGTTGATATGTGTATAAGAGGTGTGTATGTATCAAGCAGAGAGAGCATGTGTATACATGTGTGTGAGTATGTGTGTGTCCATGTATAAGACTCAGATCCTTAATAATGCCTTTAGCCAATGCAACATTAACCACTTTTCTACTGCTTATAATTTTGCACATTGAAAGTGGCTTAGAACAAAACCTCTGAAAAACTATGAAAGGATTTGAAACCCCAACCTAGAACAACAAGAAAGACATCAGCTATTGATTCTGCATGGCCCACGACTTCATAACCACCTTTAGTATTCCTTATGGAAAACAATTGATGTTGTTTATAGATGTGAAATGAGCTAAGACTCACCTGCAGGACACAAAGGAATTTAGTTTTACCTTTCTGAAGATTCTGGGAAAAAAACAATGGTGTTTTTTAATTTGTCGAGGTCTTATCCTTTCAAGATTATACACAGTGCAGATTGGAGGTTGTATGTGCAGATTTGTGATTCCTACCAGCTGTCACCCACAGTCACACCTCATGGGGCTCTGTAGTTTGTTTCTTTGTTTTAATAATTTGTGGATTATTTTTCTCTATTTTTATGAGGTTTTTGAAAACGAAGTATTCATGATATTTAACAGCTATATTCAAATACAGTTTTCAACATTTTATACAGTATTTATTTCAGAATTTGTCTCCCTTAAACATGGGACTACCTAGAATTTCTGCCTACCGAACATATGTGCTGGCATATGTTGACATAATATTGTTTTTGAAAGCTTACATCATGTTTGTACATCATGTGTGTGTAGGGAAACAGAATCTTGAAAGAAGGTTCGATTTATTTCCCATTTATTGAAATACAGTATCCATTCTATTTAAATGTTGTATTCATTCATGAACATCTTCATCACTGCCCGCTTTCCTCTTCCAGTCTGCACCTCCCTTCCACAAATTCAGGATATTTCTTTACTATCATTGTTTATTTGCTTTGAGGCAGAATCTTAGAAAAGATAATCTAGGCTGAACTTGAAATTGTCATCTTCTTGCTTCAGCATCCCAAGTGACGGGGTTACAGGATTGTGTCAAGACACCCAGATTTTATGCTGGGCCTTACTTCTGAAACATTACAAGACCACTATGCTCCTGGGTACCTGGGGTGGATGAGAAGCTGTTGGCCTTTCTCTCCCCCCCCCCCACAGTTCAGGCAATTTCTGATTAGTTGTCATTCCTCATCCATAGCATTATTTCCCTGCCATGTCCATCCACGGAAACTGTATTTGACAGACTTGCTCAGTTGCTTCAGCACATCTCCTTGCTGAGCCTGGCTTGTGGATCAATACCTGTCATGTCCAAACCAAGTTTTATCGCTACTGGTTTTTTGAGTCATCATTTTATATCCCATGACATTGCGTAAATCAGCAGAAAGAATTATACTTGCTTAACACCGCATCCTCATCTCTGCCCTTCATATGATTTATTTATCAAGCTTCTTTTAATATAGGTACTTGTCTTTTATTTAAGGATTTTGTATTCTCAAAATATTATAATTTTTTTATACTTTCTGGCCTTTGTTGAAAAAATATTCTTAAGAGTCCCCAGGAGTACTTTTAGCTGAGAGATGAATAGAAACCCAAGCTAATGTTGCCAAGGGACTGTACCTCCATAATGTTTCCTATTTACTGTTTTTAAAACTGTAGTGATTAGTTGTCCAAAGAGATAAATTTAAATGATTTTCATTTATCCCTTGCAATGCATGCCAAACTTTCATCTTATTTTGTGAACTATGCCTGCTAATTCAACATGATGATTTTATCCCTTGTTTTTTCCATGCCTTTTATGCGTATGCAAGGTCCTTAACCGCCAGATAAACCAAGTCACAGAGGAGCCAGTGC